>NC_140998.1:116831447-117431447 GCF_052327205.1 Somniosus microcephalus
GGTTTTAAGGCTTTAACTAAAAAGCTTATATTTTAAAACTCTCTTTCACAAGTTTGCATTCATGCAAGAATTAATTTGAATGTTTAACCTCTTCCTGCAATAAAATTATATTATTTTCTTTTAGATCCACTTTACCATCCCCTCCTACTTCCTTGCTGCCCCAAAGAAAGGGGGAAGAGCCACTTAAAATGCAAACCCTACTCTGAGCTCAGTCTGCTTGCCCCAGTGGATGCAAAATGCCTCAAGGCGTTATTCGAAAAAGTTAATGGAGTTCTACCAGTGTCCTCACTAATAACAACAGCACCAGAAATGGATTCACTGGCCATTCATCTAATTTTCAGTTTGTGGGACCTTGCTATGCCCAAATCGGCTGCCATGTTTACCCACATAACACGACTACATTTCAAAAAGTAATTTATTCGTTGTGAAGCACTTTGAGAGATGAGATAAGGCACCATATAAATGCAAGTGCTTTCTTAAATCTTAATAACTACAATTAAATCTGACATCTCTGTCAACTTTGCAATACACTTAGTATCTCTTGTGAATGAAGTCGTATATCAAGAATATGGTGCTTGGAGATAGGCACTACTGGCTCAAATTATCTAAAAACGGCTCCCCTCAAACGCATGCATATATACACGTGCACATACACACAAAACATGACTGTTATAAACCACAGAGAAAGTTATGACCACATTCAAGCCCTGTATTAGGTTATAGCTTTGTAAGTCTTGTGTGTCTCTGTTTTAGTCATTTGTCTTTTTTAAGTCACAAAGTTTTAAAAAATTGGAGACTGATGGCACAGTATGTGACAATACTGACCTTTCATCTCTGGAATCTGGACATAATCTGTCTAGTTTGACATCTGTTAAAGGTTTCAACTGAAATGAGAGTGGGCAGTTTCAATCTAGTTTCCATTGACTTGTGGTAGCTGGCACCAACAGAATGAAATGGGTTGAGGGGAGAGTCAAAGATGGTGAAGAATAAGGAAGCATACCTGATGTTGGGCTTGATTTGTGTTGTCAGAGTAATACTGTATTGCACTTAACCTGTAAAGCAGTTGCTGACTTCAAGGTGGAAACCAGTGCTGCCACTTCTCTCGCTTAGTAAGACAACATGCACACACCATGTGCAGCCATGGCTCAGTTGGTAGTACTCTCGCCTCTGAGACAAAAGGTTGTGGGATCATATCTTACTCCAGAGACTTGAGCACAAAAATCTAGGTTGACACTACAGTGCAGTGCTGCACTGTCGGAGGGTACCGTCTTTCGGATGAGACGTTAAACCGATGTCCCGTCTGCCCTCTTGGGTGGACGTGAAAGATCCCCTGGCACTATTTTGAAGAAGAGCAGGGGAGTTATCCCCGGTGTCCTGGCCAATATTTATCTCTCGTAACATCACTAAAACAGATTATCTGATCATTATCACATTGCTGTTTGTGGGAGTTTGTTGTGTGCAAATTGGCTGCCAGGTTTCCTACTTAACAACAATGACTACACTTCAAAAGTACTTCATTGGCTGTAAAGTGCTTTGGGACATCCTGAGGTCATGAAAGGCACTATATAAATCAAGTCTTTCTTTAACATATATATTTTTTAAAGTAAAATTCTGCATAAGTAGTTTTCAACATGATTTTTTTATGTTACACCTATTAGTTTCCAGTTGAATGGCTAAAATGTGTCTTGCTTGTCAATTGCTTCTGCCAAATCACTTTAAATCAAGTAATGGCTGTTTTCATTACCTGTTTATAAAGACTTAATAGGTTAGATACTAGTGAAGTTTTATCCATATGTATTTAGATTTAGTTAAAATGTACGAACCTGAATGATCTAATACAAGGGTGTATTGGAAGTAAATTGCCATGTTTTTAAGGAGTACAAAAACACCTTTCTGGTACCGCTCTCATTTTAGCATTAATATCTGCGCTTGAAGTAATCTCATGAGATTGCATGCAATGTTTATGAATTTATAAAAAGTAAAAAAAATTGCTTTGTTAGATTTTCCAAAACCACAAACCATCTGAAAGTTGTGTTTGAACTAAATGTCTGTTTAAAAAAAAAGGTTGCAGAACAAAATCAAGGGAAAACTGCCTGTTTCATAGAATTTGTAAAGAAAGTTAAAGAACTCCATCCAACCTTTCTAATGTCTTCCCTATTTTCCACAAGAAGTGTATTTTTTTTAAGATCATCACTTTATTCAATGACATGTACCAGTTTGAAAATAATTCTCAGAATTCCTATTTTCAATTGGATTTGATTTGCTGGTGGTTGCCTGAGTTGATGCCTTTCAATAATTGCAGGATTATTACATGTTAACTTACCTTTGTTCTACCAAAACTAGTTAAATAGAATTGATTTAATGAGATCAAAAAGCTGAGAGGCATTGTAACCTATTCATACACTGTGTAATGCAAGATAAATTCACTACTTTATCTGTAATCTGAAATAGAACAGCACAATATATTAACGCTTTTTTTTTATCCCTATCTAGCGAGCAAACCTGTCATAAATGGCATGTTAAGGGACCCATCTCAGATTCCTGACAGGGTTCTAGCTAATCAAGTCTATCAGGTACTGTATTAATCACAGTTATCTTTTCCAATGACATTTTGTGTTAAATAGTGGTTCACACTCTTGCAGCTAAAGCAAAAGATTTTATACTTCATTTAATTACTGTCACCGTAAACCTTCATACAGATCAGAGTTCACAGCAAAGCCAATAAACTATTTGCGTATAAAGCTTTTTTCTTTTTAATAGCCTCCTTTATTGTTCGTACAAGCCACGCAGGTTCTATTTTCTACATTTTAAAATTGAACAGTCCTTGACAGTCTTTTGAACCATACTCGGGAACTGTAAATTGTAATTGCAGTTCTCAGAATACTATTTGCCATAATAGTTATCTGATTTACCAGTGGATTATCTGACTACATATTTAATGCACTTTTTCATCTCTTATTTGCTTCCAGTGCACAGTGAACGACTGCTGTTATGGACCGTTGGTAGACTGCATCAAACAGTATCTTTTTCCATAAAATTTAGGACTGAAATTGACGAGCTATGACTCTGTAGATGAGATGTGTCTAGCTTAACCTGACATCAAGTTCTGCTTCACATAACATGTGTTTCATACCCTACCCTTGTACTTTCAATCAACTAGGGTCACAGCAAACCTTATTCCTTCTTAGCTGCAGAAATACCAGTGTGGACAAAGTGATGTCATTGTAAGAAGGAAACTAGTAGAATTCACTGCTTTAAGGCTTTGACTAAATTGTGGCAGTATGATTTACAAGATTCATCAGACCTGTCTTTATTAAACAACTAGATTTCTGGAATCGGGTTACGTGTTTCGACAACTCTGCTAGACTTTTAAAATGAGCTTTCATAATCCAATGTGAATTCCCTTTGACACATTTCTATATTATATATTGAGTATTAAAAACAATAATTGTTCTGATTTTGTTTAACAAAATAACATCCACTAAGGTTTCAGCAATGGCTCAGTTGTAGCACTCCCCTCCGAGTCAGAAGATCGTGGGTTTAAGATCCACTCCAGAGTCTTGAATACAATCTATGTTGACATTTCAGTGCAGTGCTTAGAGAGTGCTGCACTGTTGGATGAGACATTAAACCGAGGTCCCGCCTGCCCTCTCGAGAAACGTAAAAGGTCCCATGATATTTAAAGAAAAGCAAGGGAGTTCTCCCAGTCTTCTGGCCAATATTTAACCCTCAACCAGCATCACTAAAAACAGATTATCTGGTTATTTATCCCATTGTTGTTTGTGGTACCTTGCTTTGTGCAAATTGACTCCTGTGTTTCCCTACATCACAACTATGTTTCATAAAGTACTTATTGGATGTGAAGCACTTTAGGACGTCCTGGGGTTGTGAAAGGTGTTATATAAGTGCAAGTTCTTTCCTTCCCTTTAAATTGATAGTTATTGACTGAATTTTTAAAAAATTCTGCTAAAAATAAATTAAACAACTTGAATTTATTTAGCACATTCAGCATAGAAACTGGTGCTTTATTGGAGTGTGAAAATGAATAAAATAAATTAAGGAGCACAGGCTGACCGATGGAGGGCGATTTAGGAGAGGTTACCGAAAGCTTGATCAAAAAAATGGGCTTAGAAAAAGCTTTTAACAGTGAAGAGGCAGAGTTTCAGGGGAAAAGTTCCAGAGAGTTGGGCTCAGGCAGCTGGAGGCTCTGCCACCACTGGTGGAGCAAAGGGAGCTGGAATTGGAGGACCGGAGGGTGCAGGAGAGGCTATAAGACTGAAGGAGGTTGCTGACAACGGGTGGATCGAGGCCATAGAGGGAGGTGATGATGAGTACAAAATTTTAAATTCAAAGCATTTGGAACAGGGAGCCAAGATTGGAAATGGTGGATAATAGGTAAACAGGCTTGCTGTGGGACAGGATATGGGCAGTTGAGTTTATGGAGGATGGAAAGCCTGTAAGGAGCACATTAGAGAAATCTGGTCTAAAGGAACAGAAGCATGGATAAGGGTTTCAGTGGTAGCGGAGGCAGGCAATATTCCAGAGGTGGAAGTATGTGATCTTGGTGATGAATAGATTTGAAGCTTAGTTCTGGTTTGAACAGAGTACCAAGGTACTGCACAATCTGGTTCAACCTTAGCAATTGACCACGGAGGGGGATGGTGTCAGTGGCAAAGGAGCAGAGTTTTGGGGATGGGATGAAAAAGATGGCTTCAGTCTTCCTGATATTTAGTTACAGAATATGTTGACTCATCCATGACTTGATGTTGGCCAGGCATTCTGACAGCACAGAGATGGTCAGGGTCGAGGGAAAAAGTGGAGTGTTGTAGCATACCTTACAGCAGTGTTTACTTGAGCTCAAGACTCTATAAACAAATGTTCTTTAGTAATTTCTCTTGTGCTCATACTCACATTTTAAGATACAAGATGGTATTTTGATCAAATAGTCCTGCTGATATCATAGACTGTGAAAATGAAGCTTGAGTGATTCAATGTCATCTGATCCTTGTGATTTAATGACTACCCTGTTCCTACCAAATGTTTTTAATTCTATAATAATCCACTGTCTACCAGCTAGTGTTTATCACTAAAGATCATTCTGAGTTGCTTAGTGGTGCCTTTATTGGCAGTTTTCAGCTGTTGAAGAGTAAAGTTAATACATAAATTAGAGAGTAATACAGCTATGCATAATATCTGATCAGAAGGTTTACAACTTTGTGAATGGCATGCCAGTGTTTGTGATTACAGAATGCTAGTAAATCTATAGTGTATGCATTAATTTGTCATGTAACTGCTCTAAAAATTTGTTTGAGATGATAATTATCGACATTACTACACTCCACAAAACCCCAAACTCTCAGCTTTATGTAGCAGATGTTTTTACACCAGGGTAGGGTTGCACTGTCTGTGAGATTGTTGCGCAATGACACTGTTCCTCTGTAAAGCATTCTTTAACACTTTCGTAGTCTTCATGGACCCATGTGGCAGGTTTTATCCATGTGTCCATATACCTTAGTCATTCTCAGTTATGACTTCAATGTAACCTGTTTTAAGATTTTCTTATCACACCATTTTATATGGAATATTTTAGGCATGACTGAAATCCCAGCAGCAGTATCCGACCAGAATATTTGTTGTCAGTTCAAATAACAGCTGTTCATGTTGTGCTCCTGATTCTGACCTATTTCTGATGGGCTGATTATTCCTTCCTTCCCATGTCATTGAGTTGAGAGGGTTGAGCAGGTTTTTCATTCAGAGGGATACTACATCCCAAGACACAACATCAACAACCATCTGTGTAAATCCAGGCTAACTGATTTTATTTATTGGTGTTACTGTATTACAAAAAGCAAGTTTGGGGGAATAATTCATTATTGTAGCCTCCAAGCAAAGGGATGTTGGAAAAAGATATTTTGAAGTTGTGCATCAGTACAACAGTGTAAAATTATCTACGTTGATTGATAGGTCAGGAACAGTTTACTTGATCCTGTCTAGTGGTGTTGATAACGCCCCCTGCTAAAGTCATTTCATGGTAGCAACGAGTTTCTTGCACATCAGTTATTGACAGTTGCCGCTTTTCAAAAAAAACCCCTGACAAACATTTAATAACCAGTGCACATCAATACATTGTTATTTTCATCTAGCGCACTGATTACCAGTTGCATTTACTCAGTCTACCGCTATGGCATGCCTAAAATCTCCCACAATGCAGTAGATCATTCACATGGATTAGTACAGTGAATTAGATTTGATGTTGCTGTTCAGCATTGAGGCAGAAATGCTTCATGCAAAATTTTGTGTGAAGCTGTTGTATTCAGGTTTTTGCCATAAGCAGGCCCTCTGCCATCAGGATGCTTTTAAAGATCAAAAATTGGGATCAATATTGATATTATTTCATTTTTGTTGTGGCCAATTCTGTTTTTAAATGGTTTAAACAGTGAGTACTGGTAACATTTTGAAGGAGGGAGAATAACTTAACAGTGATGTGAGGAAACTGAACTAACATATGCAAAGCTCAAGCCTCCCAATATAAAAATGCCATCAACTCCGCTATGAATTTAGTTCCCTTAATTATGTCTATCAGTAAATCCTCAGAGCTGGTACCCCTGATGATATTGTCAGAATTCACTATTTTAAACAATAATAATTAAGAAATAAACAGAAAAAACAGATGGGCAAGTTTATCTTATAAAAGGGCGACTTCTCTTTAAATGCAATCATCATCTCAGTGATCCTTTCAGCCTGGCATACTGCAAAGAGTTTGTTTCATTGATGACTTGCAAAATATTGCATGTTTTACCCCTGCCTCTTGCTAACTTTCTTTCTAAAGGCTTTGAGTTAAAAAACAGTTTAATTAATATGTTTTTTTATTGTTTAAAACCGTACTTGTTCATTAGAAAATTCAGTTACTGAGAAAGAAAAATGGAAGCTGAATTTTTTTCTCAAAACATTTTGAATAATTTCTGGGGAAGAGAGCACTTGGTGATGTGACAGGGAGGCATTACAAGTAGGTCATGAAATGAACATTGGGATTCCTATTCGAGCGCCACCCATTGACATTACGAGGAAACATAACGAGTAAGTGGACATTTTTACAGCCCACTGAAGGGTGTGTGTGTGTATAATACATATGTTATTTGTAAAAAGTGTGGAGAAGAATCTGTGCATTCTTCATACAGTATTTCTTTAAAAAAAATTAAGTGAATGCCCTTCATATATAAATTTGGTATTTAGACACCTTAATAGTTAATGAAGACAATGTCAAACTTATTTAATATTAAGAACGCTATAGCTTTAGTAGATCAGATGATTTAAAAAAATCAATTTCAAGTTAAGATTTTAAAAGGATAATGTCTTGTGAAGGATTGTATATTGATTTTAAATATAACTATCTAAACATATGTGAAGCAGCAACAACAAAATGAAGTCAACTTCAGCATAAATGCCAGGAGACTGATTTTTCAGGAATATTAGGTTATTTCTGGGAAGTTGCTGAGGAAAATATGGCTGTATGACATTTACATGTTTTTTCCCCCCATAGACCATGTAGTAATGACGCAACAGGTTTTTAAATGCATCAGTTAATGTGTAAGCAGGCTGTAAGTGGTATTTTTATGTGCATGGTATACAGTCTACATTTATTTAATTTTTTTCTTCCCTCCTTCCCATTATGTCTCCTTATCCCATCTCGCCTGAAGGCAATGACTTAAGCTAGAATATGGTTCTGTAGGCACTAGCAGTTAATTGGTACCTTGACCAAGTGGCATTCTTCACCTAAGCCTAAACAGCGAGTGCCAGTGGGCTAGTCAGTCATGGGGGTATCACAGGCAAGCTTGAGCCTGTCTTCATTCAAAAGTTCACACACCTTCAGTATGGGCCACAAGACAAAAAATATAAAGAACTTGCATTTACAGAGCAACTTATCACATCCCTCAGAAATATTCCAAATTCCTTTACAAAGCATGAATTTCATTGTGCAGTTACTGTTGTTATGTGGATAAACATGGCAACCACTGCATGCAGTAAGATAAATCAGAAATGGATTCCCTAGCCAATATCGGCCCTTTTAGCCTTGAGGCTATGAGGTCATTTATAATGGCCCATCAATGCCCTGGCTGGGATTGGCTAATAGCATAGACCACAGACTTTAAATTCAGACCTTTATAATCAACCTGGTTCAGTACCATAATACATTGTACATTGAGCATTACATATTGTGCTTTTTTGTGCTCCCTTTGTGTTTTCCTTGATCTGTACATTTACCCGTTGAACTCTGAATTTCCTTGGAAGATTTTAAAATGCCCCTTGGAATAATTTTCTTAATTTTGTTCTTTATATAGTTTATTTGTTGAACAGGTTATTTTTGACTTTTTAAAATTCTAATTAAAGTAATGTAGAACAAACTATACAGCCACAATATGTGATTTATTTAGCAGTATTCTTAAAATTAACTTTTCCCATTTAACAAAAAATGAACCTGCTTTTTTCAATCCAAAACGGCTGACATGGCCCACAAAGGGTTACTGTAGGTCGACTTTATACCAGCATTGATTTTCTTATTGTTCTTCCAATGCAATGCGCAGTTAAAAATATTGACTGTTATAAGGCAACAAATTCTAACCCAACCACCGCTGCAGTCTTGTGCATCAACATCCATCCTTTCCTTAACTTACTACCTATAGTGCTATTGGACAGGAACATGAAATTCTGCTTCGTGAAAAATTGCAAAGAAAAAAACTGTCCTTTTTAGGTAAGAATTTGATCGAAAACCATTTATTTCACAGCTGTTTACTTGAGGGGAAAGTGCAATATGTGCAGTGTATCTGTAAGGCTGAAAGAAGAGCTGAGATGATTGATGCTGTGCATGTTATCTTATATTGATTTAGGACTAGACAGGAAATCAGATACCTAATACTCTTATATACAGTACACGTACAACCTTGTAATTAATATTTTATGGAATAAGTAGTTGGAAAAATACCTTTTTAATATCCGCTTCTGTAATACTTTTGCTATCCTGAGATTATATACATGATCTTTGCCTTCAAAGACTTAAAATGTAGCACAGGGAAACATACTTAAGAGGTGGTTTACATATCAAAGAAATGGAGTTGGAGGAAGCTGCTATCTGATGTGTAGAAGGTATTCCGGAAGGAAGATAAACTAGAGGCTACTTGGTCAATTCATGGGGTGGAGAATTGCGTAGTAACTTTGGACATATGCATGTTTGCGCTTGTAGAAAGCAATTTATAATTCTGAGAGACTTGTAATGATTTTGAAAGTCTTTCTGAATAAATAATTAATTCTGGAGTTTTATTTTCTCTCCCACCAATATAAACATTTGTGGTGACGCTTAAAGCACAAATATAAAATATCTGAATCAAATTTAAAGTGCCTTTTAATGTAGAATTACAATTTACTCTTGCCCATCTTCGACCATAAATTATCATGGCAGAAATTGTTATGTTACAACAGAGAATCATTCTTTCAGTGTATTGTGTGTAGCATTTGGAATAGCCATTGAACTTTTTGTCTGCCCTGGTACAGCACATTCCTGAAGCACGTTCACACGATTTTAGCCTGATTACTGGAACATTTTCCTTTTATTGAATTGAGCAAAGTTGACATATTTTCTTCGTTGTGTTGTATTTGAAGGCATGTGCATCTTCTGCAGTTCAGTACATTGATGAAATACTGTGCATTCAGCATGAACAGCCCCAAAGTCAGGGCACAGTTACTTGGGTTTATTGAGCACTATGCATGGGGAGGATTTGGACAGCTTGTGGTCCCTGCAGGTGTTTCAGTGGGCAGTGGTCCATTCACATTTCTGCTTGTCTGCTTGATTTTCAAATAGCACAAGTGTTGTAGTTCCACAGGAGCAGGTTGGGAACTGCAACTCTCTCTTTATCTATCTATTACACTCTCAATCTAATTCTGTCATTCACATACAGAATTTATCAACTAGAGCTGGAAATCCTGAGCACCCAAGACTCTGGTTAAATTTCCAACTCTGAAACTGAAGCACAATTCTATCCCCCAGCTAGATGGCCAGGACAGACCTCTGGCACTGGAGAATTCTTGTAGGCATTAATAACACTAAGTGAATTTTCTTAGTACATTTTTAGTGATTTTCAGAATTGTGTTATTAATGTTTTTATTTATTTAAAAAAAATCAAAAACGATGTGAAGCAATAATTTAAGCGAATTGATAGATTTTGTTTTTTTTTTTGGCAGTGATCCTGATCCATAGCTTTGGTTAAAAAATGAGTGATTTTCATAGCTTTGTGTGGTTTTCTTTCACTTGTTTATTGGCTTATAGCTTTTCCTACCTACCTATGTCACAGATTGGATTTTTTGACCATTTTTTCCACAGGCAGGATTTGGAAATGAGTTACACTTAAGTGGTGTGTTTTGAATTAAAATACTTCTTAGTTATTTCTGCAGCCGCTGAAACAAAGAGGAATGTACCTGTTAATTAGCCAGGTATTGAAGATGTGCTTACACAATGGCTGCGGACAATAGTTAATTTATTATTTCACCCTGAGTTTCCTACAAATACCCACCCATTATCAATGGGATGATCTTTTCATTTGAGCCCAGAATCGGGTGCCTCCAGAGATTTCACTCCAGTTTGGAGGTGGTAGCCGGTTTTATTGACGGGCATACTGGTGAATCACTGAATCAGGAAGAAGTCAGAGGGACCGTCCACCTATTTCCTGCAGTCAGAATAACAAAACTGAATGGTCTGCTGAGAAAAAATGAAGTAAAGGCCTATATAGTTTATTGTAAGACTAGTGCCGACCAAGCCCATGTACGACTTGGCTGTTTTAATTCTAGACTGGCCAAAAGAAAGTGTTCGACCGCTAACCCGGGGCAGGTAGCATGGTTTTTTAATTTACTTATTCAAGATAACAGCTTGAAGTTAAGTGAAGTAAGTGAGTTTTGATTCCAACTGTTACTCTGTATGTTAACTCGCTGTTCCATAAAATAAGCTTAACAATTCGTATCTGGCCTTGTTTCTTTGAAGTGTTTTCAGTCTGCCAATTGAAAGATTAGAGAAGTACATGTGAGGGTCCATGTGTAAGACAATATTCAGTTCATATCACAAGGGATTAGTATTGTTGCACTGCAGGTTATGGGATCATACAATTAGATGTTCGGCAGTGTGTGGGTACACTCCGTAATGCAAGAATGGGGGGGGGGGGGAGCGCTTATCGGAGAGTCCAGCACTGGTGAACATGAGAAAATATTTAAGGAAGACACAAAATTTGTAAATCTATATTTGTGAATCAGCATGATTAAGGTAAATGGTTATTGGAGCCAGTCAGGTGTAAAGACACTTTTCACATGTAACGCTTTGCAAGAGTGACACAAGTCTGATGTGTACTTTCCCATGCCAATGGATACACATTTCATTAACTGTTCACATATTAAGCTCTTTTTTCTTCCTGAATACAATAACTTTTGTTTGAGTTACAATTATCTTAAAACTACAAAACATATGTGGAATATGCTGAAAAACATGTGCATGGAGAAAGACCTGTGTTCAATATGGCATTCTAGGCAAAAACCGAAAACTGGTGTTTATATAGTGATAGAGAAGTTCAAGGTTTACTCTCGTGCATGAAGTAAGTGTTGATAACATGGCAAAAAAATGCTTTAATACTGAAAACCTTTGGGTGTAACAATGAAAAGATTCTTTTTGCATAAAATAAAAATAAAACATTGGGAAAAAACCTAGTAGCATTTTTATATGAACAATAATCCATGGTACAAATTGTTCCAAACACTGAACTCCAATAGATTGACTTGTTTTTTGCATTCTTCATTTTCATAGGGAACAATGCCACAATGGCAAATACTAATTATCTACCAAATAAAAACCCAGAAATAGTTAAATTAAAGGCATATCATTTATTTGGACGTGAAATTGTGTTGACCTTGGAATTTTGTTACGCGGCACAACAGCAAAACTGTCAAGAGTTTCAGAACATTGGCCATGAAAGTACTGTCCTCTGCTGATAAATGGATTGGAAATTGGCTACCCAGCAGTGGAATGGGCCATTAATTTTAATCAGAGGTGATGTGAAAAGGAGAGTAGGCTGTACCGCAATGTCAACAGCCCAGTAGGTGTTAAGAGAGACCACACAACCTTCTCTGTTACTTGTTTTAGCTATTAGTTTAGGTTGGGTGAAGACAGAAAGGCATGTCTGGAATTGAATGACCAGGTCACCCAAAATGTAATGGAGAAATCAGGTGTTTCAGAAATAATAACAGAGAGGCACTTAGAGTCAAGGACGCTCTACTGACTGGACAAGAACAGAGCATGCTGACAATTGCCAGGGTTACAAATATTTTTGTATTTAAACAGTACATAGACTTACATGCTTCTGCATTGTCAGAATTAAATATGAAAGCTAATACTGTGTAAAAAAGGCAGCATTTTCACTTTTACACTACTGTTTGAGTCAGCAGGAAGAAGTGTTTTGATGTGTGATGCCAGATAAAAGGGTATCTGAGAATTGGCTTTCCTGTTTTTCATCAAGTCCTCAGAGGAACCTTCAGAAATTGTGTATTATATATTTCATTTGATCATTACTCGAAACTTAATATGGGAGATTTTCCTGTACCTGTGCCCAGGTGCACTGGATCACTTGAGCAAAGTGAATATTGGAAAATTGGACAAGTCAGAGCACATGCCTGTAAAGGAACCCACCCAATTTTCCTTCCATTCATTTAAATATATGGAAAATCAAGCAAATTCCTTTAGAAGTGTGCACTGTAACCTGATTATTTTTTATCTTGCTGTGACTAGGTCACACCCTAGAAAATTTCTGTGTTTAAAAAGGCAGGAAACCGCCAAGATGAATATTCACTTGTGTTTATTTTCCAAAAAGTGCTGCAATACAATTCCACACAATGAATTACTTGTATGTTTAATAAGTCATTAGTATTGGTGTCTCTATTTTCATTTATTAAAACTGGCTCTTCATCAAATTTTTTAAGTAACAAAAGCGCTGTAGCTATTGCGAGGACATTTTGTTTCTGCTCTGATGTAACTTTTTTTTGTGTTTTGCATATGTACCTAAATATTAATGTTTTACATAGAAATGGAAATATGCAGTTTTTTTACTAATCCACTGCTACATTCATTTCAACTTTTCTTTGTCTTATTTGTATAGATGAAGATCAACTGCGTGCTAAGGGCTATGACAAAACACCTGATATAATTTTAGAGGTACCAGTTGGTAAGTCTCTGCTGGTTTACATACAGCTAATCAGTCATACAGTTATGAAAAGTGTATATTTTTCATTTGTTATACTCTTCACACAATTGATAAGTTAGCAAATTCCATGGGAGGAATCACTGTGAAGCTTTGACTCTACACTTTCAGTTGCAGCCAACCTGACCTCCTCCCCTGTGCCCTATAAGCTTTAGGCTGTTTCCCTCCTCCTCTTACCGCCCCCCCCCCCCCCAACTGTCTATTACAGTAACATTGCTGCCTAGCCCATTGTATGAGGTACCTTTCTCTACACTATGTATATTTTCAGACTTTTTGCAAAATATTTGTTGGCAAGACAAGCAGGAAAAGCCACCAGTCCACAATGAGCAGGCACCACAGAATCATTCAGTCAGTCACTCATTTTGTTTTTTAAACCAACAATCTGAAACCAACAACAAAACAAAACAATCAAATAGCTCAAACTTTTTTTTTTCCAAGTCCCTTTCGGCTGACATTTTTCTTTCTTGCTCACGTCACTATATTTATAATAAATGCACAAAAATGACACAATCCCTGTCCTTTTCCATGTGTTCATTGGTGAAGTACACCTTGTACCTAAGCTTTCTGGATGGTGACTCTCTGAAAGCTTTCTTTGGGGCCAGCAGCGAGCACCTTTGCTTCACCACTGATCGCAAATTACGAGCCATTATCTTGTCTGCACCCAATCTCTACTTGCACACTTGCTGGGTAGCAGACGGGAGATAAAACCCTATGTGATTTTCTGTTTCCTAAACTAGGGGCTTTGAGATCAGCTAACTCAGCAGACACCAGAGATTGAACTTGGGCCGCTCTGGTTCTCTTTTAGAAACGGAATTAAGGAAATAGTTATAAAATTGCAGGATTTTCCAATAGCAAAGTGGTAGGACAAAGCTAAATAATGTTGTCTTTGTTCATTGCATAAAGAATTTATGAGGATTTGCTATAATTTATTGTACATTATTCTAATGGATTTAGCAAAGGCATGGACTTTAAAAATAAATAAATAAATAAATAAAATAAAAAAATTGACACTATGCCTAAATAGAGAGCTAAAAAAATTGAACTAGAGCTTGTGTAATACAATTGGGAAATATTGAAACTATTGGTGGTGTGGGCTCGCAAGTGTGAAGTGTTAAATGGAGAATGATGAAAATCAAATAGTAGGATGGAGTAAGTATTCATGACGAGGGAGGTGAGGCATTAAGAAATTAGGAGGTAAAAATCAATAAAACAAGTACCTAGAAGCTGGAATCATTATAAAACTGATCAACTGAAGTGATTATATGGGGAATATAAGGAACAAGCTATTCAAGCTTGACGGTTGATCTACCAGAGGAGAAGGTGTGTATATATAATTGGCTTAACAATAAAATTGGTTAAAGGTAAAAGGTGGGTACATAAGTCATGCAAAATGTTAAGGGGCAGGAAAAATAGAGAAGTATATACCAATAAGGGAGCATTTGCTGGATTTAATAGTTGACTTAATTTAAGATGAAGCTGAGTTGGAGTCTGTTTTCATGGAAAGCAATGGCAGTAGGGAAGAAAGGTAATTGGAAGGAGGCCATTTGGCCCATTGTGGCTGTGTTAGGTCTTTGTTGGAGCAATCCATAACTACCCTGCTATTTCCCAATATGAGGAGAGAAAAATTCTCAAGTTATCTCTCTAGTGTGTTAATACCATCATATTCCTCCTGTAGACTTGCCACTAAAAAGTTGACCTAACAGTGTTAAAAGGTTTACTCTGTGATTACAGGGTCAAGTGATAGATGCCTTATCTAGATTTTTTTTTTATAGTTTGAGAACTGCTGAAATGGGAATTTGTATCTAGCACCATGTGTTCACTACATCTACCTTTTTATCTGTCTGTAAATGGAGAATTTATGGGGAAATGTCCCTTGATTTGTTTATTATTCCCTTACTATATGAACGGTATCTGGAAAATTATTTTGCTTTAACCCAAAAAGGGAACTGAATCTGGTGCTTAATTTAATGCCCTCTTCCTTTGAGTTTGGCTGCTGTTAATCTGAAGCCTGGCGCTATGTGGTATAGTGGTTTAGACACTGGTCTTTTACTTCTGGGAACATTAGATCCTGCTCTACCATTTTGTTAGTCATGACAGCTCTTTATCATCCCAACTTCCTGCCTCAACTCAAGTATTTATCTTCCATATAACATCTCAATTAGATTTACTTCTATGGCCTTCTGAAGCAATGGCCCGGAATTTGCGGTCAGCGGTGAAGCAAAGGCGCTCGCTGCAGGCCCCGAAAAAAGATGCCCACAGAATCCCTAGTGCGATGCTACTGTGACATCAACAAGCTGTCTAAGCAGCCAATCACATTGCAGAATTTTCACAGACAGGAAAGCAAGGAATGAGTAGCTGCTTTTATCTGGACTTTTAAAATGTTACAGAGAGCGAAACAAAGATTGGGACTCTCACATGGGGATAAGGTAGAACCTGAAATATCATTTAAGTTTTTTAAAAATTGTAATTTTTCTCATAATGGTGAAATTTGACAATCCACAGATATAAAATTAGTTTTTCAGGGCCATAACATTTCTTTACCAGTCAATACGCTGTTCAAATCCCAGTTACACCTATTCCAACAAGGCTTAACATTCAATGGGGTATTTAACAGCGATATTACCATGGAAAAGCCCAAGTTTTCGTCAGTTTCACTGATTATACTAATTGCCAGCTATGTATGTGGGGGAGGGGCGGTGCGAGCGGGCAAGCGGCTCCACAGCACAGTCAGTGTCGGAGCAGTGAATGACTGACTGCAATTTCAGAATTTCCGCGTTTAAACGTGCATGCGCTAAATCCTGAAGTTGCGGTCAGTTTCAGAGGGGTAATAATGGCGAACGATGTTAGTTCGCCGTTATTACCCACCGCAAATTACAGGCCAGAGTATCCTGCATTTTCAGAACCCATTGTGTGAAGAAACTTTTCCTGGATTTGCTTTTGCCTGGCAAATTGGCTGCTGTTTTTTCCTACATTACAAAAGTGACTACGCTTCAAGAGTACGACATTGGCTGTGAAGCATTTTGGGACATCCTGAGGTTGTGAAAGGCACTCTATAAATGCAAGTTCTTTCTTTAATTATAGTTTTAAAATGATGTCCTTTTGTTCTGGATACCCCTGCTAGGAAGAAGAATTGTTATCTTCCTCCTCAATTTCCTTCATTATTTTAAACACCCATTAACTTTCTCATCTCTAGTGAACACAAGCCATGCTTACCCAGTCTCTCATAATACCGAACTTGCTTTATCCCAGGTATTATTCTACTAATCATCTCTGGACTTCTTCCAAGGCTAGTGTATCCTTCCTACCCAAAACCAAACACAGTACTCCAAATGCGGTCTCACCAGAGCTCTGGAAACTGCCAAAGTACTTCCTTCTATTGAGATTCAATATCCCGTGATGAAACTCCGCATCCCAGGAGATTTCTTGATTGCTTTTTGCATTTGCAAGCTAGATTTCATGACATATATATCTGGACCCCAAAATTGCTTCATTCATCTACCTCTCTTCCCCTCCCCCACCCCCAGTCCCTGCATTGTTCTCCCATTTAGATTGCTTTGCCATCTGTCCTTTTTATTTCCAAGTATACCACCTCACACACAATTCAAGATATGATTCTGTGGTGAATAGCCCAGTTAAAATTGCTGTTCTTGGCCTCGCATTGGAACATTTCTGCCACAACCTCACCGATCTCCATGATTGGCTGATGAAAAATGGTTGTCCAGCACGTTGTTTGACCACATGGAAAGACTTTTCATGCAACTCTTGCAGCCGAGTCTTGTTGAGTGGTCATTAGCATACACTGATTATCCAGGCAATTCTTCAAGATGGTAAAATGATTAATGCACTAACATGGTGGTCTTGATAAATGTTTTCAGTAGACTGTATTTTGAAGGCAGCCTAAACCTGGAGAGTGAAGGACTTCCTACACAGCCTGTTAAAATTCTATAAAAAATAGAAATTGTTTTTCATTTTTGTAGTTATTAAACATGTAGTGTATGTGCCTTTAAGAGCCCCCTGTGTACTGTAATGCCGGTAATGGCCACTCGGGCTATATAAGCCTGTATATTGTGTTGTATCAGTTAGTTCACCTCCAGACTTCGTTCAGTAAACACCTGTGAAACCAACTCCTGCCTTCAGTGTCTCTATTAACACACGGCTACAACAGTGGCGACGAATTGGAAATGGACTTACCTGCAATTCGGCAGCACCTCAAGGACATCGATTCCTCAGACGTCCAAAGTCGAAGAAAAGCAAGAGAAAAAGAAAAGCAAAAAAAACTGGTTTCACCAGCTAGCCGAGCTGGTGGCAGGTACTGCAATAATCCTTCCTGGGCGGCGGGCTGGGGCTCCATCGGCTGTCTCTGCAGCAAGGCCAAGCAGCGAAGGCGGAGGCAAACAGAAACAGAGGGGGGGAGCACTCGGGAGACGGCCGGCGCTGCAAAGCAGGTCGGTGTTTTGACCTAGCGGGGGGGGGAGTCCCAGAGAGTCCGGCGGGAACGAGTCTCCACCTGTAAATAAAAATTTTAAAAAACGCGGAAAACAGCGTTGTCAGCAGCAGCGGCGGGAAAGCGCGGGAAGCGCCATTTTTTTTCTGCTGGAAAGAAAGGAAAGCGCGGGAAGCGCCATTTTTTTTCCAGGATGCCTAAGGCTGGCAATATTGATGCTTTCGATAACGATATAGAGGATTGGACCACATATGTGGAAAGAGTGGAGGTATATTGCACAGCAAATGGAATAGAAAATGATAAAAAGGCGTCAGTACTTCTAAATCTAATGGGCGCAAAGACATACGGGCTGTTACGAAACTTAATCACTCCAGCCAAACCAAAGGACAAGAATTTTAAGGGAATTGTTGATACCCTACAGGAGCACTTAAACCCAACACCGCTGCTGATAGCGGAACGATTCAAATTCTTCAAGAGGAATCAGCACAAGAATGAAAGTAACGCTGATTACCGCACCGAATTAAGAAAGCTATCAAAGCACTGCCAATTCGGGGCAGGACTGGCAGATTCTCTTCGAGACAAATTCGTCTGCGGTCTCTTAAGTGAAGGAACACAGAAAAGGCTGCTTTCTGAGAAAGATTTGACACTGGACAAGGCTTTCAGTATGGCTGTATCATACGAAGCAGCCGCAAGAAGAGCTGCAGAGATACAGCAAAAGACACAGGACTTCGGCACCCATGAAATGACACAGGGTTTCGAGAGAAGTTATCGTTGCGGCAGATCCACCCATGACCAGAGGGACTGCTGGTTCAAGGACAAAGCATGCAGGCAATGTGGAAAGATTGGACACATTGCACGGGTATGCCGATCTGGACAAAAAAAATCCACGGACAAGAAAAAAATCAATAAAGAAAAGTACAGAAAGGTACAAATGATGACGGACAGTAGCTCCGAAGACCAGAAGAGCGATAGCGACTCCGGAAACAAGAGACTAAGCTGTCTCAAATTACATAATGTAATTGCCAAAGAAGATTACCAGACCATTTGGGTCACCCTCACGATAGCAGGGTCCCCAGTTAAAATGGAGCTAGATACAGGATCAGCTCTGACCGTCATAAATCGACGGGATTACGAGCGGCTATTTCCGCATATACCTTTAAAAGACACATCCATTATCTTGAAAACATATACGGGGCAGAAAGTATACCCCAAAGGAAAAATAAGGGTGCCTGTTGTATACAACGGCAAGGAAATACAAAAGTTGTATTTATACGTTCTACAAGATGGTGGCCCACCGCTGTTGGGACGCGAATGGATCAGGAAAATACGTTTAGACTGGCACTCCATTCAGGCACTGACGGTGACCAGTAAGAAAAAAAATGATGATGACGTCATACCTGAACGATTAAAAGACATCTTGGTCAACGCCAAGGAAGTGTTTCAAGAGAAACTAGGAACCTTGAAAGGCATCACCGCCTCAATAAAAGTGGAAGATGCGGCAATTCCCAAGTTTTTTAAGGCAAGGCCGGTGCCATACGCAATTCGTCCAGCAGTCGAGACAGAGCTGGAGAATTTGGAAAAGGCCGGCGTATTATCCAAGATAGATTGGAGCGAGTGGGCAACACCCATCGTCCCGGTCATGAAGAAAACGTTGAATAATGATAAATCTGAAGAACAGAAAAATTCGCATCTGTGGAGACTTCAAGGTGACTGTAAACCCAGTCCTTCACACGGTACAGTACCCTCTTCCGAGGATGGAAGATATTTTCGCCTCACTATCCGGAGGGAAACGTTTCACCAAAATTGACTTGGCACAGGCATATCTACAGATGGAGGTTGAAGAGGCCTCTAAAAAGTATCTCACAATAAATACACACAAAGGCCTGTACCAGTACAATCGACTGGTTTTCGGAGTAGCATCAGCTCCAGCTATCTGGCGAAGAGCTATGGAGCAAGTCCTGCAAGGGATTCCGGGGACTCAATGCTACCTAGACGACATCCTTGTAACAGGAGAAAACGACAACGAGCACCTTGCCAATTTGGAGCAGGTGCTCACTAGGCTGAGAGAACGGGGCCTACGAGCAAATCGCCCCAAGTGCGAATTTTTCCAGAAACAAATATCATATTGTGGCCACATAATTAATAAGGAAGGGTTGCATAAGTCACCTGAAAAAATTGAAGCGGTCATAAAAGCCCCAGCACCTGAAAATGTTTCACAATTAAGGTCGTTCCTGGGATTGATAAATTACTATCATAAATTTTTACCGAACTTATCAACTCTTCTGCACCCTCTTAATGAACTGCTACAAACAGGAGTAATTTGGAAATGGAGCGAAGACTGTAAACGTGCCTTCCATAAATGCAAAGACTTAATCACGTCCAAGGAAGTTTTGGCTCATTACAACCCATCACTGCCAATCAGACTGGCATGCGATGCATCCCCTTACGGCGTAGGAGCGGTATTATCGCATAGATTCCCTGATGGCTCGGAGCGGCCGATAGCTTTTGCGTCACGCTCATTGAACTCAGCTGAGCGTAGCTATGCCCAAATCGACAGGGAAGCACTCCGCCTGGTATGGGGAGTGAAGAAATTCAACCATTACCTACACGGACAAAAATTTACCTTGTTGACTGACCATCAACCCCTCATCTCCATATTCAACCCGAAAAAGGGTGTTCCCATTATGACAGCGCAAAGGCTACAGAGGTGGTCCCTTTTTCTAGGGGCACACCAATATGACATAGAATACAAAGGATCAAAACAGCATGGGAATGCTGACGGTTTATCGCGCCTACCGTTGCCAACGGTAGAAGAGGCACCTACAGTAGACCCAGTGGAGATGTTCCACTCTACCATAGTGGAATGTCTACCAGTAACAAATTCTGCCATTGAAAAGGAAACGAGAAATGACCCGACTCTCTCGAGTCTACGATTTAACAGTGAAGGGATGGCCAGCACATGGCGAACCACTGTTGCCAGCATTCTCGCAAAGAAGAGAACAGCTGTCAGTGTGCCGAGGAACCTTGATGTGTGGATCCAGAGTGGTGATTCCACCCAAACTCCAGGATAAAGTGCTAAAGGAGCTTCACGAGGGGCATCTGGGTGGAGTGAAAATGAAGAACCTAGCCAGGGCGTTTGTATGGTGGCCAGATATCGATGGAGACATCGAAGAAATGACCAAGAGCTGCCTAGGATGCCAGAAGGTCCAAAACGCTCCACCACAAGCCCCTCTACATCCATGGGAGTGGCCCTCATCTCCATGGCAAAGGGTACACATCGACTTTGCTGGTCCATTTATGGACTCGATGTTCTTAATCGCGGTTGATGCACACTCCAAGTGGCCGGAGGTAATAAAGATGTCCTCCACCACCACGGACAAAACCATCACAGTATTAAGGACCATATTTGCCAGGAATGGGCTGCCTGAACAGATCTGTTCTGATAATGGACCGCAATTTGTATCTGAAGAATTCAGGAAGTTCTTAAAAAACAATGGGGTTAAGCACTACACGTCCGCCCCATACCACCCCGCCACCAATGGATTGGCTGAAAGGTTTGTCCAGACCTTCAAGAAGGCCATAAAGGCCATGGGTAATGAAGGCATAAAACTTCAGCATAAGGTAGATAACTTCTTGTTTGCATACAGGAATGCAACACATATGGTTACAAACCAAACTCCCGCCATGATGTTCTTCAATAGAAGCCTAAGATGCCGGCTGGATTTGATCAAGCCAAACATCAGAAGGGACGTGGAGAACCGGCAATTTCAAGGCATGAATGAAAGGCCAACTGGAACCTTCCAGATAGGTCAACAAGTTTTGGCCCGGGACTACCGTACCGAGAAATGGCAGCCTGGAACTATTTGCACACGACTAGGACCGCTGATGTATACCGTGGACATTGGAGAAAGCATAATAAGGCGCCATGCTGACCAGATCATAGAGTCATCCGAAAAGGGACAACCTACACCACAACTCTATACGCCTAATGATGAAGTAGAGATACCCATAGTATCTACCTCCGATCCGGTGATACTGGAACCAGATGAACCCGACACTGGCATTCAAGCCGAATCAGCCTTGCCAAAAGAACGTACTGCACCACCAGAAACTACTACACCACCGAGGCGTTATCCGGACCGAGTCAGGAAGCCTCCAGAGAGACTGACTTATAATTGATTAACTGCAGCAATGTGTAGATTATTGTTCTTGTAACATGTAATTAATGATTACTCAAAATATTATGTACTGGTTGGCTAAAAGGGGAGGAATTGTATATGTGCCTTTAAGAGCCTCCTGTGTACTGTAATGCCGGTAATGGCCACTCGGGCTATATAAGCCTGTATATTGTGTTGTATCAGTTAGTTCACCTCCAGACTTTGTTCAGTAAACACCTGTGAAACCAACTCCTGTCTTCAGTGTCTCTATTAACACACGGATACAACAAAACACACATACATATTTTAAACAGAGTAAAGCAATATGTGATGGGCACAAAATTAAGCATATACTATCTATAATATTTATATATATAAAACAGTATGTCTCTGTCTGTCAAAATCAAAAGTTATAGAGCGTACCTACACATATGTTATATCAAAAGAAAGCTCATCATTAGGGGACTCTTGTAGGCGTATTTACTTTTTGGTCGGACAAAAATTGCGCCGACGGTATCCAAAAAAGTTCAAAATTCCGCTCATTAACATCGAGTGACGTGAAGGTTGACCAATCGTACAGTCGAGCGACCCGACGGTCGATCAATCGCTGCGTCACGGGGGCGGGTTCATTGCGTGTGCGGGTGGGCTGTCCTACAGTCGAGTGACAGGACGATTGACCAATCCTACAGTTCAGTGACCTGACGGTTGACCAATCGGTGCGTGTGTGGGTGGGCCTTATCATTCTGAAATGAGGTGAGTGGCCGCCATCTTGATTCCAAATTCTTCATTTCTTTTTCCCACTTTCTGCGTGTTTCTTTTCAAATCTACATTTCCAGCAAAAAAATAAGTTGCTTTTAAAACACAATTTTTTTTTTAAAAAGTTAATCTGTAAATCTTTTCTCTAACCTCTATAATTTTCCTACCTTTCACCGTTTTTCCAGGCCTCGAAGCCTGGGCCTCTGTTGCCCAGCCACGCCCGAGCTAGGCACCTCCCGTCCTGCCGCCATCTTGATTCCTAACTACTAACTATTGATTTATTTTTCCCACTTTCTGTGTGTGTGGAGGGGATTTTATCCAGCACAGATTTGGTACTTCGGAGCCCAACTAGCTCATTATATAATTTGCGTGTAATAAATGAGTCCAGTATGTGATTTATTTCTCGGGGCCATGTCAGTGCGGGGGCCCGGGGCCTAGGCTTCTCCAACCGCCAGCAGCGCAACTCCAGTCCCACCTCCTGGCCTAGACAGGGACCAACACTGGCAGAGGGGAGAGGGTCTGCTGCCTCAGCTCCATTCCCCGGGCCGGTGGTGGGGAGGCTTCATAAGCAACTGGGGTTGGTCGCAAGCCCCGAATAATTATCTGAAGATCCCATGTTTGCAGCTGAGGGGATTTCTTCTGCTGATAGCCCCAGGCTAACGGCAGCCATCTTTGTCAAGGAGGGCGAAAAGTTTCAGTGCGACGCCATTTTGATTCAGTGTGCAACAGAGTGCATGCGTGGCCATCTTAGTACAGGAACATAGAGTGGGTGGGGCTTAATCTTTCCAACTGAAAAGCAAGCGGCGGCCATTGTTGTTTGTGATACAGCAGTGACAGGTGAGGACCCCCTTTTTTAATAAAACGATTGGTGAGGTTGTAAAGTGTATGTTATAGAAAGATTTACCAAAAATGTTTTATAAGTACTCTAAGTTTCATGTTTCAAGGTATTAAAAGGTAGGCTGGGCATTGTCAGTGCAGGGGCCCAAGGCCTAGGCTTCTCCAACAGCCGGCAGCGCAACTCCAGTCCCAGGCTTCCGGCCCAGACAGGGACCAAAACTGGCAGAGGGGACAGGGTCTGCTGCCCCCCCTCCCTTTTCCCCCCCCCCCTCCCTTTCCCCCCCCCCCCTCCCTTTCCCCCCCCTCCCTTTTTCCCCCCCCCCTCCCTTTTTCCCCCCCCCCTCCCTTTTTCCCCCCCCTCCCTTTTTCCCCCCCCTCCCTTTTCCCCCCCCCCTCCCTTTTTCCCCTCCTCCCTTTTCCCCCCCCTCCCTTTCCCCCCCCTCCCTTTCCCCCCCCCTCCCTTTCCCCCCCCTCCCTTTCTCCCCCCCCTCCCTTTCCCCCCCCCTCCCTTCCCCCCCCCTCCCTTTCCCCCCCCCTCCCTTTCCCCCCCCCTCCCTTTCCCCCCCCCTCCCTTTCCCCCCCTCCCTTTTCCCCCCCCTCCCTTCCCCCCCTCCCTTTTTCCCCCCCTCCCTTTTCCCCCCCTCCCTTTTTTCCCCCCCCTCCCTTCCCCCCCCTCCCTTCCCCCCCCTCCCTTTCCCCCCCTCCCTTTCCCCCCCTCCCTTTCCCCCCCTCCCTTTTCCCCCCCTCCCTTTCCTCCCCCCTCCCTTCCCCCCCCTCCCCCTCCCTCCCCCCCTCCCTTCCCCCCCCTCCCTTTCCCCCCCTCCCTTTCCCCCCCTCCCTTTCCCCCCCTCCCTTTCCCCCCCTCCCTTTCCCCCCCTCCCTTTTCCCCCCCTCCCTTTTCCCCCCCTCCCTTTCCTCCCCCCTCCCTTCCCCCCCCTCCCCCCTCCCTTCCCCCCCCCTCCCTTCCCCCCCCTCCCTTCCCCCCCCTCCCTTCCCCCCCCTCCCTTTCCCCCCCTCCCTTTCCCCCCCTCCCTTTCCCCCCCTCCCTTTCCCCCCCTCCCTTTCCCCCCCTCCCTTTCCCCCCCTCCCTTTCCCCCCCTCCCTTTCCCCCCCTCCCTTTCCCCCCTCCCTTTCCCCCCCTCCCTTTTCCCCCCCTCCCTTTTCCCCCCCTCCCTTTCCCCCCCTCCCTTCCCACCCGCCCTTCCCCCCCACACACACCCCCTTCTCCCCCCACCACACACCCCCTTCCCCCCCCACCACACACCCTTCTCCCCCCACCACACACCCCCTTCCCCCCCCCCACACACACACACACCCTTCTCCCCCCACCACACACACCCTTCCCCCCCACACACGGCCTTCCCCCCTTCCCTCCCCCTCACCCCCTTCCCTTCCCCTCCCCCCTTTCCTTCCCCTCCCCCCTTTCCCTTCCCCTCCCTCCCCCCCTTTCCCTTCCTTTCCCTTCCCCTCCCTCCCCCCTTTCCCTTCCCCTCCCTCCCCCCCCCCTTTCCCTTCCCCTCCCTCCCCCCCCTTTCCCTTCCCCTCCCTCCCCCCCTTTCCCTTCCCCTCCCTCCCCCCCTTTCCCTTCCCCTCCCTCCCCCTCCTCCCTTCCCCTCCTCCCTCCCCCTTCCCCTCCTCCCTTCCCCTTCCCCTTTCCCCCCTCCCCCTCTTCCCCCCCCCCCCCTCTGTCTCTTCTCCCCCCAGGCTCTCGCTCGCTCTCTTCCCCCCCAGGCTCTCGCTCGCTCTCTTCCCCCCCAGACTCTCGCTCGCTCTCTTCCCCCCCCAGGCTCTCGCTCGCTCTCTTCCCCCCCCCAGGCTCTCGCTCGCTCTCTTTTCCCCCCCCCCCCCCCCCCCCCCCCCCCCCCCCAGGCTCTCGCTCGCTCTCTTCCCCCCCCAGGCTCTCGCTCGCTCTCTTCCCCCCCCAGGCTCTCGCTCGCTCTCTTCCCCCCCAGGCTCTCGCTCGCTCTCTTCCCCCCCCAGGCTCTCGCTCGCTCTCTTTCCCCCCCCAGGCTCTCGCTCGCTCTCTTTCCCCCCCCAGGCTCTCGCTCGCTCTCTTCCCCCCCAGGCTCTCGCTCGCTCTCTTCCAACAACAACATGCCCTCAAAAATCCCTCGGCACCATCGGGCACTTCAGCTAGTTTATAATATATTAAAAAGCTTACTGCTCACTTCTAGTCTAAAAAACCTTACTTTGTATTACATTTCTGTCAGACTTTTGTTTCATTTTTTATCCATTATAAATTCCTGTGTCCACATTTATAATGGAAACTACTTATGTAAGCTTGTCATGCTCTAATTCCACTTTGCCGTCAGTGTTGGTGCTCTAGCACCTCAATTTTGCATCTTCCAGCTTCTCGGCCTGTACAGTAACTCCTTTCCCAACCTACTCTGCTTTGCAAACTGCAGTCAATTTTATTACTTAACTATAAGTAATATCAAATCCCAAGTGTAAAAAAAGACTATGCATTGCTCCAAAATGGAAACTGAATTACACCTGCTCATCCTACATCAATTATCCCTCGCCATCTAACCTTGCTTCACCTTCAGCCTACCTTCTGCCTTGACTCCCCCTTGTCCATGCATGGGGATTGATTGTCTATAAGTTCAGATTTATTTACCAATGTGGAAGCCTGTAATGAGTTAATTGTCTTTCATGAGAATGATTTGTGAAGAAATATTAGTTGCTGATTTTTCACTAAACAAAGTACTGATTTTTGGATGGTGAATTCATTAGATTTTGACTTCCAATACCACGTTTAGTAACTGCCTAGTGTGATGTAACTGCTCAAACTGATTCAGGAATGAAATCTTTAATTTGATTATGTACAAGACTTTAATCTTCATATAGACTGGGCATGCCAAATTTGCAGTAATAGTGTGGAGGATGAGTTCATGGAATGAATTCAAGATAGTTTTCTAGATCAGTATGTCGAGGAACCGACTAGAGAACAGGCTATTTTAGATCTAGTATTGTGGAATGAGACAGGGTTAATGAATAACCTTGTAGTAAAGGATCCTCTGGGGAGCAGTGATCATAACATGATAGAATTTTATGTTGTGTTTGAGAGTGGTGTATTTAAGTTCGAAACTAAGGTCTTAAATCTGAACAAAGCAAATTACATAGGTATGAGGGGTGAGTGGGCTAAGGTAGATTGGGAAACTAGATTAAATGGTAGATAAACAATGGCAAACATTTAAAGAAATAATTAATAATTCGCAAAGAATATACATTCCCTTAAGGAATAAAAACCCAATGGAAAAGTGGCCCAACCGTGGCTAACAAGAAAAGTTAAAGGTAGTATTAGATTAAAGGAAGAGGCTTCTAATATTGCCAAAAAGAGTAGTAAGCCTGAGGATTGGGAGGCTTTTGGAATTCAGCAAAGGATGACCAAGAAATTGATGGAGAGAAAAAAGAAAATATGAGAATAAACTAGCAAGAGACATAAAAACAGATTGTAAAAGCTTCTGTAGGTATGTAAAAAGGAAGAGATTAACAAAAGTAAATGTGGATCCCTTACAGAGACAGGAGAAATTATAATGGGGAATAAGGAAGTGGCAGAGCCATTAAACAAATACTTTGGGCAGGATTTTCATTGGGCCGTGGAGGCGGGATTGGAGACGTGTGGGGGGTTAAAATCTCCAAATCGGGGGACACAAACCCATCCTGCCCCCAACCCGCCTCCATGCCAGTTTCAAAGGAGGTGTGCTGGGCGGGAAGGGGATTAGTGTCAATTAACTGCCTGTTAACAGGTAGTTAACAGGCAGTTTTTAGCCTAATCCCTATTTTTATTGCTGAAGTGTGGGATTCCCGACGGCTCCAAACCACGCCAAGTTAGTGAGGCGGGCCGTCGGGCTGAAGGGCTTGGAGGGGTCGAGATGTCCGGTGTTCAGGTGAGTGATGGGTGCATGAGTTCAGAGGTAAGTGTGTTTGGTGTGTGTAAAGTGTTTAAAGAAGTTTTACTTACATTTACTTACCTTTACAGCCTTCCTTCCTTCAGGTCTCGGGAGTCCCTCATCTCACTGGCACAGAAAGCAGAATGGCCACAAGCTGTCAAAAGTTGCAGCATTCAGCTTTCTGTTCTGGAGTGATCTCTAAATTAGCCTGAGAGGAAGGAGTTAACTTGGAGTACAGATTGTCAGTGTTTGACAGCTTCAAACAGCTGTCAAACGCTGATATTTCATCTGTCAAAAGCTTTTGACAGATGAAATGTCAATCTGTGACGTCACCTGTTGCCGGGTGGCCCTTAATTGGCCTGCTGAGCCCGCTGGGCGGGCTCAACAAGGTCAACCAAGTGAAAATCGTGTGGGTTGGCCACAACTTGATGATGGCGGGACTACAACCCCGAAAGTTGTAGCCCCACCTCCTACACACCACCTGAATGAAAATCCAGCCCTTTGTATCTGTCTTTGCGGAAGAAGGCACAAAAAAATTCCGGGAATAATGGGAAACCAAGGGTCTAGTGAGAATGAGGAACTTAAAGAAATTAGTATTGGTGAAGAAATAGTACTGGATAAATTAATGGGACTAAAAGCTGACAAATCCCCTGTACCTGATGACCTACAACCTAGGGTTTTAAAAAGGTGTCTACAGAGATAGTGGAAGCATTCGTTTTGATCTTCCAGAATTTCCTAGATTTTAGAACGGTCCCCGCGGATTGGACGGTCGTAAATGTAACCCTGTTATTCAAGAAAGGAGGGAAAGAGAAAACACGGAACTATAGACCAGTTAGCCTGACATCAGTAGTAGGGAAAATGCTAGAATCTATTATTAGGGACGTGGCAACAGGACACTTTTTATTAAAAAAAAAAAAAAAAAAAAAAATTTTACATCATAATATGATTGGGCAGAGTCAACAGATTTGTGAAAGGGAAATCGTGTTTGACAAATCGAGGTTGTAACTAGAAGGGTGGATGAGGGGGAACCAGTGGATGTGGTGTATTTGGATTTTCAAAAAGCATTCGATAAGATGCCACACAAGATGTTCTTACAGAAAATTGGGTGGTCCTGCACAGGCCGCACCCTGGCTGGGGAGTCTAGAACTGGGGGTCACAGCCTCAGAATAAGGGGTGAGCCATTTATGACTGAGATGAGGAGAAATGTCTTCACTCAAAAGGTTGTGAATCTTTGGAATTCTCTACCCCAGAGGGATGTGGATGCTCAGTTGTTGAGTATATTCAAGACCGAGATGGATAGATTTTGGATACTAAGGGAACCGAGGGATATGGGAATAGTACGGGTAGGTGGAGTTGAGGTAGAAGATCAGCCATGATCTTATTTGAAGGGCTCGAAGGGCCAAATGACATACTCCTGCTCCTATATCTTATGTTCTTATCTTGTGTTAAGATTCCTGAAAGAACTGCTGAATTTAAGCAAGTTCTAACTTTAACCTCTTGGCAGTTAAACCTTAACTCTTACAATCCTGAAATGAAGTTTTCAGATGAAATTGCACTGTATAGCATTCCTATATACAATTGACAATGCTACATACCAAAACATGAATACGTATGTCATGCAAATGTGGAGCTCGACACAGGATTCACACTACACAGAAGAAAAATACATTTCTGTCTGCGGAGATCCAAACATAAGTTCCAGTCAATCGATGAATCAAACCACTTTGATCTTTGGAGCAAAAGACACTATCTGCTCACTAATTAAAAATGTAACAAAATTGTGGTATCTTGAAGTGGCCATAGAGGGAGACAGACACAGGTTAACTCCTTAACATGGTTTAATCAACTCTTGCACATAAAAGCTTCTGCCATGAGGCAGCAAAAACAAAGAGTACCACAGTACAGATCAGACTTAACTCAGGAGAGCAATTGCCACAGCACCACCTGGTGGATCAGGTTACTCATAACCTCCCAGGTTACTACACTCCTCCCCCCTTAAGATTGCCGTATGCAATTCTTAAACAATAACCCTTACTAGGTACTACGTTTTAATTAACCAGTATGCTCTAACCATGGTTAACCCCTGACTAATTTAATAGGTTTGTATAAGTCTTTCTGGTTGCTTGCGAATCCTTTGTGAACGTCTTAATTCCACTTATGGCGGATTCTCAGATTCATTCGCACTTGAGATTGGAGTAGTCTCTGATGTTGGTTTTACTCTGTCCCGCTGTGGCCTGGCAGTACCAGTGTCCACTGGCACCTTATAAGCCGTGCTGGGTCCTGGAACAGCCTCCTCTACTGCCCTTTGTTCCATCTGAGGCAGTTCCCCCTGCTGCCGGCTGAAAAGCTGATCCACATGCCGACAAACCCCTCGACCATCCCCTAGTAACACGGAGTACGACACAGGTCCTGTAATGTCCTGGATTAGTCCTGGTATCCATTTAGGTCCATAACCGAAGTTCCGGGTGTACACAGAGTCCCCTATGGCGAAATGGCGAGCTTTAGTATGTTTGTCATGGTACGCTTTTTGGTTTGTTTGTTTTGTCTCAACCTTGCTTTTGAGATCTGGGTGTATCAGGTCTAACGTGCACCACAACTTTCTCCCCATCATCAACTCAGCCGGAGAAAGCCCCGTGGTAGCTTGGGGTGTTATACGATAACTAAACAAGGCTCTATTGAGCTTGGTCTCCAGGGTGTCACCTGAGCTCTTCCTCATGAGCTCCTTAAAAGTCTGCACGGCTCGCTCGGCTAACCCATTTGAGGCTGGGTGATATGGAGCCGAGGTGACGTGTGATTCCATTCCTTACCATGAATTCTTTGCTCCCTTCACTAACAAAACACTGCATTGTCGGATACAATCATTTCTGGAATACCATGCATGCTGAAGCTGTTCCTGAGACAATTCAGTGTGGCATCAGTCGTTGCAGAGCTCACTGGATAAACGTCGATCCACTTTGAGTGAGCGTCAACCAGCACCAAAAACATTTTGCCCATAAAAGGTCCCGCATAGTCTATGTGAATTCTCCTCCAGGTTTTGCTGGGCCACTCCCAGGGATGGAGTGGTGCCCCAGCAGGTGCTTTCCTCTGTTCCTGACATATAGTGCATGACTTTACCTTTGACTCAATTTCGGCATCCAAGTTAGGCCACCACAGGTAGCTCCTAGCCAGTCCTTTCATTCTAGTCATTCCTGGGTGCGATTGATGCAACTGTTCCATCAAAGTAGAGCGTCCCCGCTCTGTGACTATGATGCGTGCTCCCCATAGCACACATCCATCTTGGACACTGAACTCGTGCTGTCTCTGTCTGTACGGCGCGAACTCCGGTCCCTCACGGTGATCTGTCCAGTCTTTCAACACATACTCACGGACCCTTGACAGAACGGGGTCCTTGGCTGTCCAGCCCTGGATTTGCGCTGAAGTCATCAGGGGACTGATCTCCTGATCCAGCATCAAGACGTGCTCCTCAGGGGAAGTACTGCGAGGAGATTTTGAGAGGGGCAGGCGGCTGAGAGCATCCGCGTTCCCGTTTTCCTTGCCGGCTCTGTACGTGATCACATATTCATAGGCTCTTAGTATTACTGCCCATCTCATTATTCTCTGTGATGCCATTTGAGGCACCGCTTTCATCTCATTCAGTAAGCTAATAAGAGGCTTGTGGTCAGTACTGATTACAAACTTCCTCCCATATATGTACTTATGGAATTTCTTTACTCCAAATATAATGGCCAACCCCTCTTTATCAAGCTGTGAATAGTTCTTTTCCGCAGCTGTGAGCGTGCGTGAAACAAACCCGATGGGCCTTTCTGCTCCATCTGGCATGCGGTGGGCCAACACTGCCCCCACTCCATAGGGTGATGCGTCGCAGGACATTATCAGCTCCTTCTTCTCGTCGTAATGCACTAACACCCTGCTGGACTGAAGTAGCTCCTTTGACTGCTGAAACGCTTTCGCTTGCTCTGGCCCCCAATGCCATGGCTCCTCCTTTCTCAGCAGTTTGTGCAGGGGTGCCAGCAGCATCGATAAGTTTGGAAGAAACCGGTTATAATAATTCAGGAGCTCTAGATAGGCTTTCAGTTCAGTCACTGAGGTGGGTGCTGGTGCATCCTGCACTGCCCGCACTTTCCCTGGTAATGGATGGAGCCCTGTGGCATCCACCCGATGTCCCAGGAATGTAACTTCCTTCTCCATGAAACTACACTTACTCCGTTTCAGGCGTAGCCCCGCCTCTTCCAGCCGCTGTAGCACTTTGTCCAGTGTTTTTAAGTGATCCTGATCGTCACTTCCTGTTAGCAGAATATCATCTAAGTACACGGCCACCTTTGGAATGCCCTGCAGAATGCCCTCCATAGTCCGTTGGAATATTGCTGGGCTAGAACTGACACCAAATGGTAACCTGGCATACGTGAACAGCCCCTTGTGCGTGTTCACCGTGACAAACTTTTTTGATTCTTCATCTAGCAATATCTGCTGATACGCATGACTCGTGTCCAGTTTGCTGAATCTTTCTCCCCCAGCGAGCGATGTTAACATGTCCTCCATTCTCGGAATGGGGTACTGTTCCAGTGATGATACTCTGTTCACTGTTAACTTATAGTCACCACACACCCTTACATTACCGTCAGGCTTCAATACCGGGACTATTGGTGCCGCCCAGTCTGAAAATTTCACTGGTTCTATTACTTTGTCCCTTAGCAGGCGATCTAGTTCCGCCTCAACCTTGGTTTTCATTGCAAAAGGTACCGACCTTGGTTTAAAGAAACGAGGCGTGGCATCACTGGCTACATGAATCTTGGCTGTGGCTCCCCTTAAGGTGCCCAGTTCGTCCTTGAACACTAACTCATGCTTCATCAGCACTTCTTGCAGTGCCTCTGTACTGTCTTCCATTTTATTCATTGCCTGCCAGTACACACTCAACTCACTGATCCACCCTCGCCCTAACAGGTTTGGCCCTGACCCTGCTACCACTACCACCGTAAGCTCTTTGGTGACTCCTTTGTGTTCCACTTGTACTTCGGCCGCCCCCAAAATGTCCACCTTTTGTCCTGTGTAGGTTTTGAGACTAATGGGGCATATACCTAGCTCTGGTACTTTTGCTTCCCCCCCATAGCTTGGCGTACTCAGTCTGCGACATTATGGTTACACTACCTCCGGTGTCAATCTCAAACTTTACTTGACCTCCGTTCACTGTCAAATACTGAGTGAGAGGGGGTACGTTGGGCCTTGAAGTGTCTATACTGTATACAGTGAAAACCTCCTCACTAGACTCTTCCTCCTCTTGTATGTAATTTGCCCGCTTTGTGTACTTCTCCCTGCCCCCTTTTGCATGCTTTGCCCCTTTAGCACTGCTTCTCTCACTCACTGCCCTTTTACAGACTTTCTTTAAGTGCCCTATTTTCCCACAATTGTGGCACTTTGCCTTTGCAAACCTGCAGTCCTTTGCATAATGGCTCATCCCGCCACATCGGTAGCAATCCCCAACCCCGACTGGTGGACTTTTCACGCCAGCTTCCATCTTGAAAACAGCTCCTCCCACTGATTTACTCCATTTCTCCTTGCTCATACTGTTTAAGTCCTTAATGTCCTTGTTAGCCGTCTCCATGGCTTGTGCTTTTTTAAGTGCCGTCTCAAACGTTAATCCTTCTTCTGACAGCAACCTTTGCTGTATACTGTCGTCGTTAACTCCGCATACTAGTCTGTCCCTTAACATGACTGTGAGCGCATTTCCAAAATTACAGTCCTGTGTGAGCTTCCGAAGCTCCTCCACATACTCAGTAACGCTTTCTTCCGGCCTCCTAATCCTCGAATTGAATTTCCATCTCTGTACTATTTCACTAGGTTTCGGATTGAAATGATTCTTTAGTAGACTCACCAACTCGTCAAAAGATTTTTCTCCTGGCCGCTCCGGGCTCAGCAGATTCCTCATCCATGTATAGGTTTGCGCTCCCACACAACTCAGTAAAATGGCCCTTTTCTTTTCAGCACTGTCCACCTCGTTTGCCATAAAGAAATGGCTCAGTATTTCAATATACTCCTCCCAAGACTGCGACTTGCTGTCAAAAGGTGCCACGGAGCCTACCGTTCCTGCCATCCTTGGAGTCCGGTCACTTCAGCCAAAAAATCAAACTCCATTTCGACTCCCGCGGCCTAGCCTCGTGCTTTTCCGACTAGTTTGCTAACCAACCCGAGCACCTCTTCCGAATTCTCCAAAACTTTTCCATCCTTTATTCTCGTCGCCATATGTGGTATCTTGAAGTGGCCATAGAGGGAGACAGACACAGGTTAACTCCTCAACATGGTTTAATCAACTCTTGCACATAAAAGCTTCTGCCATGAGGCAGCAAAAACAAAGAGTACCACAGTACAGATCAGACTTAACTCAGGAGAGCAATTGCCACAGCACCACCTGGTGGATCAGGTTACTCATAACCTCCCAGGTTACTACAAAAATATTCAAAAATTTGTGACAAAACCCCTGGAACTCCCAAGTGGATTGATTACCTTTACTGTTAATGTTTATCAAGGAGCAGGTTTGCATCAAATCATGAAGCTATGGATCAAAAAAAAAATCACAGTACATAAAAAAGCTGTGATGAACTCAGTGCCTTGTAGTATTGGCATTGCTTTTGAAACTTCAGTAGCCTTCCAGATCAACCTTTCTTTGGGGTGCAGAATGTCACAATAGATGCCCTCAACAGAGTGAGGGGTGTAGAGGTTACTTGAAGATGGACATCGTGGCAACATTCCAAAACTCTGCTCTGCAGAATCTTGGACAAATGGGCAGTAATCCATGGTTAGTCTCCTGGGAGGAGAAGTTTCTCTGCATTACCTACTTTTGCCCTCATAGCATGAATATCCTTCACGTGATCTGGCAGAGGACACAGCAGTCATTTTGATAACCCCTATTTTCTGTGGAATATGTATCTCTCAAATCTGAAGCTTGGTAGTAATTGGTCCTACAGACAGGGTTCCTGACTTAAAGGACCAGATTTTACGTAGTTAGCTACTCGTTTTCAAACTGATTACCTAGCTTTCAAAAGGACAAGCTTAGAGGAATGGGGATTTCACTAAACAGTAATGGCAACACTCTTGGCACCCAGGAATCATCCGCACTAAATGGTAAATGGAAAAGCTTTATTTACTGATGACTAGTCCCTAAATACAATTTGTTAGGTTGTGATATACAAACAATTTTGTCATCTACAAATGTTGCTTGACTAGCGGCTTTCTCTTCAGTACTGAGATTATTGCTAACACTGCCTACCATCTATCACTGGTGGAAAGTGCAGTTGGGACTACGCTGAAATGTGTAGGGGTTCAAGAAACACCATTCATTTCTCAGATAACTTCTACTTGAGATCACCATCTGGCTTCAAGGAATTAATGTCAGAACTGAGGTGCAGCTTTATGCTATATGTCAAACTCACTCGCAAATGCCCAACTTCTTAACTTTAGCCCTCCACCTCTGCCACTGTTGACCTGCTTTATTGCTCCCTCATCTCTGCATTCAATGGCCTTGTTCCCAACAAATCAGTCACCATCTCCCATCCCTCTGCTCCTCTGGTAGGGACCTCATCTTCATTCTCTCAAGTCAGAGGGGTGCAAACTTGAGTGTACCTGGTGCATAACAGGCCAAAGGTCACTGCAGGCTATTGTCTATGAAAAATCCCTCTGTATACCCCCACCTCAACCACCAAATGTGAGAAGATCGTTGATTTCTTTGTCTCTTGAGATCAAGACCATTCATGCAGCTGCTGTTCCTTTCCCTCCCTCCTTACCTAGCTCCCAATTTCCATTAGATAAACACCATTCCTCTCTCCTACCTGGTCTCCAACCCATACTAGCTCAGCCCCACCTTTTTACATTTTCTCACTCTCTCCAAGCTTGTCTCCTCCATGAGGCACATCTCCTGCTACCTCAATGTGCTCCTCACTCAACTCTTGATAATTTAAGTTCCCATCTTGACTGCCATGCTGGCTAAATCACCAACAATTCCCTTTCTTCAGCCATCTTAACTCGCCCTTCAAAACTGTTATTATCACTCCTCTGGAAAAAACCCACCCTTAACCCATCTTTTGTTTCTAACCTCCCTTTCCTCTCAGGTCCTCAAACATGCCATCATGTCCTCGCTCCATACCCATTATACTGGTCTCGCTAGACGTGCTCCTATCTAGTTATCCAGCAAGTTAAACACTTATTCAAATAATTCCTCGAGAAGCCGGTTTGCTGTTTTGAAGCTTTACTTGAACAAATTTGTGAAACTGTAAACAAAGACCAAGTATGTTTTGTACATAGAACTGAGTACTATACATTAAATGTTACATAAGATATAAACATATTTATAACAATAGAATAGACTAATAACTAACGTTTGAGCTGGACTTCGGTAACTACCAACTATTAACTTTTTATAAACAAAGTGTTGTCAAATGCTACACTGACAAAGTTGCTATCATGTTAACAAACAAAGATACTCACAGATATTGCGTCTGGCCTAGCATATATGAGATGAGATGGAATAAGATTGAGAATTCCTCATGGAAGATTCTCCATTGCTCAGTAGCTTCTTTCTGCAATACTACTTCTGGGGTCAAACAGGAACAAGAGGTCAAATGACCTCTTCTGTATACTAACACTGCTATACAATAACTACCACCAGAGGGTGCTATCTGCATGTAATAAGTCCAGAACACCCATTGCTCTTGATACTCTCTGGTTGAATTCCTCTTTATGCATAGCACTGAAACAGCCCTAGCCAAAGCCACAAATTAGATCCTTTGTGATTGTAACCTCATCCTCGAACTTTTTCCAATCTTCAATACGGTCGACCATGCTATTCCCCTCTGATGTCACTCCATTGTCCGGGCTCTATGGGATTGCTTTTGCATTGTTCCATTCTACCGGCACAGGGTCAGCTTTCACATGTAAGCTCTGTCTTGCCACCGCTTTTCTCAACTGCACCTATACCATTAGATTGCTTGTCTGACATCAAATCCTAGATGAGTCTACATTTTCTTCAACTCAACATCAGAAAGACCAAAGCCATCACCTTCACTTCTGTCACAAACTCCACTCCTTCACTGATCCCATCACACTCCTTGTCTCTCCTCATCCTTCTCGACCTGTCTGCATCTTTTGACACAGTTGCCATCACCACCCTCCTCCAACGTTCTTCTCCATCATCCAGCTTGTTGAAGGTCAATCATGTCAGCCCCAGGACATCGTTGCAGGAGTCCCTCAGGGCAGTGTCCTAGGCCCAACCATCTTCAGATGCTTCATCAATGACCTTCCCTCCATCATAAGGTCAGAAGTGGGGATGTTTACTGATGACTGCAGTGTTCAGTTCCATTCTCAACTCCTCAGATAATGAAACAGTCCATGCCCGAATGCAGCAAGGCCTGGATGACATTCAGGCTTGGGCTGATAAGTGACAGGTAACATTCACGCCCCGTAAAAATACTTAATTTTTTTCAAAAAATTAAATTTTTGTTTAAAATACTTAATTAAATGGCATTTTAATTTTTAAATGTAATTTTTTATTTATTTATTCAATATGTTGGTGTATTTTTTTAAGTGATCCCCATTCATACTTTTGACAGTTCTGTACGTACGGACCTGTCAAAAGTATGAATGGGGGTTCTCTTCTTTTATTGGTTGGGCTGGCCCACATGATCCCAGGAGCGCCTACGAGCCGCATACGCCCCATGGATACGTGGGGCTCTGCCCGCGCGGACCCAGAGAGGCCCAGGATCACAAGCCACCATTCTTCCCGGGCCGCCAGGTACTTTTGTAGAAATTTTGCAGGTCGGAGGCATCCACCCGTGCGCAGGAAGCCTCTGATCACAAATGTTGGCCCCAGATAGATGTAATCCTATAACCAAAACCAACAAATGATAGTTATTCTAGCACTTGCTCACTTCTGTTAGGAGTCTTACCCAGAAAAATATGATGGCCAGAGCAATAATCTTAGAGGACTTTTTATAACTACTTAGAACCATGTGACTGCTACATCTTGCACCTGATTGGTTGCTGCTAAACAACATCAATGTTTTATATTGCCTGGATAACAGCATTTGCCACCTCTGCCGGAACATTGCAACCATTTTTCTCTCTTGAAAACTTTGAGGATTAAGAGTAAATAAACAGAAATTGGTTGATTCCTTGTTATTATTTTCATTTTTCTATTTGAAATTGTTTGGGAAGTGTTGGGAGACTGAGGGAGAGCAGTGCTTTTCATTGTCAACTGAGACTGACACGTGGTAACCCATCACCACATTTATGTATATGATCAATATGGTAGACTTCCCACTGTTGATCCAGCCAGGACCACCCTATATTGGAATCCCAGCCCCACTGATAGGTCTACCCCTCCTGGCTGATCGACCATCAGCAGTGCGTTGTAGTATTGCGCACCTGCCAGCTCAGGTAGCGTTACCAAGTCTGCCAGGGTGGGTTGATATAGTTTTGAAATGTTATCACCAGAAATTTCATCTTGGAGACACCACAACACCAGCCTGCTAACACTTGAAGGAGAATCGTCACTAGTTTGATGTTAGACAGCTGACAAATTTGAGTTTGATCTTTTGCTAAATGGAAAGCAGGTACAGTACTAGGAGCTCCTCAAGAGTGTTATGGTAAGACGCACAAGTCGCCATAGAACACTAGGGGAGTATCCACCACCATATCCAGTAGAGTGGATTAGATGCTCAGGTGAATTTGTCAGTGACACATTAGCATCTACAACAAAGCCTTGCCACACTCCTCTTTCAGGAGTGAGTCTCTTGTCAATTCTTACACTGATCTTGAAGCTGGAGTGCACATGCCAGATAACATTGACGAATCAGCCATGTACTCCCCTGTTCTGTGATCTGGTGGAAAGCCACAATCTGTCCTACACATGCCACAAGAGAGTGAAATTCAGTCTCTTCCTTTCTGCTTACTCCATGGCTCTCAAAGTATCTCATGATGCATGCCCTGACAATCCAAAGAACCAACTTAAGAGCCACAAATGTCAGCAAGATTCTTTGGTAGGTTTTGGCTTCTCAATAGTCCCCCTTCTTGTGAATACAAATCACATAGTGTTCTGGAAGACTGAGCGAATGCATGTCTCAAACAGAATTCTATTCACCAGCCTGGGAAGGGCAACCCTGATGCAAGTTGCTGGTTTTTGGCACTTCTCCAAGATCATTGCCATTGGCCATCCATTACACCTACTCACCTAGAGACACTTTTAGGAATTGGCCATGCCTGCTTCTCTACCATTAACTGGTCATTTGCCTATATAACAGTGACTACACCTTAAAAAGTAACTTATTGGCTGTGAAGAATTTTGAGGCAACATCTTCAATCTGCACCTTGATGTGTTGGGAAGGCTTTCATGCTCCTATGACCCAGAGAGCTATGCTGACTGGAGTATAACTCCTTGTAGGGCCACACAAGTCAGACCGCTTGAAAGGTAGGAGCTAGACTAAAGACAGTCCACCGGTTCTCCTGGTAGTGGGTTGTTAGCCAGGCTATAGATCTGTCCATGTAAAAAATGTCTTTCATTATGAAAACAACCCAGAGACCAGAGGAGTCTTTACAGACTTGCAAATACAACAAACTTTTTTTTAAATTCTCATTCACGGGAGTGGGTGTCGCTGGCAAGTCCAGAATTTATTTATTGCCCTTGAGAAGTTGGTGAGCCGCCGCCTTGAACCGCTGCAGTCATGTGGTGAAGGTACTCCCACAGTGCTCTTAATATTCCAGGATTTTGACCCAGCGACGATGAAGGAACTGCGATATACTTCCAAGTCAGGATGGTATCTGACTTGTAGGGGAATTTGCAGGTGGTGGTGTTCCAATGCGCTTGCAGCCCTTGTCCTTCTAGGTGGTAGAGGTCGCAGGTTTGGGAGGTGCTGTCGAAGAAGCCTTGGTGAGTTGCTTCAATGCATCTTGTAGATGGTACACACTGCAGCACGGTGCACTTGTGGCTTTTCTTCCCGCTCCCACACAGTTACCTCTGGTGTCTCCCAAGGATCTATCCTTGGCCCCCTCCTATCTCTCATCTACATGCTACCCCTCGGCAACGTCATCCAAAAACACAGCGCCAGTTTCCACATGTACCCTGACGTCATCCAGCTCTCCCTCACCACCACCTCTCTCAACCCCCTCCACTGTCTCTAAATTGTCAGACTGCTTGTCCGACATCCAGTACTGGATGAGCAGAAATTTCCTCCAACTAAAGTGGGAAGACCGAAGTCCCCGCCACAAACTCTGTTTCCCTAGCCACTGACTCCATCCCTCTCCCTGACAACTGGCTAAGGCTGAAACAGACTGTTCGCAACCTTGGTGCCATATTTGACCTCGAGATGAGCTTCTGACCACACATCTGTGCCATCCCTAAGACCGCCTATTTCTACCCCCATAACATCGCCCGACTCCACCCCGCCTCAGCTCATCTTCTGAATCCCTCATCCATGCCTTTGTTACCTCTAGACTATTGCAACGCACTCTTGGCCAGCCTCCCATCTTCTACCCTTGGTAAGTTGAGGTCATCTAAAACTCTGCTGCCTGTGTCCTAACTCACACCAAGTCCCATTCACCCATCACCCCAGTACTCGCTGACCTACATTGACACCTGGTTAAGCAATGCCTCGATTTTAAAATTCTTAACCTTGTTTTCAAATCCCTCCATGGCCTCGCCCCTCCCTATCTCTGTAATCTTCTCCAACCCCACAACCCTCTGAGATATCTACACTCTTCCAATTCTGGCCTCTTGAGCATCCCTGATTTTAATCGTTCAACCATTGATGGCCGTGCCTTCAGCCGCCAAGGCCCTAAGCTCTGGAATTCCCTCCCTAAACCTAGCCACATCTCTTCCTCCCTGTCCTTCTTTAAGGCGCTCCTTAAAACCTACCTCTTTGACCAAGCTTTTGGTCATCTGCCCTAATATCTGCATATGTGGCTCGGTGTCAGATTTTATTTTGTAATGTTCCCGTGAAACCTCTTTGGATGTTTTACTATGTTAAAGGCGCTATATAAATGCAAGTTGGTGGTGGAGCGAGTGAATGTTTAAGGTAGTGGATGAGATGCCAATCAAGCAGGCTGCTTTGTTATGGATAGTGCCGAGCTTCTTGAGTGTTGTTGGAGCTGCACTCATCCAGGCAAGTGGAGAGTATTCCATCACACTCCTAACTTGTGCCTTTTAGATGGTAGAAAGGCTTTGAGGAGTCAGGTGGTGAGTCACTTGCTACAGAATACCCAGCCTCTGACCTGCTTTTGTAGCCACAGTATTTATGTGGCTGGTCCTGTTAAATTTCTGATCAATGGTGACCCCCAGGATGTTGATGATGGGGGATTTGGCGATGGTAATGCCGTTGAATATCATGGGGAGGTGGTTAGATTATCTCTTGTTGGAGATGGTTTTTGCCACTGCCCTGGCACTTGTGTGGAGTGAATGTTACTTGCCACTTATCAGCCCAAGCCTGAATGTTGTCCAGGTCTTGCTGCATGCGGGCACAGGACTGCTTCATTATCTGAGGAGTTGTGAATGGAACTGAACACTGCAATCATCAGCGAACATCCCCACTTCTGACCTTGTGTTGGCAGGAAGGTCATTGATGAAGCAGCTGAAGATGGTTGGGCCTAGGACACTGCCCTGAGGCACTCCTGCAGCGATGTCCTGGGGCTGAGATTATTGGCCTCAACAACCACAACCATCTTCCTTTGTGCTAAATAGGACTCCAGCAAGTGGAGAGTTTTCCGCAATTCCCATTGACTTCAATTTTACTAAGGTTCCTTGATGCCACACTTGGTTAACTGCTGCCTTTATGTTGAGGGCTGTCACTCTCACCTCACATCTGGAATTCAACTCTTTTGTCAATGTTTGGACCAAGACTGTAATGAGGTCTGGAGCCGAGAGATTCTGGTGGAACTCAAACTGAGCATTGGTGAGTAAGTACAGCTTGATAGTACTGTCGACAACCCCTTCCATCAATTTGCTGATGATTGAGAGTAGGCTGATGTGGCGGTAATTGGCCGGATTGGATTTGTCCTTTTTGTGGACAGCACATACCTGGGCAATTTTCCATTTTGCCGGTAGATGCCAGTGCTGTAGCTGTACTGGAACAGCTTGGCTAGAGGCACGGCTAGTTCTGGAGCACAAGTGAAGCACTACAGCTGGTATCCAGCACGCGCGGCTGTTTCTTGATAGCAGGTGGAGTGAATCAAATTGGCTGAAGACTGGCTTTTGTGATGGTGGGGACCTCAGGAGGATGAAGATGGTTGCAAATGATTCAGCCTTGTCTTTTGCACACTCATGCTGGGCTCCGCCATCATTGTGGATGGGGATGTTCTTGGAGCCTCCTCCTCCCATTAGTTGTTTAATTGTCCACCACCATTCATGACTGGATGTGGCAGGACTGCAGAGCTTTGATCTGATCCGTTGGTTGTGGGATTGCTTAGCTTTGTCTATAGCATGCTGCTTCTGCTGTTTTGCATGCACGTAGCCCTGTATTGTAGCTTCGCCAGTTTGGCACCTCATTTTTAGGTACGCCTGGTGCTGATCCCGGCATGCTCTTCTACACTCCTCATTGAACCAGGGTTCAACTGTAGAAAAGCACGGTCTGCTGCATAAAAGGCAAGGCGATACTCTGATTGGAGTCAAATATCTTGTTCTGGACAGAGAGCAGTGGAAGAAATGGGTTGTCTCATGTGCCACTCCGCACAGGAGACTCTAATTAACCAAGGCAATTTGTACAGTACAGTCTACCACTTTTCCAACTTCCACGCTGATGGCTCCTGTTGGACCAGACAGTAGTTCCGGATATTGCTATCTCAAGACCCCAACATCAAAACCTTGAGGCATTTTGAATGGGAGCAGCTGCAGAGAGAGACCAGTTTCAGAAGCGCATTCTTAATGAACTACTAAGTGGAAGACAGCCTTCATGTGCATTTAATATTTTGAAATAATTAGTACGATAATGACCTGAAAGGAGGCCTGGGACTGGAAGGTGGGGTGTCTCGAACCTTATAGGGTAATTCTAGCTCTGTAATTTGACACTAGTATTTCTGTGGTTTTTGGACTCAAATTGATTTGAGAATTAGTCTGATGACCAGGGAGAGACAAATTATTTCTGCTGCAGTAATAAGATTATAGCACTGAATCTGGTTCCAGGTCTCAATGGAGATGACAGAAAAAAGAAAAATATGGTGAGAAAATGTGAGAGGGTCATATAGAATACGAGATATACCGGAAAGAAAAGACTAAAGGAAGAAGAAACTTTCAGGGGAAAAAAGGCCAAGAGAGTCTGAGACATTGAGCAAAAGTGTGAGCCACACAGATAAAGTGAGTGATGGCTTTCAGCCAAAGAGGGGAATAGACAAAATTAGAATGTGTGACTAGCAGAAATAGGTACATAAAGGTAGACACTCTTATTTTTACTTTCTGTCTGAGCAATACTGTAGTATTTGAAAAATGTTTCCAAAACACTAAGGACGAGCAACAGGATAATTCCAGAACTTGGGGCTCTAAATTGTGATATAAAACTTACACACCTAAGCTTCCTTTAAAGTGGAGAAAAGAGGTTGAGTGAGCAACAATCAAATCTTTAAAATGCTAAACGGCATAAATTATATAAATGTAAACAAGCTTATTTGACTTAAACCATAAGCATAAAACTAAGGGCCGCATGTTTAAAATTAACAAGCCTGAAGTGAGATCAGAAGAAACCTTTTCTCCCTCAGAGTAATGGATATTTATAAGAACATAAGAAATAGGAGCAGGAGTAGTCCACTCGAGCCTGCTCTGCATTCAATAAGATCATAGCTGATCTGATCTTGACCTTAACTCCACTTTTCTGCCTGTTCCCCATAACCCTTGACTTATGTATAGAGTAGATCTGCAGAAAAAGCAGTTAATGCTGTATCGATTTAACTCCTTCAAAAAAGCTGACAAATTGTGGTTCAGAATGGGAATTGGCAGTTATAGGGATAGGCATAGATTGAGATGATCAAGTATTCTACAAGTTAGAATGGTCCTGTACGACTGAGAGGGGAGGCAGGTTTTGTCTGGTCAGTGTGACAAGCTAAAGTTGAATAGTGAGGCTGTGGAGATGATTAAGTATTTTGGACTTTTGCTTGATTACTTTTGGGTATCAAGTACAACTGATGCCCAAACCTTACCTTGGAGCATGAATTAGTTGAAGTAGAGTCCATTTATTAGGTTAAATTATACATGCTGTGTGGACAGAGCAACATTCTTGGCTTAGGCAGCTGTTCCTCAATCCACGTGTTCTTATATTCTCAAAATAGTGCTGATTATAATTTATATAATTCTGATTAACAAATTATTCATTCCTAGTTTGCTTAGGCATTCGATAAGGTGCCACATAAAAGGTTGCTACACAAGATAAGGGTTCGTGTGGTTGGGGGTAATATATTAGCATGGATAGAGAATTGGTTAACGAACAGAAAACAGAGTAGGGATGAGCGGGTCATTTTTTGGTTGGCAGTCTGTAACTACTGGGGTGCCGCAAGGATCAGTGCTTGAGCCTCAGCTATTTACAATCTATATTAATGACTTAGATGAAGGGACCAAGTGTAATATATTCAAGTTTGCTGATGACACAAAGCTAGATGGGAAAGTAAGCTGTGAGGAGGACACAGAGATATAGACAGGTTAAGTGAGTGGGCAATAAGGTGGCAGATGGAGTATAATGTGGGGAAATGTGAGGTTATTCACTTTGGTAGGAAGAATAGAAAAACAGAATATTTTTTAAATGGTGAGAAACTATTAAATATTGGTATTCAGAGAGATTTAGGTGTCCTCGTACAGGAAACACAAAGTTAGCATGCAGATACAGCAAGTAATTAGGAAGTCAAATGGCATGTTGGCCTTTATTGCAAGGGGGTTGGAGTATAAGAGCAAGGGAGTCTTACTACAATGGTACAGGACTTTGGTAAGACCACACCTGGAGTACTGTGCACAGTTTTGGTCTCCTTATCTAAGAAAGGACATACATGCCTTAGAGGCAGTGCGACGAAGATTCACTAGATTGATCCTTGAGATGAGAGGGTTGTCCTATGAGGAGAGATTGAGTAGATTGGGCCTATACACGCTGAAGTTTAGAAGAATGCGAGGTGATCTCATTGAAACATGTAAGATTCTCAGGGGGTTGACAAGGTAGATGCCAAGAGGTTGTTTCCCCTAGCTGGAGAGTCTAGAACAATGGTTTAGTCTTGGGATAACAGGTCGGCCATTTACTGTTGAGATGAGGAGGTATTTCTTTACTCAGAGGGTTGTGAATCTTTGGAATTCTCTACCCCAAAGGCCTGTGGATGCTGAGTCATTGAGTATATTCAAGGCTGAGATAGATTGATTTTTGGACTCATGGGGACTCCAGGGGAATCAAGGGATATGGGGATCAGGCGGGAAAGTGGAGATGAGGTAGAAGATCAGCCACGATCTTATTGAATGGCGGAGCAGGCTCGAAGGGTCGTATGGCCTACTCCTGCTCCTAATTCTTGTGTTCTATTACTAACAGTGTTGTAAAATTCTTTTACATTACCTTCACGGAACTATATTTAAGCGAGTTTCTGTAGTTGAAAAGAATAGATGATAGAATACATGGGGAAAGGGATGACATTTGCAGAAGGACCTGTAATGGAAGTGCTTTGTAAAGAACAAAGGAATGGAAAGCTACTTAATACAGGATGTAAATCTTATAAAGCAGATGAGATTCTCCAATAATTTCTCATGTTGACTTGTCTAATTTACCCCATGAATATTGGGGGAATACTTAATTGAAGAATGAGGAAATACTGTATGTAAAGCTGAGTAATTTTGTTTTATAGCTGTTGAAGGTCATGTGATTCATTGGATTGAAAGCAAGGCCTCATTTGGAGATGAATACAGCCACCAGTCCTACTTGCAAGACCAATTCTGGAGCTACTGGAACAGGTACCATCCTTTATTTTCTAACATTTTCGTGTATCTTATGATTGACATGATATCACTAAAAATTAAATCTGCTTCATCAAAAGCAAGCATGTTTACAGACGCAAATCCAAGAAACATGGTCTTTGTCATCTACATACCAGGGGTAAGTTGGTGGGAGAATAATAGTGGATTTCAGTTCCTATTTCTTTTAAGACTTTTTCAAACTAGCTCTATGACTTTACATATTCTTAAGTTGTTCTCCAGTTACCATCAGTGCGGTTTGCATTACTTTTTGGGGACAAGAAAGCCCTTTTCTCTTAATAGCTCCAAGTTTCAAGGCTCAAGTCCTAATTTTATTGAAACCTACTTTGAATTTTAATTCAAAATATTTTATAAATCCCTGGCCTCAAAATTGACATCCATAGTTGGAAAACTATGACCAATAACAGCTAGTGCCACCAAAGTCTTCCAATGGATCTTAGGTTTGCATAGTCCAAGCTTTTCTGGGAAAATGATTAAAGAGAGGCTCAGAGTTGATTAAATTTAGAAGTGTGGTGCAATGTTTTTTCATAATTAAAGGAGAATGACACGGGAAAAATGTTCAAAGCAAAGTACTTCCTTCCTCCCTCAGGAAACTATGTGGGACAATAGATCACCACCTTTCAACTATGGCACCTGGATTTTAATCCAGCCCAGTCTGATGGGATGCAATTTATGACTTCTGCCAACTTTAAGGGTCCCACATGAAATGAGCTAGAGGAGGTTTACCCCAGTTTGAAGTAAACATTAGTCCACAGCATAGAAGTGTCCATACTTTCACAAAAGTAGACAATGGCCCGTATTTTCCGATGCCTGCGGGTGTGTACGGGCTGTGTACACACCCGTAGGGACATCGGAAACGCCGGTTTTAGGCATGCAAAGTGCATGCGCTGAAAACCGGAATTTCCGATCTGTCAAGAATCCTCTTGACAGATCGGACGCCTGCACTGAAAAAGGGCCTCTGCGGGCAGAGAGTTCCATTTTCTACAGAACCTCCGCCCACAGAAAACCCTTAGAAATCTTACGCCTGATAAAGGGTGGGATATGTGTTGGTGTAGGGGTTACGGGGATTGGGTGGATATGTGTCGGTGCAGGCTCGATGGGCCGAAATGGCCTCTATCTGCACTGTGGGGTTTCTGTGATTTCTGTAAGGCCTGCTTTTACCAGCATTAGAGTTGAAAAAAGTAAAATAAATATTTTTTTTCTACTCATTTATAATTTTAAAATACTTTTAAAAAAGGTAAGTTTATTTTTAGCCCCGAAAAAAAACGTTAATTATTTTTTTCAAAAAATTTAAAATATTTCATTTAATGTAATTTTAACTCATTTTAAAACACGATGGTATTTATTTAATGTTTTAATGTCTTTTTGGGGTGATCTCCATTCATATATTTGACAGGTCTATCTGTCAAAAGTATGAAGGGAGATTTCCTTCTCCTATTGGCTGGCCTGACCCACGTGATTCCAGGGCCGCTTGTGAACTGCATGCGCCCCTGGGATACGTGGGCCCTGCACATTTCAACTGTGGAGAGGCCCAGGAGCGGAAGTGTCCGGACCTCGGGAGCCCTCGGGTAAGTTCATAGATTTTTTTCCCAATAGGAGGCATCCGCACGCAGGAAGCCTATCGGACATTACGGGTCATTAATTTAGTAATCTCAGTCAGAAAGGCCATAAGAATTGTTATGGGAAATAGAAAAATTTGTGACACAGTAAGGGTACACTTCAAAATTGTTTTGGCAACAAAGTCTGCATTTGGCTGTGTAAGATCCCTGTGCATTCATGAAGCTGCATTTGGTGAAAAACTGGGAGAATGCTCCATTGCCAAGCATTGAAATGCCTCACCACGATGAATAAAAATATATAGATTTAAACAAAGTACTGCATCCTGTTGACTTAAAAATGTAGGGATTTGAAATACAATGTTTTTTAGGGCACCTCTTAGATTCACATCCTATTTTGGAGGTATGAAACTAATACTGTTCTCTTTCCTGAGCCTGTAGCTGCAATTAAATAATGCATGTTAATTAAAAGGGTATGTAAGTTGCATTACCTGACCCACCAATTGGCCTTATGACATCTTGCATGAAGCTGCTCTCTGCCAACCACATCCAAAAACCACTTGTATCTAAAGGGGATAACCAGTTTCATCTTGAATGTTTGTTTTATTTTTTTTACTATTCTGTTGTTTAAATTAAGCACCAGAAAGCTTAATGATTCTGTATCTGCAGAAATATAACAGGGATAAAAGCTGGCACTAAACAATGATTGGACCCCACAATGCTGCGAGCTGGCAGGGAGCAGTATCTAAAGCAAAATTCAAGGCCACTGCATGACCAGTAGCCAGCACATCGGATACATTAGTTCCAAGCATGTTGTACATGGTGATATCTGCAAGGCATGCACTTTTACCAAGTATCATTGTCTTAAGTTTGATTGCAAAGTCCATAACACCATTCTGGTTGAGTTGTACTAACTTTTGCATTACTTTCTAAATAGACAAACTCTCCCTCTTCATAAAAAACTGCACTGTTATCAGCTTTATATGGAGGTTACTGAATTAAGAAGAAAGGTGATTTATTTCCTTTTAAGTCATTGTGTTTTTTTCCACAAGCCAAATTACCTTCTTGTATCCACTAAAAGTTTGTACCCACTATAAGTTTGTCAATAGCTGATAGTTGTTGTGTATGTAATATGTGTGCTACTTTGAACCTATGGACAGGACTGCACTACTTGTTGGGCGTAGTGATACGCAGTACCACTCCTGGCCATAGGGGTATAAATAGCACTGTGGGTACTGATCTCCCCTCAGTTCCCACCTGTGGGCATGAAGTAAAGACCTACGTATAGTCCCTACCTCCAACCAGTAAAGACCTGTTTGAGTTATACGTTTAAGTCTTTGTGTTAATTGTTCAATACAATACACATACTTAACACTGGCGACGAGTCAGGTTCTTACCCTGCGGCAGTTGAAGAGAGGTTTCAAACATCACCACCCCACTAGAAGCGACAGGCTTTAGGACTCTGAAGCCTCCATCAGCGACTGAGCACTGGAGTGCAGCAAACATCCTGACAGCTTCCAGCGACTGACAGAAGTCTTTCTGCAGTTTCCTTGTTCAACCTAGGTGGTGGGGTAAGCCGTGCAGCGTTGGCTGCAAAGACAGGGCTGGGGAAGTTGGAGAAGATAAGGGCGATCGCAATCCCTGATAAGAGCCGCGGTGAAACGCGCGAGCGGGTAAGCCAGAGCCCGGGAGGGAGCGAGCAAGAGCCGCGCGAGCGGGTGAGCCAGAGGCCGGGAGCCGCTTCAAGTGCGAGGCGCAGCGCGGGCCAGCGATCGGAACCAAAGATAAGGGCCGCACTCGGACTGAAAGGCGCGGCGGCTGCAGAAGCTCAAGGTGCGAGAGCCGCGGTGCACAGCGCGGGCTATCGATCGCGGCGAAGATAAGGGCCGCACTCTGGGGCTGAAGGGAGACGGCGTCGGGGGACGGGTGAAGACCGCCAAGCGCGGGAAAACCGCCATTTTGTGGGCGGAGGACGACGGCAAGAGCGGGAAGCCGCCATCTTTGATAACAAGTAAACAAAATAAAATCTGAGAAATTGCAAATCTACAATGCCTAAACACGGGAATATTAGCACCTTTGATAGTGACCTCGAAGATTGGGCCATATATGTTGAAAGAGTAAAAAATTATTGTAAGGCCAATAAAATTCGTGACCAAGATAAAGCTCTAACATTATTAAATTTAATGGGTGCGAAGACATACGGGCAATTGAAACACCTGTTATCACCAGATGAACCGGCGGATAAGACGTTCGATGAGATTGTTACTGTCCTGAAAGATCATCTAAACCCCACGCCGCTGATGCTAGCGGAACGATTTAAATTTTACGACAGAAGGCAGCTACAGCATGAAAGCAATGCTGAATATTTGCTGGAATTGCGTAAATTAGCGAAATATTGCCAGTTTGGAACGGGACTGACAGATGCACTACGAGACAAATTTGTGTGTGGTTTATTTAAACAGGATACACAAAAGCGACTGCTCGAGGAGAATGAGCTGACGCTTGAGAAGGCGGTCACTATGGCAGCAGCACACGAAGCCGCAGCGAGAGGCACGGCAGTAATGCAGCTACGGTCACCGGAGCTCAGTGCACACAAATTGGGTGTGAGTTCTGGCAAATGTTATCGTTGTGGAAAGACAACGCATGATCAGAACCAGTGTTGGTTTAAAAACCAAGAATGTAGAACTTGTGGTAGGCTTGGACATATAGCTAGAGTATGCAGGTCAGGGAAGAAGACCAGCAACAAGAAGTCACCGCAAGGGAAATACGCAAAGGTACACAAGGTGGCCGAACAGGAGTCCGATTCAGACGCAAGCAGTATTGAACTGGCTAGCTTAAGGGTACTCAACGTTGGTAAGGGTGCAGACCTCCAGACAATTTGGGTTACTCTTCAGATAGAAGGAGTCCAAGTAAAAATGGAATTGGACACTGGATCGGCATTGTCGGTCATGAATAAGAAAGATTACAGAAGGTTATTCCAACATATTCCCCTACAGGATACGGAGATTATATTGACAACCTACACGGGGCAGAGAGTGTACCCCATCGGGACAATAAAGGTTGCAGTGGCCAACAAGGGCGAAGGAAGTCAAATAATGGACTTATATGTGCTACCGGAGGGAGGTCCACCACTACTAGGCCGGGAGTGGTTTAGAAACATAAATATAGACTGGCATTCGCTAAAAGCCATAAAGAGTGAGAACTCGGTGCAGATAATCAGCCCAGACTCTAGAACTGATGATGGTAAGACCAACCCATGTGCAAAAGACAAAGTTTCAGCACAGAATTCCACTGAGCAACAACAACATAGTTTAACAGTGAATTCTGAGTCTGTCAAGTCTACTGATATGCACATTTTTGAGGGACACTGGGCTCGAACTCAACTCCATTTCAAACTACAACAGCAATTAGAACAAATGATTCGCCGTTTTGAGCAAGAGATGAATGAAATAAAAAAGTTCTTTGTTACAGAGTGGGAGAATCTGGAAAGGCAACAGAAGCAACTGATGGAGAAAATGGAGCAGGAGCACACCAACCATCTGCGCGAGGAGGCCGAACGAATCGAAGCTGATTCAGGTTCTGAAGGTGCGTGCCATAATCTGGTGTCAGAAGAGTTAACGGTCAGCCAACTCCTTCATATGCTGAGGGACAAGACTCTGAAATGGGAAAAACTTGAACACGAGCTGCGATCTTCAAAGGAAAAGGGTTCGGAGCTCTCAAAAGTCATTGAGATGGCTGATGTGACGACACAGACTGAAACGACTGCAACAGAGCAGCCATTGGATGCCAAAAGTACGCTGACTCACGTCAATGTAGAACAACAGACCGCTGAAACAGCTGCTCCGGTAGAGGGACTGCATAGTCCGAGCAATCAATCTCCAAAGGAAGTTGAAGTATTAAAATCACAAATGAGGTCACTAGTAAACGACTTGCTGAAAGCCCAGAAAAAGCTGGATGCAGAGGTACACATGAAGAAGTCTCTTCAGGAAAGATGTCTGGATTTGGAACAAGAGCTGGCTAACGTCCAGCTGGGTATGGAGGAAATAGACGACCCTCTCGCTGGCCTAGCTCAGGACGACACCGAATATTGCCATGACCTGTCGGACGACTCCGAATATTACGATGTCCTGTCCTGCCCAGCTTGTAACTTCGACCCCCAAAGTGCAGAAATCATGGAGGAGCACCAAAAGTCTACGGAACATCGGAAGAAGGTGGCTCTACTACGGGAAGTAAGAGAGATAGAGAAGGAACAGCAGTCGGATAGCGTCCAGTTGGGTAAGGAAGAAGTAGAAGGGCCTCTCGACCTGTTGAGTGATAGTGAATACTACGAGGATGTGGTATGCCCAAATTGTGATGGAAACTCCCAAAGTGCTGAAATCCGGAGGAAGCACTTAAGGTCTAAAGAACATAGAGAGTTGGTAGCATTACAGCTGTCCGCCGAGAAGATGGGAACGACAAGAGTTGTAAAAAGGCAGAAAAGAAAAAGAAGAGGCCGAAAATAATAATTGTTTAAAATATTGTTACTTCTACTACCTCCGGCCGAACACTACGAAAAGATGCTGTCTGGAACGAATTAAGATCAGAGACTGAATTTACGAACTGTTCCCACAGAGACTGAACCTGTAAACTGTTCCCACTAAGCGTATGTTGCAACTGTTCGTAGAGATTGAATCTGTGATCTGTTTTGACATGAAGTTATCTATGTATCTATGTTATTCTGTTATGTAAACCTGAAGTTATATATGTATATATGTTATTACGTTATGTTAAATGGGGAGATGACTGTAAAGCTAGGAAGGGAGGAATGTTGTGTATGTAATATGTGTGCTACTTTGAACCTATGGACAGGACTGCACTACTTGTTGGGCGTAGTGATACGCAGTACCACTCCTGGCCATAGGGGTATAAATAGTACTGTGGGTACTGATCTCCCCTCAGTTCCCGCCTGTGGGCATGAAGTAAAGACCTACGTATAGTCCCTATCTCCAACCAGTAAAGACCTGTTTGAGTTATACGTTTAAGTCTTTGTGTTAATTGTTCAATACAATACACATACTTAACAATAGTGATTTTGTTTTTTTGTGTTTTCTACACAAAAGCTATTGCTCTCTCATTTTTTATCTTCCAATTTTCTTCTTTCTGGTTTCATTATAATTATAACCTGCCAAGAAAGTGGTGGGTTTGCTCCCAAGCTCTGCCAATGTTGCTTTAATCTGGTGGTCAGGAGGAACTTGCGAATACTTCTTGAATAATTGGACTATGATGAGGGGCCGTGGGAGCGCAACGTGTTTTGGTTATGGGGCAACCTTTAGAGGAAGACATGACCCAAGAATTGAAAATATCCACAGAATGGTTGCAGGGGTATTTTTGTCTTCCACCAGGAGAAACTAAATCTAATTACGGGTGATGCTATCATAAATCTAGTGCATAGTTTGCATCTTCATAAATGTTTTTGGTATCTGTAAATCTTGAGGGTGGGTAACTTTTGCATTTGAGCATTCTGTCTCATGCCACCTGGCATAAATTTGCAAGTAGGTGACCTGTACGCCAGTTATAACAGATTACTGTTCAGCATAGTGAACACAAACTTGATAAAGCACTGAAAAGGAAAGCAGTCAAATTTTTGATTCACAGAAAAAGGAAGGATACAGGCAATGTGGTATTTGGGAAAATGGTCTACGGTGATCTTAAGTGTGACCCTAGATGATGAAATGAGCCTGATGGCTTTTTCATCCCTACCTTTTTATGTCCATCATGATCTGCTTCTTCACTTAAGTGTCTGCAGCATGTGGCCAAAAAGAATAGATGACTATGTTATGGGATGTGCAAGAGGGAGAAAAGCATTGTGACTAGAAAAACTCGTACAGGGACAAGTGTCCTTATTGAATTCTCCAACAAACTTTACCTATGGTATATGGAAAATAATTAATTTGATAAATGAAGCTTGTTATAGTCCTTAGTGTTGGAAAATAATATGACGGTTGTTGCATAGATTGACAAACTATCACACATCTTCAATAATTAACTTGTACAATTTCTTCTCCATACTTGAAATGATCTTTTTATTTAGTACTTCAGTGTTGCCTTTTTGTAATTCTTGCTAGTTCACGATTTTTGTTAAATACTGTTGTCCTGGATTGCTTTTTAAAAAATGTAATAGTTTAAGTTTACAAAAAGATACATTGTTCTCAGAGCTGCATAAACAGTTTATCTTGGAGAGGATTCTGGGATAGGTACAGTGTAATTTGTTAAAATAATTTCCTTTATGCATTTCTAGTGATGGTCAATATTTTCCTTATTCCCTCCACTCCCTCTCCAAAATAAGTAACTTTCCTGCCATCCTCCGATCCCAACTGTCATTCAAATTTTGGATCTGATTGAAACAGGTATTATATATAAGAATCATCTGACAACTTTTCATGATATCAGGAAGCACAGTGGAGCTTTTTGATTTGCTAGAAAATAATATTTATATACGATTTCCTAACAGATCTTGCAAAAGTTTGCTAACAAGTAAAACACCATGTCAGCAAATCAGTACCTGAAAGACTTTACAGAATGTTTACTATCAGAAACATTACCAAAGTAGTAGGAAACTCTTTTTATTTTGATAACTTTTACAAATGATTCATGATGCCACCATTCTCATAATTATTTGACCAGATTTTTTTTTCATATGAAGGGAACTTGGTCTTAAATGATCATGGTCCCAAACCATTAAACTGCAGGATGACATCTCCTAATACTGGTTGTCAGTATGTAATATTGCAACAAATGGAACTGATTATTTTTATTGAGCAGTATATCATTTTGCTCAAAAGTAACATTTTCTTATACCAACACATCTAAGTTAGCTCCACTGTAATGCCACTATAACAGCTCTATATAAAATTCCTAGATATTTTGTGTTTGTCCCTTGAATAAATTCCTCTCTTTCTCCTCTCCCCACCGCCCCCCCCCCCCGGCCATGTTTTTTATATATAGGATTACGCTCTCGGGTTGTTGTTTGGTGGAGTACATGGTATATTATAAATTACTATACAGATTCTGGCTCATGAATGGTAATACAATTTCTAAAATTTAAGTACAACAATTTAGTTACGGGTTGAAATCTGTTTTGATTACATGCCAGTTCCCAGTGGAAAAGATGCTTTTTTTTCCAGTTCACTCTAAAGTCACTTACCGAGTCTTAATAGGACTACTAGGTTTTTTTTAAACTTTGTTTTGCTTTTAGTTAATATTCATTGATAGCCTTCCTTTTAAAAAAGCTGTGAATCTTGAGCTGTTCCAGCAGACTGAAAAAGTTCTTCAGCTTTAGTATTAAGACAGTTCTAAAATTATATTTGGCACTAAAGCAAAAAAATGTATGTTACCCTTAATTTCACAGAGTTAATGGCAGGATACATTTATTGCACAATTAACAGTACATGCGCTACAAATTTTCTTTTGTGGTAATGTGAGAAGTGGCACCTCTAAAGATTGGAACTTTTTGCACAAAATGCATACTATGGTTAGATATGTAGAAGTGGAGCCAACTTAATTAAGGCAGCTTTTGATGTGTTATTTTATGTTGGCACAGATCGAAATAGCCAAATGAAAGGTATTTAGATTATGACATCCCTATATAGATGTGGTAACTTTATGGAAAGTTGGAGTAGCAGTATTTTACGTTTGTGGTTTGGCAAATACTCTGGGGAAACCTTCAAAGTTGTGAGTGTCAAGTTGGTTGGAAAACTGCTCATGCATACCCAGCCTCTGTTGGCTTTATCGGCACTCCATACATGAAGAAATGAAAGGTCATTCTTCTTCCTGTAGTGCGGATGGTTTGTTGACATATTTTGACACACTGGTGTAATGCTGGCAGGGTCTGACCTTAGAACAGCACCATGGGACTGTAGGTCAGTCCAAGGCTACATTATTGGCAGCCAGGGCGAAAAAACCAATCGCAGTACTATTAATTTTCAATCGGAATTGGCGAATGCATGATAAATGTTCAGTCAGCACTAGAAGAAGTGTAGACACACATTTCAAGGATGTCTTTTCTTAAGAATGTTTCTGTTGCCTGCAATTATGCAGCAGGAAATAGTTGGATGATGTGATAAACATTCTGAGGCCATGAGGTTATTCTTATTATTTGTCATTATAGTATTAATTTCTGCTTAAGCTTTTCCTCCAGTTCTTTGAGTCAAAAGCACGGGAATAAGGACAGATTTCAAATGCTCACCTATCGTAAGTCCGAGACAGATTTTATATTTGCTTTTCTGTAGTCTGTTGGGGTAGGCTTGAAGTCCAGTTAAAGGAGGTGCATTGTGTTACTGTGAACTAAAGGGGGTGTGAGGTATCAAGAGTTCATATCATTCTCAAAATAAATCTGTAGGGGGTTTGCAAGCAAATGTGTTGCTTGTTTAATAATTAAAATAATGAATATGGAAAACTGTTGTCATGAATCAGAAACTGTTTCCTTTATTCGGTACTAAACTGAAATAATTAATAATATGCTGTTAATGGCAGTTAAAGCAAAGAAATAATCGATTGAATTATGTAGAGTGCTCAATTCTGTGATCAGAGGACCTTTTATAAATGTTATTATTTTAACTCTGGCCTGTTTAGATGTGGGGAAATGTAATTATAATATTGGTACATTTATTTAATTCATTTAAATATGAGATGTCTCAAATATTGAGCTTGCTTATCCAGGCAGAATATGCTTTATGTATCCAAAAAAAGGTGTGAAGTTTATTCTCTCCGGCATTTATTATAGTAAGAATTTGGTCTATTTGGTTTTATTTCTTTTCCTCTTCTGCTAGTATTTGGCTGTGGCCTCGCTGTTTATAATGTAGTCCCGTTAGTTGAAGCTGTCACGTGGTACAGAAAGCGCCTTCAGCCTCCGTCAGCATTACTGCAAGGCTTCAGCTCCAATTTTCATGTTATTTTTCATTCAGATTAGACAAGTGTCTGAGTTTCTGTACGATATGAGCTGACAGCATAGATCCTGTTGAGTTTGCCAAAGGCCTGGTCACAGACACTCTGCTATGTCAAAGAATGTCAACCTCCAGACCTTACGATTCAGACCTATATGTAATTTTTAATTGACATTTACATCTGACATTTTGAATGCATTCTTCATTGTTGAAATCACATTTCTTCAGGAACAGTTAAAGACTGCTCCTTGGGGCTTGCTACACTGCATCATTTCATATAGACATGATGTCAGGTTAACTTCTGGAAGTAAAAGATGACAATCCTTTTCTCTTGATTGGATAGATATTTGCTCTAACATTTAGAACCCTTAGGCTAAAGTGTGCATGAATATTCTTATGTTTACAATATTGTTGAAAGTTTTGGGCTAACCACTGCAAGTAATCATTATTATACTAAACCTTGAGCCCATCAACTTATTAAAATGCATGAAATGAGTCATGAAGCTGTCTTCCTCTCTTCCCATCCCAGCTTTGAACAATGGTCACATGAACAATGTTTATAATCTAGGAGCACTACTCCCTTATTTTATTTATGTTACTATTAGTATTGTATTTTAAGTTACCCCATCTCCAACCTCCCTTTCCTCTCCAAAGTCCTTGAACGTGTTTTTGCCTCCCAAATCCACCTTTGCCGCAACTCCATGTTTGAACCCCTCCAATCAAGTTTCTGCCCCTGCCACAGCACTGAAACAGCCCTCATCAAAGTCACAAATGACATCCTATGTGACTGTGACCGTGGTAAAGTATCTTTCCTCATCCTTCTCTACCTGTCTGCAGCTTTAAACACAGTTGACCACACCATCCTCCTCCAACACCTCTACTCCGTTGTCCATTTGGGTGGGCCTGCCCTAACCTGTTTCCATTCCTATCTATCTAGTCGTAGCCAGAGAATCACCTGCAATGGCTTCTATTCCCGCTTCCGCATCATTACCTCCTGAGTCCTCCAAGGATCTGTTCTTGGCCCCCTCCTATTTCTCATCTACTTGTTGCCTGTCAGTGACCTCATCTGAAAACCCAACTTCAGGTTCCACAGATACGCTGACGACACCCAGCTCTACCTCACCACCACCTCTCTACCCCTCCACTGCCTCTGATTTGTCATGCTGCTTGTCCAGCATCCAGTACTGGATGAGTAGAAATTTCCTCCAACTAAATATTGGGAAGACCGAAGCCATTGTCTTCGGTCCATGCCACAAACTCCGTTCCCTTAAAATTTGGTAATGCATAACACTATTACTAGAAATGTACTTAATGACAAATTTTTAAATGTTTTATTTGTATGTAATAATGCTGTACCTCAGCACAGCAATTATACAATGTAAATGTTTCTGACATCAAATAGTAACGATTTTATTCTGTGCCCTTAGGAAAAGAACTTTTAAGAAAAAACAATAAGTACTATTTCATAAGCCACCATAGCGTATCCATTTTGAGAAATTATTCTCATTCTTACATCTAAGTATGAGATATAAAATAAAATAGACAATTACTTTTTATTGTAATGTATAAAGAGCTGCAGAAAGAACTTTGTGTGGCAGATGTTCTGCTTTTTTTTTCTATATCTGAATCCTATAAAGAAATATGAGGGTGGGCTTGTGGCTTCAAATATAAATGTAACCTGCTGCAAAATAAAAATGCAAAGTTAGAGAGTAAAATAAAACTACTAACATTTATAAGTGAATTACTGGAAGACCATTTTCTTGTTTATCTGTGCTCCTTTTTAGTATCGATCAGGAAGAACCTTCCATCACTCTACATGATGGGGTTAATTGGTTGTTTTTAATTGTCAAATAACTGTAAATTAGAAATGTTGATGATGTTTGCTCAGTATAAAAGAGCACTTCATTTTCTTAATGCTACAAACACAGTTCCCTACCAGCATTCATCATTGAAACAATAGTTTGGCAAAATGGTAACCTCATAATAATAATAATAATAATAATAAAAAAATCGGTGGAGTGATGGGTAATGAAGCTTTGCTTGTGAAGACAGCACAAAAATGCTATCGGGTCCATTGCATGAATATTACGGCAAGGGAATCAGTGAACTTTCTCAGCCATCAATCTTTTTTTGTTTCCTTTTTCACATCCAAATATTTTGATAGATGTTCTGCTAATTGAGTTATCTATCTTAGTAACTATCAGAGTTGCATAAAAATTGTCCTCACATGCAGCTGAATTTTAAGTGTATTAATAGACATCCCATGGATTTTCATGAGATAATCACCTTGTTTTCTTTATTACTATTGTACCTTTCCATACTGTCAAACAGAGCACATTAACGTGTCCAGTGACCATTTGATTACCTTCTCTGGCCTGAGATTACTATGTCATCATCTATCAGTACTCTTTGATGTTGCCCTGAAAATTTCTTCCTTTGTTTTAGGTAATAAATATGCGTTTTTCCAAGAACCAATGCTTCAGATCCTAGTATTTACATCTCAATTGTCAAATTATTACTGCACAGCTCCTTTGATATGTTGCATTCTTATTCAAATAAAGAACCTGTGAATTCCTTATGGGTTGCACGTCAAAAGATGTCAAGGGAAAGAGATCTGAGGACTGATGCTATAGGGAGATGTTTCCTATGCAACAATTTTTGAATATGCGGCTTCTATGATAAAAAGGTTATCAGTTGCAATAGTGTCTGTGCTGACCTTCCTACGTCTCTTGTCTGTGTCTGCGCTCAGGTTTCATTACTAAGTTTTGATGTCTAGTTAGACCTTATCAAAACTAATGCCATCTGAAGTACTAGACTTACAGTATTCACATGACTAAGATCAGGATCTCCACAACATATTGAATATTATGAAGACTGGCTGCTGCTATGTACTGCAAAAAGTAAATTTGCTGAATGATTTTAAAGGCTGTAGATAGGAATTTAGAAGAGAGCGGGGTTTGGCAGCGCTGTTGTGTTTATATCTGTTTAGAGCCATTTGAGAATATGAAGTTCTAACCACCTTGAAGCAGTCAGCTGCTGTCCAGAGTTAATCAGCTGCGGAATTTGTAAACTGCACATGTGTCAAAGTTGAAAATGTTAGCAGTCAAATAGAAGCTTGAAAAGGTTATATCTGATAAAAGCCGTCAGCAGTTGACTGAAGTGATTTATGGGAATGTAATGGCACAAAATGCCTCATTTATCACTCATATGTGGGTAGGTTAAGGTTTCTAATGTCGTATGTTATAATCATTGACCACTTGGAATTGTCAAAATGGTTCAGCATTAACCTTCTTACTTCTCATTTCAAATTGTTCTTGTTTGGTAATGGTAATTTTCACAGAGATTATATTACCCTGGCAATTTTCGTATGGTTTCATTTAAAGCCATTCACAGTTAAAAGTTTTAAACAGCCCATCATTGATGAATTTAAAGCATCATTGACTATCGCTATTGAAAAATGTAAATGAATTCTAAATGTTTCTGATTTAATTTAATGGCATTAACTACAAGCTACTAGATGTATTTTTTTCATAAGAAATCATTCCAACAGTCAGTGTTTACCTTGCTATTTGGTATTTTGATTTTCTCAAGAAAATTATAGTGCTTTGCAAATATTTCATGTATTTGTAATTGAGTTTTACTAAAGGTATAATGTTGTTTGGACCAGAATATATTTACTTAAGAGTTCATATGGACATATTGGGATTTATGCTAATGAGATCTTTAAAATTCAGTGCAATCTAGTAAATACAGCAGAAAATCAAAAGCACCTACTGCATCAAGAATAATGTGTGAATAAAAGTGTGTGTCTATATTTTTAAAAAGTCAGATGTATAATCTGGCCCAAAATTATTTACGAAGAAAAAGTGACCAATTAGCCATTAATTAATGCATTAGGTGTTGATGTGAAATTAGGGTATTCCATTTCTTTCCATATGACAGTTCACAAGAGAAGTAGATATTAGAAATTTGATTTATTGTAATCAAAAAATGTGAACACTTAATATTAAATAGGCATTTATGTACAATTTTGGTTTCAGGGACAAAAGGGGAGTATGATGAGGATAGAATTTCTAATTTCAAAATCTTTTGCGTGTATATACTTCCTGAACCTGAGAATGTAATCTTTTCTTGCCCTCAAGTGTTGAGGTTGCTGTTCTAGCCTTTACCTTAACTTAAGTTTATATGTGTATATATATATATATATGTATATATGCCTGTCTTGTGTTGCAAGAGTCAAATCAGGATCAAGATTTCCACACCCAAGTGATTCAGACAGACCAACAAAAATCTGTTCAAATGTCAAGACATTTCTTTGTGTTCTATTTCTAAATAACACAAATGTAAAGATTAGAACACTTTGCTTTGAGAAATGTTTGCAGTTATGAAGTACCAAAAAGATTGTTTTACTCTTATCTAGTGCACACAAATGTAGGAATTTCTGTCGCTTGGCATATGGTGAACTTAACTATTTTAAATTAAATGCCTGCAAATTCAGAACCATTTTAAGTAAGCTTTAATGTTAACTCTTCAAAAACTGAAAAACCTTTTCAGCATCCAAAATATCAGATCAATAAAAAAATCTAATAGTTTCCATATGATTACTATATGATAGAAGCAAAATAGTGAACAAAACCATAAAATGACGTTAAAATCCTTGAGAAGAGTTCCACCAGTGAGGTATGTGTGGAAAAGTTGGAAATATGTTCTTTCATAAACATGTTTACACACAGTGCACAATAGAAATCTTCCCTGGTGCTGTTTGAACAAACTCAAATCCATTGTTATATTTTTGATTTTGGTGCATAAATGTTTCTGCAGTCATCAAAGGTTAAAATTGACTGTTACTATGTAATTTAACAATAAGACAATCACAATAAAGAATTGGCCTACCTTGGTCTAAGTAGAATCCTCTATTTAGCTAATTGAATCTGGTCACAGAATTAAAAATATTGCATCACCTCACTGCGTCATATAACCAATTGGATTCTGCCACACTTCCAAACCATCTTATTTCATCACATCAAAATATTACCTGTATAGGTGACTTCACTTTAGAAACTGCACACCAACTAACATGATTCATCTACCATGACAGACTATTCTTATTTTCATACACTGTGCATTGTATTAACATATCATTCAGTCAATAAAATTACCCAAGCCCACTAAATTAATCCAAGTCCCATTTCTTTCCTCTCCAAAGTTCTTAAATGTGTTGTCACCTCACAAATCCACACTTATCTTTCCTGCAACTACATGTTTGCATCTCACCATCAGTTTTCTGTCCCTGCCACAGCACTGAAATGGCCCTAACCAAAGTGGTGCATTATCCATCCTCAACCTCTCTGCAGCCTTTGACACAGTTGATCACATCATCCTTCTCTAATGCCTTTCCTGCGTTGTTCAGCTCAGCGGGATTGCCTTCACTTGGTTGCACTCTTATCTACAAATCCCAGCCAGAGCATCTCCAGCAACGTCTTCCCTTCCTGCTCCCACACTGTTAGCGCCAGAGTCCCCCCAAGGTATGTTTCCTTGGCCTCATCCTCATCTACATGCTTTATTTTGGTGATATCATCCATAGACAGGAAGTCAGCTTCCACATGTACGCTGATGGCATCTAGCTTTACCTCTCCACTAACACTCTCGACCCCTCCACTGCCTCTGTGTCATCAGACTGCTTGTCCGATATCCAATCTTGGCTAAGTCACAGTTTACTCCAGTTAAACATTGGGAAGACTAAAGCCATCATCTTTATACCCATCCACAAACTCTGTACCCTCACCATGGATTCCTTCCCTGTCCTTGTCATTGTCTCCGGTTGATCCAGACTGTTTGCAATCTTGGTATCCTATTGGTCCCCGAGCTGAGCTTTCAATCCCATATCTTTTCCATCGCCTGTCTCTGCCCCGATGGCTTTGCTGCCTCCAGATTTGACTGTTCTAGTGCTCTTCTGGCTGGCATCTGATTCTCCAGTTTTCGTAGACTTCAGCTCATCCAAAATTCTGCACCGAAGTCTATCCCACACCATGTCCCACTCATCCAGCACCTATGACCTTGCTGACCTACATTGCTGCCAGTCCCCCAACGCTTCAAATTTAAAATTTCCATCCTCACCTTTAATCCCTTTATGGCCTTGCCCCTCCCTGTCTCTAAATTCTTCCAGTGATAAAACCAATTTTCCCTGTAATTTTTTTTTGGGCCACGCTGCCCCTTTAAGGGGCGGTGCAGCCCATTCAAAATACCGCGCATGCATGGCTTTTCTGTTTAAAAGCCGGCTGGGCGGGATCCCTGGAGCTTACAGGGAACATTGCATACAACTCCTCTCCCATTCAGTTCTCTCTTCCTCTGGATCTGGCCTTTTGTGCATCCCTCCTTCCCATCACCACACAATTGGTGGCCATGCCTTCAGCCGTCTAGGCCACACACTCCGGAATTCCCTTCCTAAGTTATTCTGCTTCGCCACCTCTTTTACTTTAAGGCCTTCCTTAAAACCCACATCTTTAACCAATCTTTTTGGTCACCCCCTCATTGTGATATTGCAGTGATGGTACCAATTGAGTTAATGTGCATCTATCTAATACTTCATTTATATGAAAAAATGTTTTAAAAAGCAGTCTGTAATATTGCTTAAGGCTGTTTGCGCTGTAAATCTGCCCCATTTATATTTAAGGCTGGATTTCACAATGGAATAATATTCAAACAACTGCACATGTCAGTCACGTGAAAGCTGCACTTCACAACTTCATTTTTAGTCTAACTGACCTTCACCAATATTTGGAGGAGGTATGAAGATCAGTGAATGAGAATATGGTATTAGCCTAAATGGTTGGAATAAGCTGTTCAGCCTGCCAGTGGCTTGAAGAAAGGCAACATTTATATTGCAGCAAGGTTCTGGCAAGAAGAGACTCCTTTAGATGAGTTTGGTGCTGCAGAAGCAAAATTGAAGTTGCACATACAGAGATGTGAGAGTACAAATTGCCACAGTGTGGAAGCTTCCCACGAGTGCAAGGCATGAGATGGCTTGCACATTGCCTTGCATTCTCCATGTGAAGGACCTATGTGAATAGGAAGGGATTCCACTCCCCAATGTCCAGTTCGTGTGCGACAACCGGCATCGCATTATGCATGTCTGCCCAGTTTCCTGGCAGTAGTCATGATGCCTTTATCCTGCGGCAGTCCTCAATACCCCCCTCTTCCACCCAGATCATTGGGTCAGAGGCTGACTGTTTGAGAACAAGGGGTGTCCCTTGACTGTTTAGGGACAAGGGGTATCTCCTCACTACCTGGCTCATGACTCCAATCAGGAACCTGGGGACAGACACTGAGGAGTGCTACAACATGAGCCACGCCTCCACCAGAGCTCAACTAGCTGCCTGGAACCAACAAGGGCACTGGTTGGGAGGCTGGAGGGGGAGACGGCGTTGTGTCATTCTGAAAGTGGATAGCATATGCCTTCCCCATGGTGCCATTGGCACTCTCATAAGGCTATGACTGTACGTGGATAGACAATCACCCTCCTGTCTTTGCCTCCTTCCTCGTATTGCGTGCCAGTATGTCCTGCAAGAAAGAAGGCGGTTTGGTAATCGAATGAGCTGTTTTGAGGATGTGCATGTCAGGAACAAATTATGTGAGGTGTGTGTGAAAGATGGTACAGGTGTAAGTGTAAGGTAAGTAATATTGAGGACAGTCGCAGGTGCCAAGTGTTGCAGTGGCAGCAGAATGAGGTGGAGTAAAGCGTGCTCAGTAATTAGAGGTGAGTGATGAAAAGCAGGAGAGGGAAGGGTTAGGGCTACAGGTAGTGCAGGGCTACAGGTAGTGCAGGACTAAGCAGAAAGAATGAGATGTACGAGTTAGTGTTAACTTAGCAGCCCTCATCAGGTCAGTAAACTTTTTCCTGGATTGCAGCCATGTCCTTGGTGAAATGCTTTAGGCACTGACCTGCTCTACTCACTGATGCCGGGCATTTCACCTGTATATCTTCCTCCTGCTGGCTGGAAAGAGGACATCTTTCCTCTTGCCGACCTCTATCAACACCTCCAAAGCAGTGCCCTTCCAGCTTCTCTGCTGCCTGCCATATACTGTATACAGTTCTCTAATTGTAGCTGATTGCAGCCACGGTGCACCTCCTTTAGGAGCTGCAGACTGCCTTTAAATGGTGTCGGGGGCGCCCAAGATTTCCCCGTTTCTCCACCCCCCCCCCCCCCCCCATATTAGACAAGCTGCCAGTGAACAGCATGAGTAACGCTAGCAACTTCCCTATTCTAAGCAAATGAAGCGGGGAACCAATTTGGCGTGTTCCCTGCTGCCAGGTGATCGGATACGGCTGCCAATTTTGAGCACAATAATGGGCCAAAGCCAGTTTCTCCCCCTCGTTCTCTAGGCTGAAGCATGAAGAATGGCCACTTGGCCAGAGGATTCCATTAGTCTCCTACTCCCAATCCAATCCAAACAAAAAATGAAGAGTTGTTATTTTCTTCAGAACATTTTAATTGCAATTTGTCTCAGCTCCATGGTAGGTCATTGATTATGGCTGAAAGCAAAACAAAGCATAAACATCTTCATTAATCTTTTGGGAGGATTGTGTACTTCCCTTTACGGTACATTCTCCAGGTACACCATCCAAAAAATAGCTGAAGTAAAGCACCACACAATGCATGCAATTCCTTCACATCAACACTTTGTGTAGTATAGCTTCCATTGGGAATAATAGATATTTCTCAGAGGTGTCAAATGTATGCATTATTAAAATTATTGCTAAAGCCCTGATGAAAATTATTGCTATCCACCATCAGCAATTTTTTCTTACAATGATGAATAGATATTGAAGGTGGAGCGAAGGATAACAGTTTATAGGGCTGATCCTAAGATTATTTTGCTTTTCTCTGCATGGATGCTTATTATAGATATTCTACAAATCAAGAAGTCTTTTATATCTTATTCAGTATTCTGAGGCAGCATTTAGATTTCAAACTGGTTTTGAATGTAACAGTATTGGGGAAAGAAACAGAATAGCAGGACACTTTCAGTAAAATGCATGTCAAAATCAGGCAATTCGGACCATGTATCTAACTAGAATGTTACTGAGTATAGCTGTGAAATTCTTGTTTTACTTTAGTTAGGCAGCAAATCCCCGCACACGTGAATCCGTGCATCATTGTTTCTCACCACAAGAAAAAAGTGCAAATTACATGATTCGTTTTTCATTCTGGTAACTGAAGAATTAATTTACAATGTTTTTTGTCAGTTTTTAGAAATTTATGATGTTTGCTGCATAGTGTTCTGTTTGTTCAGTGGTGACTTTCCAGTTCTCATTTGATGAAGTGATCAACAGTGTTTATAATTGTTGCTGGATTCTGTCTGGAAGTGACTACTGTAGTACGACTTTGCTATCTGGATGGGTTATGAATTGAATTTTACCCAGATGAAAAAAGCAGCGCAATTTGAAAAAAATATATATGGTGGTTTAAAAAAAAAAGTAAAAAATAAAGTGTGTGTCCTGCAATACTTGTGCTTCTGGGAAAGTTTTAATGCCTCACTATTTTGAGGGGATTGAAGATTGAATATTTTGAACTGCAGTGAAATATTTATATTTTCTTGGTACATTTGGTGATGATGTCCATTGACTTAAACCATCTATGATTAGTTGCTTAAATCTTTATTGTGTTGAATCTAAATAATTTGCTGGGTAATGTCTGACCGATGTCAACATATTAACCAAATATAAAGAATTGTGGAATATTAGTTGTCACTGTTGCTGGAGCATAAATATATACAAGCCCTCATCCTACCTTCCACATACTATACAAAGAATTTGATGGTGAAGCTGAAGATCTTGTGACTGATTTTAGATTGTACTGCATGTGCTTTCAGTATTATTTAACTGACTGACTGCGATCCCTTTGTGAACTGAAAATCTTTTCAGTTTTTAGACTACACGTACGTTAGCATCTACAAAAATTATCTATTAAACATTTTACAGCAGATTTATATAGTAGAATTGTAGACATGGAAAGAACTAAAGAACTTTGCTTGATTTATTATAATCATATAAATTAAAATTTTTACATTTTTCATGTTGGTACAGAAATGCTCCTGCCAAAGAGTTAATGCACTACAGATTTTATCCAAAAAAAAAGTAAAACTTGGCACAAAAATAAACTGCTCTCTTAATTAATTAATTGTTGCAAAGATTGTTTTCAAGGGAACTCATCTTACAGATAAGCGGTGTAGTTAATTAGTCAAGCCAAGCCAAATAAACTGGTCTGTCTGTCAGAATCTGCACAAATCAATGTTTTGTTTTGGAAAAATTCAACTAAATGAACTTTTACCCAAGCCCACACTTGAGTTCTGAGATGTAATATAATCAATCTTAATTTAAAAAAATATTTTGCTTCAGACAATACAATCCTGCCTTTTTTGGGTTGGTAAGCATAATTGTAGATTCAAAAATTGTAATTTTAATACCAATTTTAAAAATAAAACAGGTAACACCTCTGATTATTCAGAAATAGTAAAAAAAAAATGACTTGAGTGTACTTTATCTATTTGAAGTCTTGATATATTTGAAATAAACACAAAATAAACATTAAAAGGTTGTTAGGAGTCAGTAGCAAAAGTAGCTACTTTTATTACACTGTTAAATTAGTTTTGGTTTATAAGTTATTGGATAGTCAAAATAAAATCTTGTATTTTAACTCCAGGGACAATTCTCACCCACCTGCTTTTCATTTTAAATAGCCTTGGATTTTTTTGGACGAAAGAAATGGTATTCTAACACATTTAAAAGATTTCTCAAGTAAAACTCTTAAGTGGTTCATTTTATGTACACACACACAGTTAGCTTTGTAGTAAGTGACAGTGAAATGCATTAAAAGCCTTAATTACAGGGCAATGGGAGAGAGAAAGTGCAAGTCTCTCAGCAGATGATCCTTCAATGGTACACTGAAGGTTAAAAATGAGCATTCATGCGTGATTCAAAGAACTGCCAGGAGTAATATAATGCGATGCTCCATTTTGGGTCTTTGAAGGCTTTACAGTAAAATATATTTAATTAAAGTTTAATCCATGCTCTGTTCTGTAGATAAGCCCAGGAATGCCTTTATATTGAACTTTGTCCAAAATCCTGTTAAAGGAATAATATCTCGCAGAATAGGTATGGAATTAAGGTTCTGCAAACGGTACCACAGTAGCCCCATTTCCTACTATTGCAGTCCATAATGATAGAAATCTGATCTGCAACACCTTTTGTTTTTATTTCTTATAAATAATTCAATAAAAAGTCAAAGATGTGCTTTTTTTCTTTATTGCTCTTAGCTATGGAGCACCTTCAAGGCAGACTAATTGATAGGCAACTGCTTTGGTGTGGTTTGAATGGTATTGCTGTTGGCAAGCTTGTAGACAGCGCAGTCTGTTGTTTATAAATAACCCTGACTTATTCTTGTTTTAGAGCCCGATGTCCCTTCCACAACCTTGTCCTTTCCTGTGTAGGTTTGTTAGCACTGTTTGCCTTCACCTCAGTGCACAGCAATCAATTACACCGGCCAGTTTGTTGTCGTGGTGAAGTACACAAACTGCAAGGTCTTGCGAGACAGTCCTCTTTTTATAACTAACTCCTTTTACTGAAGGTGGCGTACTGCCAATAAAAAAAAAAGGATTGCCATGTCTTTTTAACAAAGATTTTTAGCAAATTTGTTTTAATTTTTAAGCAGTTCAATCTTGTTTTAGTGAAATAACTTTATATCTAATAAAGCACAGGGGATTCTGTTGAACAGCAACACACCCATCAAGCATGATTAAACGGCATAAACAAAAGAACAGATATTTTACTATATCCCTCTTCAACTAGTTTTGTTTCATTACCTTGTCAAGAAGTTGTCATATTAAATAAAAGCATGAAAATGTCTTAGTGCTCAGAAGGTTAAACGGCTGACTTTGTTGAAACAAGAGGTCAGCTAATTGCAACTTTCGATTGGATCATTCAGTATCGTATTGTAAATTGCCTTCTGCCCAAAATGCGGACTTTCATAGTAACGGTTGCGTTCAAGTCTTAATGTACTAATCATTGTAACCTCCTGAATCTGGTTTGTCTGCTTTCCTGTTGGCCCGAATATCAACTTTAACCTCCAACCTTCTCATTCATGTATCACTACAAATAAAACTGCAGAGGTTTGACAAGAGGATATAAAAACCAATGTGTCAATGTGCAGAGATCTACACATGATTTTCTTTAAGCTAAATTTAAAGGTTCTATTTCAATCTATCAGTTTTAAATTGTATTCATATAAGTTTCTTTAGTTAATTCTTAGTTTTTTTTGACTTAATTTATGATGGAATTAGATTTGGACTAGTAGATTTTCTTGCAGTAGTGCTGTGGTACTTATTCAGCCAGATAGTCTGATACTTTGTCCACAGTCCTATACTTTGCATTCCAGATAGAATTAGAGAGCCACACTTCTGAAAGGTTTCATCATCTATCAATAGGACAAGTGATTTTGTATGATGCAACACATCCTACTCTTACTGCATATAGTACAATTTGCTACCCAAATACTGCAATCTTGCACAAAAAATCCCAGAGGTCATGAAGATACTTGTTTCTGAGCAGATCTGAATGATAACAAATCACTTACCCTAGTTATCAACTAGCCTATAAAGTGATATGGATAGAGGTAGTGAAGCAGAAACTGAGGCGAAGGAACCCTCGCATAGTCTGCCTGTCCATGAACAAAACATGACTTGTGTTCAACATGCAGCAGAAACATGGTACTCACCATCTAGAAGTGTGCAGCAAACCTCCCTGCCCTCGAGGTGAAAGATATGAGATGTCGGCGAAGGCCCATTAGGACACTAATTAGGGCAGGGGGTACATTTGTATTTTCTGTGTGTGATTTTCTATATTTGCCTAGAGACAGTTGCTACTAGAAGCATGTTAACAGTTCTTTTGTATGAAGATTTATACTTATGCATCATTATTTCTTTCAATTGAAAGTTCACTGAAAACCGTGGGTTATTACTACCATTACTTTTTAAAGAGAAAACTTAATAGTTTATGTTAATTTTTTTGGATGTAACCTACTGTCTAAATCAAACCAAGAAAATGTGTTTGTGTGCTGGTAGCATGGAATCATTGAAATGTTAAGATTATCTACACAAAATGTCAAAAGAATCATTAAATGAGAACAAAATTATTCCTTGTAATATGACATTTCAAAGGTTTAGGTTTCATTTTGTTCTGTTAAGTACTGTTGCTACAAGCATACTTAAGCTTGTTGAGGGTCAAGGAATCCTGAGTTAGTGACTCATTATGCACATTTATCATGAAAGTAGGCTAAAGTAATAGAAATGCAATGTTTGATTCCAGGAATAGGCAAACTACACCAGTCCATGTTACACTTCAAACATTAAATAACAGCACACTGAATAATTTCTGATTTTTTTTTAATATTGAATGAAAACAGTTAATAGTGCATGCCAACTGACTATATCTTAATTTCTTGAACTTTAAACATGAAATTATAAATACTGTTTAAAATACTGAATTTTGACTTAGAAAGAAGTGTTTGCATTATTTAGTAATAATAAAAATCAATAGGAAACAGAGAGGAAAACCCGTTTAAAAGTTTCTCTTGTGAAATTACAAAAGTGATTAGCATTGTAGTAACAGCAGTTTGACTGGGAAAATCTTTAGGGGGGAAAATTCAGTTGCTTTGTGCCTCCGCTAACGGGGCGCAAAGCAACTAGCGCCCGAGTGAGTCGATGTTTGCGTCGCTCGCGAAATTGACCAGACATTTTACGGCGGCACTAAACACTACTGTCACGATCTCCTGCGCCCGCAGATCGTGATGTCAGAAGAGCGTCCAACGCCACGGGCCGGATATTGAGTGCCGCCCCCTGCCTTACCGCCTGCCGCTAGCAACGACAGGTTGAGGGGAGCGTTTTGCAGTCGGGAAGGGACTGGGGGGGGGCGCTATTTAAAGGCGATCGCTTCCTGCCTTTTTTTGTTGACGACATTTTTGCACCACTCATTCTGAGAGAGAGAGACTTCTGGAAAGATTCAACGCTGTGTGAAGGAGTTTTGGGTACTGAGCAGCACTTTGCAGGTTCATTTTGATTTGACCTTGCATCGATTTAGAAGAGACTATGGAGGCTGCACTCTGAGCTCTTTCCCTGGGCCTCCATTGTTCTTTCCAGCAGCTTTGATCTGGGCCTCCATTGTTCTTTCCAGCAGCTTTGATGTACAGGTCTCTCCAGGCCGAGATTCAAGGCTGCAATGAGCAAGGTGTGGATGGAGAGCAAGATCGACCCTCCCCTTTAAGACCTGGCCGTGCCAGTGTGTCTGTGTTCCATTGCTGACTGACATCACATGAGCTTCGCCAACGCTCTGAGGTAGCGCCTCACTCCTCGGCGTTAGCGCCTTAAGAGAGGTGTGTAGCGCCTGATTTAGTGCTCCAATCACCTCCAGGGGCAATAGAAGCCAAGTTTGCAGTCGGCGGCGATAATTAGCGCCAGGCGCTGAACTTTGCGCCCCAAACGGGGCGATACCTAATTTCCACCCCCCCCCCCCATGCCTTAAATATTTGTGATGTATGGACAATACATCCCCCTTTTTAAAGACTAATGAAGAGTTCTTCAGAAATGTAATTTTTACTTTGGTTAACCTAATCAAATGAGCTGTCACTAACAACTTTTCCTAACTCCCCATTGGCAAAACATTAAGTGTTAGGTCTTTGAGCTTTACTGTGCCTTTATATTACTGTGTGCATTCTGCAATGCTAATGCAGTTCACTATGATCTATATTAGTACTTTCTTGCCCCTTTTGAAGCAAGGCTTTTTTTGCTGAAATATTGTCAGTATTCACATTTACATAGATGACAGCCCAGAAACTGAGCAATGATTTCTGCAATTGCCAAAGTATTCTGAAAACTGATAAAAGCAGGAATATAGCTTTTGATGGATATGGTGTGCATACATGATTTGTGGAACATCTCCTGCTGTCAGAAGCTTGGAATTCGCTGAATATTTTTGTCTGCTTGGAGAACCCAGGATTAACATCATAACCATCTCTTTAGACTTCAGCATTCAAATCTTGCATTTAATAGCTTTTTAAAGTTTTTTTTTCTAAACAGCAATTAGTCTCATTTATTGCAATTTTCTAGTGCCAGAAGTCGCTCATTGAATTGCTGTTTTGTTCATATTTGGCTTTGGCTTTGCTGCATACTCATTAAAGGACCAATTAATGTCACCTTTAGCTGAAGACTATTCATTTTTATTGAGAAAATGACAGTTGCTGCCATGAGTAGTGCAGTGTAATATGCATTAATTGCCCTGTAACACTGGTAATTACAAGTTTTTCAGGGCTCTCGGTTAACTGTCATGTCCAGGCAGGAATGCACCAAAATAGATTACTCATTAAGGAAACCTGTCCTGTTTTCCACTCTGTTCCCAGTGTTAGTTTTAAAAAAAATATATAATTCTGGTTCTTGAACAAATAGTTGCCAAGAGCAATTTCCTGTAACAACTTCCCTCGGATGGGTTTTTCAGCCATCACTTCATACTGCGGTCAGCAAAGAGACAGGGTGCAATTGGTACTGGTGATCGTGACTAAAAGTCAAACAGCAGCAAATAGAGAGGGTTTTTAAAAAATCCAACTTTGATTTAATTCCAGCTATAATAGTGCTCGCATTCATTTTTTTCAGACTTATTACCTGAGAATGGGTTGTGTTGAGGAATGGCAGTGATGTAATTATATTATTTTTGTAAGCTTTAATGACGGTGCATTGTTTATGTGGCTTTATCAAAAAATACAAAGTGTTAATGGCTGTTTTATAGCCAATAATGTTAACGTGCTAGCTTTTTTTCTTCTCTCGTATTTGAATATAACAAAGAAATACTAGCAGAGAGACCTTATCTTTCTGACATCTGTGAAATTCACCAGCAGCAGTCATAGTTTTCTTTTCATCTCTGCATAGTACTGAACTGGCAAATGAAAATCTTTATTTTAACACCTGCTTTAGGCACTCCAATTTTTTTCCCCTTAAATTAATTTTGTCACGGCCTTTCAAATTCTCTTTCACTGATGGGATAATGAAAGTAGAAGGCACAATTTGTGCTGACCAGGTACCAACTGCCAGCACACAGCTGAGCATAGTTAGAAGAGAAGGAGCATCATATCAATGATTTACTCATTACTGTAGTCATTAATACAAAAAGACCTCGGTGTATTTATCTGTTTTTATTGGCATGCATTTATCGAATTGTTTATGACAAGAGTAATTGGGGTAATTTTAGACATTGAAATTACCTGTCAGCTGTATGTAACCACACTCCTTTCCCCTCTGACAAATGGTGACAACTGAGGGACCCATAGCATTACTCATGATGGCTTCTCTAGTGGCAATAAGGACAATAGGGGCCTGGATAATTTGACATGGACAGCCTTCACAACAAGAAGCCAACTAAACGACTGTCAGTGGGGGGAAAGGAGTTGGAAAACTAATGGAGTCCCCCATGGCGCTCTGACAGGGAGATGAGGCAATTTGAACGGAAAGTGAAAGGCCCTCAGTTTGTCAAGTATTTAGGGCTATCAGACAACAGCTAGAGGCTGGAACCTGACAATATATCTGAACTGTGGTAGCAGTTTCATATAGGTCAGTTACATCATAATGACTGCCCCACTTCCAAAGCTTCCACTTTGGTGCCATGCTTCACCCCTGACCAGGCACTGTGATGTTGCACTCATGCACAGTTTTACACAGCAGGGGTAATGGCTAAGGTTGCAAAGAGCCAGAAGAAGCGATGTGTAACTTTAGTTAAAGCGTTATTCAGGCAATAATTTGTGTAATAAATTACCAGAAATTGTGGTTTAGAAGTATTGTCATAAGACTTTTGTTTAATGGACATTAAGATTCACTGGTAATTAAACTGCTGCTGGATGTTAAAGGTACTTCATTTGTGTTTAATCTAAGAATCTTTACATGTCTTACCTGTTTACTGTGTATAATATAAAACATGAACAAATGGAATAAGAATAAAATGTTTATGTAAGCTTCTGGTCACAGACAGTAACAGATCTTTGTCATACATCTTTTCATATAATATACCAGCTATAGAATTTCTTACTACTCAACTGCTAACTATTTTGCTCTAAGCTTGCAATAAGAACAGCAATCTTTAATACTGAATTGTGAATATCATAACACAGTGACATGGAAAACAGTGACAGATGATTGTTAGAAAGAAACAGAACTAAAACCTCCTATAAAATTAAAACCATTGCAATATGTTAAAGATCTATATGAATGTTTATGACAGCACTGGATACCTGGGAATTAAAGCAAAGCAAGAATCTAACTAGACTAGCTCAGATGATGGTTGTAGACCCATTTGTTTGATTCCTGCTTTGTAATCTCTTCGAAGTATCTGTGGTTTTGAGGTAGAGAAAACTGTTCAAATTGGAAATCTGGGGAAAACAAACAGTAGGTGGATCAGTATCTGAAAGAGAAAGGAAGGCTAATATCTCTGGTTTAACCCTAATTCAACTGTACATTTCCAACAGTTTATGTTTTTATTTATTATTCTGTAACTACTTGACTTCTGATTGTGATTCAAGAGTCTTGGGATATTTTACTACGTTAAAGGCGCTATATAAATGCAAGTTGTTGTTGATTTGAAACATCAAAAATTAGAACAAATACTGTCAATGTAAAGGATTTATCCCTTGCAATGCTCTATGTGCTGTGGTATTTAAATTACTCTTCTATAAATAATAACCTTGTATCTAAAGATTTCGTATTGCCCCCAGTAGATTGACTTTTCGGGAGAGTATATGTGCTCTGGTGACATGCATTGGGTGTTGTCGCCAAAGTTGTCTGTTAAGCAGAATGGTCAAAATCCCTTTATAGTCTAATTATTCTGTGTTCACAGTTAACCAACAGTAAAACTGACAGGAGCACTTAATAGGCCATTCAGAATTAAGTACTGGTTCAAAAATGTAATGTGGGAGATGTAATAAAGGTATATATGTAAGCATCTTTCCCAGAAAGTAACATTTCTCTGGTTCAACCAGAATGATTTGGTTGTTTTTTTTTTTAATTAATGTGTAAAAATGCTATTGTACCTGACGCTCAAATTTCTCTGCACCAAAATAAAATACCAACAAAAGATTGGAATAATTGTTAATGACTGGCTTGTCATTTCATTTTTATTTTATTTTGAAGCATTTAGCTTGTAACATAAAACCTTGCTAATTTATTTCTGGGCCCAATTTTCCAGACACTGTATACACACACACACACACACACACACACACACACACACACACACACACACACACATCTAATAAATGACATAGGTCTTCAAGAGACCTACAGCATCTTTTTCTAAAAGAGCTCAATCAGCCATGAAATGGGTAATTGAACATTTGTTTCCACAGCAAATTCCTAAAAATACACTGAAATTGCATTTATTTAGCAGCAGCTAAAAATGTTAACTGCACACATGAAATACATCCACAAATGCTGATAATATCTGGCTAACATCTCCCCCAGTTTGTTGTAATAATATCCTGGAGCACTACTGATCCTTGCAATGCACTTCATTTCTAAATGATGGTTTGTATTAGTTAGAGGCACGTGTTACTGATTTGAGCCAAGCATTTTCACTCCAGTTTACCAGAATGCCAGCCTGGCACGAACAAGGTCTTGGCTAGGTCAATGCTTGGGATAAACATCTTTCTAAATCTTACCCATGTGAAATCTAGGATAGCTTAGGTCAGGTCAGTTGGCTGATGGCATGTAGTTTTCTCAGCCAGTGATTGGATTAGCAAAGCATTTGTCAACTAAACAGAGACTAGTACTTGACCTACGTTACTCCATGTTTGACTGTTCCTGAAGTCAAAATCTGTATTTACTGCTATTTGTTGAGTGCTGTATAAGCACTGGTGTTGATTAAACGAAAGGTTAGAAAAGATCTCTAAATAAATTGAAGCCAGATTTGAAGGGAATTAGCATGGCTAGTGATGTTTTGACCTGTCTCAGAAGAAGGAAATGGCAAAGTGTGTATTAGAGAGCTACTGCTGTCCTCTAATGGATCAATAATTATAGCTGAAGCTGTTGGTTCATCTAAATCAGAGTAGTGGGCGGAGGAAGCCCCCTGATGCCAGCCCAGACCAGTCCCACAGCCCTGCCTGCCAGCACCAGGTAATTTTACAAATTACCTCTACCAATGATGATGGGTGTTTGTTAGGGTTGAACATTAGAGACAAGCAGTTAGTGGCTACAGAAAGATTGCAGCCTAGAACCACTGTTCAGATCACAGTTCGACTATTTTCATGTGGGGAAGGAAGAGGGGTGATGTTAGTGAAAGATGTTTGTATTCTTTTTGTGACACATAATTGAAACCAGAAGGAATATGTGGTAGTGGAAAGGTGAACTGGCTGTAAGCTGTTTTGGCCACAATTTGAATGGTGACTGAATTCAGTCTGAACAATAATCACTGTTATTACCATGTAACAGCTGTAATGAAAGCCAATTTCTTCAAAAAGATTTGTTTTGAATAGGATTCTCTCCAGTGCACTAAAATAACATCTCCTGTTTCTGTAAGTTTTTTTTAAAACATCGATATTTGACTATATCCAATCCAATGTTGCATTATTGTAATTTAAGTTAGTTGCTTTTGGCATGACCAACTCTGTTCTATCATCATTTATAAATTGAGCATTAGTTGCCATTTTCCTTTTAACAGTTATATTTGAAGCTCCAATTTTCCAAGACACAGCAGTTTTACTTTAAGAACAATATTTTGTTCAATTAAAACAGATTTTTCTTGTGGTTTTATATTTAAATCAGTTATACCACTTCATCTAAAGTACTAAATGTGAACAGTGGAAGGCCTTGATAAATGAGCACTTTATATTGTACTATCAAATTTCAATAATTAGTATGTTACTATGCAATTGTGAATGCGACATTCTGATTCTGTTAGTTATTCTTGGTTTCTGTGTCTCCGTCTGTTTGTCGAGGACCACTAAATTCGTAACCTGAATAAATTTATAATGCCTTTTTATGATTTAACTTAACTTGCTAATTGATATTTTATTGGCTACAGACCATCCTGGAAGCTATCTGCATAAATCATATATAGCAATTGCCCATTAATAATATGAAAATCCAAATCATGAGTTTACCAAACTTTGATCAGTTCCTTCCATCAGATTTCTGGCTCCTTTCAAAAGTGCATGTCAGAAATTGTACCCATGTTCTAAAAGTACCAAATTGTTTCCTTAACGATTTAAACTTTTGTTAGAAATGATCACTTGTTTTCAGACCATGATTACCTATTGAAAATGCTTGTGTTGAAATCTGTGTATCTTGCCATATGTTGATGTGCAATGAATTCATCGTAACAAATTTGGCAAATAAATCTTTGCATGCCAAACTGCCCCAAAACAAATCTGATTTTAATTGTTTTTAAAAACCGACGTGGGAGATATAAAGTGATAAGTAAGCATCTTTCACACAAAGTTAAAAATGATAAATGCATCATTCGGTTTTACTCAGATCAGGTTTTGCATACTTTACAAATGCATGTATGCCTCCTTTTAGGACTCAGTACACAGTTGCTGCTTAATGGTAAATGTCAGTTCATTTACTCTGCCTTACTGCCTACAACTACTATGTGCACATTCTGAGCTCCAAACTGAGTTTTTATTTTCATTGGGGTTTGTGTGTTTTATTTCCTCCATGGCACTATTTCCAGCCTTTTTGAGACTTAGAACCATAGAAGTTTTCACCACAGAAGAAGGCCATTTGACCAATCATATCTGAGCTAGCTCTTCACTGGAGTAATCCTGATTTTTGTCAGAAGCAGTATGAAAAAGACTTAATCTGGTTTTCATCAGGTCTCAACCTGCCTTTATCATTCCAACAATGAAAAAGGCAGTAGTGATTGAGACTTTGCATTCCTCTGGAGTTTTACATTTCCCTGCCTTCCAGGGTGAATCTTTGACCTGGAGCCCAGAAGACCGAGTCAATCCTCTTGGACCTTTTTGGGTTGCCACATGCCATGATTTTGAGCTTTTCAGCAGTTATGGGAATATGGCACAGCTTACAACTGGTACCCTGTACCTTCTAGGTTTTGCAATGACCAATGTTTCCTCAGGGTGCTAAAATTAATGTTGCTCTATCGGTGCAATGTATTGGTAACCTCAGAAGGCGGGTTCGGAGGCGGGTCCGCTGTCAAAATCGAAATGATTGACCAGGTTCGGAGCCTGCTCCAAACCCGCCTCCATGTAAGTTTCCAAAGTGTCGGGTCTGCGATTTCAAAACGGACCTGACATCCAAGTGGCAGGGGAGGCATTTAAGATAGTTAAATGCTTATTAAACGCTTGTTAACTACTATTTTGCCAGCCTATTTTCTATTTTACCACTTTTTTAACAAAGTTCACGTCGTTCGGAGATCACGTCTGGTAAATAGGTCGGATTCTCTATGTCTCCCCATTGCTGTGAATAGGTGACAGCTGCAAAAGTGGTATGAAAGCTACCATTTCACAGCTGGTCACTCTCCAATGTCAGAAGCTTGAGCCTTCAGGACTTTGGTTTGAAAGTGTTTGGAGTAAACTCTCTATCCACTGTCACCTCCTTGGAGCAAGCTCTCACCATTGACAGATCACTTCTGTCATCTCAACTTCAGCAACATCGGGGCCCTTGAAAAAATCTCACCTTGGTCTTCTGAATCCTTCCATGATCAGCCCCAGCAGCGACCTATAAAAGGTAAGCCCGAGGCACGGGTAGGCCTCAGAGCGTACCAATCTCGGAGGGAGCGAAGTAAAAAGTAATCGAGGTGTGACATCACCACAAAGCAGGTAGGTGATTGGTTGGGAGTATTTCTCTCTCTTTAAAACTTTAACTCTGTGGTTTATAGTTTTTAAGGTCTCTGTGGTGTAGCAGGGACAGTTTGTAAACCAGGGCCCTTAAATATATCATTTAACTGTAGTGAAATTGGTGGGATTCATTTGTTTAATTTAATTGCAATTAATTAAAGGGTAAGTCATGGCAGGACAGCCCGGTGCCGTGGTATGCTCCTCCTGCGCTATGTGGGAACTCAGGGACACTTCCTGTGTCCCTGACAACCATGTGTGCAGGAAGTGTGTCCAGCTGCAGCTACTGGCAGACCGCATTACAGTGCTGGAGCAGCGATTGGATACATACTGGACCATTCGCGATGCTGAGGACGTCGTGAATAGCACGTTTGATCAGTTGGTCACACCGCAGGTAAAGTTGGCACAGGCAGAGAGGGAACGGGTGACCAACAGGCAGAGTAGTAGGTGCAGGCAGGTAGTGCAGGGGTCCCCTGTGGCCATCCCCCTCTCAAACAGATACACCGCTTTGGATACTGATGGGGAAGATGGCTTACCAGGGGAAGGTAGCAGGAGCCAACTTCCTGGCGCCAGGGGTGGTTCTGCTGCACAGGATGGGAGGAAAAAGACTGGGAGAGCTACAGTGATAGGGGATTCTATTGTAAGGGGAATAGATAGGCGTTTCTACGGCCGCAAACAAGACTCCAGGATGGTGTGTTGCCTCCCTGGTGCAAGGGTCAAGGATGTCTCAGAGCGGCTGCAGAACATTTTGGAAGGGGAGGGTGAACAGCCAGTTGTCGTGGTGCATATAGGTACCAACGATACAGGTAAAAACCGGGATGAGGTCCTAAAAGCTGAATATAGGGAGTTAGGAGGTAAATTAAAAAATAGGGCCTCAAAGGTAGTAATCTCAGGATTGCTCCCAGTGCCACATGCTAGTCAGAATAGAAATAGAAAGATATTTCAGGTTAATACGTGGCTAGAGGAATGGTGCAAGGGGGAGGGATTCAAATTTCTGGGACATTGGAACCGGTTCTGGGGGAGGTGGGACCAGTACAAAACGGACGGTTTGCACCTGGGTAGGGCCGGGACCGATGTCCTAGGGGGAGTGTTTGCTAATGCTCTGGAGGAGGGTTTAAACTAAAATGGCAGGGGGGTTGGGAACCTGAGCGGAGAGACAGAGGAAAGGGAAACAAGGATAAAAGCAAAAGATAGGAAGGAGAAAAACAAAAGTGGCAGGCACAGAAATCAAGGATTTAAATCAAACATGGCCACAGTAAATAATAATTCTAAAAGATCTAAGAGCATTAAAAAAACAAGCCTGAAGGCTTTGTGTCTTAATGCAAGGAGCATTCGTAATAAGGTGGATGAATTAGCTGCGCAAATAGAGGTAAACTAATATGATATGATTGGGATTACGGAAACATTGCTCCAGGGTGGCCAAGGCTGGGAACTCAATATCCCGGGATATTCAATATTCAGGAAAGATAGGCAAAAAGGAAAAGGAGGTGGGGTAGCATTGCTAGTTAAAGAGGGGATTAACACAATTGAAAGGAAGGATATTAGCTCTGATGATGTGGAATCTGTATGGGTAGAACTGAAAAATACCAAGGGGCAGAAAACGTTAGTGGGAGTGGTATATAGACCTCCAAACAGTAATGCGGAGGTCGGGGATGGCATCAAACGGGAAATTAGAGAAGCGTGCAATAAGGGCACAGCAGTTATCATGGGTGACTTTAATCTACATATAGATTGGGCTAACCAAATTAGTAACAATACTGTGGAGGAGGAATTCCTGGAGTGTATATGGGATGGTTTCCTGAACCAATATGTCGAGGAACCAACTGGAGATCAGGCCATCTTAGACTGGGTATTATGTAATGAGACAGGATTAATTAGCAATCTTGTTGTGCGAGGCCCCTTTGGTCAGAGCGATCATAATATAGAATTCTTCATTAAGATGGAGAGTGAAACAGTTGACTCGGAGACTAGGGTCCTGAATTTAAATGAGACTACGATGGTATGAGGCGCGAGTTGGGTAGGATTGATTGGGGAATGACACTCAAAGGGTTGACGGTGGATGGGCAATGGCAAACATTCAAAGATCGCATGGATGAACTACAAAATTTGTTCATCCGAATTTGGCATAAAAATAAAACAAAAAAGGTGACTCAACCGTGGCTAACAAGGGAAATTAGGGATAGCATAGCATAAGATCCAAGGAGAGGACATATAAATTGGCCAGAAAAAGCAGTAAACCTGAGGATTGGGAGCAGTTTAGGATTTGACAAAGGGATTAATTAAAAGGGGGAAAATAGAGTATGAGAGTAAGCTTTCAGGGATCATAAAAACTGACTGTAAAAGCTTTTATAGATATGTAAAGAGAAAAAGATTGGTGAAGTCAAGCGTAGGTCCCTTGCAGTCAGAATCGGGGGAATTTATAATGGGGAACAAAGAAATGGCAGACCAATTAAATACATACTTTGGTTCTGTCTTCACAAAGGAGGACACAAATAACCTCCCAAAGATGTCGGGGAACATAGGGTCTAATGACAGGGAGGAACTGATAGAAATCAGTATTTGTAGGGAAATGGTGTTAGGGAAATTGATGGGATTGAGGGCTGATAAATCACCAGGGCCTGATAATCTACATCCTAGGGTACTTAAGGAAGTGGCCCTAGAAATAGTAGATGCATTGCGGGTCATCTTCCAAAATTCGATAGACTCTGGAACACTACCCATGGATTGGCGGGTAGCTAATGTTACCCCACTATTCAAAAAGGGTGGTAGAGAGAAAACGGGGAATTACAGACCGGTAAGCCTGACATCAGTAGTGGGGAAAATGCTAGAGTCCATTATAAAGGATGTAATAGCAGAACACTTGGGGAAAAAAGTGACCGGATCGGACAAAGTCAACATGGATTTACAAAAGGTAAATCGTGCTTGACTAATCTACTGGAATTTTTTGAGGATGTAACTGGTAAAATAGATAAGGGAGAACCAGTGGATGTGGTGTATTTGGATTTTCAAAAGGCTTTCGATAAGGTCCCGCATAAGAGATTAGCGTGTAAAGTTAAGGCACATGGGATTGGGGGCAAGGTATTGACTTGGATAGAGAACAGGTTGGCAGACGGAAAGCAAAGAGTTGGAATAAATGGCTCTCTTTCCGAGTGGCAGGCAGTGACTAGTGGGGTACCGCAGGGATCGGTCCTTGGACCCCAGCTATTCACAATATATATTAATGATCTGGATGAGGGAACTAGATGTAATATCTCCAAGTTTGCAGACGACACAAAGCTGGGTGGGCGTGTGTGCTGTGAGGAGGATACCGAGAAACTCCAGTATGATTTGGACAGGTTGGGTAATTGGGCAGAAGCATGGCAGATGCAATATAACGTGGATAAATGCGAGGTTATCCACTTTGGTGTCAAAAACAGGAAGGCAGATTATTATCTGAATGGCAATAGATTGGGAGAAGGGGAAGTGCAACGAGACCTGGGCATCCTTGTGCACCAGTCGCTGAAAGTAAGCATGCAGGTGCAGCAGGTGGTTAAGAAGGCAAATGGTATGTTGACCTTCGTAGCGAGAGGCTTTGAGTACAGGAACAAGGATGTCTTGCTGCAGTTGTACAGGGTCTTGGTGAGACCACACCTTGAGTATTGTGTGCAGTTTTGGTCGCCTTATCTGAGGAAGGATGTTCTTGCTATGGAAGGAGTGCAGCGAAGATTCACGAGGCTGATACCTGGGATGGCAGGAATGACGTATGAGGAGAGATTGGGTCGATTGGGCTTGTACTCGCTGGAGTTTAGAAGAATGAGAGGGGATCTCATTGAAACTAATAAAATTCTAACAGGACTAGACAGACTAGATACTGGAAGGATGTTCCCGATGGTCGGGGAGTCCAGAACCAGGGGTCACAGTCTAAGGATAAGGGGTAAGCCATTTAGGACAGAGATGAGGAGGAATTTCTTCACCCAGAGAGTGGTGAACCTGTGGAATTCTCTACCAAAGAAGGCAGTAGAGGCCAATTCATTAAATATATTCAAGAAGGAGTTGGATATATTTCTTAAGGCTAGGGGGATCAAGGGATATGGAGAGAAGGCAGGAACAGGGTACTGAATTTGGACGATCATCCATGATGTCATTGAATGGCGGAGCAGGCTCGAGGGGCCGAATGGCCTACTCCTGCTCCTATCTTCTATGTTTCTATTACCAACAACAGCACAAACCTTCTCCGCAATCACCTGATGTTGCACAGGACACAGGGCATCAGCACCCGACAACATTGCTGCCCGGGAGGCCAGCGATGGCATCACCAGGGCCAGATTTACTTCACTTGACGCTGTACATCCTGGCTGCCACATGATGCGCCAGGTTGACACCACCCCATACCAGCACCATAAAGCATCCCTACAATGTCCAAGCCATTCCTTTCACACTCATCACAATTGGGGGGGCGGGGGGAAGAGTTATGTCTCAACATTCACTGGAACTCACTAAGCACAGATCTGTCCAATAAGGTAAAGTGTTGAAAATATAGATTTCAATGTTTGACAACACATTAACAGAAACTTCACATGAACATTGGCTAAAGCACCGAAGTGCCTATCCTTATGTGTTGTTAGTTCGTATGCTTGCAGTTGGATGAGGGTGAGTGTGAGGGGTGGCTAGTGAGATGGGGAAGTGATAATGTAGATAGAGAGGGTTGGGTGGAGGTGTTAGGTAAGTAAATTGGTGTGAGTAAAGATGTACAGGAGTAGGGTAGGGAAGGCAGAGTGATGTGGATGTGATGAGTGGCACAGCAGGATGAGGTTGTGTGGCTTAGCATTAACGTTTCGTTATCTACTCAGATCATTGAACGGTTTGCAACACTGCAGCCTGGGCCTCCTGCTTGTGTCCTCCTGTGCAACGTGCAACCAGGCTGCGTTGATCTCCTGGGAAGGTCTCTTCTGCCCATGGGAGGATAGTAACAATTTTTCCTTCAGGTACCTATCCAATTTCCTTTTGAAAGCCACAATTGAATCTGCCTCCACCACCCTTTCAGGCAGTGAATTCCAGATCCTAACCACTCGCTGCGTAAAAAGTTTTTCCTCATGTCACTTTGGTTCTTCTGCCAATCACCTTAAATCTGGCTCTTGACCCTTCTGCCAATTGGAACAGTTTCTCTCTATCTATTCTGTCTAGACCCCTCATGATTTTGAACACCTCTATCAAATCTCTCAACCTTCTCTGCTCTAAGGAGAACAACCCCAGCTTCTCCAGTCTATCCACGTAACTGAAGTCCCTCATCCCTGGAACCATTTTTGTAAATCTTTGCTGCACCCTCTCTAAGGCCTTCACATGCTTCCTAAAGTGCGGTGCCCAGAATTGGACACAATACTCCAGTTCAAGCTGAACCAGTGTTTTATAAAGGTTCAACATAACTTCCTTGTTTTTGTACTCTACGGGCTGGATTTTGTCAATGGGGAGCTTTTGGAGGCGGGACTCCCACATTTTGGGTGTTAGTCCCGCCTCCATCGACTTGTGGCCAACCCACGCTATTTTCCCTTGATTGACCTTGTTAAGCCCGCCCAGCGGGCTTAGCAGGCCAATTAAGGGAAAGCCAGTTACAGGTGACATCAGCGAGTGCCGTTTCATCTGTCAAGAGCTTTTGACAGATGAAATGTCATCGTTTGACAGCTCTGAAGCTGCCACTGTCCCTTTTATTCCATGGGCTTCTACTTTGCTGGCAAGCCTATTATGTGGCACTTTATCAAACGCCTTTTATAAGTCCATGTACACCACATCAACCGCATTGCCCTCATCAACCCTCTCTGTTACCTCATCAAAAAACTCAAATCAAGTTAGTTAAACACGATTTACCTTTAACAAATCTGCTGGCTTTCCTTAATGAATCCACACTTATCCAAGAGGCTCAGAGGACCACTTAAACATGCTATGTGGGATGAAATCACTTCTGCTATCCAGTCTGGTCATGAAGATTATATGCTAAATTCTGCCTATGGAACAAATTACTATTTCTGGCCACCCCTTTACTAAGGTCAGCAATCTTTTCATTTCCCCTGTTCTCAGGTTCTGTAGGTCTTCCTGAAATTCAGGTACCAAAGGCCAGTTGTCATACAGATTGTTGTCTGGTGAGCCAGAGAACCATGACTGGAGATTTTGGAACCCACAATATGACCGTGGTACCTTCCCGAGAAGGCAGATCTTTCCCTGAAACTAACCCAAATCATTTGGCATAGTCAGCTTGGCTGCTGACGGAGCTTGATGAATTGATTTGGATTCCTCAAGTTTTCTTATTAACACAAACACTTTAATGCATGTGCTTTGCGGAGGTTAAATCTTTACCAGGCTAAGCTCATTGTGTGTGTGTTGTCTTATTTGTAATATTGCTATTTTTATGGTGCTTTGCACCCCTTTTCTTAGTGACATACAATGGCTCCTGATACCCCAATGTCTCAAATTTAAAATTCTGATCCTTGTGTTTAAATCCTTTCATGGTCTTGCCCATCCTTATCTCTGTAACTCCCTCCAGGCCGACAACCCTCTGAGAACTGGATTCTTCCAACTCTGTCCTCTTTTAAGAAAATAAGATATAAGAGCAGGAGTAGGCCATCTGGCTCCTCAAGCCTGCTCCACCATTCATTAAGATCATGGCTGATCTGATTTTCTACATCAACTCCACTTTCCCGCCATATCCCTTGATTCCCTTATTGTCCAAAAATCTATCGATCTTGGTCTTGAATATACTCACCAACTGAGCATCCACAGCCCTCTGGGGTAGAGAATTCCAAAGATTCACAAACATTTGAGTGAACAAATTTCTCCACCTCTCATTCTTCTAAACTCCAGAGAATATAGGCCCATTCTACTCAATCTCCCCTCAGGACAGCTCTCTCATCCCAGGAATCAATCTAGTGAACCTTTATTGCACCCCTTCTAAGGCAAGTATATCCTTCCTTGGGTAAGGAGACCAAAACTGTACACAGTACTCCAGGCATGGTCTCGCCAAATCCCCCTATATAATTGTAGCAAGACTTCCTTACTCTTATACTCCAACCCCCTTTCACTAAAGCTAACATACCATTTGCCTTCCTAATTGCTTGCTGTACCTGCATGTTAACTCTCTGTGATTCATGTACAAGGACAGCCAAATCCCTCTGAATACCAACATTTACTAGTCTCTCGCAGTTTTAAAAAATATTCTGCTTTTTCATTCTTCCTAGCAAAGTAGATAATTTCAAACTTCTCCATATGATATTCTATCTGCCACCTTCTGGCCCAATCACTTAACCGGTCTATATCCCTTTGCAGCCTCTTTGTGTCCTACTCGCAGCTTACTTTCCCACCTAGCTTTGTATCGATAGCTTGGATATATTACACTTGGATATATATTATGCACCCATTCCCCATGCGCCTCGTCTCCTCCCCCACCCCACCTCAACATCGGCTGTGCCTTCAACTGTCTAGGTCCTACGCTCTGGAATTCCCTCTCTAACCACGCCACCTCTCTCTCCTTCAAGACTTTTCTTAAAACCCACCTCTGTGACCAAACTTTTAGTCATCCCTCCCGATAGCTCCTCCTTTGACTCGGCTTCCATTTTTGTCTGATTACGCTTCTGTGAAGTACCTTGGGATGTTTTTCTACGTTAAAGGCGCTATACAAATGCAAGTTGTTGTCAAAGTAAATGAAGTCAAAGCAATCGGTATCAGTATCAAATACTTGCAGTTCAGAATAACACGGCAATGTGTTGAGTAAAGGTGTCTCTATTCTGCCCCAGTGTTAACCCCAACTTGAACCTCAGGAAAAAAAAAACTACTCCTCCAGTGGAATTTTTTTCCCGTTTTCCACGCAAGCCATCATTATGGGTTTTGTGAATGTGATTCCCAATTTGTGCTGTTTTGTGGACCTGTGCCGATGAGTGACTGGGTTGTGACTGCTCGGGCTGATTGCACATTGGACTGTTGAAGGCAGCAGAGAAAGAAGATGTTGATTCCCAGTCTGAGCTGGATACAAACCTAAGCTCCTCTATGCGGAAGGACAACTGCACCACATAATCGCCAACCACAAACTTCGTGATAGATGGAGTTAACCATTAGTGCACTGAAGTATATTTGTCATATCTTAACCAGTAGATCCTAGAAAGTACAGGTCAACTATCCCTTATCCGCAATTCCGAAATTCGAAAAGCTCTGAAAACCGAAAGTTTTTTCGTGGAGCGTCACTCAGTGGGGAGATACTTAAACGGATAGGAAAATGGTTGAGATTTCTTGTGCTTTAAAATAACTGACCCTTAAATGTTCACAATACTTGTTGTATTCATACTTTGTATAAATTGTTGCACTGAAACATTGTATATTTTTGATGAGTAAATTAGGTAAACAGTAAATCTGACTTTACAATGTTCCCCGTGGGCTGCATTGTTCGATGTGGCTTGTTTCTTTCAATGCGCGGTATTTCCAGTGTAAAAGCTTGAGCAGCTTGCACGGGAGTTTGCAGATTACTGCGTGGCCGTGTGCAACTTTGAGGAAACATTGCTGTTAACTATTTCTTTATAGTAATCTGGTTACCTAGCCAGGTTTGCATCCATCACTAGTGGTGTAGTTGTAGGGTAAACCCGACGGCTGTCTCTTGTCCATTTATAAGCATCATCCGTTCTGAAATCTGAAAAATTCCGAATTCCGAAACACATCTGGCCCCAAGGGTTTCAGATAAGGGATAGTGCACCTGTACTTAGTAGGTTCTGTGTACATTGAACATAATTTGTCTACTGTGCCATGGAGCTATGTTGTCTCGAGCAGTTTTTTTGAGCCTGCTGCCATTTGTGGCTTAAAATATTTAATTAGAAAATACCACCTCCACAGCCAAATAGAAGATTACTTTAAAAATTGAGAAAATCACTGGATGCTGTCCCTTCAAAAATTGTAGCTCACTGCAACCCTGCACACTCCTATCTATCAATAAATAAAGAACAAACTTGCATTTATATAGGGCCTTTCATGACCAAAGGACATCCCAAGACGCTTCACAGTCAATTAAGTAAGTACCTTTTGAAATGTAGTCACTGTTGTACTGTAGTGAAACATGGTTGCCAATCTGTACACAGCAAAGTTCCACAAGTATCATTGAGATTAATGATCAGATAATCTGTTTTGGTGATGTTGGTTGAGGGATATAAATCTTGGCCAGAACACCGGAAAACTTCCCTGCTCTTCGAATAGTGGTGTGGGCTCTTTGGTTTAACGTCTCATCTGAAACAGCACCTCCGACAGTTCATTACTCCCTCAATACTACACTGAAGGGTCAGCATAGATTATGTGCTCAAGTCTCGAGTTGGGCGTGAACCCGCGACCTTCTGACTCAGTGGCGAGAGTGCTGTCACTGAGCCCAGACTGACACTCTGTACTGTGTAAATGATTTTTTTTTTTACCTCCCTCATTTTCTTCTGTTACTGACAATCTTTTATTGCTGTACATTCAAAAAGGTTTATCATTTTGCTTTCTTATAAAAGAAATCCATTGCATGATTCAGCTAGTTTGTGTGCTTTTTCAAAATTTCAGGCACGTTGACTGATCCCTCCAACCAAAAGGTCCCTGGATAGTGATCAGGAGCAGAAACTCTTATGATTTTTCCTTTCCCTAACCTGGGGCACAGATGCCAATTATACCTGTCTCTGCAATGACCAAGGATTGAACCAGCGAGCTTCCTGGCCTGTATGGCTATTACTAAACTGAGCAGTGGATTTAGCTACTGGAAAGGCAGGTTTTCAGCCCGTACTTGACGCAGATGTCTGGAATGAATTCATCCAAAGAGAAAAGTTTTGAATGGTAACATTGCCTCAGCTTACTTAGGTGGTACATCTAGAAGACAGAGATTGAATTAGTCATTGATGCCTCAAGTGCACACATTTTCTGTTATACGGCCACCTGATTAGAGGTACATGAGGTTTAATATAGTGAGTCTGACCAATTTTCTTAATGGTTACCAGAGTTTTTGAAGAACTAGAAGTGGTGGCCTTTCTCTATTGAAGGACTTTAACTTAGACAGTTGGTTCATCCAATTTTTCTCTTGCAGGTATGCAAAGAATACTTCCAGTAAGTTCAGAATAGTCTTCCGGGAGCTGAAGGTTCGCATTTAATTGAGAAATTGAACTTGAGATCTTACAGATATCTGGGCAAATTTTCTTAGAACTTGATTGATTTAAGATCATCTGATAGAATGGCTCACTCTTTCTGGAAGTTGCAAAATGTCAGCAATATGCTGTTTGTGGATCTAGCGTCTTATAGCAGCAGTCATAAATGTTGACATGGTCTGTGTCAATCAGTAATTCTGGTAGTGCATTTCACAGCCTTATAACCCTCTAAGTAAAAAAAAGTTCCTGCTCTCTGTCCTAAATCTCTTGCTCTTAATCTATATCCCCTCATTTTGGAACCCTCATGCGAAATGTCCATTTATACCTACTCTATCTCCCTCCTCTGTCGCTGGTTGCTGGTAAAATACAAATAGAGATCTTTCTTGTTCATGTGCTATATGGTTGTGTTTGCTTGTAGTGAATACATTACTTGTTTCTTTTTACTGGCTAAGTACATGGAGAACAGTTCAACATTCCATGTCTTGTTTTTGTGTTTGCAGTTACAAGATCATACAACTGTGACTTTATAATCTTTCGAAGCCTATTTCAATTAGCTTTATCATGTGCTTTTATGCTGGGAGGGGTAAGAAGCCCAAATAGTTTGAGCTTTTCGAATTTTCACTTGAGAAAGAGGGCATCTATAATTTTCATCATTGTCACTTGCTTACCTCCTGCCTTCTCAAAAGCACACTCCAAAAATTGATGATTTTATATGTGAATCATTTTCCTCCGCATTTCTGAGAGTTATGGATGGCTCTGTTGTCATCCTGCCTAATCATCATCTGGAAGAGGAACTGAAATCCTTATGCCAGTTTTATTTTTGTGCTATTGCCTATTCTGAAAGGAAAATAATGGTGCACAAAAATATGCATTAGACTTTGTTTAAATGGACTTTGCAGATCTCATCCTCTTCCGACTGTATTTTTAGGGATTTTCACAAACCACCTCTGTCAACATTCTACACAGGATTTTTCTTTTTACCGAGGGTCGTTCAATTTTTCTTGTTTCATAAAATAATTAGGGTCCAACATTTATCATGCAGAATGATCCTGTCACTTTTTTTGAAAATATCATAATTTAGCTATTCAACAGTTGGAGAACCCATTATTTTTATTGTTTGGACACTCGGGCAGACTGAATGTTGTAACTCACATGCAACGCTAGCCAGAATTGGTATGATTATCTGCCACAGCTTCAAAAACTCCAAAGACAAATTCAGGAAGGTGGAAACTTATTTTATTCTGCCAAATATATCCCTCTAATTGCGTTGCTTTCCATAGGATAACCTCTTGTCGAAAGCGGAGGATGTTCACAATTAGAATGCAACTTCTCTGACCTCCCAGGATTCCCGCTTGGCACCCAATGAGCTCATTCTTATTCGAGTGGCACATCTCAATGTAGCTCTTGTTTATCTTCAAGCCAATCCTGAAGGAAAGGGACTGTGTTTCTGTCTTCTGCTGCCTCAGGTTGATCTTAACGTATATTATTTCTTTGGGGATAGATTCGAAGATCATCTAACTTAGCTATCCAATTTATTTTTGTTTTAATTTGTTTTAAAACACCATCTACGACCAGCTTAACCATTGGAAAACTGTTATGGGCCTGGGTCATCTTCACCCTGTGTCCCATCAAGGCCAGCTCTTGTTTACAATTAGCAAGAACTTTTTTAAATGATACTTAATTCCAAGATCAACATCTACCGATAGAACTTCCCATAATTATGGCAGCAGTGTTTGTTGAAGTATTCGCTAATGCTATGGCTGAATGGTTTGTGGTACTAGCAGGTAGACTTACAAATCTGGGATCCCAAGGAGCAATGTTGCATTTTAGTACCAAAAAACATTCCCCTCAACACCACAGCACTACCAAAAAACATTCCCCTCAACACCACAGCACTACCAAAAAACATTCCCCTCAACACCACAGCACTACCAAAAAACATTCCCCTCAACACCACAGCACTACCAAAAAACATTCCCCTCAACACCACAGCACTACCAAAAAAACAATTCCCCTCACTTTGATTAACACTGTATGAGCAGTAACCATAGATTTGGTGAGAGTGTAGTCCTTCATTATGATGTAGTCCTTAAATGGTGAGAACCTAAGAACTGTGCAGGAGCAGAGAGGTTTAGTGGGTCCAAATACAGAAATCACTAAAAGCTAGTGGACAGGTACAAAAAATAATTTAAAAGGCTAATGGAATGTTGGCCTTTATCACAAGGGGGCTGGAATACCATAGGGTGGAAGTTATGTTACAGTTACATAAAGCTCTGGTTAGATCCCATTTAGAGTACTCTTCCCCCAAAAATTTCCAAACTGATATTGATAGAGTTTTGTTGGGCAACGGTATTGAAGGATATGGAAACCAGGCGGGTAAATGGAGCTAAGACGTAGGTCAGCCATGATCTAATTGAATGACGGAACAAGCTCAAGGGGCTGAATGGCATACTCCTGTTCCTATTATTTGACTGAAGCAACAATTTTCTCTCTCAGGATGTGTTTTATATTTGCTGGCAGCAGGTGGAATATGTTAGTAGAAAATCAATAATTGGCTTTGTAATGAGTACCATTGCAAATTTCAATTATGGTATATTAATACTCTTTAAAATAATGAGTTCTGTGACTATTCAAAATATTATTCAAAGCTACTGTTTAGTTATCCAGTCTAATGATGCAATTTTTTAAAAATTGTACAAAAGTTTGTGTAGTGTATGTACCTTGAAGAAGGAACTATATTCTGCAGCCCCTGTATACTGCAGTACCAGTAGTGACCACTCCTGTATATAAGCCTGTGTAGTAACTTTGTATAGTAGTTCCAGTTTTGTCTCCATTCAGTAAACACCTGTTATAACCAACTTCTGCAGTCCGTGTCTCAATTACACATGGACATTACACTGGCGACGAACAGATCCGAACTTACCTACAGTTCTGCACCACCTCACAGGGATCCATCCCTGAAGCGAAGTTGTTAGAGGTCGAGGCCAGAAGGAAGAAATCCAAAAAAAACGGGGAAAAAAACAAACAAACAGAAGAAACGGGCGTCGACCGTGGGCAACCGCCCTCTGATTCATCGAATTCGAAGATTTGCAGGAGAGGCTGTCGAGAGCTGGGCTTGGTTATCCAGCCTATGGTGTTCCAGCTAATCGGGCTGGTGGCAGGTAGTACACTGATCCTTCCTGGGCTGCGGCGGGCTAGAGCTCGATCGGGTGGCTTTTCAACGGGGCCGAGCAGCGTTGCCGGGAAGAGGAGAGAGAGAGAGAGGGTGCAGCACACAGGGCGCGGCCGGTGCTACGAAGCCGGGCAGCGTACAGACCCGAGAAGAGGGAGGAAAGTGTCCCATAGGGTCTGCTCTGACGACGGGAACAGTAATTAAAATAAAAGAAATTAGAAGCGCACGAGGAGCTGCAGTTTGCCACGGGGACCGCGGAGAGCGGCGTTGGCAACAGCGCAGGAGGGAAGTGCGTGAAGACCATAGGGCATCGCCATCAAGGCATAAAAACGCCAGCAACACCGCTAGCAGCAGCGGAAAAGACAGAACGCGCGGGAGGCGCCATCTTAATCCAGCGGGGAAGAAGGCAAAGCGCGGGAGGCGCCATTTTGTTCAATCGGGGAAGAAGGCAAAGCGCGGGAGGTGCCATCTTAGATCTCCAAGATGCCGAAGACTGGCAATATCACTGCCTTCGATAATGCAATAGAAGACTGGACCACGTATGTGGAAAGAGTCGAAGTATAATGCAAGGCAAATGAAGTAGCCGATGAGAAAAAGGCATCAGTACTACTAAACTTAATGGGCGCAAGAACGTACGGCCTATTGCGGAACCTGATCACTCCAGTCAAACCGATGGCGAAGAGTTTTAACGAAATTGTTGATATCCTACAGGAACACCTAAATCCTACACTGCTGCTGATAGCAGAAAGATTTAAATTCCACAAGAGAAATCAGCATAAAGATGAGAGCAATGCTGATTACCTTACGGAACTACGCAAACTATCAAAGCACTGCCAGTTCAGAGCAGGACTGGCAGATACCCTACGGGACAAATTTGTCTGTGGACTCCTGAGTGAAGGAACCCAGAAGAGGTTACTCTCAGAGAAAGAGCTGACGTTAGATAAGGCTTTCAGCGTGGCAGTATCGTACGAAGCAGCAGCAAGGGGAGCTGCGGAAATACAGCAAAAGCCACAGGAATACGGCACCCATGAAATGACACGGGGATTTGAAAAATGTTATCGCTGCGGCAGAACAACCCATGACCAGAAGGACTGCTGGTCCAAGGACAAAACATGCAGGCAATGCGGAAAGATGGGACACATTGCACGAGTTTGCAGGTCCGGGAAGAAGACTAACGACAACAAAAAGACTACTAAGGAAAAGTACAGGAAAGTACAAAAGATGACGGACAGTAGTTCCGAAGACCAGAAGAGCGATAGTGAATCTGGGAACAAGAGACTAAGCTGTCTCAAACTACACAACGTAATCACAAAAGAGGATCACCGAACCATTTGGGTCACCCTCATGATAGCAGGGTCCCAAGTCAAAATGGAATTGGATACAGGATCAGCCCTGACCGTCATGAATCGACGAGACTACAAGCGGCTATTCTCACACATACCCTTGAAAGACACATCCATTGTCTTGGAGACATATACGGGGCAGAAAGTATACCCCAGAGGGAAAATAAGGGTGCCTGTCGAATACAACGGCAAGGAAATACAGAAATTGTATCTGTACATACTGCAAGATGGTGGACCACCATTATTGGGACGTGAATGGATCAGAAAGATAAGTTTAGACTGGCACTCCATTCAGGCACTGACGGTGGCTGGTAAAAAGGATGACGACGTCACACCTGGACAATTGTCAAAAATCTTGGCTAACACTAAAGAGGTATTTCAAGAAGAACTGGGAACTCTTAAAGGCGTAACCGCCTCAATAAAAATAGAAGAGAATGCAATTCCCAAGTTTTTCAAAGCAAGACCGGTACCGTATGCAATTCGCCCAGCCGTCGAGGCAGAGCTGGAGAATCTGGAGAATGCAGGTGTGTTAACTAAGGTAGACTGGAGCGAGTGGGCGACACCCATCGTTCCTGTCTTGAAGAAAACGTTAAACAATAAGTCTGAGGAGCCAAGGAAGGTTCGCATCTGTAGGGACTTCAAGGTGACTGAACCCAGTCCTTCACACAGTACAGTATCCTCTTCCGAGGATAGAAAATATTTTCGCCTCACTATCTGGAGGGAAACGTTTTACAAAAATTGACCTAGCGCAAGCATATTTGCAGATGGAGGTTGAAGAATCCTCTAGGAAATATCTCACGATAAACACTCACAAAGGTCTTTACCAGTATAATCGACTGGTATTCGGAGTTGCATCAGCTCCGGCTATATGGCAAAGAGTGATGGAACAAGTCCTGCAAGGGATTCCGGGGACTCAGTGTTACTTGGACGACATCCTAGTGACAGGTGAAAATGACAGTGAACACCTTGCCAGCCTAGACAGGTGCTCACTAGACTAAGAGAACATGGGCTACGAGCCAATCGCCCCAAGTGCGAGTTTTTTAAGAAACAAATATCGTATTGTGGCCACGTGATTGATGAAGAGGGGCTACATAAGTCCCCTGACAAAATTGAAGCGGTAGTTAAGGCTCCAGCGCCTGAAAATGTGTCGCAACTGAGGTCATTCCTCAGATTGGTGAATTACTACCATAAGTTTTTGCCGAATTTGTCCACAATTCTGCACCCACTGAACGCCCTGCTACAAACTTGAGTAGCATGGAAATGGAGCGATGAATGTAAGCGGGCCTTTCAGAAGTGTAAAGGCCTGATCACTTCAAGAGAAGTATTGGCTCACTACAACCCATCACTACCAATAAGACTGGCGTGCGATGCGTCTCCCTACGGCGTTGGAGCGGTACTGTCGCATAAATCCCTTGATGGTTCAGAGAGGCCGATAGCTTTTTGCGTCACGCTCGTTAACTGCAGCCGAGCGTAACTACGCCCAGATTGACAGAGGCCCTCAACCTGGTGTGGGGGTGAAGAAGTTCAATCACTACCTGCACGGACAGAAATTTACTCTACTAACTGATCATCAACCTCTTGTCTCCATTTTCAACCCTAAGAAGGGCGTCCCGATAATGACAGCACAACGGCTACAGAGGTGGTCCCTTTTCCTAGGGGCACACCAATATGACATCGAGCACAAAGGAACTAAACAGCATAGGAATGCTGATGGATTGTCGCGCCTACCGTTGCCGATGGTGGAAGAAGCACCTGCAGTGGATCCTGTGGAGATATTCCACTCGACCATGGTCGAATGTCTACCTGTGACGAATGCAAACATAGAAAAGGAAACACGAAATGACCCGACACTCTCCAGGGTCTATGATTTAACGGTGAAGGGATGGCCAGCACATGGCGAACCACTGTTGCCAGCATTCTCGCCGAGAAGAGAACAGCTGTCAGTGTGCCGAGGAACCTTGATGTGTGGATCCAGAGTAGTAATTCCACCCAAATTGAAGGATAGAGTGCTCAATGAGCTTCATGAGGGTCATCTGGGAGGGGTAAAAATGAAGAACTTAGCCAGAGCGTTTGTGTGGTGGCCAGGAATCGATAGAGAAATCGAAGAGATGACCAAGAGCTGTACAGGATGCCAGAAGGTCCAAAACGCCCCACCACAAGCCCCTCTACATCCATGGGAGTGGCCCTCATCTCCATGGCAAAGGGTACACATTGATTTTGCTGGTCCATTTATGGACTCGATGTTTGTTTTTAATTGCGGTGGATGCACATTCAAAGTGGCCAGAGGTAATAAAAATGTCCTCAACCACCACAGAAAAAACTATCACAGTTTTACGAACCATATTCGCCAGAAATGGGCTGCCTGAACAGATTTGCTCCGACAATGGACCACAGTTTGTGTCTGAAGAGTTCCGGAGGTTCTTAAAGAACAATGGTGTTAAGCATTACACATCCGCCCCATATCATCCAGCCACCAATGGATTGGCTGAGAGGTTCGTTCAAACATTCAAGAAGGCTATCAAGGCAATGTGTAATGAAGACATACCCCTACAACACAAGGTGGATAACTTCTTGTTTGCCTACCGGAATGCAACACATGCGGTTACCAACCAAACTCCAGCCATGATGTTCTTCAATCGAAGACTTAAGATGCCGCTTGGATTTGGTTAAGCCAAACATCAGAAGAGATGTGGAGAGCAGGCAGTTTCAGAATATGAATGAAAGGCCAACCAGGAGTTTCAAGATAGGTCAACCAGTTTTGGCCCGGGACTACCGCACAGAGAAATGGCAGCCAGGAACGATCTGCACACGGCAAGGACCTCTAATGTATACCGTGGACATTGGAGAGAGCATTGTAAGACGCCATGCTGACCAGATTCTAGAGTCACTGGAAAACGTCAAATCTACACCATGATCCTACACACCTGGTGATGAAACCGAAGTACCAATTGCATCTACCTCAGAATGGGTGATATTGGAAGCAGACGAACCAAACAACGACGTTGATCCCGAATCAACTTTGCCAGAAGAACCTGATACCCCAAAGAGGCGTTATCCGGACAGAATCAGGAAGCCTCCTCAAAGACTGAATTTATAATTGATTAACTTCAGCTAATGTATATAGCAACTGTAATTGTAAATATGTTATTTAATTATTAATCGAATGTTATGTGCTGTTTAGCTAAAAGGGGAGGAATTGTAGTGTATGTACCTTGAAGAAGGAACTATATTCTGCAGCCCCTGTATACTGCAGTACCAGTAGTGACCACCCCTGTATATAAGCCTGTGTAGTAACTTTGTATAGTAGTTCCAGTTTTGTCTCCATTCAGTAAACACCTGTTATAACCAACTTCTGCAGTCCGTGTCTCAATTACACACGGACGTTACAGTTTGCAGTTACTGTCCAATAATATTTTGGATAGTTAGTAGATTGATTCCTGGGATGAGAGGGCTGTCCTATGAGGAGAGATTGAGTAGACTGGGCCTGTACTCTCTGGAGTTTAGAAGAATGAGAGGTGATTTCATTGAAACATATAAGATTCTGAGGGGGGTTGTCAGGATAAATGCTGAGAGGCTGTTTTCCCTGGATGCAGAGCCTAGAACTAGGGGGCATAGTCTCAGGATAAGGGGCCGGCCTTTTAAGACTGAGATGAGGAATTTCTTCACTCAGAGGGTTGTGAATCTTTGGAATTCTCTGCCCCAGAGGGCTGTGGATGCTCAGTCGTTGAGTATATTCAAGGCTGAGATAGATAGATTTTTGGACTCCGGAGGAATCAAGGAATATGGGGATAGAGCAGGAAAGTGGAGTTGAGGTCGAAAATCAGCCATGATCTTATTGAATGACGGCGTAGGCTTGAGTGACCATATGGCCTACTCCTGCTCCTAATTCTTATGTTCTTATTGTAACAGTATCTAGGATGTATAAACACAGTACAAATGATGAAGTGTGGCTCCAGATTAATGTTTGAAATCTGTATCTAACCAGGCTGCATAAAGTGAACGAGCAGTGTCCTACTTGTCATCCTGATGGAACCCAAGGCCACTTTTCTGTGGAATTCTTGGTGCTAAATTACAATGTATGTCCACATTATAGACCTAGGTGACTCCGCTGATATGTGATGGTCCTCCAAAGGGCAGCTCTAGTCTCCTGGGCTCTTTGTAAGATATTTCATGTTCTCTGTAGCAATGCTTTAATCCTTCCTTAATTCTGACAATGCAGATGCTAGGGGGCAGTGAAGGCTGCAGCTTGCCCCTGGAGTCCATGGTAGCACGTTTCAATGCAGGCAGTTTAAAATGTATGATGGAGGAGGGTTCGATGTATTCAGGGAATACTGCAGAGGACATAACTTCCTGAAGTTTTCCTTTTCTTGCTCCTTTGTATAAACAGGTCTGTATATCCTGTTTGTGAATTTATCTGGCACTTTTTAACTGCCTGTGAGGACACCAGCCAGGTCCCAGATGTCAGGGAAAAAGGTTGTAAACGTGCAAGGCACTCTCCGATTATGTAGATATCATCTTGCAGTGGCCTTGAAATGGCCTTCCAGTTCAAGCCCTAAAAATAAACACCTATTAATCACCTAAATGGTAACATTCCTTGACCACTGCTTTGAGTGTAGAGATCCAAACGCAGCTTCCTACAATAGCTAGGCTCACGTACTCTGTCACCCAGGATAAGAAACAGTTTGCCCGACAATTTTTTTTTATAAAGAGACCAGCTTTAACTGGTTGTTTTTAGCAATCTCTAACTGGCCCCATCACTGATATATGACTCAAAGTCTTGGATATCGCACAATACAAGCTTTGTCCGCTGTCTTTGGGGAGAAAATAACAAGGAAAGCGCTTTGTGCTATTCAAACTTTGCAGTAAAATTCTAAAAGAACTCAAATCCGTGTTTGTCATGTGTAAGAGGGAAACAATTTGTGGCTTTTTCTAACCAGCACAGGAACCATACTCGGCCTTGAAAATAAATAGCTTTTGTGTTTAGAAAGCATGCCTTGCTCTTTTTTTCTTAAGTATGTTTCTGATTGATTTTTTTTCTTTTTGTAAAGGGCATGTTTGACTTGGGTGGTATTTCAATACCATTTTTCTTGTGTTGACATTATTGTAATTAGTGGTTCTGTGTGTAACTACACAATTGTTTTACAGTGAAGTCTCACTAATGACGATAAAGGCCGCTGAAAACCTCAGTTATTAAAAACTGGCAAATAATTTTAAAGCATGAAACAGGTGTATGTCCATTTATTTTTTTCAATTCAGTGCAACTGCAGCATTAAAGTGAGGGGAATGTTTTTCGGTAGTGCTGTGGTGTTGAGGGGAATGTTTTTCGGTAGTGCTGTGGTGTTGAGGGGAATGTTTTTCGGTAGTGCTGTGGTGTTGAGGGGAATGTTTTTCGGTAGTGCTGTGGTGTTGAGGGGAATGTTTTTTGGTAGTGCTGTGGTGTTGAGGGGAATGTTTTTCGGTAGTGCTGTGGTGTTGATGATGTGTGCCAGCATGACTGGACACATTATTTCTTGGAACTCTTAATAAAGCTCCTGATCTGAGCCATATTATTGGGAAGCTAGGTGCTTCAGCCTGGGAGGAACAGTCACCTGAGCTATTCTTGTATGCCTAATAGCTAATTGAAGAGGCTTAGGGATGAAATAAGATTTCCAATCTACCCTCTCTGCCGGAGAAAAGTATGTAGCTTACTGAAACCTGAAGGGATGGGGAGAAAATAACAATTAAAAATCAGAGGACGTTTTTATTTTAAATCATTTTGAAAGGGCACCATATTTATGGAAAATGCCCTTAGCATTTATTTTTTTCACAATCACGGCACAGTGAGCTAAATCATGCTAATTGTGTAGTGTCATTGTGATTAAATTGATATTTGGTTCTTTTGCTTGCTCGCCCAAAAATTAAAGAAAAGTTTTATCAGTTTTTCTTGAAGACAGTGCCCCTTTAAAGCAGCTAGGAAAATGATTGTACATTATTTTATTGTATTTCTTGCTCTTGTAAAATGTGGCTTGTCGGTACTTTTGTCTATCAGTTCCTAGATTGGAACAAGCCATGTACAGACATTCCATATTTTAAAACATACTGGATCCATGTGAGGACTGCACAAATTATGAACAGACCAAACAAAATTCCATCTTGATTACATTGCACTTCAGCATGTAAATTGTCCAGACATTCTCCATTTAAAGGAGGACATAAATAACGCTACTGAAAAATTCTTGGAGCGTGCTGCAGATACCAACTTTTGAGGCCTCTGTTGCATCCTATATGAAATAATATATTTTATGCAGTAACTTTCTGTGGTGGAGGAGGAGTTGTACTCAATTTAAAAGTTAATTTTTTCATGAACAAGTATTTGTCAAACCTATGTTTTTGTTGACAAAAACATAATGAAATAAATGACACTGAAATGTACACTTGTGACACATATTTTGGGACAAAAATAGTGCACAACTCTTCTCCCTCCCCAGGCTTTATTTAATTAACGCTGACGCCTGATTTTATTGCAGGACTTGTTGCTAGTCTCCAAATTTGAATCATGATCTGGAAGTGAGCCCTGTTCAGAAAGTAGTCAGAAATACTTAGCTGGTTATCTTCCAACTGCTACAGGCAAATTTGTTTCTAAATCTCCATGGAACTTCCTCCGTCTCTTCCAAAAAATAACCAAAATGCATGAAACTGTTTTACTGTTGAGTTGATTTTTAATTTTAGCTTTCCTTCTGGGTCTTCCAAATCATGGCTAGGTTGCCAATTTACTTCCAGACCCAGCTCTTTGAAATTTGCCACCGAGATGTTTATCGGAGTGCCTCACAATTTGCTTTTTATTCCATCCCAAAGGGAAACTGCCTGCCTCTGTTGAGCCATCCATGGCTGAGACTGGGGCTTCAACATGCTCCACCCTCCTTCATACCATCTTTTAAAAATAAAAATAGAGAGTGCAATCAAACCATCTATGTATTCAAAATTTACCAATTCCATCCCCCCATTATTCAAGAATAATATTTGACAGAATGACCAATATGTGCATTGCCCACAAACTTTACTCCCTGTCATGATTTTGAGTCATGCTTTTCAATGTCAAAATTTAATACTGAACATCAGTATGTAAACATTTATAATAGAAAATTCCTATCGAAACATGTAAGCATTTTGCCATTATACACTTGTTGACGAACCAATAGAATCATTCAAAATACTTTTTGGATAGAAAAATCTTCTGCCTTTTCTTTACCTCAATAGCTGAAATTTCAATTGTACAAAATAAGGTTTTAAACAACGTACTTTTTTAAATTAAAATAATTAAATTTACACACCATTTTGTGTCTCTTAATATTTTCATTGAAGTTATTACTTCAAAAGCCTGGGCTTCAATTGAATAATTTTACCTCAACAGCTGTCCAGAGCTTCCAACGACATCTGTGCATTCTGATCGAGTGCAATTTTCAGAATTTCTCAGGGTCTGTCCCCTCATCCTGTAAACATTTGAGAGTTAAATTTATTTTTCGGAAAGACTTTGAAAGAAACTGGAGTTGAATTCTCAACGTTTTTTTCTAGGCAGATTTGGCATAATTAACAAATGCTGCTGATTCGCTATTGCACGTTTTGCACAATCCTCCCAAGACCAATTCCATCCCCCCCATTATTCAGAATTTTTTTGACAATGACCAACATGTGTATATAGGCAATACAGTAGATCTCTTTATGCATTTAAAGCATTCCATAAAGCATCTCGCAGGAGGCTATTTTTAAAAAAAAATCAGTAACATGGTACAAGAAGAAATGTAGTAGAATGTATAGAAAGTTAGTTCACAGACAGAAAATTAAGGGTTAGGGTTAATAGCTACTGGTCAGATTAGTGAAGGGTTGGAAGTGATGTACCCACTTATGGTCTCAATTTTACATATAATAACAATTTGGACTTTGGTGTAGGGAGCATGATATTTTTCTGCTAACACAAAAGTAAGGGATTAGCAAACAATGAGAAGGACTGCAGAAAACTTCAGGGCATTGACAGGTTAGCAAAATGGCCAGAATGGTGAGCCAACAGTTGAAGTACTATGTGCGGTTTTCAGCACTCCATTATAGAAAAGACAACAAAGCCATAGAGAGCATATGGCCTATATTCACAAGGATTATACCAGAGAAAAAAACTATGGTTATAAGAATAGACCAGATATTGGGACTGTTTGCACTGAAGCATAGAAAGCCAAGAGGAGATTTTAGAGCTTTAAAAAAAAATTATGAAGGGTTTTGATGGAGTGAATAGGAAAATACAATTTCCTCTGGTTGTGGAATCAGTCGTGATGGGCCATCAATTTAAAGTCACTAAGGGAGTGAGGAGAGAGGTTAGGAGAAATTTCTTTACCTGGAGAATTGTTATAGCACTTTGCCATTGGGAGTAGTTGAGGCAGAAACTGTTCAAACATTTACTGCTCTTCTCTTAAAAGATGGAAGGAAAGGAAGATACAAGATTATGGGGGAGAGCAGGGCAGTGGGATTATTTTTCAATTGCTCTAGAAAATAACTAACTCAAACAGTGAACTGAATGGCCTCTGGTTTTCGATATTCTTTCTAGTGTAGACAAATATGAAGTTGCTGTTTGTTCAGCTGCCTAAAGGTTCATTTAAGGATGTTACTGGCCAGGGGAATCAATATTGAAAGACGTCTTTTACTAAAGTGCAGTTTTCATAGACAAAAGTCTTCCTACAATATTGAAATTAGACTAATATGATGTTTTCTTTCAATTTGGCTTGCCAAAATATTTTAAAATAATACTTGTTAAACTCCAAATTTTTGCAACTTATTGGAAGCTTGAAATTGTATTGAATACACAAAATAGATATCCAACTCAAAAACTGAGTAAACACTGTTCAGCTTATAGATTTATGGTGATAAAAGTTAATGCTAGAAATAAGCACTTATGGGTTAGTGTAAGTACATATGCTCAGTACCAACCACACACACCAGGTGAGCAACTTGGAACCTTTGAATCAAACATATCCAATAGAATTTTATTCAAACTAGTTGTACACAGAAATTCCCTGTTAATTACTTCCTTAAATTTATTTTCTGAATTGAATATCAATAGTTACAACATACAAGAGGATATGAAAACTCAAACACAAGTGCAATGAAGAAAGAAAACTAAAATATGGAACGAGGTCACCATCACACTCTGTGTAGCAACATAGTAATAATGAGAAATTAATGTACACGTTCGTAACGATCCAATACCCGAGGCAAGATTCGGGCAACTGGTCAGTATTGTTGAAAGATCATATAATCTAAGACAAAAGTACTGCAGTGAGGCTGGAAAAAACACAAGAAGCCTGTTCAGGCACACTATTGGCAGGACCTCTATGCTAAGTTGCAGAATTTACACCAGGATTGGTCTTGGCTATGATTTTCAGTATTCTTTTAATATCATAAAGCCATTTATTGCTACTTGTACAAAAAGTTGACCTTAACAACAAAAAGATCACACAAGAATATGCAGCAAGTCGCAGTACTGTGTACAATTAATGCTGTGTGGCTCTGTAATTTGCATTTCAAGTACTGTATATAGTTGCTAAGATGGTGAGGTCCTGGAAAACTAATCTAAAAGGGATTTATCTAGAACTTCCATGGTACTGAAATGCAGTTTCATTTTAATTGCAGGTCAGTTCATTTTGTCTGTTTTGAGCAAACCCACAAGGAGCATAGACAAAAGAGTTGATAGGGGAGAACTGTTTGTGTGTTGAGTGATATTTCAGCACACAATAGCATCTCCTCAGTCCACTTTCAATCTCTGAGCCCTGGCACAAAGTTGAGCAATCTTATATTTGGCACACAAATAAAATACAATGATTTCAAGAATGTGCCTTCAAAACTATTGCTCAAATACTTACTTATTCTGAAAAGTGCTGCTGAAAGCAAACTTTTCGTGTGAGGTAATGTAACTTTTAAAATTGCTTTTTTCCTTTTTTTTTTCTCTCCTGTATTTCAGTCTTTGTCAAAATACATTAAAAGTGGTGCCCTGATTTATTTGGCGATTTTCCATTTTACCAATTTAAGTTTTTGCTAGTTTGATTTCCAAGAAAGTTATTTTCTCCTTAAATGGGCAAGACAGGGCTGTACACCAAACAGCTGAAAATCTGCCATTTTTAACATTAATATGTTAGGATCATATAATTTCCCAATAACCCACCATTTTAAAAGAACAGTCCTCATACCAGAGTGCTTGTCATCTGATGTCATGTATGAAGATCCTATGTCACTATTAATTTTGCTAGCATTTTACTTGCACTGCACCTCTCTATCAGGAATAGCATGTTTGCTTCACGGCAGTAAGAAAAGTCAAACTTGGCATCCTGTTACGTAAATTGCTATAAGTAATCTATAGTAAGAGGATGCACAATTTTATACAGGCAAGAGAAGTCTTCTGCTAAGGTAGATTGTGTCTAAACTGACCTGCATTTAAAGACACTCGGTCCAATTGCGCTAAACAGGCAGATCCTGAGATCAGTTACAGACTAATTACTGTTGAGCATATCCTGTGATCAGTTGGATGCTAATTCTAGTTTTCTTTCTCTTTATTTACTTTTTTTTAAAGAATATTTAGTTATGATTTGTAGGTGTTTTACACAAAGTGTGATGTCTGATGGGTAATGTACTTATTTCAAAACTTTTATAGATATAGTTAATATAGTTAATTGATAACTGACTCGAATTACATAGTCATATATATTTTTAGTAGAATATATCATTAATTATATATTACCCATTATCTACATTTTATATATACAGAATGATGAGTGGGATCAGAAAAGTCCTTATAATTAAGTATCCTTGTATCCTTCACTAAATTGTTGTATAATCTGAAATTGTTTGAAGAATGGTGACTTGCATGAAAATGTGTTTTCCCACCAGATTTACTGTGTTGCATGTGCATTTGTTCATCTTATGTTGCGCAATACATTTTGGCACTTTATGATTTTATATATCACGACACTGGAAAATAGTTGAATGTGGAAACAATAGAACAGTAGCAGAACATTTCTGCTTGCTATGTTCATCCTCCTGCTATTGAGGATTGTTTTGATATTTTAGCAGTTTTTAATTGCAAGTCCTTCACAATAACACTGAGAATCCAACGACTTGTTTGGATGCTTGCAGTAAGAAAAACTGTGATTCTGATGTACGGACCTAGTGGTGACACATTCTGATTGATAGTGATTACATCTTTATGAACTCTGGCTGAAGGTCCTAACTTCCTGATGGGTCAACTATTCCACAGGGCTACTTCCTGAGATTGCCTGGTGGGTTCAGCATATCCATTTAAAGGCTACAGCACAGTTCCTGGATTTTGAACATTTTTTTCCAGCACTGTGCATTAGAACAGTCAATTGTTTATAATTTGTATTATCAAAATTGGCAGTTAATTTTACTTTGCTAACGTAAATCCTTATTAAATGTTGAAATAGTATTTTCATTAGGCCTAGTAACATTCAGATGCATACAAGATATGTTGGCATATTTTTATTTCCTTGGTCCCAAAATATATTTATTTTGTAGTGAAAGACTAAAGTGCGTCATTACATAGTTTTACAAACTTGCTCATCCAGTGAAGGTAAAACATACCCTCAGCTGTCAGTAACTCTCCTCTCAAAGCTGATAGTACAGTTCCCTGCTAGTAAATGTGCAACCCATTACCTTTTGTTTTGTTTTATTACCTCCCCCTCCACATTGGCAAAGCTGCAACATTACCATACTAGTTTGCAACCTCCACAGAAATCCTGTGGTTGTAATTGTTGTCTTTTGGCACAGTCTCCCAATAGTTGGGAAGTGACAGCCCCTCAGAGGCAGATTACTGTATCCTCAGGCAAGGAGCACACAGGGACTGTTCATTTTCTTGGAGCCCTAGCTGCACTAGAGAGAGGAGAAAAATTGTTTCCAGAAAATTCAGTGTGATGAACAATACTACATACTACAACATAACACAAGAACTAGCCTAAACATTGTAATGTGACCTGTAGACTACCCTATGACAATATGACTTCAAAATAACACTACCTGGCATATTCTGGTGGCCACTGTTCTTAGGGTGAAGCAAGGGTGAGATTTGTTTTTTTCTTGTCGAGGGAAATAGCTGAAAAAGTGAGTGTACATTTTAAATCCTCCTGCTCTTGGAGGAGGTGGGACTTTTGATCTAACGCAAGTCACTTTTAGCTGCTTACATTGCTTACCAGTGATGGTGCCTGGCTGTTGATCAGTCTGAAAAATTGCTGGTTGTTTTTAACCAACCAGTGCTGACATCCTGCCTGGTGAGACTCGTGGCAATGTTGGTGTTTGTTCTTACTTGGATCCTCCATGTACGGCCCTCTGGCATGAAGTTGTTTCTCCATCCTCGGTTAGTTTAAGTAAACAGTACCCATCTTGCAAATAAGCCCCAAAGATTTTTTTAAAAGCAGGGATGATAAAAGACAAGTGTCCTCTTGCTTAGGTCCATGAATAGGGCGCTCTTGCCTTGATGAAAAGTCCATATCCCTTTATTCTAAGCAAAATCAGGAATGTCATTTTAAATGCTTATGTTGAGCCTGCATTCAAGCACTCAAGATCTTATTTTAGATACTCCACGTGGGAAAAACAAACACCAGCATGGCAGCATTGGTTGGCCAAATGCCACCAGCATTGTTTGCCTAGTCACCATTATTGATTAGCAATGTCATGAGATGTCATCGTATCATTAGATTTTAATTTTTACAAAACTTTGACCTTCAACGTGCAAATATGTGTGTGAAAAAATTAGAGGAGTCGGATTTAATGAATACAGCCAAGTTATGCTATATTGCAGTTGCGCTCTTTAATGCAATTAAAAAAAAATCTTTTGCATCTAATTTTCAGATTTGGCCCTGGATTAGTGATCTACTGGTGTGGCTTTATTGAGGAATTGGATTGTCATCGTGAACGTGGAATCTTACTAAAAGATTGCTTCCCTGAAGAAATTATAACCTTACACCGCACCATGGCCAGCACTGACAGTGGAAAGAGGTGAATCCGGAAGTAATTTTGCCTTCCTGCAGTGCAAACTGCTGGCAACATCTCTCCTGAACTTTAGTTGAACTCCTGCCGCCCTGGGTCACCATAGTACCTCTTTAGAAAAACACATTCAGTGTTTCTGCTTTACTTCAGCAACACACTTCTGTGAGCAGCCAAGAACTACAGACACGTACCACTCATTATCAGCACCCCCGTCTGTGTCAAGACTTTATAGATAGTCTTAATCTTTCCAACTTCCGAATTCTTTTCTCGATGTCTAGAAAAGGGCAAAATTCTGGCGCTGGAAGGTGCAATTCAAAGTTTTCTCCTAGACATTATAGTACTCTTTGGGAAGAATGTTTAAGCTCATTTATTTTAAAGCTTTATTTAACTGGTTGAAAAGTTAATTGCTCTTTTTATTACTGTGTTGAGTATGTAGGGGAAGAACTGTTTTTATGATATATTGTATAATTTTAAAAAGGCCTCAAATTCTTTATCTCTGTTCAGTTTGGTTTATAAAGGGTACAGTTATGTCAATTTTGCATCATGGCAAAATGGTAGTATAGCTCATCAGATCATCAATCTGAATGGATAATGCCTTAAAGTAGAAGGAATGAAACTCCTAGCAGTTAGATGCTTCAAACATGTTTTCCAGTTCATATGTACGACAAGATTTTGGGTGAATTCTCAATAATGCAACTGCTTACAATAAATGTATTAAAACACTGTCTTGTTTGTATCTATTAGCTCCATTTTCTTAAACTTCACTGAGTACTTGTTTTTGGTATGATGTATGCAGGTGTTGGTTATCGAGCTGATGTTCATCGTATACGCACAGATCCAGGTTTGGAATTGCTGAAAAATTAAGTCTGTGCATATTGGTCTCTGATCAGTGTGTGCAATATAAAGGTGCATGCCAGAAATCCCAAGGAAACTAATATTAAATCAGGGACAGGGACTCAATAAAATTAATGTAAGTAAAATAACAGTAATGAAGAAAATAATGGCACTAAAGAGTGACAAATCCCCAGGACCAGATGGTTTCCATCCCAGGGTTTTAAAGGAAGTAGATGCCCTAACTATAATCTTCCAAAGTTCTCTTGATTCAGGAACCGTTCCTTTAGATTGGAAAATTACGCATGTCACTCTGCTATTTAAGAATGGCGAGAGGAGGAATACAAGCGAATTATAGACCAGTTAGCCTAACACTTGTTGTCGAGAAATTGCTAGAGTCTATAATTAAGGCGAGGGCGACTGAACACCTTGAAAATTTTCAGTTGATCAGAGAGAGCCAGCATAGATTTGTGAAAGGTAAGTCATGCTTGACAAACCTGATTGAATTTTTTGAGGAGGTGACTAAAGTAGTGGACAGGGGAATGTCTATGGATGTTCTTTATATGAACTTCCAGAAGGCATTTGATAAAGTCCCATATAAGAGATTGTTAACTACGGTAGAAGTCCACAGAATTGAGGGCAAAATATTGACCTGGTTAGAAAATTGGCTGAGCGGCAGTAAGGATAATGGGTAGGTAGTCAAATTGGCAGGAGGTGACTAGTGGTGTCCTGCAGGGATCTGTGTTGGGGCCTCAACTATTCACAGTACTTATTAACGACTTTGATGATGGCGTAGAAAGTCATACATCCAAATTTGCCGATGAGACAAAGATAGGCGGCATTGTAGGCAGTGTAGATGGAAGCATAAAATTACAAAAGGATATCGACAGATTAAGTGAATGGGCAAAACTGTGGCAAATAGATTTCAATGTAGGCAAATGTGAGGTTATCCACTTTAGACCTAAAAAGGATAGAACAGTGTACTTTCTAAATGGTTAAAAACTAAAAAGAGTGGAGGTCCAAAGAGACTTGGGGGTCCAGATCATTAAAATGTCATGAACAGGTACAGAAAATAATTTAAAAGGCTAATGGAATGCTGGCCTATATATCTAGAGAACTAGAATACAAGGGGGTAGAAGTTATGCTGCAGCTATACAAAACCCTGGTTAGGCCACACCTGGAGTTCTGAGCGCAGTTCTGGACACCACACCTTAGGAAAGATATATTGGCCTTGGAAGGGAGTACAGCGTAGATTTACCAGAATGATACCCAGACTTCAAGGGTTAAGTTACGAGGCGAGATTACACAAATTAGGGTTGTATTCCCTAGAATTTAAAGGTTAAGGGGTGATCTGATTGAAGTTTTCAAGATATTAAGGGGAACAGATAGGGTAGAAACTATTTCCACAGGTTGGGGATTCTAAGACTGGGGGCATAGTTTAAAAATTTGAGCCAGACCTTTCAGGAGTGAAATGAGGAAACACTTCTACATACAAAGGTCTGGATTTTACCAACCTCGGCGGGTCCGGGGCAGGTGGTGTCCTTGGTGAGTCCCGACCCCTCAGCTGTGGTGTTCCAGGCCTCCGACATAATTTTGCGATGATTGGGCTTGTTAAGCCCGCCCTGTGAGGTTCCCGGCCAATTAAAAGGAAGCGGGTCTGATGATGTCATCTGATGACGCAACATCAGCTGGTTTCCTTAAAGGGACCATGTCCACATTCATTTTGACAGTTCTGCTGTCAGTGTTCTACAGCATTGAGGTGCTGCAAACAGTGACGAGCACTGCACAAAAGGTGCACAGCTGCACCCAGGCTCTCCCATGATTCCGTTCATATGCTTATGGAGGGAGTCACAGCACGCAGGAAGGTTCTCTTTCCTTCCAATGGGTGGAAGAGACCTCCCCAGGACACCAACACAGCCTGGTTGCACATTGCACAGGAGGACACAAGCAGGGATGTCATCAGGAGGACCAGGCTGCAGTGGCACAAACCTTTCAATGATCTCAATAGATCACGAAACGTTACTGCAAAGCCACACTCAACCTCATCCTGCTGTGCCACTCATCACATCCCCATCACTCTGCCTTCCCTACCCTACTCCTGCACATCCTTATTCAAACCAACTTGCCTTGCACCTCCACCCACCCCTCTCTACATTATCAGTTCCCCATCTCACTAGCCACCCCTCACACTCACCCTCATTCTTGTCCAATCATGCCAACTAACAACACACAAGGGTAGGCAGTTGGGTGCTATTGCCAATGTTCATGTAAAGTTTCTGTTGATGTGTTGTCGAACATTGAAATCTTTATTTTCAACACTTTGCGTTCTTGAACAGATTTGTGTGCACCTTTAGAAGTGGCGTAGTGAGTTGCAGTGAATGGTGAGACATAACGGTTTCCCCCCCCCCCCTCTCAATGGTGATGAATGTGAAAGGAATGGCTTGGGCATTGTAGGGGTGCTTTATGGTGTTGGTGTGGGGAGGTGCCAACCTGGCGCAGCATGTGGCAGCCAGGGTGTACAGCGTCAAGTGAAGTAAATTTGGTCATGGTGAGGCCATCCCTGGCCTCCCGGGCAGCAATGTGGTCGGGTGCTGATGCCCTGTGTCCTGTGCAGCATCAGGTGATTGCGGAGAAGGTTGGTGATGCTGGTGTTGAGGCTGATTGTGGTGGAATTCTGAGGACCGTGGTGGGATTCTGAGGACCACGGTGAGATTTTTTCCAAGGGCACCAATGCTGATGGAACAGATGGTAGCTGAAGTTGAGATGACAGAAGCGATGGTGAGAGAGATTGCTCCAAGGAGGTGACACTGGATAGAGAGTTTACTCCAACCACTTCAAACCTCTATAAAGCTGAAAAGTGTATTCCAAATCCTGAAGGCTCCAACTTCTAAGACTGGAAATTGAACAGCTGTGAAATGGTAGCTTTTATACCACTTTTGCAGCTGTCAACTATTCACAGCAATGCAGAGTCATTGAGAATCCGACACTTACCTGATGTGATCCCTGAGCACCGGGAACTTAATAAAAAAAACATGGAAAAATCATTAGGACCTGGTAAAATGCTGCTTAAAGTATTTAAGCAGCTTCTTAAGTATCTCAATTGCTTGACCTGCCGCTTAGTGCCACAGGCAGAACCAGCACGTGGGAAATTAACAAGGAGGCGGGTTCAGAGCGGACTTCCGCCCCGCTGTCAATCACTGCCACTTCGACAGCAGACCCACCTCCAAACTCGCACTTGCAGCGCCGGTAAGATTCCAGCCAAAAAGTGGTAGCAGTTTGGAACTCTCTTCCGCAAACGGCAATTGATGCTAGATCAGTTGTTAATTTTAAATTGGAGATTGATAGCTTTTTGTTAACTAAAGGTATTAAGGGATATACCTCGACAGATCATACGAACAGAAAGTGAAATCAGTACTGCTGGTGCAGAGTTGGGCTATTTGCCCAACAATTGCCTACAAAACTCTTGCGTAAAAGCGGGCGTAGGGCCTGCTTTTATCAGCATAAGGGTTATTATAAATCTTAAACATTTTTAAAAAAATGATGCACACTTTAAATTCGTTTATGCAAATATTGGCCCAGAATGAAGATGTTTAAAATTATTTTTCAAAAAATTAAATATTTATTGTATTTGGTGTAATGAAGGAACTTATAAATAAAATTGAAATTCAGAGCATTTATTTTTATTAGAATTGTGTAAATTGTTTAATTATTTGGGGACTCCATTGCATGTCATATGGGGATTCCGTTTGGAAATGACTGCAATAGAATCCTCCTCTGTGATTGGAGGACCGGGCCCACGTGATCCCAGCGACGCTTCCGAACCGCCAACGTCCCTGGGACCCATGGGCCTTTCCGGTGCCGTATGCCTGGAGGTCTGAGGCCGCAGCTTGGACGACGGCGGGTATGTGCGGAAATGTTTCGCGGGTCAGAGGCGTACTCCGGAGGTACGCCGCCGACCGCAATTTCTAGACCATGATGTTCCCTCTGACTTTACCTTCTCTTCTCTTCTCTTCCCTCCCCCCCCCCCGGCAACAGTGAGGAAAATACCTTCCTCCACCTCTGTACGACTACAAAACTCAACAAAGTGGAAGAAATTTCGCTCGCATGTTCCTTGCACCACGGTATCAAATATTTGGCACTCGGTTAAGAAATGTCACTGCTAATTGTGGTTAGCAAGTTTAAAGTAACTTTTTGAGGTAAATGTCATGAAATCCTTAGTACTTTTTAGTATTTGATTCAGAAATTATCGTGCTTAAATGAAACACTTGAGTTCCTTGCCAGCTGGTGATACTGATGGCTTTTTTTTTCAACGCTATAAATGCTTTTATAGATGCTGTGTACTATTAGGACTAAGTATCACATACTTGTGAGATTGTTGTCTGCTCTGTCTTTTTACTTGTCTATAAAGCTGTTTTATAAATAGAATTAAGTGCAAGTCCTGCATACTGCAAATAATGCACTTAAATGTTCTGTACTTTGAGACTAAGCTGAACCCAGACTTCTTCTCTGGCAAGTCATTACTATTTTATGCATAAGTGATGTTTATTGAGAAGCTGGGAGCTTATTAGTGTACAAGTATAAAAGGTAATAAAAACCCAAACCTCAAAAAAATGCACCCTAACTCCTTTGGAAACACAATCGTATATAATCATATAGAAGAGCTCAGAAAGCCAATGAATTTCCTTTGCCTCAGAATGTTGCATTCAGTCTAATTGTAGTTTGCAACCACATCTGTGTTATAGGGGATGTGTGAGGACTGCTAATGGAATAAATGGCAGGTCAGAAAACACGTGCTTAAAACAGAATGCGCAATGCAGTTTTACATTGTATGTTAACTTGTCTAAACTACAGCAATATGTGTCTTGTTTTTGAATAGATATGATCATATTGTGGCTGCTACTTCTGAAAATTAGCTCAGATACAGTTGAGGGACTGGTGTCGAAACTCTCCTCCAACCCATGACTATCCATTTTAAAAGAGTAAAGCTTCAAAAGAGTCCATTTGAATACTGCTATATTTTAACTTGACAATTCTGTCTTTTAAAACTTTGAAACTTGCCTCAACTTTTTGCATGAAATCACTTTTCTTCCGCAATAAAATAATTAGTCAAAGATCTTACCTTTTGAAAACTCTGTGCACTTGCTTTGAAAGCTTTTAACAGCAACAAGATAACCTAAGAGGCAATCTATCGTCCCAGTAGATATTGGTTCATTTCAAGCCCAGAATTCATGAAGATTTAACCCTTATTTAGAGCTATTGGGAATATGACCGGACAATATAATCGTCATAATTAGAAAGTACTCTTAAATCTATAATCTTTCAAATAGTAACTGTAAATGATAGTGGTTTTTGACATTTAAGAAAGCAGTTCAGTTTGTTTGGTTTCTGCCTTTCCTCCTATTGTTTAAAGATGGCTTTAATATAAACAACAGCTCAGGTCATCTGTTTCAACAGTTGATCATTAAACTTTACTTAATGCAGTAATGAATCATCTCAGTTTGTTTTACAGTTTTTTTTTCTTTTACCAGTTTTCTTCCTTTCTTCTCCCAAAGGCATTGAATATGATTCCATGCTGCCTCACCCAATTGGGCATTACTCCTGTTTGAGCCTTGACGGTATGTATTGCAGCCGATTGGGCCATTTTTAAAGTTACAACCCGATTCTGGGCTGACTGACTCGCAGCAGGGGGTTGCTAGTATAGTGCCCTGCAGTGGAAACTGGTTGATTTTCCCCCCCTCCCCCAACCCAGGAATGCCCCTACCATCTGTTGACTGTAGGCATAGACTGGGTATCAAATGTGGTTGATATAGCTCAGTCACTCATTAAACATGTCGAGTCATTGGAGACCCTAAAAAAAAACCTTAGTGGAAAATAATGAAAACCTGGGAGTAAGAATGGAAAACAAGAATGGAGAGCCAGAAAAACTAACAAGCATGCGAAGTTTAGAGGTACAGTGCCCAAAACTTTGCGAATTCAAAGCAAAGCCCTCGAAAGTTACATTCAGTTGCATATTTGAATGAGTGCAAGCAGTTCAAATTAGTCATTTTCCTTGCAATCTTCTCTTGTCCTTAAATAATGTGAAAGGGTGACCAAGAACCAATAGTGAATGTGAATTCTGATCTTGAATGAGATTCAATTCCTCTTTCCAATAAATGTATGCCTTTTCACATTCCTACAGCACATGAACCAAGGTTTCCACTTCCATTAGGCCTTGCCCTTCTCCCACTTCCATCCTTTGTTTATATTACACCTGTTCAGAACTTTGAAGTATATTAGCGTGAATTCAGCATGAAGCATCCCACAAATTTTCATCTATCAGTTGCTTGTAAAAGTCATTTTTATTGAATTGGTTCCATTCCTGCCAGCTGCATGTTTTAAAAATGAATTGAGAAAAAAGAAGGAATTAAGGTAGTCCACTTCCTTCAGCAGTTTTCTTAAAATGTAAGAAGTACTGGAATAGATGTTTTAGGTGCATTTATTGAACAATAGCTCAGAGAGGGGTACTGAGTGCCACAGTGGGGTAGACGCCAACCTTTCACCTCTGGGACTTGAAACAGGAACAAGAGTAGGCCATTTAGCCCCTCGAGTCTGTTCTGCCGTTCAATAAGATCATGGCTGATCTGTGACCTAACTCCATATACCCGCCTTTGGTCCATATCCCTTAATACCTTTGGTTAACAAAAATCTATCAATCTCAGATTTAAAATTAACAACTGACCTAGCATCAACTGCTGTTTACTGAAGAGTTCCAAACTTCTACCACCCTTTGCATGTAGAAGAGTTTCCTAATTTCATTCCTGAAAGGCATGGCTCTAATTTTTAGGCTATGATCCCTAGTCCTAGACTCCCCAACCAGCAGAAATAGTTTCTCTCTCTATCGACCCTGTCCGTTCCCCTTAATATCCTGAAAACTTCGATCAAATCACCCAATAACTTTCTAAATTCCAGGGAATAGAATGTGTAATCTCTCTTCATAATTTAACCCTTGGAGTCCAGGTATCATTCTGGTAAATCTATGCTGCATTCCCTCCAAGGCCCAACCATAATCAGCTGCTTCATCAATGACCTTCCCTCCAACATAAGGTCAGAAATGGAGATGTTCGCTGTTGACTGCACAGTGTTCAGTGCCATTCACAACTCCTCAGATAATGAAGCAGTTCATGCCTGCATGCAGCAAGACCTGGATGACGTTCAGGCTTGGGCTGATAAGTGGCAGGTAACATTCGCACCGCAGAAACGCGAGGCAATGACTATCTCCAACAAACGAGAGTAACCACCGCCCCTTGACATTCAATGGCATTACCATCGCCAAATCCCCCACCATCAACATCCTGGTGGTCACCATTGACCAGAAGCTTAACTGGACCAACCACATAAATACTGTGGCAACAAGAGCAGGTCAGAGGTTAGGTATTCTGTGGTGAGTGTCTCACTTCCTGACTCCCCAAAGCCTTTCTACCATCTACAAGGCACTGAAGGGATAATTACAAGTCCTAGCCTTTCTCAGGCTACCCCAGATCAGGCGTATTCCCCAGACGTTCACCTTCAACTTAAGTTAGAGATAGCCAAATTTTATAAGACGCATAAATGGGTCTAAAGGTTCAGGCTATCTCTCCCTAAAGGAAAGGAACGACTGAAGATGTTACCGTCCTCCAGATATCACTTTTAATAAGTTTAACTACACTGTAACCGTCCGGATATTATGAGGGTCCGGAATACCCCCCAAAATTCTGCAACTCCTTACAAAAGAGTGTACAGAAATTGGGTTCACGAGTTTATACAGAAATACTCTTTCAGACAATTCTAAAAATATATAGATTCATTTAACAGCTGTTGAGTCAGTCACAACATTAACAATTCAAAATACAAATAACTTACATTTCTTATTTCTCAGAGATCCTATTGTCAAATCTTTACTTTGTTACATTTCTACATTTCTTACTTATTTCTAAATCCAGAACATCCACCAAAATCAAGTATCTTGATTACCCGAGACTCAAAGTTTAAAAACTTACAGATGGTGCCTGTAAAATTGAGAAACGCTTGGCCCATTCAGCGACTTCTGACTTTCTGTTTGAAAAGGTCTATCTTTTATACCCTTTTTGCAGTGGTTTATTCTTTGAAGTTCTTTGCTGATGTAAGCTAATTGTCTTTATTGATACCTCTGTTGAATGCTTTCTATCTTACTATCTATTCAACTATTGCATGCATAATTATGTCTCTACCTTTAGGTGTTTCAAAAACGATCATAAAAACAATATGACAGCAGTGGTTTCTATTTGATGCCATTCTTATCGAAGATTTTCTATTCAATTCTTAATATTGGCTTTACTCTTTTTAGCAGACATTGTGACTCCGTGGTGTTCCAAGTTCAATACAAAAACAATGTAATTGCTTGGTGCATCTATTGAAGTCATATCTTCAAAGTGTGCTGCAGGTATCCTATTTACTGTATATTAAAACCACTTTAACCAGAGTGTTTACTTGTTTTCTAGCTGTCTCAGTTGGTTGCATATTTAATCTTATGTTTCCTGTCTTCCAAGTTTAACATAAAAACTATTTGACCAGCAGGTGTTTCTTTTACTTGATGTCATCTTTTCAAAGGCATGTGGTTTTTTAATATTGGCCCAGTAATTCCTCTCCCAACGCGTGAGTACGGACGGGGTACTCATGCATGCGCCCGGAGGAATTGCCGGTTTTCAGCATGCACAGCGCATGCGCTGAAAACCGGCATTTCCTCTCCTCTGACCCAAGGGGTTAAGAGGCAGAACACATGCGACTTGTGAAGCAGAGCGTGCGCAGTAAAATTCCTTTTTTTTTTCCCCCAGAGTTGCCCAAGTGTAAAGGCCTCCGGTTTTTACGCGTGGAAAAACCAGACGTAAGTACTTAGTTTTACAGGTAAGTGGTCTATTAGTACAATTTAGAATTTTTTTTTCCACAGGTTTATTATTTTTAAAGAATTTACAGTAAATTAAGTTTAGTTTTAGACCCTATTTTTTAAAAATTTATTTTTTTCAAAAATTTGATTAATTGTTTAAAATATTTTTTTTAACTTATTTATAGTTAATTTAATCAGTGGGATGTTTTTTAAAATTTTATTTAAAGTTTAAGTAGTGTTTTGGGCCCCTTTTCATGAGTTTGACAGCTAATACTATCAAACTCATGAATGAAGTTTCCCCCCCCCCTGATTGGCTGCACAGTGCTCACCTGATCCCAGCCGGCACATCGAACTAAGTACGCCGCTGGATCAGGTTAGCACAGCGCGCCGACATCTGAAGCGGGCCAGTCACAGGAAATGCAAGCAGGCCCAGGCTTCAGATGTCGGCGCGCCGGGTGAGTGCACATCGGGGGCTTGCACGCGCGGCAAGCTCCCGATCCTAATTTCAGGGCCATTCTGTTTCTGTTTCCCTGAGTGTTAGCTTATAACACCTTAAACTGGGTCTTCCATTGTGTTATTCCCAAACTCCAGACCCTCTGGAATCGCCAATGGTTATTTCAATAGGGTCATTGTTTTAGTATATTTAACCCATTCCCATTTCAAAGCTTGTATGTTTACAACTTTGTTAAACAACTGATCTTTATCTCAGAAGCCTGTATTTCTGTTTGCAGCCTGTGTCTCCGAGGCTTTAGATTTTTAAACCCAGTGGCCTAGAAATTCAGTATAGCCACGTTTGGGGTGCTGCAGCCGGGTGTTCGCTATATTTAGCGCCCGGCGCAACTTAGTGCCACCTTCGCCGATATTCAGTTGCATCGCCCCAAGAGGTTGCTGCTGCGCTAAAGCAGGCGATGCACGACTATCATAAGGCACTAAGCCGGCGTGCCGAGGCGCTAACACCGAGGGCGGGCGCAGCGCAGGTGCGGCGAGGTGCTGATTGAAGGCAGACACGCTGGCGCCGGTCAGCTCTTAAAGGGGGAGGGTGGACTTGTTTGGCTGCCACGCCCTGCACACTGCAGCCCTGAAGCAAGGCCTGACCATTGCTGGATCATAATTTCTACGCCCAGGACCATGCAGAAGGCGAGGGAGCGAGTGAAGCGCTTCAGCGAGGGTGCCCTGAGGCTACTGGTTGGCGCAGTAGAGCGCAGGCGACCTTTCCTCTTCCCTGACAGTGGGAGGAGGCCGCTTCCCAGCGAATACCGAAAAGCCTGGAGGGAGCTGGCAAACAGGGTGACCACCAACAGCATGGTTGCCAGGACTCCACTTCAATGCAGGAAAAAGTTCAACGACCTCACTTGGGTTGTCAGGATGAGTACCCTTTCCACTATCCTGTTCATCCCTGCATGTGCACCTCAGTTTCTGGCCAAAGGGACCTGAATGCCCAGCCCTCATCCAAGAGCTATGGGACTCTCCTGAAAACCACTTGCACATTCAGCACTTTACACACTGTCAGGGCTATTCCACCATGGGAGGCAGTGCAGGCAAGATCAGGGCTTGACACTACTTAGAGGCCGTCTTTTCTCTTGCAGGACAAGCTGGCCCACAATCGCAGGCAGCAGCGACGGACCGGGGGAGGCCATCCTGACCTCAAAGAGCTCAGCGACCTGGAGCAGCGTGTGGAGCGCATTATGGCAGGCCGGCTGATTGGCCCCGTCGCCAGTGGAGATGCCGACCCTGTTCTGGACAGCAATGGTAAGGTCATCACCTTCTTGACCTCTCTCTTTCCACTTGTGCCTCACACCAGCATCCTTTGCCACTATCGAACCAATGCAGTGCATAGCAGCAGTCATGCCTCCCTCACTGCCGCCCTGTCCTCACTCTAAACCAACTCTTGTGCCTCCCTGCTTTCAGATGCTGAATCGCCAGGTGAGGAGGCGGGCCCTCAAGCTGCCACTGTCAGTGATTCCGAATTCGAGGAGGAGGAAGAGGAAGCTGGCCCATCAGTGCCACCCTCAGCCGAGGCAGCCCATGGCCATGATGGGGACACGTCTTCCCTGGAGGGGAGCAGGGGGGGAAGGGTCTGAGGAGAGTGAAGCTCCGGGGCCCAGTGGGCTGCAGCAACGCGGGAGGGGTGGGGAAGCTCGGTGGCCTTCTCCCCGGAGGGTGAGTGCAGCCTCCAGTCCTGCTACGGTGAGCGCAGAGGAGGTGCGGCTCCTTGGTGAAATGGGCGCCCAGGCTGAGCGCAGGCACGCTGAGCTCATGGCTGCAGTGGCAAGGATGCCTGACTCCATAGAGTCACTGGCAAGGAGTGCTCAGGAATTCGGGGCAGCACAGGCCAGGAGTCTGTAAGAATTCAGTGCAGCACAGGTAAGGCGTCTGCAGGACTTCACGGCAGCACAGGCATCTTCCAGCCAAGTGCTCAGTCGTGCCATGCATTCACTGGCTGGTCTGATGCAGATACAGATCAGGGCCACACGGGCACTAACTGCTGCCACCCTCGCTGGATCGGCCAGGCATCGCCAGGGCCCTCGCCACGCTGCAGCAGCCCAGCAGTCTGTGCTTCAGCAGATTGCTGCGCATGCTGCAGTGCTGGCCCGTGCAAGTGGCCCGTGCAAGTGCCAGTGTATCAGCCGACCAGGGAGTGCCTGTGCTCTGTCAGGTTGGCAGCATTCCTGCAGCCAACACTGTCACTCCTCCACTGCAGCTGCCACCACCCGTAGGACAGACTGCTGCCACCCAAGCAGAGTTGGAGCAGTCAGCAGCCGGGCCCTCCAGGCCCAGAGCTGGTCCAGGCCGTCCCCCAAGGGCATCTGCCGTCTCACCATCTGACCCTCAGCAGCCTTCCCCCAGCCTTGCTGCAGCCACTGGGGTCCCATTGAGGAGGAGCTGCAGGGTGGGAAGGGGCCACTCGCGGAAGCGAGGCGGATCACCCTCGCAGGGGAAAAAGTAGAAGGTGTGGCCAAATGGTTTTTCTTTATATGAAGGCAGAGAAGGTTATTTTTACATATGAAGGCCGAGAATGTTTTTTTTATATATGAAGGCCAAGACTGTTATGTTTGTTTTTTATATGAAGGCCGAGGATCATGGTCATTTTTGTTTAACGTTTTTTCATTTTCTGAAGGTTGTGAGAGCCAGTTATGTCTCTGACTGTTTTTTGGGGGGTTTATCTGAATTAGTTTGTCATGCGGGAAGGGCACAGAGTTTGCACAGTAAAAAACTTTCTTTAATCACATTGTCCATGTTTGCACTTTGAACTATTTGTTGCCTTGACCGGCTGAGGGCTTGCGGAGCGGCTCCATTCAAGTTCTTTCATTGGCACAAGCCATTCCCTGAGAGGGGGCCTAGAACCGAGTTGCAATAAGCCGCCGACGGACGGCCCTTGCACTTTGTGCCTCCCTCCCATCTTGGTGCTCTTCCTCCTCCTCCTCCTCCGGTGGTCCTCCAATGTCTGCTGGCAGTGGCTGAGTCCTGAGGATAGCCAGGTTGTGCAGCATGCAGCACACTACAACGAAATGGGAGACTCGCTCAGGCGAGTACTGTAGGGCTCCTCCGGAACGATCCAGACAGCGGAACCGTTGCTTGAGCACGCCGACTGTGCTCAATGATGTTCCTGGTAGCTTGATGGCTGTCATTGTATCGCTCTTCAGCAGGGGTGCTGGGCGCATGGAGCGGGGTCATCAGCCAGGTGCACAAAGGATAGCCTTTGTCCCCGAGAAGCCATCCTCGTGGGTGAGCCTGGGCTTCGAAAATGTCTGCCACAGAAGTCTGGCGCAGGATGAAGGCATCGTGGCTGCTGCCTGGAAAGCGGGCATTGACAGCTAGTATGAGCTGCCTGTGGTCACACACCAACTGGACGTTGAGCGAATGGTAGCCCTTCCGGTTGCGGTAATCTTCGGCATTCTGTAGAGGTGCCCGCAAAGCCACATGCGTGCAGTCAATGGTGCCCTGGACCATGGGGAAGCCCGCTATTCCTCCAAATCCCATTGCATGCTCTTGCTGCTTGTCCAGGGTCATGGGGAAGGAGATGTACTGACGTCTCCTTCTGAAAAGGGCATTGGTCACCTGGCGGATGCAGCAATGTACTGCGAACTGGGAGATGTTGGCAATGTCCCCAGTAGCGGATTGGAAGGAGCCGATGGCATAGAAGTTGAGAGCCACTGTCACCTTCACTGCCACCGACAGACGTCCTGCTCCTCAGCTGTGGCTGCAGATCTCTGCGAAGCAGGTGGCAGATCTCAGTGACCACCTCCCTTCTGAATCGCAGCCTCCGAACACACTCCTCAGACATGTTCAGATATGAGAACTGCTGGCGGTATACCCTGGGTGGGTAAGGCCTCCTGTGCCGACGCCTGTTGGCCCTTCTCCGTCTGGCCATGACTGGCACTCTCTCATGGCATCTCTGAGCCCGTTGAATGCAATGCAGTAAGCCAACGTTTCCACCCATTGCAGCCCCCATTATATGTGGCGACTCAAGGCTATGGCACTGAAAGTTAAATCCAAGTGCAAAGCTCTGGCCTGAAGCCAGAAGTACCTGTGCGAGCGCTGAGTCAAAGCAGAAAGCTCTCTCCCTTTGTCTCTCTCCAAATATCCGTTTCTCACACAGAAGGATTGCCACAAAATGGCTGCCACTTATAATGCAGGAGGAGTCCCCTTTAAATAGCGTCCCCCGCGCCCCGCAGCGACTGGGAACCGTTCCCCTCTACCAGTCGCTGGGGGCGCCAGGTGCACAGAAGGGCGGCGCCACTGAAGTTCCGGTTCGGGGCGCACCAAGGGCGTTGCACCATGAAATGACGTCAGGATCTGCGCGCGCAGCTGAGCGGGCGCTGCGGTTTTGCGCCGCCGCTAAATCTTGAGTGAAGTTCGCGAGAGGCACAGATCGCGCCGCGCCCGGGCGCTAGCCGCTTAGCGCCCCACTTCTCCTCCTCCTAAGGCACTAGTGGCTGGCGCCAACGACTGAATTTCTAGGCCCGTATATCATGTATTAATAAATATCAGAATTCTGTTCATACTATGGTGTATCTTTCTGAAATATGGCTTTTTCCTTCATAGCACAAGTAAGGAGTGTGATGGAATACTCTCCACTTGCCTGGATGAGTGCAGCTCCAACAACACTTGATAAGCTCGACACCATCCAGGACAAAGCAGCCCACTTGATTGACACCCCATCTACCACCTTAAAGATTCACTCCCTCCACCACCAGCGTACCGTGGCTGCAGTGTGTACCATCTACAAGATGCACTGCAGCAACTCGCCAAGGCTTCTTTGGCAGCACCTCCCAAACCTGCGACTTCTTCCACCTAGATGGGCAAGGGCAGCAGACGCATGGGAACACCACCACTTCCAAGTTCCCCTCCTGACTTAGAAGTATATCACTGATCCTTCATCGTCGCTGGGTCAAAATCCTGGAACTCCCTACCTAACAGCACTGTGGGTGTACCTTCACCACACGGACTGCAGCGGTTCAAGAAGGCGGCTCACCACCACCTTCTCAAGGGCAATTAGGGATGGGCAATCAATGCTGGCCTCACCAGCGACGCCCACATCCCATAAACAAATTTTTTTTTAAAATCCTTCTGAAGGTGTGGTGCCCAGAACTGCTCAGTACTCCAGGTGTGGTCTAACCAGGACTTTGTATAGCTGTAGCATAACTTCTACTCCCTTGTATTCTATAAAGCCCAGCATTCCATTAGCCTTTTTGATTATTTTCTGTACCTGCCCATGACATTTTAATGATCTATGTATGTAGATCCCTTAGTCTCTTTGGGCTTGCACTGTTTCTAGCTTTTCGTCATTTAGAAAGTACCTTGTTCTATCATTTTTAGGCTCAAAGTGGGTGACCTCATATTTGCCTACATTGAAATCCATTTGCCACAGTTTTGCCCATTCATTAATCTATTAATATCTCTTTGTAATTTTATGCTTTCATCTACACTGACTACAATGCCTGGATTCAAAAAAATCTCATATCTTAAGACTGTGTGGCACAAAGATTGACTAACTAGTTTGGGAACAGTGATGATTCACAAAATAATTCAACTTGTGACATTGGAAGTCTGAAAGCCATTCTCCATGCATATGTCATCAATTAACATCCCATCATTATCATTACCCGATCTGGATTTGTCATATAATACTCCTGTACAGCGCCTTGGGATGTTTTACTACATTAAAGGCGCTATATAAATACAAGTTGTTGTTGGATTGTTTTTCCTTTTTGTGGGGGGATATCAGCGATGTAAAGGGGAATACATTTCTTTTCAAAAAAACAGTCAACATTAATATGTTGACTCCACTCTGTTAAGCGTGATGGGATGAAAGTCTTATTTGTTTGCTGGCTGTAAGGATCCTATATTGAAATGAGTTTATGCAGTCTCAGTGCAGTTCCTAATGGGGATGTGCCTATAGCACAAAAATTAACCCTAATTTGGCACTAATTGCATATGCTTACACAAATGAAAGAAAAAGGCCACACTGCAGTAGAGCGTGTTCTTCTAAGGTTGGGGTTGAAACTCATTAGCCTGGATTTTGCTGCCAAAATAATGGCGAGTTTAATACACATGCTGTTATTAAAGTGCAAATCGTCCAGCAATTTGTGGCAAGGAAGAGATACTCCACAAATTGCGAATCGCCAAAAATTGCTGGTTGATTTGCGGCACTCCGTCATTTGGCCTCGCAAAAACTGCAGCTCGCCCTCCACCTCCCTGCAGTTTAATGAAATTGCTGCATTTGCACATTAATTCCAATTAAACTCACTGCCGAAGGTTAGGGCTAGTATTTAACAGCATAAATACCTTTTTAATTATGAGGTTTATGTTCCTGTAATGCCAATCAACCTCTCCTGCCCAGAAAAGGAACAATTGAAACTGGAGTCTCATTCCTGTAGGTAGTAAATTGTTGGAGATTTTTTTAAGAAATTAAATTCTTACTTTTCCTTTCAGTCTTGCTTTTTTCTCTCTCTCTCAATCCAATCTTTCTTTCCCTCTCTGTTTCACTTTCTGTACCTGATTTGACTTTAATTCACCTTATTTCCTTCTCCGCAGTTGCTGTTTTTTTCTCATTGGGTAAGAAGATAGACTGTTGGTCCCATCGTTCACTATTGTCCCAGATGCCCCGTTGCCCTCGCTGCGCCGTTGTCAGCTCGCACTTCCAGCAATTTGCAGTGCAAAACATTTTTGAGCTGAAGGTTGAGGGGGAAAAAGTCTAACTAATGGTGCATGCTGCGAGATACCTCGCTCCAGCAAAATCTGTGCCATTGTTGTGGCAGAATGGAGTCAATATATTGAAGTTGATTGGGCTTCCATTTCACATCACTGACATCCCTCACAAAAAAATAAGATAGTCCGGATCAAGTAATGATGATGGGATGTTGAGAAATGATGCTTCATGACAGTTGCAGGGTGAATGGCTTTAAGACTTTGTGTCACATGTTGAATTGTTTTTGTGATTATCCGCTGTCCCAACTCAGTTAGTTTATCTCTCTACCCTGTATGTTCTGAGAAGCTGTGAGTTTCTATATTAATGACCTGGATGAAGGGACCGAGTGTAATGTAGCCAAATTTGCTGATGATGCAAAGATAGGTGGGAAAGCAAATTGTGTGGAGGACGCAAAGAATCTCCAAAGGGATATAGATAGGCTAAATGAGTGGGTGAAAATCTGGCAGATGGAGTTTAATGTGGGAAAATGCGAGGTTATCCACTTTGGTAGGAAAAATAAAAAAGCAAATTATTATTTAAATGGAGAGAGATTACAAAATGCTGAGGTACAGAGGGATCTGGGGGCCCTTGTACATGAATCACAAAAAGTTAGCATGCAGGTACAGCAAGTAATTAGGAAGGCAAATGGAATGTTGGCCTTTATTGCAAAGGGAATGGAGTATAAAAGTAGAGAAGTCCTGTTACAACTGTACAGGGCGTTGGTGAGAGCACACTTGGGAGCATTGTGTACAGTTTTGGTCTCCTTATTTAAGGAAGGATATACTTGCATTGGAGGCAGTTCAGAGAAGGTTCACGAGGTTGATTCCGGAGATAAAGGGGTTGCCTTATGGGAGATGAAGGGGTTGTCTTATGAAGAACGATTGAGCAGGTTGGGCCTATACTTATTGGAGTTTAGAAGATTGAGAGGGGATCTTATTGAAACATATAAGATACTGAAGGGGCTTAACAGGGTAGATGCAGAGAGGATGTTTCCCCTCATGGAGGAATCTAGAACTAGGGGGTATAATTTCAGAATAAGGGGGCACCCTTTTAAATCAGAAATGAGGAATTTCTTCTCTGAGGGTCGTGAATCTTTGGAATTGTCTTCCCCCAGAGAGCTGTGGAGGCTGGGTCATTGAATATATTTAAGGTAGAGATAGACAGATTTTTGAATGGTAAGGGAGTCGAGGGTTATGAGGAGCGGGCAGGGAATTGGAGTTGAGGCCAAGATCAGATCAGCCATGATCTTATTGAATGGCGGAGCAGGCTCGAGGGGCAAATGACCTACTCCTGCTCCTACGTCTTATGTTCTTATGTTCTTTTTTGCTAGTTTTTGGGTCAGGGTGGAGGGAGGAAAAATGATCCTTTTTGGCATGAAAAAATAGGAAATCTCCCTAATGAAAATAATATTGGAGAGTGACATTGTCAGAGGCCTGGAACAGTTGGCTGACTGCCCTCAGCTGGAGAATGGGATCATGCAGGATCCTTCGATGCACAATTGTGTAACATCACCCGGCTCCAAATATCTCGCTGAGCAAGCCTTATTGCTTAGGATCATTTGATGCATCCTTTTTTGTTTCTATATGTTCATGCAAAGTTTTTACATGATCATCTTGAGCACAAATTGCAGATTAACTACTGTTGGCTTTTCCAGAACTGGGGCATGTTGAATATAATTTTATATTGTTCCTTATCTAGTACACATGCAGATGTTCAGGTTTGGTGAAATATTATGGAAAATGTAGATGATCATGTCATTTCCAAAACAGATTTGAAAATTATGATTTTTAAACAAGTGTTGGATGACAGAAATCACAGCATAATCGATAGAACTTTAGTTTATTTGAAAAATGCAATTTGGAAAATTACTTGGTGCTACCTAAAGTCATTACATTATTTCACATGATCATCTCCTTAAAACCTATAAAATGCAACAAAATATTGGATCAAATCAATAATTGTTAAACTGCAACAAACTTTCTAAATTATTACTAGGTAGAGTATAAAATCAGAATCTTACCTTTTCACACATCTGAGAGTTTTCTAAACTAATTATTTATCCCTTCTAAATGGTAACAACTGTGATTGCTGCAGAAAATTATTAAGTGCAGTTGACTCCAGACAAATAGCAGAGAATTCCAATGTACTAAACCACTTTCTATTGACTCCTTTTGTATGTAATTTACGGTCCCATAATCTGCTATAATGCTCAGCATGCTTTAGTTGATTTTTGATAGCAATTTGACTATAGCTAGGATACAGTAACCTAGTTATAGACCTATGTAAAATAGTTTTGGTTACTATTTTTGTTCAATTTTTTTTAAAGAATTGAAAATAGCTAAATTGTGCACCTTCATGTGGTGTTGTCATCCTGAAATTATCCTTCCTTTACAGTGCCTAGTTAAGTCATGCAAATCACATGGGTGAATGCTCCTTTAGGGAAACCCTTTCTGCACTTACCACGAGTATTTTCTCCTTAAATGTTCTTCAATTATTCTACTGGAGGAAGTGAAATAGTTTAAGATTAAGCAATACCGCCTCAATCTCTCATTTCTTCTGTGTGTACAGTTATGACCCTCATCTATTGGCAAAAACAGAAGGTAGGTAATGATAAACGGTAGTGATAACTATGCTTGTTAAAATGTGAATTTCAGAACCTAAAACATATCCAGTGATTGTCATAATACATGCACAAAAACAGTTCAAACACTGAAGAACCCAGCATAGTTCCCAGAAGGAAGTAGTTGCCAAAGTTGGAATAAGGAGGGCAGCTTCATTAGAAGTATGATGCCTGCAGCATAAAAGTGAGAGAAATCTGCTTTCTTCATTGTCTTTCTGAGGAGAGGAAATTATGGGCCCACATAGAATGACATACAAATTATAACACAAAACAGGCCTTTTGGCCCAACCAACCCTCCACAAAAGCAGTAGTCTTAATTCTATGTGCCCACTCTGTTCCCATATCCCTTTATTCCCCTTCAACCACATACCTAACCTATTTTAAATGTTGACATGGTCTCTGCTTTAATCACTAACTCCAGTAGTAGATTCCACAGCCTCACACCCCTATGTGTAAAAAAAAAAAGTTCTCATGTTCTCTGTTCTAAATCTCTTTCATTTAATCTTGTATCAATGTCCCCTCCTTCTAGACCTCTAATTCACTGTTTCGATCTACTCTATCCAATTCCTTCATCATTTTAAACACCTCTATCAAATTATCATAATCTCCTCTGTTTTAACAAAAACAGCCCTATTTTTCAAATCTTTTGTCATATTTGTATTTCCTTATACCAGGCAGCACCTAGCGAATCTGCACTGTACCCTCTCTATTGCCTCAACAGCCTTCCTATAAGTGTGGAGCCCAAGATATACACAGTACATCAACTGTGGTCTGACTAAGGTTTTACATAGATTCAAAATTACATCTTGATTTTTATATACCATACCTCTTGCCATAAACCCCAGTATTTCATTTGGTTTTTTTAATGGCCTTATGCACTTGAAGTGCTGCTTTTAATATCACAACCACCCTTCCTGGCAACTTATTTCCAGCTGTTGACTGTAAAGTAATAGTTCCTGTTGTCTGTCCTAAATTTGACCTTCACAACACTGGACCTGTGCCCTCCTGTCCCGGTGTATCTGCAAGTATTGTTTCAGATTTACTTCCTCTATTTTTAAGTATCACTTATACCTCCATAAAACAACTTCTGGGAGGTCTCTCTTCAAAGGTGAACATGTTCCACAGCTTATCAAGTTCCACATAGCTCTTTCCTCTGACACTAGTGATCAGCATCATTGCTCTCCTCTGTACTATTTTTATGGCCCATTTATGTTGCAACAACCTTTGTCTTGTCTCTATGAATGTAACTACTTTGCATTGATTCCTTTTCATGTATGTATGTAAGATAGATGTTGTGTATGCACCTTTAAGGGAATAACTGGTTTTAGACTGCAGTACCGGCAGTGACCACCCCTGTATAAAAGGCCCTAGCAAGCTTCTGTATTTCAGTCTGACGCTGCCTCCTGTTCAGTAAAGTACCTGTTAAACTCTTCTCCCGAAGTCCGTGTATTATTGAGGCGCGGACTTTACAGTGGCGACGAGTAAGTTCGAACTCACCTGCAGTGTGGCATCATCTCACGGGGATCTCGCCCTGAGAGGAGGGTTCTGGAAGGTCGTAGTCTGAGCAACGGGCGTCGACCAAGGGCAACCGCCCAAAGAATTCATCGGTGTTCAGAGAATTGCGGGAGAGACTGTGGAGAGCTGTGCTTGGCTCCTCAGTAAAGGTGTTCCAGCAAATCGTGCTGGTAGCAGGTAGCGCGCTGACCCTTCTGGACTGCGGCGGGCTCAAGCTCGATCGAGCGGCTCTACAAAACGGGCCGCGCAGCATCGCCGGGAAAAGAAAACAAGAGAGAGGGAGGGTGGGGCGCACAGGGCGCGGTCGGTGCTCAAGAACAGGGCAGCAGAGAGAAACTAAACGGGGGGGGAAGGAAAGCGAGACGTGCCGAAGCTGCGGGTTGCCGCCATTACCCCGTAGAACGCTAGGAACAGTGTGGCAGCAAGGGGAAGGAGCAATAGCGCGGGAGGTGCCATTTTATCCCATTGGGGAAGAAGCAAAAGCGCGGGAGGTGCCATTTTATTCCATTGGGGAAGAAGCAAAAGCGCGGGAGGCGCCATTTTAAATCACCCAAGATGCCGAAAAGTGGCAGTATCACTGCTTTCGACAACGAGGTAGAAGACTGGACCACGTATGTGGAAAGAATTGAAGTGTACTGCAAGGCAAATGAGGTGGCCGATGGAAAGAGGGCGTCGGTATTATTAAATTTGATGGGTGCGAGTACGTACGGCCTATTGCGGAATTTAATTACCCCAGCTAAACCAATGGAGAAAAGTTTTGAGGAGTTTGTTCATATCTTACAGGAACACCTAAGCCCTACACCACTGCTGATAGCAGAAAGATTCAAGTACCATAAAAGAAACCAGCACAAAGATGAGAGCAATGCTGACTATCTTACGGAACTACGCAAGTGTTCGAAGCACTGCCAGTTCGGAGCAGGACTGGCAGACACCTTACGGGATAAGTTTGTCTGCGGGCTCCAGAGGGAAGGAACCCAGAAACGACTACTTTCAAAAAAGGACCTGACGCTAGAACATGCTTTCAGCGTAGCAGTATCCTACGAAGCAGCAGCACAGGGAGCTGCGGAAATACAACAGAAACCACAAAAATACAGCGCTAACAAAATGGCGTATGGAGCAGAAAAGTGCTATCGCTGCGGCAGAACAACCCATGAGCAGGAAGACTGCTGGTTTAAAGACAAAATATGCAGGCAATGCGGAAAAATGGGACATATAGCAAGAGTCTGCAGGTCGGGAAAGAAACCCAACACGACAAGAACTACTAAGGAACAGTACAGGAAAGTAAAGAAACTGACAGACAGTAGTTCAGGAGAGTGATAAGGACTCCGGGAGCAGGAGACTAAGTTGTTTAAAGTTACACAACGTGATCACAAAGGAAGATCACCAAACCATTTGGGTCACCCTCATGATAGCAGGGTCCCCAGTAAAGATGGAATTGGACACAGGATCAGCCCTAACTGTCATGAATCGATGAGACTATGAGCGGCTATTCCCACACATACCCTTAAAGGACACGTCCATTGTATTGAAGACATACACGGGGCAAAAGGTCTACCCCAGAGGAAAAATAAGGGTGCCAGTTGAATATAACGGAACGGAAACACAGAAACTATACATGTATATACTACGAGATGGAGGACCACCATTATTGGGACGTGAATGGATCCGAAAAATACAATTGGATTGGCATTCCATTCTGGCACTAACTGTGACTGACAAAAAGGATGATGACGTCGCACCTGGACGTCTGTCACAAATTCTATCTGACGCGGAAGAGGTGTTCCAACAAGGACTTGGGACTCTAAAAGGAGTAAAGGCAACCATAAAGATTGAGGATAACACAACCCCAAAATTTTTCAAGGCCAGACCGGTGCCATACGCGATCCGCCCAGCCATGGAAGCTGAACTGGAGAGTCTGGAGCGTTCGGGGGTGCTGTCTAAGGTGGACTGGAGCGAGTGGGCCACACCCATCGTTCCTGTAATGAAGAAAGCATTGAGCAGCACGCCTGGGGAGCCAAGGAAGGTTCGCATCTGTGGGGACTTCAAGGTGACTGTGAACCCAGTCCTGCACACAGTACAGTATCCACTTCCGCGGATAGAAGATATTTTTGCCTCACTATCTGGAGGGAAACGCTTTACAAAGATTGATCTGGCTCAAGCATATCTACAAATGGAGGTGGAAGAAGCATCTAGGAAATACCTCACAATAAACACTCACAAAGGCCTTTACCAGTACAATCGACTGGTATTCAGGGTAGCATCGGCCCCGGCTATGTGGCAGAGGGCAATGGAACAAGTCCTGCAAGGGATCCCGGGGACCCAGTGTTATTTGGACGACATCCTGGTTATGGGCGAAAATGACAATGAACACCTTGCCAACCTGGAACAGGTGCTCACGAGATTGCAGGAATATGGGCTACGAGCCAACCGCCCCAAATGCGAGTTCTTCAGGAGACAAATCTCGTATTGTGGCCACATGATTGATGAGGAAGGGTTGCATAAGTCGCCGGACAAGATTGAGGTGGTAGTCAAGGCTCCAGCACCGGAAAATGTGTCGCAACTGAGGTCGTTCCTCGGGTTGGTGAACTACTACCATAAGTTCTTGCCGAATTTATCTACAATTCTGCACCCACTGAACGCCCTGCTTCAAACTGGTGTAACATGGAAATGGAGTGATGAGTGTAAGCGTGCCTTTCAGGAATGTAAATGCCTAAACACTTCAAAAGAAGTATTGGCCCACTACAACCCAACACTACCAATTCGGTTGGCATGTGATGCGTCACCTTACGGCATTGGAGCGGTGCTGTCACACAAATTCCGTGACGGTTCAGAGAGGCCAATAGCCTTTGCATCGCGCTCGCTAACCTCAGCCAAGCGTAACTACGCCCAGATTGACAGGGAGGCCCTCAGCCTGGTGTGGGGGGTGAAGAAGATCAATCACTATCTGCACGGGCAGAAATTCACCCTACTGACTGATCATCAACCCCTGGTCTCAATCTTTAGCCCAAAGAAGGGCGTTCCGGTGATGACTGCGCAACGGCTGCAAAGATGGTCACTTTTTCTAGGGGCACATCAGTATTACATAGAGTACAAAGGTACAAAACAGCATGGAAACGCTGATGGGCTGTCACGCCTACCGTTGCTTATGGCGGAAGAAGCACCTGCAGTGGACCCTGTGGAGATATTCCATGCGACCATAGTCGAATGTTTGCCTGTTACAAACGCAAGCATTGAGAAGGAAACCTGAAATGACCCGACACTCTCTCGGGTCTATGATTTGACGGTGAAGGGATGGCCAGCATATGGCGACTCACTGTTGCCAGCATTCTCGCCAAGGAGAGAACAGCTGTCAGTGTGCCAGGGAACCTTGATGTGTGGATCCCGAGTGGTAATTCCACCCAAGTTGAGAGATAGAGTGCTCAATGAGCTTCATGAGGGTCATCTGGGAGGGGTAAAAATGAAGAGCCTAGCCAGGGCGTTTGTGTGGTGGCTGGGAATCGATAAAGAAATCGAGGATATGACCAAGAGATGCACAGGATGCCAGAAGGTCCAAAACGCTCCACCACAGGCCCCGCTACATCCATGGGAGTGGCCCTCATCTCCATGGCAATGGGTATACATTGATTTCGCTGGTCCATTTATGGACTCAATGTTTCTAATCGCTGTGGACGCCCATTCGAAATGGCCAGAGGTCATTAAAATGTCCTCCACCACCACGGAGAAAACTATTGCAGTCCTAAGGACCATCTTCGCCAGGAATGGGTTGCCAGAACAGATTTGCTCCGACAATGGCCCACAGTTTGTGTCTGAGGATTTCCGGAGGTTCCTGAAGAATAATGGGGTGAAACATTACACATCTGCCCCATATCATCCAGCCACAAATGGATTGGCTGAGAGGTTTGTTCAGACCTTTAAAAAGGCCATAAAGGCAATGTATAATGACGACATACCACTACAACACAAGGTGGATAATTTCTTGTTTGCTTACCGGAATGCGACACATGCAGTAACTAACCAAACTCCAGCCGTACTGTTTTTCAACCGGAGACTAAGATGTCGCTTGGATTTGCTCAAACCAAACATAAGATGAGATGTTGAGGATAAGCAGTTCCAGCACATAAATGAGAAGCCAACCAGGAGCTTCAAGATAGGGCAACCAGTCTTGGCCCACGACTACCGAACAGAAAAATGGCAACCAGGAACGATATGCACACAGCAGGGACCACTAATGTACACAGTGGACGTTGGAGAGAGCATCATGAGACGCCATGCTGACCAGATTCTAGAGTCACAGGAACAAGCCAAACCTATACCACAAGCATGTGCACCTGGTAATGAGCCCGAAGTACAGATTGCGTCTACCTCAGAAGCAGGGGTATTGGAAGCTGACGAACCAACCAATGACAATGAGCCAGACTCGGCTCCACCGCAAGAACAGGATACTCGAGAAAGGCGCTATCCAGTCCGGATCAGGAAGCCTCCTCAAAGACTGAACTTATAACTGACTATTTCAGTTGATGTATATAGTACCGAGAAAATTGTAATTGTAATTAGTTATTATTTAGTTGTTAAATGAATGTTATGTACTGTTTATCTAAAAGGGGAGGAATTGTTGTGTATGCACCTTTAAGGGAATAACTGGTTTTAGACTGCAGTACCGGCAGTGACCACCCCTGTATAAAAGGCCCTAGCAGGCTTCTGTATTTCAGTCTGACGCTGCCTCCTGTTCAGTAAAGTACCTGTTAAACTGTTCTCCTGAAGTCCGTGTATTATTGAGGCGCGGACTTTACAATAGAGGGGTCCTGACTCCCAGCAAAGACCACTGGGTCATCCCCCACAACATCACTCTCCCACTACAACTAGCTCCTCTATGACTACCCTCAGCTTCCTTCTCTTTAGACAATGACTAATCCATCTCCATGTCTTACCCCTGATACTTACGGGCCTTAATGTGTAAAGAAATCACTCATACTTATCAAAAGCCTTTGGAAATTGAGGAACACTACATTGTGTGTCTTTCTGTCAATCTATTTAGGATGTAATCTCCTTGCTAGCCTCCCAACCTCCAACTATCATCAACTCCAACTTGCCCAAAATGCTGCTGCACATGTCCTGTCTCACATTAATCCCACTTCCCTATCACCCTTTATCTCTGACTTGTCCCCAAGCATGTTCAATTCAAAAGCCTACCATAGATATAAATCTCTCCAGGCCTTTACCCCATCCTCTCGCTCTTATCCCTACCGAACACTCTGTTCCTTTGACTCTGGCTTCTTGTACTTCCCCCTTAAAGCCTTTAGCTGTCTTGATCCTACTCTTTAGAACTCCGTGCCTACACCTCTCCATCTCTGCACCTCTCTCTCCACCTTTAAAACCTCCTCTGTATCCATCTCTTCCATCTAGCATTCAATCGCACCTCCTGAAACCCCATCTCTTCAAGCTAGCCTTTGGTCACTTTTCCTAATCTCTTTTCTAGGTTTGGTGTCCATTTTCATTATGCCTATTTGTGAAATGCTATAAGACATTTTTAGGTTCAAGGCACTATATAACAATGCAAGATGTGACTTATTATTAAGGCCTGACGAATGGGTCTTGAGCTGCCTAGCATGGTTTTGTTGCTATTTTTGAATATGAGCACTAGATTTCTAATCGGTTGGTACCTTCCACAATGTTCACTGACACCCTTAAAAGGACCACTAGTGTTTCACAAATCTCACTTGCCACTCTCAGTATGCTGGGATATAGATTTTGTGTCTTAGAGGATTTATTGGTTTATAGCCCATTAAGCTCACCTAGGACCTCTGCTTCAGTAACACCAAGGTCCCAGAGAACATACACATGGTATGTCATTAGTGTTCGCCTTGGTTAAAAATCTCAAAGCAATGGCCATTCAGCATTTTAAAGATTTTGAGGGAAAAATTCAGCTGGTTAGCGCCTGGTGGGGGTACTGATGCAGTAGCGCCAGGACGAGGTGAAACCAGCGATGCACGCCAAATCTGCCCGCCCCCCCTAGGGCCACCGCTACGAGTTACCGCCAGGGACCTCCGCGCCAGGCAGATCGTGACATCTGTGAGCCTGCAACGCTCACTGGGCACCCGATCTGCAAAATTCATTGTTGCCCTCTGCCTTAGCGCCTCGCCCCAACAGCGACAGGGAGAGGAGGCGTCATGCAGGCGGATGCTGGCTCCAGGGGCGCAACTGAGAGGGATCATGAGTAATGAGTCGCAACTCTCAGGTTAGTGCTGTTTCACTGCTTCCTTGTCAGTCTGACATTGTGCAACAGTTTAATTCAGCCATTTAAAGGTTGTTTAGTATCAGGAGCATCAGGAGTGCTGTGGCTACTAACAATTAGTTACATTTATTCTCACAACATATCAAAGTTCTAAAATAACAACAGAAAATGCTGGAAATGCTCAGCAGGCCAGGCAGCATCCGTGGAGAGAGAAACAGAGTTAACGTTTCAGGTCTGGGACCCTTCATCAGATGGAGGGAGTGGAGGCAGCGATAAAGACTGGAACATGTGGCCAGAGGGCGGAAGAGGACCATCAGGGCTCTCGACAGGAGGTCTTACCCTCCGAGGGTATTCCGAGAGCACCTCTCCTACCTCCAATTAAGCAAGGAGCAGTGTATTAGAAGGCTCTGCTTCAGCAAGGAGGTGGTCACGGAACTCTGTCACTTCCTGCAACCAGACCTTCAGCCTCAGATCAGGGTGACCACAGCTCTCTGAGTGGCAGTCAAGGTCACCGTCGCCCTCAATTTCTTCGCCAGTGGATTCTTCTAGTCTGCAACAGGAGATATAGCTAACATCTCGCAGTTTGCTGTCCATCCAGGAGATCACAGAGAGGCTCTCTACAGTAAGAGAAGGGACTGCATTTCCTTCCCCATCAACAGAGAGAATCAGGGCAAGCAGGCATGTGGCTTTGCCAGGATAGTGGGCTTTCGTATGGTGCAGGGCGCCATTGACTGCGCCCACGTGGCTTTGCGGGCACCGCATAACCATCCTGAGATCTTGCGTAACTGCAAAGGTTACCTCTCACTTAATGTGCAGTTGGTATGCGACCACAGGCAGCGAATCCTCAATGTGAATGCCTGCAATCCTGACAGCAGCCATGATGCCTTCATCCTGAGCCAACACTCTTCCAGCCACCACGTCAAGCTCGTGGCTGGCTGGTCGGAGACCAGGGCTATCCGCTCTCCCCCTGGCTCATGACTCTCCACCTGGCTCATGACTCCCCTCCGCAACCCCAACACTCCTGCCCAGCACTCATATAATGAGAGCCATGCTGCCACCAGGAACATCATCGAGCAGACTATCGGCCTGCTCAAGCAATGGTTCCACTGCCTTGACCACTCGGGAGGAGCCCTCCAGTTCTCAGCTGAGCGAGTGTCCCGTTTCGTCGTGGTCTGCTGCATGCTCCACAACTTGGCCATCATGAGGGCCCAGCCCTTGCCACCAGGGATTGTGGGACTACCTCAGGAAGAGGGACAGGAGGAACAGGAGCGAGGGAGGAGGCAGCCACTCAATCGGCCTTCCGGCAGGGTGGTCCGTGACTGCCTCATCAGACTGCGGTTCCAATAAATTACACCTCAGATCCCCGTTGCTCCCCATATCCCCACCATTCCATCCCTTTCGCAGGCCACATAACACCGCAAAGCTGAATTGAGAGACACCACAAAATAATCCAAACTGAATGAATAAATTTCTCAATAATCAGTGAACACATATTTACAACAACAATATTAACTATTCACCCTTGTACAAACCCTTAGTGCCTCTTGTTACTGTGTCTTTGCCTACTCTACTGCTCCTGCAAAGTGTTGGCCTAATGGCTGCAGCAGGGCTGGTGGAAGGCTGCTGAGTGTCCATGCGGGAGACTTCAGGTGGCCTTGCAGGACGCCTTCGACCAGCTCTGGGCCTGGAAGGCCCAGCTGTAAACTGCACCACCTCAGCATGGGTGGTAGCAGTCTGGGCTGGCTGGATGACAGGCAGCAACAAGGGCAATGGCAGAGTGGCAGTGGTGGGAGCAGGAATGCTGTCATCCTGAAAGAGGACAGCAGCTTCCTGCTCTACTGACCCACTGCCACTCCCACGGGGCAGCACCTCAGCATCCCTAGCAATCTGTTGCAGCACAGATTGCTGGCCTGTTGCGACACCCTGAAAGCCCCAGTCTATGGTGGTAGACCCAGCCATGACGGCAGCAGTCAGAGCTTGCGTTGCATCAAGCTGAGACTGCATGAGAGCAGTCTGAGATTCGATGCCACCAAGCATTGACTGCATTACAGCACTAAGATGTTGCGTCGCTTCTGCCTGTGCTGCAATGGAAGCTGCCAGATCGACCATCACACGTGGCATCAGGTCTGTGTCGCCACGGTCTCTCTGGAAGTCTACCATCCTTTGCACACTGGAAATAATGGGCCCCATGGTGTGTGCAGAGCCTTGTGCAATTTTGGAGGCGGACTCCTCCACACTCCTTACCATTGCTGAGAGGCTCTCGGGCACCCTTGCCATTGCACCTATCATCTCTGTGCATGACTATCGCCCTTCTTCTAAAGGCCTCCCCATCGAGGTCCTCATCTGAGTCCTGTGCAGCAGAACTCACGCGCGAACTTGCCCTCTGGGGAGCTGGCCCCTGAGCTACCCTTTCTCCCTGGCCTTGCTGCAGCCCACTCGTCCCCTGTGCATTACCCTGTGCCGTTGCCGCTACTATACTAGCCTCTAAACGTGTAGTGCCAGTATCTGAGCTGGTGCCTACGGGTAAGACATGCAGTGACGCGGTATGTTCTTCCTCCCCCTCTTCTCCTGCATTGCTCTCAATGGTGCCCTCAGGGACAGGCTGCTCAGGTGCTTGCTGATTATCTGAAAGCATAAAGGCACAAGAGTCGGGTTAAGGTAAGGGGAGGGAGCAGGAAGGGAGAAATCTTATTGAAACGTATAAAATTCTGACAGGGCTAGACAGACTGGATGCAGGGAGGATGTTTCCCCTGGCTGGGGGGGTCTAGAACAAAGGGTCACAGTCTCAGGATACGGGGTAAGACATTTAGGACTAAGACGAGGAGAAATGCCTTCACTCAGAGGGTGGTGACCCTATGGAATTCTCTAACACAGAAGGCTATGGAGGCCAAGTCACTGAATATATTTAAGAAGGAGATAGATAGATCCCTAGACACAAAAGGCATCAAGGGGTATGGGGAGGGAGCGGGAATATGGTATTGAGATAAAGGATCAGCCATGATCATATTGAATGGCAGAACAGGCTCGAAGGGCCGAATGGCCTACTCCTGCTCCTATTTTTCTATGTTTCAAAATGCATGCATACAGCATGATTAGCTGGAAAGTGCAAAAGACTTGTGGGGTGAGAGAGAAGTGGGATGTGAGAAGAAGGAGAAGGGATGAACATACCGTTATTGTCCCCAAGAGGCCGGTGATCATGGCGCCCACCACCTGGTGCTCAATAATCTGCAGCACTCGATTCTCTAGCTCAGACAGTGGTTGGGTGTCAGCTTGTCCCCTGCCTGTGCATTCCTGCTCCCTCCTGTTGTGAGCTACCTTGGCCTGCTAGAGAAAGGAAAGTGTGTGAGTGAGTGTTGAGCAATGTGTTTGGGTGATGTGCCTGCCATAGTTGAATAGCTGTCATTGTGTGCAAGGTATGAGATGTGGGTGTGAGTGTTGGTAGGTGGAGATTGTTGGTGGGTGAGTGCTGGGGATGTGGTGCTTTGGGCAGTGTGAGAAGACTGTGGTACAGATGGTGGTATGTAGCATTTGTTGAAGCATTCATTCACCCTGACCACCCGAGTGAGGTTGTTAAATTTCTTCCTATACTGTGTGGGGGTCCTGGGGACCACAGTGCTGCCCGAGACGTGCTGCACTACCTCCCTCCACATGGTGCGGAAGACTTGCGGCGAGGGTCTCCTGCCACTTGTCGGGTAGAGCACCGCCCTCCCTCTCTCCACAGCGAACACCAACGCCTCCAATGCATGGTCGCAGAATCTGCAGGCTTTCTCCCTGGGGCATGGATCTGCCATCTTTACGGCTGCTTAAGTCATCCGGCTCCTCCTCCTTGACCTGCTGCTGTTGGCTGAGACAGCTGCACAGCCAGCAATGAAGAAGAACTGGAAAGAGCCTGTGGTAGTGATGGCGTGATTAGACTGCACCTGATATTGGTCAGTGCTTCAAGTTTAACGCCACTGAGCGAGGCCATTAGCGCTTGATTTAGCGCTCCAATCCTTTCTTTGTGCAATGAGACTGAATTTTGCGTGCAGTCTGAAGCATCAGCGCCTGGCACTAAGTCTCAAACTTTTCAAAAGTTACCGACCATTCCTGGGCTATAATGGATTTCTCCCCCTCCCTGTTTAAGTTCATTTGAGCCCTTTAGTATTTTAACTTCCTCCCTTCTATATTCTTGCTGATACAGTTTTGGTAGAATTTTTTGGTGTAATGTTTTGCACCTGCTGCTATGTCCTTTTCCAGTTATCTCTTGGCACCCCTAATCTTTTTTAACCTTCTATTTCATATTGTATTTGACCCAATGGTTGCACTCTCCCTTCTCCCTACAAGTTTTGCCATTTTTCCACTTTTAATTTTCCTTTGATCCATTTTCAAATATTTTTGTTGACTTTGCCTTTGTTGCATTTGCTATGTATTAGTTCTGCATGTGTCTCATAATGCTTTTGGTGGATGTCCATTTATCCTGCACAGATTTATTCTTGAATAGTGCCCCAAGTCTAGGTTGCCATGGTCAGCTCTCATATCTTTGCAGTTTTCCCACCTGAAATTGTGTGTTAGGGTTTAGGTAGATGCCTGAAGTGTCTCTAAAGTCAGGTTCAAAGTTAGTGCACTGTGGTCACTATTGTCTAGTGGTTCAGCTTTTGAATAATATCTGGATCACAAGAACCAGTTAATCATAGGACCTTGTGCCCAATTGATATGTATTGCTTGATGCTTAAAAATTGAAGCTTGGTATATGTAAAACCATCTCCATATATCAACCCACTGTAGGAATGTCTAGTTCCTATCCAAAAGACTGAGGTTCACTCAGGCGATCAAATCAACGAGGTTTAATGAAAACTAACAGAGTTTAACAGATAACTACAGGAGAACATCGAATATAGGTCTAGTCAGTTCGGAGGCTCCACAAGGACTGCTTGGGTGGTCCCGTGGCTGACATCACGTTTTTCCCGCCGGTGGGGATCACGTGATGAACGGTGTGACGTCATCGCGTTTACCCGCGCTATTAAAGTGATCGCGCTCTGTACATGTAAACAGTGAAAACAAAGATACAGACTCAGGCTGTAGCTAACATATTATTAAAGGGAATTATATACAACTGATCGGAGTCCCTTAGTGGCTCCGCCACATGCGCCCCCCCAGAATTGTCTTTAATAGCAAAAGTAAAACGGCGAGGAGGCCTGACAAGCCTGTCAGATCGATTTCTGTAGCTTTGAAGTGGAAGCTGATGGACGGCGGGCAAGCTGGCGGACGGTTGCGTTTGATCTGGCACGGCGACTGTGGACGGTCGGCCACGTTTCGGTGGTTGTGCGATCTCGACTGGGCGGTCAAGGTCCAAGTGAGCCGGCTTCAACCGGTCAACCGAAGTGTGGTCCAGTTTACCACCAATATCGACCGAAAAAGTTTTGTCTCCCGGCTCTATCACGCGAAAAGGACCATCGTGGCGGATAAACACATAGTCAGCGTTCTTCAGCTCAGCTGGGACGTGGGAGCTCTGCAAGCTGTGATGTGACGTAGGCACTGGAGCGAAACTTCTGGCCGCCTCCTGATGGCTGATGAGCTGCTGGGATGCGGACCATGGCTCTGTTGGAGTCGGAAGGAAATCTCCTGGTACATGTAGCGGCTGGCCATATACGAGCTCCGCCGAGGACGATTGAAGATCTTCTTTAGGCGCCGTACGAAGACCCAAAAGGACCCATGGAAGCCTGTCCACCCAGCCCGTGCCTTGAAGGCTGGCTCGCAGTGCAGCTTTGAGCGACCTGTGGAATCGTTCGCACAGGCCGTTCGCCTGTGGATGGTAGGCAGTGGTGCGATGTAGCTTGACGCCGAGCCCCTGAGCCACAGCATTCCAGAGCTCAGAAGAAAACTGCGGCCCACGATCAGACGAGATGTCCGCCGGTACCTCGAAACAGGCGACCCAAGAGGAGATGAATGCCTTGGCGACGTCTGCGGAAGTGGTGGATGACAAAGGAACCGCCTCCGGCCATCGAGTGGTGCGGTCCACCATTGTAAGAAGATGAGTAAAGCCGTGCGAAGGTGGAAGTGGCTCCACCAGGTCCACATGCACATGATCAAACCTACGTTCCGGAACAGCGAAAGTGGCCAATGGAGCCTTGACGTGACGCTGCACCTTGGCCTTTTGGCAGCCCACGCAGGTGTTGGCCCAGTCGCGAACATCCATGAGCATGCCCCGCCACACGAATTTGGACGACATCAGCCGTTGCGAGGCCTTCATGCCAGGGTGCAACAACCCGTGTATGGCGTCAAAAACTTTTCGGCGCCAGGCAACCGGCACGATAGGGCAAGGATCTCCTACAGCGACGTTGCAGAGTAGCGTAGTGCCCGGGGCGTGGAATTTGACGTCGGCCGCTTGGAGGCTAGAGGGGTTGGTTCTGCAAGATTGGACTTCCGGATCCGAGGCTTGATCCGCAGCCATGAGGGCATAGTCGATGCCGAGCTGGACTGCATGAACGGTCGCGCGGGAGAGGCAATCCGCCACCAAGTTGTCTTTACCGGACACATGCTGAATGTCAGTGGTGAATTCTGAGATAAACGTCAACTGACGTTGCTGCCGAGCTGACCACGGCTCGGCGGTCTTGGCCATAGTGAACGTTAGTGGCTTATGGTCCACAAAAGCTGTGAACGGATGTCCCTCTAGCAAGAACCGGAAATAGCGGATGGCCAGAAAAAGGGCCAGCAACTCCCGGTCGAACGTGCTGTACTTCCGTTCGTTTCGCCGTAGTTGACGGCTGAAAAACGCCAGCGGTTGCCACGTCCCATGCACCCACTGTTCCTGCACTGCGCCGATGGCGTAGTCCGATGCGTCGGTGGTAAGGGCGATGGTGGCACCTGGCAGCGGGTGCGCCAGCATGGTTGCGTTGGCTAAGGCGCCTTTTGTGTCGACGAACGCCGGGTCCATGTCGACCGTCCAGCTAATTGGATCCTTGCTGGACTTGCCCTTGAGGGCCTCGTACAGGGGCTGCATGAGCAGAGCTGCATTAGGGACGAATCGGTGATAAAAATTTACCATCCCTAGGAACTCCTGCAGGGCCTTGATGGTCTGCGGGCGCGGGAACGAAGTAACTGCCTCCACCTTCGTTTGCAGGGGAATTGCGCCGTCCGATGTGATGCGATGGCCTAAGAAATCAATCTGCTGCAGGCCGAACTGGCACTTGGCCGGGTTGATGATCAAGCCATGTTGACTGAGGCGTCTAAAGAGGGTGCGCAAATGGCAGATGTGCTCCTCTTTATTAGGGCTGGTGATGAGAATGTCGTCGAGGTAGATGAATAGAAACTTGAGGTCCCGAAGCACGGAGTCCATCAAGCGCTGGAAAGCCTGTGCAGCGTTCTTCAATCAAAACGGCATCCGCAGAAATTCAAACAGGCCGAATGGGGTGATGACTGCAGTTTTCGGGACATCTTGCGGGTGTACGGGGACCTGGTGGTAGCCACGGACAAGGTCGACTTTTGAAAAAATGGTATTTCCCGCCAAATGGGCCGAGAAATCCTGAATATGAGGGATCGGGTACCGATCAGGAGTAGTGGCATCGTTCAGGCGTCGGTAGTCGCCGCAAGGCTGCCATCCGCCGCCAGGTTTCGGAACAATGTGGAGAGGCAAAGACCAGGGACTATTCGACTGGCGAATAATCCCTAGCTGCTCCATCATGTCGAACTCCACTTTTGCAGCCGCGAGCTTGCCAGGTTCGAGGCGCCGGGCCCGTGCGTAGACCGGGGAGCCAGTAGTGGTGATGTGATGTTCGACACCATGTTTCGTGGCTGTGGAAGAGAAAGTGGGTCTGGTCAGGTCTGGGAAATCTCCGAGGAAGCGAGTGAAGTTATCCGGAGGTGGGAACGCACAGGAGACAGTGCGCGACACGGTGTTACCGTGGTGGCATGGGATAGAGTGAAAAGTGGCCACATTGATCAACCGGCGGTGCCGTACATCCACCAGGAGGCCGTTGGCGCACAAAAAATCCACCCCGAGGATGGCTTGAGAGACTTTGGCCGTGATGAAATCCCAGTAAAACCACTGGCCGCCGAAGCACACCTGGACCCGCTGTCTTCCGAAGGTCTGAATGGCTCCGCCATTAGCCGCCTCAAGGGAGGGGCCGTGCCCCCCGGCTTGTAGATCAAGATTTGACGCGGGTAGGATGCTGCACTGCGCCCCGGTGTCGCAGAGCAAACGTCGACCAGATAGGGAGTCGGTGATGAAGAGGAGTTTTCCCGAATCACCGATTGCCATCGCAGCCACGGGGCACTCGTTATAACCAGTCCTCTTTCGACAGGGTGGCTGCTGGGTTTTTTTGAGCGAAAAGCTGCAGGGAGGGCGGCAGCATCTTGCTTTCGCGCCAAAACGAGCGTGGTAGAAGCACAACCCCGCTGGTTCAGGGGCTGGAGCAGCGTCTGTGGGGGATGGGTGCCTCGTGGCAGCGCAGTACTGCTGTGTCACCGCGAAGATCTTGTCCGCTTCGGCAGCCAGCTCTGCGCAGTCTGTGACTTCCGACCTGGCTAGGGCAGCCTGAACTTGCTCCGATAGCTGGCTGAGGAATAGCTCCCTGAAGAGGAAGCATTCCGGTTCGGAGCCCAGGAGCGTGAGCATTTGGCTCATGAGCTTGGACAGCTTGGAGTCCCTGAGGCCGGACATAGCGAGCAGCCGGCGGGCGCGCTCCAACTTCGTGAGCCCGAAGACCTGTAACAGCCGCGCCTTTATCGTTTCATACTTGCAATCTTCTGGTGGATTACCAAGCAGGCTGACGATCCGTGAGGCTGTGGCGCTGTCGAGGGCGGAGACCACGTAATAGTAACTGGTCTGATCCGCAGCGATGTTCCTGATTGCGAACTGGGCTTCAGCCCGGATGAACCACGCAGCTGACTGTTGCTCCCAGAACTGTGGTAGCTTCAAAGCAACGGCGTTCGATTCCATGTTCAGTAACTTCTGCAAAAACTGTTCGCAAAAGTCGGGGTCACCAATGTAGGAATGTCTAGTTCCTATCCAAAAGACTGAGGTCCACTCAGGCGATCAAATAAACGAGGTTTAATGAAAACTAACAGAGTTTAACAGATAACTACAGAAGAACATCGAATATAGGTCTAGTCAGTTCGGAGGCTCCACGAGGACCGCCCCGTGGCTGACGTCATGACGTCATCACGTTTTTCCCGCCGGTGGGGGATCACGTGATGAACGGTGTGACGTCATCGTGTTTACCCGCGCTATTAAAGTGATTGCGCTCTGTACATGTAAACAGTGAAAACAAAGATACAGACTCAGGCTGTAGCTAACATTATTTAAGGGAATTATATACAACTGATCGGAGTCCCTTAGTGGCTCCGCCACACCACAACAGTTTGCATAATTCACACCTGAATCATAAGGTATTGAGGCCAGGTAACTCAAATAGTTGGGTTCACGGGGCTCCGCAAGTAACTGTGAAAGAACAAACTCAAGTTGCAGCATCTGATGCATTTCAGAAGAGTAATTAAACTGTAATGCATAATGACAATGGCCCAGATTTTGTGGTCAGGAGCAAACAAACAGCGCTCGCCATTCACTCCAATTACAGCTGCCCACAGACTTTTAGTGGGCTTTTATGTAGCAACTTGCAGTCATTGGGAGTCTGATCCAGTGCGGCGCCCTCTACTGGGGATCTGGGACCCATGTGAACAGGGAAAGCAACAGTGTGTCTCTTCAACCAATCAGATTGAAGAATTCTTACTGAGGCACACTGAGTCCAAACCAGGAAGTGTAAGTTACAATATATAATTCAATGTAAAATCAGGTACAGAAAGCGAAATAGAGAAGGAAAGAAAGATATGGTTGAGAGAGAGATAAGAGACAGAAAGGAAACGTAAAAAAAATTATTTTAATTTTTTTTTTTTTAAATCTCCAACAATAATTAAAACCTGAAGGAATGAGACTCCACACTTGTAAAAGTAAATTTTCAGTACCAGAGAGGTTGTTTGGCTGTAATTAAGACTTATCACACCATTAAAAATTCACTTACACTTGAATGGACAAGCCCTAACTTTTTCTGGCATGTTTAGTGGGTATCTAGTGTGTAAGTACCGCAACTTCATACTCTTCCTGTGGTTTAAGGCCGAGTTTGTCAGCGAGGTACCAGTGTAGCGAAGCTTGTGGAGTAACAGGGCAACTCTTGACAGCAACTTCCTGACCAGAAATTTAACTGGACCAGCCATGTAAATACTGTGGCTACAAGAGCAGGTCAGAGGCTGTGTATTCTGCAGAAAGTGTCTCACCTCCTGACTCCCCAAAGCCTTTCTACCATCTACATGGCACAAGTCAGGAGTGTGATGGAATACTCTCCACTTGCCTGGATGGGTGCAGCTCCAGCAACACACAAGAAGCTTGACAAAGCAGCCTGCTTGATTGGCATCCCATCCACCACCTTAAACATTCACTCCCTCCACCACTGGCACACCGTGTCTGTAGTGTGCACTGTTTGCAAGATGCACTGCAGCAACTCGCCAAGGCTTCTTCGGCAGCACGTCCCAAACCCGCGACCTCTACCACCTAGAAGGACTAGGGCAGCAGGCACATGGGAACACCACCACCTCCAAATTCCACACCATCCTGACTTGGAAATATATCACTGTTCCTTCATCATCACAGGGTCAAAATCCTGGAACTCCCTCCCTAACAGCACTATGGGAGTATCTTCACCACACGGACTGTAGCGGTTCAAGAAGGCGGCTCACCACCAACTTGTCAAGGGCAATTAGGGATGGGCAATAAATGCTGGCTTTGCCAGTGACGCCCACGTCCCAGGAACGAATAAAATAAAAAATGTCCATGTTTAACTGCGCATGTACAGGTGCTGGAAGTTGCTGTCCAGTTTACTCAATAATAACGGTGAGCGCTCATAGCCTCACCGTTGTACCTCCCAAAAATTCTGGGCCATTATTGCGATGCTACGTGCGATGACTTCATCACCTAATAACATGCAAAGCATGGGACTTTGAAATACAAACCAGGCTGTAAAAAAACAAGCATGGTATATCAAAATGTGATTTCAGATAGCCTCCAAAGGAAGGCCTGGCACAAATGATTGCCCATTGCACTGGTATCTTTACTGAAATGCATTGAACAATTAAAGGCACTCCAATTGCCACTATATAAAAAGGCCTTTGTGTTAGCTTATTAAGAATTCAAGGCCTCTGCAATGGGGTTTGTGAATAGAGGCTGGAAATGGTTCCTTGAAATCTTGTGCACCATAGACAGCACCAATATATATTTTGTAGGCATTTTGGGCCAGTTTTTAGAATTTATGCTGAAATATCTAACCACCAGGATGTCTGCAGAGTCCCGATTCATATATTAATCATTATGTATTCTTCAAAGTAACTGTACATCAATATATAGGAAATTTGCTTTATACTGTATACAATCTACATAGCAGCCCTCAGTTGTTTATATGAATCTATAAGCATCATTCATCTTGCATTTTGTTCTGCAGACTTGGTAAAAATGATTTTCAACAAAACATAAGAGTATAAGGCATAAAATTATTGCACCCTTCACCAGCAGGAACCAGTCCAACATCCAAAGATCCTTTTAATCAGGCCACAAAAATGAGGACCCACAACACTACAGCGAGCAATATATCACCTCCAACACGAATGCTGCACAGCACAGAGGCCCTTTCTGATCTTATTTGCTGGAATCAATGTGAGGAGATAACAGCTCATGGGGCATAACTGCTTTCCCCCAACACCTAACTCTCGAACATCCTCAATGAATTATATATGCGCACACACAAAATGAAAACTATCTACATACCACAGTATTGAGATAATCTTGTAATATTCCTTTGTGTCACACCACTAGTGTCTACGTATTGAGTGACATCCACATGGGTTTAATTATTCAACACAGACGCTTAATTAAAATCAGTATTTTTTTTATTTTGGAGGAATGAACGCAAAGTTAAAGCTGAGTAGTATCCAAAGACCCACAAATACATTGTCACCGAATCATACAGCACAGAAGGAAGCCATTTGGTCCATCAAGCTATTCAATTAGTCCCGCTCCCCTGCCCTTTACATTTAGTTCTACGCTGAGCTTTTAAAGAAGATAAACAGATGGCAGTAATAGCAAACTAGCTAGTTGGATTGAAACTGTCATGGGAAGAGCAGCAGTTGATCACAAACAGCCAAAGCTTTGTAAAGGCTACAGTCATTAGTTGAGTTTTTTGAGATGTTCTGAGGATGCTCCATGACTTACACTATTCATAAATAAGGTAGGGGAGAGTACTTCTAATAATATTGATTTGCTGGTGACATCAAGATATGTAGGGAAGTGACTCGTGTAAGGGAGATTGCTATTCCAGGAATATGCAGATTAGATTACATGTCTAATGTAGCATTGATAAATGCAAATTGGTACAGGAACTGCAATTCACTGGTGTCTATTGCTAAGGGTTAAGTGTGATTATTGGGGAGCAGCAGTTATTTTACTCAAAGTCTAAAGTCAATACAGAGCTTTTCTCAATAAGTACTAAAATGAGTCTTGATGGTTGCTTATTTAGTGATTAGAGGATGCTGGTACTGGGGAAGTGAACATTTTTCCACTTTTGCCTCCTAGGCCTGCACTTTGAGTGTGTGCTGGGGACGAAGAGCCATGCCCGTCACCAGTGGATGTAGCACAATGATTCCAATGGTTGGAAAATCATGGACAGTACGCCCATGATATTCCAGTATATGTTGGCAGTGGGCCAGGTTCCTTGCCGCTGGTCTGTACTTGGGAAATTCAGGTCTTAGTATCAACATTGGAAGAGAGAAGATATTTTCATCTCATTAGTCCGGGGTAGATTCAAATGTCCTAAAGGTGCAAGAATATTGTACTAATCCATTGTTACGCCCCTTCTCTCTTGGACATTTAAATTGATCACAACGCGGGTTATGTTAACCCTGTATTGCTCAGTCAGTCAGGCTGTATTTATTTTTGTCCGTATTTGGTTTTTCTTCCCCTGCCAATCATCTTGTGTCTTCAAGGTGTTGATTTTGATTACTTGCTGGGGATATTATTCTATGGCACCAGGTAGCCTGCAGTACCTTATCCAAATGGCCATTACTCGTGTATCGACCCTTACAACAACTTGCATTTACATAGCACCTTTAATGTAGTAAACTGTCCCAAGGCGCTTCACAGGAACGTCAGCAAGTTAGTCACATGCAGGGTCATCACAGTTAAGCCCAATGCTGTTTTCCACCTGACATCCAGCAGGGGCTGCTGGATAACAATCAGTAGCAGAAACTCTGGCTGATTTCTCCTCTCTAACCGGATTTGCACTGAAGTCAATTGTTGCCCTAACACCACTCTGGCTGAGATCCCTGTGGATTAAACTTGAGGCAACATTTGTACTACTCTGTGCTGTGTTTGCCAACCTACCTTCAAAGGAATATTGATACTTCCGAGAATGTTCACAGCTGAACAACAAGGGGATTTCTAGGATTCCAAACTCTGGAGGCTGACTGAATCGAACTTGTTCTCCATAGAAGAACGATGTTTGAAGGGCATGATGCAGCTCTTTACAATGATGAAGGTCATGGGTAATGTGGATGTAAGCAAGTTGTTGAACTGAAACTATGATCACGGAACTGAAAAACATGAGTGTGAAATTGGTAAGCTCTGGAAAAGAATAAAAATTGGAAGAAATGTGTTTTGTTTACAGAATATGGAATGACTCCCATCAAAAGTAGTTCATGGATTAATTCCATGGAAAATGAACTAGACAAATATCTAATAATAATTCAACTTTATTGTCATTGTACAATGCACAAGTACATGAACAACGAAATGTGATCTTGCAAGAATAGGATTGAAGTTTATAAGGATAAATGTAAAGTTACATGAACAAATATTATATGGAACACAAGCATCTAGTCACATTTTGTACCATTGAAATGCTATCTGTGGAATGTGTATTTTACACCATTATCTCAGGATTTTAAAAATCCTCGAGAGTTTTAGATTGCTGGAAACTTTACCTGTGATTATTCACCTCCTTAAAGAAACTAATTAATTTGGGGAGAATAAAGGACCGTTTGAACTATCCGTGGTCTGTTGGCAGGAGCAAGCTAAGTAGGCCGAATAATCCATAGTTTCTTATCTTGTCATGACTTAATATGCTTCACACAACAGTCTCAAATTTTGGTTCCATTATTCTCCATAACTAAATGCAATTGGGGCCTAATGAACCATAAACATGGGCAGAGATCATTGCTGCTCAGTGTCAACTAATGATCTTATTGAATGGCGGAGCAGGCTCGAAGGGCCAAATGGCCTACCCCTGCTCCTATTTCTTATGTTCTGGTGGGAGGTTCCTGCATTTCGCATTAAACTAGCTGGAAATATTATATGGAACACAAGCATCTAGTCACATTTTGTTCCATAGGAATGCTATCCCTTGATTCCCTTAATACAGTACCCTGTATTCAAAAATCTATCGATCTCTGTCTTGAATATACTCAACGACTGAGCCTCTACAGCCCTCTGGGGTAGAGAATTCCAAAGATTCACCACCCGCTGAGTGAAGAAATTTCTCCTCACCTCAGTCCTAAATGGCCGACCCCTTATTTTGAGACTGTGACCCCTGGTTCTAGACTCCCCAGCCAGGGGAAACATCCTCCCTGCATCTACCCTCTCAAGCCCTATAAAAAGTTTGTATGTTTTAATGAGATCACCTCTCATTCTTCTAAATTCTAGAGAATATAGGCTTGTCTACTCATTCTCTCCTCATAGGACAATCTCCCCATCCCAGGAACCAGTCTGGTGAAACTTCGTTGCACTCCCTCTATGGCAAGTATATCCTTCCTTAGGTAAGGAGACTAAAACTGTACACAATACTCCAGGTGTGGTCTCACCAGGGCCCTCTATAACTACAGTAAGATGTCTTTACTCTTATACTCAAATGCTCTTGTAATAAAGGCCAACATACCATTTGCTTTCCTAATTGCTTGCTGTTACCTGCATGTTAACTTTCAACGATTCGTGTACAAGGACACCCAGGTCCCTCTGAACACCAACATTTCCCAATCTCTCTCCATTTAAAAAATACTCTGCTTTTCTATTCGTCCTACCAAAGTAGATAACTTTACATTTCTCCACATTATATTCCATTTGCCATGTTCTTGCCCACTCACTTACCCTGTCTATATCCCCTTGAAGCCTCCTTGCATTCTCCTCACAATTTACATTCCCACCCAGCTTTGTATCATTAGCAAACTTGGGTATATTACATTTGGTCCTTTCATCCAAATCATTGATATAGATTGTGAATAGCTGAGGCCCAAGCACTGATCCTTGTGGTACCCCACTAGTTACAGCCTGCCAACCTGAAAATGGCCCGTTTATTCCTACTCTGTTTTTTGTCCGTTAACCAATCCTCAATCCATGCTAGTATATTACCCCCATCCCATGAGCCCTAATTTTGTTTAATAACCTCTTGTGTAGCATCTTATCGAATGCCTTCTGAAAATCCAAATACACCATATCCACTGGTTCCCCCTTATCTATTCTGCTAGTTACAACCTCAAAAAAACTCCAACAGATTTGTCAAACACGATTTCCCTTTCATAAATCCGTGTTGACTCTGCCCAATCCTATTATTATTTTCTAAGTGCCCTGTTACCACGTCCTTAATAATAGATTATTGCATTTTCCCTACTACTGATGTCAGGCTAACTGCTCTGTAGTTCTCTGTTTTCTCTCTCCCTCCTTTCTTAAATAGTGGGGTTACATTTACTACCTTCCAATCTGCAGGAACCATTCTAGAATCTATGGAATTTTGGAAAATGACAACCAATATCCACTATCTCTATAGCCACCTCTTTCAAAACCCTAGGATATAGGCCATCAGGTCCAGGGGATTTATCAACTTTCAGTCCATTAATTTCTCCAGTACTATTTTTTTACTAATACTAATTTCTTTCTGTTCCTCATTCTCGCTAGAGTCTTGGTTCACCACTGTTTCCGGGAAGTTTTTTGCGTCCTCTTCCGTGAAGACAGACACAAAAAGTATTTGTTTAATTTCTCTGTCATTTCCTTATTCCCCATTATAATTTCTCCTGTCTCAGCCTGTAAATGACCCACATTTACTTTAGCTAATATTTTCCTTTTTACATACCTATAGGTAAGGCCTCACAGCGTCGGCGGGAATCCTGAGCGGCAGAGCGGGGCTATAAAAGTCCCAGAGACCCAGGTAAGGCCTCACAGCGTCAGCGGGAATCTCGAGCGGCAGAACGGGGCTATAAAAGTCCCAGAGACCCAGGTAAGGCCTCACAGCATCGGCGGGAATCCTGAGCGGCAGAGCGGGGCTATAAAAGTCCCAGAGACCAGGTAAGGCTTCACAGCGTCGGCGGGAATCCTGAGTGGCAGAGCGGGGCTATAAAAGTCCCAGAGACTCAGGTAAGGCCTCACAGCGTCGGCGGGAATCCTGAGCGGCAGAGCGGGGCTATAAAAGTCCCAGAGACTCAGGTAAGGCCTCACAGCATCAGCGGGAATCCTGAGCGGCAGAGCAGGGCTATAAAAGTCCCAGAGACCCAGGTAAGGCCTCACCGTGTCGGCGGGAATCCTGAGCGGCAGAGCGGGGCTATAAAAGTCCCAGAGACCAGGTAAGGCCTCACAGCGTCGGCGGGAATCCTGAGCGGCAGAGCGGGGCTATAAAAGTCCCAGAGACTCAGGTAAGGCCTCACAGCGTTGGCGGGAATCCTGAGCGGCAGAGCGGGGCTATAAAAGTCCCAGAGACTCAGGTAAGGCCTCACAGCATCAGCGGGAATCCTGAGCGGCAGAGCGGGGCTGTAAAAGTCCCAGAGACCCAGGTAAGGCCTCACCGTGTCGGCGGGAATCCTGAGCGGCAGAGCGGGGCTATAAAAGTCCCAGAGACCAGGTAAGGCCTCACAGCGTCGGCGGGAATCCTGAGCGGCAGAGCGGGGCTGTAAAAGTCCCAGAGACCAGGTAAGGCCTCACAGCGTCGGCGGGAATCTCGAGCGGCAGAGCGGGGCTATAAAAGTCCCAGAGACCAGGTAAGGCCTCACAGCGTCGGCGGGAATCCTGAGCGGCAGAGCGGGGCTATAAAAGTCCCAGAGACCCAGGTAAGGCCTCACAGCGTCGGCGGGAATCCTGAGCGGCAGAGCGGGGCTATAAAAGTCCCAGAGACCAGGTAAGGCGTACCAGTCTCCAGTCTGGAAGGAGAGAGGTAAAAAGTAATCCAAGTATGACGTCACCAGAAAGCGGGTAAGTGATTGGTTGGTAAGTATTTCTCCCTTTTAAGCTTAAATCTCTTTGGTTTATAGTTTCTGAGGTGTGATATTCACCATCTAGAATCGGGGCAGAGGATATTTAAGAATAATATTAATAAATTTAATTAATTACATAGAATGGGAGATCAGGCGATGTGTTGCTGCTGCAATATGTGGGAGCTGGTGAACACCATTGATGCTCACAGTGATCACATTTGCAGTAAGTGTTGGCTGCTCGAGGAATTCCGGCTCCGTGTTGAAGAGCTGGAGTCCGAGCTTCAAACACTGAGACACATCAGGGAGGGGGAGGGTTACCTGGACTCTGTGTATCACGAGGTAGTCACACCAATTAGATTAATTAATTCAGATGTAGTCCGTGGCCAGGGTCAGGATGGTGTGACTAGAAGTGAGGCAGGTACGGGGATCCAGGAGGTAGTGTTGGAGGAGCCGCAGCCCTTGCACTTGTCCAATAGGTTCGAGGCTCTTACTCCCTGTGGGGACAGGAGCAGGGACTGCAGGGAGGATGAGCAACCTGGCCACAGCACCGTGGAGCAGGGGGCCATTCAAGTGGGGGGAGTTAAAAGAAATGCTGTAGTGGTAGGGGATAGTATCGTTAGGGGGATAGATAGAGTTCTTTGCAGCCGAGAGCGAGAGTCCCGAAGGCTGTGTTGCCTGCCCGGTGCCAGGGTTAAGGACATCTCCTCTGGACTGGAGAGAAACTTGGAGTGGGAGGGGGAGGATCCAGTTGTCGTGGTCCATGTTGGTACCAACGACATAGATAGGACAAGGAAGGAGGTTCTACTGAGGGAGTTTGAGCAGCTAGGGGCCAAATTAAAAAGCAGAACCACAAGGGATTATTACCTGAGCCACGAGCGAATTTGGCTAGGACAAATAAAATTAGAGTGTTAAATGCATGGCTCAAAGACTGGTGTGGGAGAAATGGGTTTTGCTTCCTGGGACACTGGCACCAGTACTGGGGCAGGAGGGAGCTGTTCCGTTGGGACGGGCTTCACCTGGCCAGTGCTGGGACTAGAGTCCTGGCGGATCATTATAACTAGGGCTGTAGAGAGGGCTTTAAACTAACTAGTGGGGGGGAGGTTCCGAGAGAGAAAATAATAAAAATGACAACAGAGAAGGTCATAGACTTAGGTAGCAGTGGGGAAATTAAAAACCAGAGCGTGTCAGGAAGGGGCAGAAGGTATGGAGTAAAAGGTAAAGTAATAAAAAGGGCAAAAGCAGGAACTAAGTGTCACAAAACATCTTTGAAAGTTCTCTATCTGAATGCACGTAGCATTCATAACAAAATAGACGAGTTAATGGCACAAATAACTACATATGGGTATGATCTTGTGGCCATTACAGAAACATGGCTGCAGGGTGACAATGCCTGGGAATTAAACATACCAGGTTATTTAACGATCAGGAAGGACAGGCAGGAAGGAAGGGGAGGTGGAGTGGCTATGTTAATAAAGGAAGGAATCACTGTAATACAGAGAAATGATATTGGGTCAAAACATCAGGATAATGAAACAGTTTGGGTGGAGGTAAGAAATAATAAGAGGAAAAAAACACTAGTGGGCTTAGTCTATAGGCCTCCGAACAGTGGCGACTCTGTTGGACGGAGTATCAATCAGGAAATAGTTGAGGCTTATAATAAGGGAACATCTATAATTATGGGGGATTTTAACTATCATATTAATTGGACAAATCAAATTGGGCAGGGCTGCCTTGAGGATGAGTTCATTGAGTGTATTAGGGATGGGTTTCTTGAGCAGTATGTAACTGAACTGACCAGGGGGCAAGCAACCTTAGATCTGGTCCTGTGTAACAAGACAGGATTAATTAAAAATGTCCTAGTAAAGGATCCCCTTGGAATGAGTGACCATAACATGGTTGAATTCCATATTCAATTAGAGGGTGAGAAGGTTGGATCTCAAACAAGCGTGCTAAGCTTGAATAAAGGAGACTATGAAGGTATGAGAGCGGAATTGAGTAGAGTGGATTGGGAAAATAGATTAAAGGGTAAGACGATACATGATCAGTGGTGTACATTTAAGGAGTTATTTTACAACTTCCAAAAAAAATATATTCCACTGAGAAGAAAAGGGTGTAAAAGAAAAGACAGCCATCCATGGCTAAGTAAAGAAATTAAGGATAGTATTCGACTAAAAACAAGGGCATATAAGGTAGCCAAATCTAGTGGGAGGATAGAGGATTGGGAAAACTTTAAAAGACAGCAAAAAATAACGAAAAGATTGATTAAGAAAGGGAAGATAGATTATGAAAGTAAATTAGCAAAAAATATAAAAACAGATAGTAAGAGTTTTTATAGTTATATAAAAAGAAAAAGGGTGGCTAAAGTAAATGTTGGTCCCTTAGAGGATAAGACTGGGAAATTAATGGTGGGAAATATGGAGATGGCAAAAACACTGAATGAATATTTTACATCAGTCTTTACAGTAGAAGACACTAAGAATATCCCAACACTGGACAAACAGGGGGCTAAAGGGGGGGAGGAGCTAAACACGATCAAAATCACTAAGGAAGTGGTACTCGGTAAAATAATGGGACTCAAGGCGGATAAATCACCTGGACCTGATGGCTTACATCCTAGGGTCTTGAGGGAAGTGGCGGTAGGGATTGTGGATGCATTGGTAATAATTTTCCAAAACTCCCTGGACTCGGCAAAGGTCCCGGCAGACTGGAAAACTGCTAATGTAACACCCTTATTTAAAAAGGGCAGTAGACAGAAGGCTGGGAACTATAGACCGGTTAACCTAACATCTGTGGTAGGTAAAATTTTGGAGTCCATTATTAAGGAGACAGTAACAGGACATTTGGATAATCATAATTTAATAGGACAAAGTCAGCATGGTTTTATGAAGGGGAAGTCATGTTTGACAAATTTGCTGGAGTTCTTTGAGGAAGTAACATATAGGGTGGATAAAGGGGAACCAGAGGACGTAGTGTATTTAGACTTCCAAAAGGCATTTGACAAGGTGCCACACAAAAGATTATTGCTTAAGATAAAAAATCACGGGATTGGGGGTAATATTCTGGCATGGATAGAGGATTGGCTATCTAACAGAAGGCAGAGAGTTGGGATAAATGGTTCATTCTCAGACTGGCAATCAGTAACTAGTGGTGTTCCGCAGGGGTCAGTGCTGGGTCCCCAACTCTTTACAATCTATATTAACGATTTGGAGGAGGGGACCAAGTGTAACATATCAAAGTTTGCAGATGATACTAAGATGGGGGGGAAAGTAGTGAGTGAGGAGGACATAAAAAACCTGCAAGGGGACATAGACAGGCTAAGTAAGTGGGCAGAGATTTGGCAGATGGAATACAATACTGGAAAGTGTGAGGTTATGCACTTTGGCAGGAAAAATCGTAGAGCAAGTTATTATCTTAATGGCAAGAAACTGGAAAGTACTGAAGTACAAAGGGATCTGGGGGTCCTGGTGCACGAAACTCAAAAGGTTAGTATGCAGGTGCAGCAAGTGATTAAGAAGGCCAATGGAATGTTGGCTTTCATTGCTAGGGGGATAGAATATAAAAATAGGGAGGTATTGCTTCAGTTGTACAAGGTATTGGTGAGACCGCACCTGGAATACTGCGTACAGTTTTGGTGTCCATACTGAAGAAAGGACATACTTGCTCTCGAGTCAGTACAAAGAAGGTTCACTCGGTTAATCCCGGGGATGAGGGGATGGACATATGAGGAGAGGTTGAGTAGATTGGGACTCTACTCATTGGAGTTCAGAAGAATGAGAGGCGATCTTATTGAAACATATAAGATTGTGAAGGGGTTGGATCGGGTGGATGCGGGGAAGCTGTTCCCGATGATGGGTGAAACTAGAACAAGGGGGCATAGTCTTCGAATAAGGGGCTGCTCTTTCAAAACTGAGATGAGGAGGAACTACTTCACTCAGAGGGTGGTAGGTCCATGGAATATGCTGCCCCAAAAAGCTGTAGAAGCTACATCATTACATAAATTTAAAACCGAAATAGACAGTTTCCTAGAAGTAAAGGGAATTAAGGGTTACAGGGAGCGGGCAGGAATTTGGACATGAGTCTAGGTTCGGATCGGTCATGGCCCTGTGGGTAGCGGAGCGGGCCCAGGGGCCGTGTAGCCTGATCCTGCTCCTATTTCGTGTGTCTAATTCTGTTAGATTCAGGAGATGGTTCTGTGATAGTGTATTGGCGGTTAGGATCAGATCAGCCATGATCTTATTGAATGGCGGAGCAGGCTCGAGGGGCCGATTGGCCTACTCCTGCTCCTATTTCTTATGTTTACAGTCTTTTTATGTCTCTTGCTAGTTTACTTTCATATTCTATTTTCCCTTTCTTTATCAATTTCTTGGTCCTCCTTTGCTGAATTCTAAAATTCTCCCAATCCTCAGGCTTACTACTCTTTTTGGCAACATTATAAGCCTCTTCCTTTGATCGAATACTATCTTTAACTTCTCTTGTTAGTCACGGTTGGACCACTTTTCCTGTGGGGTTTTTGTGCCTTAAAGGAATATATATTTGTTGTAAATGATGTATTAATTCTTTAAATGCTAGCCATGGCTTGTCTACCATCATACCTTTTAATGTAGTTTCCCAATCTACCTTAGCTAACTTGCCCCTCATTCATACAAAGTTTGCTTTGTTTAGATTTAAGACCCTAGTTTCAGATTTAACTAAATCACTTTCAAACTCAATAAAAAATTCTATCATATTATGGTCACTCTTCCCTAAAGGCCCCTTTGCTACAAGGTTATTAATTAACCCTTTCTCGTTGCACAATACTAGATCTCAAATAGCCTGTTCCCTAGTTGATTCATCAACATACTAATCTAGAAAACTATCTTGCATACATTCCATGAATTCGTCCTCCACACTATTACTGCAAATTTGGTTTGCCCAGTCTATATGTAGATTAAAGTCCCCATGATTACTGTATTACCCTTGTTACATGCGCCTCTAATTTCCTGAAATAGGTGGGAACTTTATTACAATATGATAATGGGATGGAAGTGATGTCAGATGTCTGATGTATATGTCAGAAATACACTGTTAATTTTGTCCATCTAAATTGGTCATCCAAATTTGCTAGGTCATACCTTATAATATTTAAAGGGACAGCCTGAAAGTTTAATGTTTGCCATTCAATTGGTTTTTGGTACTCTTTTTATATTTTTTGGTTTCAACTCAGTGGCTGAAGAAGATTTGTGGCATAGGTGTTAAGCAACCGATTTTCTTTGTGTGTATGATACCTATGAGATAGGACATGGGGAACCCTATAAAATCCCTCTAGTTTTAAGCTATTTGGAGGAGGAATATAAAGAGGCCAGCAAAAGCAACTTGCATTTATATAGCACCCTTAACATAGTAAAATGTCCCAAGGAGCTTCACAAAATTTGACACCGAACCACATAAGGAAATATTAGAACAGATGACCAAAAGCTTGGTCAGAGACAGGTTTTAAGGAGTGTCTTAAGGGAGGAGAGCAAGGTAGAGAGACTGAGAAGTTTAGGGAGAGAATTCCAGAGTTTAGGGCCTTGGCAGATGAAGGCATGGCCACCAATGGTGGAGCGATTAAAATGGATACGCAAGAGGCCAGAATTGGAGGAGCGCAGAGATTTCGGAGAGTTGTAGGGCTGGTGGAGATTACAGAGATAGGGAGGGGTGAGGCCATGGAGGGATTTGAAAACAACAGTGAGAATTTTGAAATTGAGGTGTTGCCAGACCGGGAGCCAATGTAGGTCAGCGAGCACAGGGGTGATGGGTGAACGGGACTTGGCGCGAGTTAGGATATGGGCAGCAGAGTTTTGAATGAGCTCAAGTTTATGGAGGATGGAAGATGGGAGGCCGGCCAGGAGAGCATTGGAATTGTCAAGTCACAGGAAGGTGGTTGTGGTTTTCGGAAGCCAATTGTCACAGCAGCAGAAGATCTGTGTTACAATGCGATCTTGATGAAAACTCTTCAGCTGTAGCTTTTAACAGAATGAGCATCATGGAATTAAGCTTCAGTGGATTTTTTGGTGTCAGTAAGTGAATAGGTTTAAGAAAAAAAAGAGCATGAGCAATCTAGCGCAAACCCTGAGCTGGGTCCAGGCCTCTGAATTTTCTATCCACTACACCCTCAATGGCCTCTCAGCTGTGCCACCTCCTCAAAAGGTGTAAGAAGATGACGGTAAGGGGACCTCCTCCCATTTAGGTTCTCTCTCTTCTCATGCACTGTCTTCTTTGGGAAACAGATTAGAAGAGGTGTGTTGTGATTACAAGCCATATATCAGGCAGGTACAGTAGATGGGCAGGATTCGTCTGCGAGGAAAGCATTTAAGAATTCAAGGGAAGGAACACTGACCAGGAAAATTTGCTGTTGCAATTGTACCCTGCTGCACAATAGGTAGTCACGGGAAAGATTTAAAGTACTGTAAGACTTTAACTCAAGATGCCATATATGCTTAGTATGCAGCATTAATATAAGGTTACGGTGGGATTCTTGCTAAAAGGCAAGCTCCCAATGAGAAACATTATTGATGCCAAGAGCTTGGCCACAGAATGTAAATTAGGCTGACCCTGGAAATAGAGGCAGGGTCAGCACACTAATGGTCAGAAATGTGCTAATGACATACTGTACTGCCAGAATGGAGGCCTCAAATGAAAACCGGGCTTAGCTGAAAATGGGATTAAAAAAACAGGGTTCAAATTTCCATTACACAAATATTGCATATTTATTTGTTTCAAGCATATGTATAAATTCTAATTATATAATAAAGTTGTAATACAATGGTAGGACTAATCCAGACAAATATAAATCTAAAAAAGAAATTGGTTAGTCATTAGCCACCTTCCCATAAAGGGATTTGAATGAGGAAATAATTACAAATAATTCTGTTAAAATCATATTTAATTATGTTTTGGGGAGGAAATATAAAATGCTATTTGCAGTATTATTAATTATACTTGTGTTGAGATGACAAGAGAGGTTGGATCAAAGAGGGAAGAGCAGGCAAACAGGGAAGTGATGAGTGACTATGAAGTGATGACAGTGAGTTCAGCTAGAAAATGGAGTGAGGAAACATACCCGTACTTCCTGAATACCAGCCAGTTCTGTAGTGACCAGATTAAGTTGCAGTGGGCAAGAAATGTTCATCAGCATGGATCAAGATGGTTGCTGTGGATTACATTTGTGAAGCTAAAGGTCATTTTCAGATTGGCAGGTGACCTTGAGTGAATCGGTAAGGCCTGAGCTGGTTCCTGCTTACATTTTCTGTCCCCTCCATGCCTGTGCAAGAATAGTACTCGAAGGCAGCATAGCATTCTTGAGAGATGAGATTAACTATATGAGTTAGGAAAATGAAATTCAATTGTTGGGAGAGGAATATGCATCTGGGGAGGCAGCGGGTAAAAATATGATATTACAAAAACAAATAAATACCTGTAACTTTCTTATTTCAGGAATGGTCTCCCAATGAGAGCTGTACAGACTTTCATTTTAACTAATGTGATTAACTGTGCCACCATTTATTACAAAGAGAATGTCAAAGGCAGATGTTTTGGAAGCAGTACTGTATAATGAAAGCTATGAATGTGAAGGTATCCAGATTTTTGATAAATCAATGTATTTGGTTTTGTTCTCTCCTTGTTTACCAATCCTTCCCGCCCCCCCACCCATTGAGTGGGTGACTTATGTGGACAAATCACTGGCCGCAGGGGTTGCTCACTTGTTCAAGCAGTTGGACATTTTACTCCCAAACAGAAAGTCAAGAGTTCAAATCGCAGCCAGCCTGTCACTCACAGTTGCTCACCTCAGGAAGTGACTTTGGCCAGTTTTCTGCCTAACGACCAGATGAAGTTTCTCTGGGGTTTTTTCCCCTCCCAAGCAGCTAGTGGTTGGAGTGGGTGGTGCACTAGCTTGAACAAATGGATAGGTTGTGTATTGCCGGACCTATCTTTTCTCACCCTTTTCCTATGATCGTAAGAGATACATAAAGTAAAGGATTTCATTTACTGGTTGAGAGGGGAGGATAGAAAGGGAATGGTATTTTAAATCTCATCCCATTAAATTCACATTTCCTGTTAGCTGCTTATGGAGTAACACAGTGGTCATGGAGAATCTGTAGCTCTGCCACATCTCTATTTCCATCTGGAGGGGAGTGGTATCGAAACAAAATGGTAAATATTTGGGAGAGCAAATAAATCTTCAAGATTTTTTTTAAAATGCCGATGCATTTTTTCCTAAGGAACGTTACTTGACAAACATTTCCACAATATATCAATATACATCCGATGGCAAATTACCTATGATTTTCAAATAAATTTATTATTTCTAAATTTTGGCTTTTGCATGACCAATGACAAGTCAAAAACATAGTTGTCAGATGGGACGTGATACAAAGCAAGGCTGTTTATAATTTGGATCATAAACAAGGTAAAAATAAGGTATTGAGCACGAGTGTTCATTTAACTGACTCTCTTGGAAAATGCATTAAAGTACTTGTGTGTCTTTTTTCCAATTTCTAGACACTTACCAGATATCCTTATGAGATAGTAATTTAAGATTAACTTACTGTAATACCAAAATTAATGGAGCTATGGACAGTATTACTTTTCATGAAGGGTAAACTATCCTCTGCCACTAACTGTTATTAGAAAACTATATATTGCTGTCAGCTGCAGTCTTCGAAGCTTAAAAAAGTTCCTGTCACCAGCTATTGCTTTTCAGCACGAATGCTTCCGGCTGCTAACTGGGGCTCCTCATTGCCAAATGTAGCTTCCCTTTAAAACTCTTCATTCCAGCATCCATTTCCAGTGTATTAATATCTCCTGTCATTGTTACTGAGGGTCTGGTACTTAGTATTGCTACCTGATACCTTAGTTTGTAAAGCATATATTACTTTGAGCTTTTCTTGCTAAATGTTATTGACACTTAAACATTTGATTCAATGCTTCGTGGCTCATCATTGTTCCTGAATGACACAGGTTTTCATAATTAAAGAACTTAAGCATTTTTATTTTGTGAATGAAATATTCTGATCTCTCATTCTGTTTATGGCTCTTGTCTCAGTAGGTTAGCAGTCATGTAGGTTTGCCCTTTTCTTAAGGTGCCAACAAGGCTTTCAGTGCATTTAAAAAATGTATCTTTGCCCAGCTTATGTATTAGATCCAACTTGTAAATTGCTTACATAGGATAAACCTCAAATAGAACAAACATGACTCTGTGGAATTCAGATACACAAAGCAAATAATATAGTTACTATGGATTACATTTTCCACTGAAAGATTTTTGGTTTGTGGACATATCCTTTTGCAAGAACAGTGCATGGAACTTTTAATGAATCTCTATTTATAATGGATTAATTCCAGTGTCTCAAATAACTTACGATGTGACTGATTTAATATTTATTTGTAATGATATTATTACCATCATAGTAAAATTCTGAACATTACCCTTTTTTTTTCCCCAAAACCATTTTTTCCTAACAATTTCAGTTCTTCCAGTTCTTTTGTTGCATAATCAGATCCCTGAAATCATTCTTTCCTTTAACTTCCTGCAACATGTATTTCTTCCTTCCATTTGTCATGTTCTGATTTGAGTAACAGGTTGTTTTTGCTCTGGTTTGCTCTAATTTGATATGTGACTCAGAAGTTAATTATGTTAAAACAATTGTGACCTAAGATTTGATTGTAAAATGCTTCTACCGTATCTGCGGGAGAGAATAATTTAAGTTGGTCTTAGCAAAACATTTCCGGGACAAAGTCAAAGGTTGGCATAATATTTTACAGAACAATGTTTAATATTACTTGAAATGATTGTTTATTTTCCGTGACTGGGGGAGATGACGCTGCAAATCATATTTAAATCGTTCAAAACAGACAAGTGAATGCAACGTGTTGGCTGTTAAATACCCTGCAATCTAGTTGTTTCTTGCAATCTACTTAATGTGGATTCTTTCACGAATATTGTATTCTCTTACAAGCCTCTACAGTTACTAGTATGGAAACGTTAACAATAGAATTTACTGGCTATTTGAGATGAGTGTGAGCAGCATTGTGATTCATCTAGCCTTAACCTGAGCGAGGATGGTGTTAAGTGATCAGAACTGGCTCAGTGAAGTACCTGGGTTAATATTTAAATGATAGAATGCTGATAATGCCCTTGCTATTTGCTTAATATTTTAAGACTGCTCGATGACTAATTTTGCTATTACATTGGGAAAAGGACTAACGCCCTCTCTCAAGAGGTAGCATGCATGTACTTTCAACATAATGAATTTCTTATTAGGATCGTTTTAAACACGTCATATGGATTTTTTTTTTACTTAATATGGTTTAAAATTGGGGTCGGTCTTGTGTGTTTTTTAAAATTAATTAAACTAAACGCAATGCTTCGTATAATTCCATTATTTATTTCCATGTCAGTGTTCGATGGGTCATGGAATTCACACTTAAAAAAACAGTTTAAAAATCTAAGTGGGGCTGAGCACCCATCCTTTTAAAAACGTCTCCTTTGAGACAGTAAAGAGTGTCAGACAGTATTCGGTCAGATATGTATTTTTATTGATAAACTATGTTTGAACTAATTGCACAGGTAAACACGCCATCCCCGGAGACTCGGCTGCACTGCGGCTGTCTGATGTTCCAGAATATTAACTTTCGTCTACGACGCCACAGGCTACTTCCATGTACGATGTCAGTAACTTTTGCATTTCTCCGCCTTAAAACAATCCGATCGCTCTCGAGGTACGGTAAATAGATATTTCCCCCTTTCAAGCCGCAGCTTTACTTCCTAGGGATCAGCGGATTTCCATTGTAAGAAGAATCGTGATTCCACATTGATAAGTCGCAATAAGTATTCTAATTTTCTGCCATGTAAAATACTTCAAATTGCAAATACAGGGCAAGAAACCAAAGGTTGAAACTGACTATTCGAGCTTTGCTGAAACATACCTGCGGTGGTAGGTTTCTCGTACCTGTATTGACACTCGGCTGCAATGTGATCGGACTCTAGGCTGTATTGTCTTGTTGGTTGTGTGTCTGTTCCTGTTGCGTGTGCGTGTGTGTTTGTGCATAATTGATGATTAAAGCAGTCGTGATTACAAACATTATGAATCGCTGGGATTGTTGATGTCTGCTCCTCTCCCCCACGTGTTGGGCTGCCGGTCAACTTCGTGTGTCCGCTCTGTCCTGCCGGTCAGCAGGGGGCGCTCCGATGTCGCTCCCTTCACTCGCTCCGTCCTTCGGCCAGGAGCTTTTTGAAGGGAAATATCCCCCCACCTCCCCTCCCCTCCCACCATTCAGCTTCCAAACAAAACCGAGCTCTCGGTCCAAGACTGTTATTTACAGTTATCATGAAATCTTTATGCAATTAATACCCACATTAGCCCTGAACTTCCCGCGGGATATTTATAACCTTTTTTGCAGAGAGAGGGAAAAAAATATTAATGCTTGGTAGGAAATAACGATTTGCAACGATAAATTATCAACATTTTTGCGCCTGTTAGTTCCGCTGGTTCGCGCACGATTTATTTGCCGTGCTCTGCGACTCCCGGAGCTATAGTGTGTGTGTGTTTTTTTTACGGAATTGGTCAAATGTTGACAACCTTTAAGCCAACTTAACACCCAAGATTAGTGATGAGAAACTAATGAGAAAAAAAGGGTCTTCATCCGAGCGTCGCGCCCGGGGCTTCTAATTAAATCTTAGCAGATTGAAAATAGCCAAGATTCCTCAGCCAAAAGCTCCAGGCTCAACTTTATCTCAAGTTTTATATGTTTCTCTGGTTTTTTTTAAAGATCTTTCCTATCATCTAAGCAATTGCATGCTCAACTTTGCCGTCTTTTGCAGAGCTGGCGATTCGATCTCATGGTCTTGCCTTCAGCAAGTGTGATTTACTAATTAGAATATTTACATCATTAAGTTCGAGGAGAGAGAGAGGAAAAATATCCGTCACTCATTCTTCTAGAAGATAGACACTCTGGAGAGTGTGGAACCGTCTCTAATTCAAAAAGGCAGTCGGGCAGAGAAGGCTGTGAACATTATCCTGCTAGTTATTAATCAGTACTTCTAATAGCTCGTTGGTTTCCTTGTTACAGCAGACGCTTAATTTTTTTTGCAATCGTTCATGTAATATTGATAGTAAGTATTCTGCAGATCAAGCGGCATACTATTTTTTGATTGGCCATGCGTGTTTATAAATCAAATTGCTAATGGGAAAATGATGCGCGTTTTTAATTTTATTTGCATTTCTTTATAATACAATTATTTCCAACAAGGGGGAAAAAACGCTATCAGACACTTTTAAATAACGAGGGTGCTTATCGAGCCAATCCAACGGGAATGTTTTAATATTCGTTTTCTCTGTATTTCTTGCCCGTGTTTATTGTCAAATCGGAGTCGCCACAGAACTGCAAATCTCATCTGTAAAGATGGAAAATATTACAAATAATAAATAGATTTATTTCACGACCATCCCCTCCCCTCCCCCCGGCCTTGATCATCAAAAGCAAATAAGAGTTGGCATTTACGCACTGGGGATAATTATGCAAAATATTTCGGAGCTTCCTGCGGGGAATAATCTGTTGACGCTTATTTTTTTTATATAAAAAAAGAACTTGTTCTAAATAAGAACCGAAATACAGTAATGTGATTTGTGCGGCCAGGAAATTCCGATTTTCTGATGAAGCAGTGACTGTTGATATTGTGAGGAATACAGGGCTCCCCTTACCTTTAACCTAACCTTTCAATTGTGATAGCGCAATAAAATTACAAACTTCGACATCCTTGATCATATTGTGTACAGCATATTGCAACGTGATGTATTGTATAATGTCTTCATATACAATATTAAAAGTCACCCAAGCTTTCTCAAATAGATACAGGAGATATAAACGTGACTTCAGTCAGATCCACTCTCTGCAAACCTGAAGTAGACAGTGTAGATGATGGGAGTTTGCGTGTGCACTGCTTTCAACGTTGTTCAATAATGTTTAGTGTGTTGTTACACACATACCTCTGTCTCTATAAAGGCGTGACGTCTTTATCTATAGACAAATATAGATTAATGTCACTTGCGTTTATATATTTTATGACCAATACAGAATCCTATCAATCCCAACCTGCACGTTTTCCTTTATTAGTCACTATACTCTGCTATGATACCCAATATTCCGATATATATTCCTCTATTAACGCATCCGCAGAGCAATCCATAAGATCGTCAGGATCCAACTTGTAAGGAAGAGATGTTCTCGGCTCATTTTGAAACCGACTCGGTAATGTGCAGGTTCAGGGAGAAGTGACTTGGAAGGAAAGCACAACACGTAACCTACTATAAAAGACTGCCTGACATTTCGGGCAACAATCAGAAACTATTAAATAGGCTCCATCGCACTGAAAAAAAGAATAGCCAATAAGTCTACAACGTACAACGTGGGTAAATGTGAATCCTAATTTACTCTATAGACAGATGGCATAAAGATTTTTAAAGTGAAGCAGAAATTTGGATTTGACAAAAACTTAATGTAAATCTTCCCAATTCTCCCGTTGCCAATTCTTGATCTACCGGCTTCTGACTGGAAGAAATGCGGTGTTAAATGTGACCACACAACAGTCACAAAACTTATTTAAAAAAGGACTAAAGGTCGATTTCACTTAAGAAAAGCGACATTCAAAGGTAATGTATAGACGCAACATTGAGCTGGCGTGCGGTCTAGTCAGTGTGCAGAGTTTTTCAGTGGGGTTTCATTCCACAGCCCAGGAAACTGTTCCAAAACATAATATTCAACACATATCTGTCTGTGCTTTGTATTAAAATTGTAATCGGGACGTATTTTGAAGTACAAGTTATATTACAAAGTCAAACTAGCCGATTACTTTTAATTGTTCTCAAAGATTCGCGCTCGTTTTCAATTGGTTAATATTTTATGGAAGGTTATAAAGGATGTACACTTGAGGCTGAAAAATAAACCTTTAAAATCAAATAATATACAAAAATACTGACGGATTACGAAATCAAAACGGGCCGACTTAAAAAAACAAAATCTATTTTAGGTAATCGTGCACACGTACAGAGGGGGACAAACAGCTGCAGTCCGACCATTTATTTGCATTGATTTACTTGGGCGATGAGATAAAAGCCAAGTATCCTCAGAGAAAGCGTTCACAGGTAATTTGTCATAACTTCCGTGAGAGGCAGTAACACAATCCGAATTGATTCCTTTTCTCTTGTTCATATTGGTTATTTGAGGACTTTTCAGGCGTCGGAACAGTAACCTGCTTGGATCTGAAAAACCGAGCGAGGCTGAAACCAGACGTGAATCGAGTTTGTAAAGAGTTTTTTTTTTTGCTATCTTTTGAAAAGAGCCAAGAAGTTTTTTGTTGTTGGAGGCGTTTGCTGATTATCCCATGCCTGGCTCCCGTTTTCATTGATCATTCCATATGAGATAATGCAATTATAAACATCAATAGGAGGTTGCTGCGGGAATCATTATCTGGTGACAGTGATAAATGATCTCCAGAAATAGCGGCGTTTTCTCTGACCCACTCTGGGCTCTAGGGGTTGGGATACACGGAGTCTCCATAGTAACATGTTTACAGCTAAAATGGTTGGTTAAAAATTCCAAAATGTAGAAAAATCTTTATACAGACTATTCAAATGTACTGCCTTTTTCCCCTCCGCTGGTTTTAACACATTCTTCAGTGTACAAGAGTTTGCAGTAAAGAGACGCTATTGCCTAGCCATTTATTTCCGTAGTAATTTATTTGGGACGGGCTCCAGTAATTACATCTAAAGAAATGTGATGACTTTTCTTGATTTTTTATTTACTGTGATAAAAATATAGTTTTGCATTTGCAGTTGTCAATTATGTAAATGGAATTTTTGTTGGACTTTGATTTTTATAGATTTCCTCCCTTAAATTACTTTAGTGGAACTGCTTGTTTCATTTTAATCAATTTCCCCAAGAATACATTTAACATTGGAGTCGATACCAAATCGCTGCCAAACTTTCCAGCTTCACAGCAGATCTGAGCAGCGAATCTATAGGACGATATTATTTCCATCAGCACCAAAGACGGTTCTTTGACTTGTCTTATTAATGGAGCATTTCTTTCCTAAGTAATCAGAACTCCGCATTCGCAGAGTGCAATCTCCCATCTGCGCACAAAAAAATAAAACATTGATAAAAGGTTGCAAAACTCTATTTTATCAGGTTAGAATAATATCTATAAGAACCAGGTTTAGAATGCGCAAGGAGATACAATAGGAGGGTCTAAACTCACTAGATTTATTATTCATCATTCTTTGTGACTTTAAAGTCTAAAGCAGACGGGTCAAGAAACCCTTTCAGTTTTAAATGGCAATCCAGTTGCTCATTTTGCACCCCATGTCATTTCTTAGAACTAGCAATCCCTACCAGCAGCGTTAATGCAACATTTATCATTCGATCTGCCTTAAAAAATGCACGGACAAAAAAAATACAATGTATTGTTTTAATGTATTAACAAATATTCAACTAAATAACCCTAATCTTCAGATTAAGATCGACTGTTGTAAATAAAGAGCAATCAAATCATTTCAAAATGAATCCCAGTCCCCAGTTTAACGGCAAGAAAATGCGAAGTGTTTTTTAATTCAATTTTCAAAAGTTTGTTTTTTTATACTAAAGTTAGAGGATAACGATCTTGAATGGCCACAGGCACCACACATTGAGGATGGACTCACAGCGGGTCCTGCTGCACTGCATAGAGGGGCAACTCAAAACAAGTTGGAAAGTTCAGGCTCCCTAATCCAGAGTAAATGCACGGCTGCGTTTTGAAAGGGGAATGATGGGGGGGGGGAGCGGGTGCGCAAACTGACTTGAAAAATTCTGCCTTGGCTTATAACGAGAGTTTGGATTGTAAAAAAAAACAACTTCTTAAAGCAAAAGGCGCTTCATGAAACTCTCTGGGAAGGGACCAGCAAAGACGAGAAAGCGAATAATAAGTTTGAATTTTGGAATCAAAGTTTAACCACCGGGTTTTAACCAAAAGTGTAGCGAGCGCCTTTAACCGCTTGCTGCAGCTGAGAAAACGCCGAAGATTGGGATAGTTCCTGAAATGCGGAGAAATAAGGGCATCTGCAAATGAAATGAAAGGAATATGACTGAAGTTCAGTAAAGGCGAGCCTCCAAAAACTTTATGATTAAACACATCAGGTGGTCAGTTTGGGGTCTGCAGCTTGCAATCTCCAATTCTCACAACACAAAATAGCACAATTCAAAATACTCAACACATTGAAACATGCCTAAAACCGTCACCCAATGCTCTCTGTACATAACACATTTTAATGGTAGCAACCCAGGCTCTTTTTTTTAAATAAACTTTTATTAAGAAGCTCTGTAAACAAAAAGGAGAAACCTCCAGGGTTTTAAATACAATATAACTCACTTCAAATGCTGGCCAATCTGATTTTCCACATTTCTATAAATACGTTTTTTTCCCCTCCCGCCACCACACTGACTTTACAAAAACTCTGGAACAATTCAGCCCGTTCGGTTTAACGATCAGAGAAACTGTTTGAAATTAGCTGATATTTTACCCGCTCACTTTGGTGGGAAAGTAGATCGGAGGAGGGGGTAGAGCTGGGGGAAGCTGTGAGACTGGCCTGTTTAAAATGAGCTTCCAATGACTTTAAAACCAGAAAAGGCAAATTCTGGGGATGGAGGGGGATGTAAACATGGCGACACACAAATATAGAAAGGATTTGTAAAGTTGAACATGGTGGCTCGCATCACTTTTGAACTTTTTGTTTAAACCCCATACCTGCGACCAAGATATTGATAAAGTTGTTCACTCCAACGGCCGGATTTCTTATTCTCCGGGTGAGTGTTGGTGTAGAAAACACTGTACAACATGTAGAAATGGGTTTTTTTTTGTAGAGAAGATACCCTGTTCTTAAACCCTCTTAAATACTCCAATACTGAGCTTCCTCTTCATTGAGCTTATGTTTTCCAGTTGCTGTTCTGTTCATGCTACAGCAAGAAAAATAAAATCCTCCTGCTTTTTTGTATAAAACAGTGGCCACATCTGAGGAAGTGACAACCGCATCTTTGAAATATCACTCAGCGCCTGGGATCAAATATAAGACTTCACACCAACTGCCTGTGTACAGCAGCAAACAATGGGTTAAATGTGAACCGTACAGGACTGAACTAACCAACGACAAAAACAAAAACAGTCCTTTAGCTGCAGACACTTCTGGAGGGGTCTGTTAGAAAGTCCCAAGAAAGTTGAAGCCATTACAGGTGTGTTATCAAACAGAAAAAAAAATCTAAAAATGAAATATTTATTACGGCATTTTGTGACTGAACACCTTTTAAACATACGTCACAGTCCTCATACAAGTATTTATGTAATCTGACAAAGCTCGCAAGGGAAACAGCATTTTCCTCTAGTGACACGTGCTGATAAAAGTAAGGAATTCATTGACATACAATACCAATTCCACAGCAGATTTGATACTAGCAAAACATTCGTTATTTCTCATTGAGGTAAACACATAGATATCTAACATGTAACAATTAATATACTGAACTCTCTGTACCAAGTATGTTACAGTATTTTTGTTGTTGTTGCTTGTTCCAAGCAGTTTGAGTTCATTTAAAAAGGTCTCTGTTTTGGTGCAAGACCAGCAAAAGGATCTTTCATTAAGAAAATTCTGCCCAAGAGCATTCTGAGTTCGTGTGACAACGTTTTCTCAATGCTGTGGCCCACAGCCATAGGAGGAAGCTGCTAATTCATCTTCAGGTTTCCATCAACAAGCTCTTTGAAGAAGAGTCAGTCCAGAGCATGATCAGACATAGGTCCTTCACTCGGACCAAGTAGGCTTTGCCACTACAGGCCACATTCGTTCCAGTAAAATCAGGTATGTGAGTGCATTCTTAAAACCTTTCACCTATGGCCGCATCCAGAAAAGTCTCACGGATCTTCATCTTAGCTTCTTCCTCTATGGCAAGTTGGCTGGACTTGGGCAATCTGGTCTGAAACGTGGCTCCATTTGCTGTACGAGGACAACCATTTTGGGAACAACACACATAGTGTGGAAAAAGGATAACTTTCTTTCTAAAAACTATTGGAAGCAACAGAAATAGAGTGATCAACAGAAATGTACAAGTTAACTTAGTTCCTATATTTATGCTACAGTAGTAATAAATCTTTCAGTCTTTTCCAGAGGAACTTTACATTGGAGTTAAGTTCAGGTGAAGAAAGCCTTTGGCTTCACATTAGCCTGGGCTCGTCATTGGTCCTCTGCTGACGTTGAGAGAAAACAAAATCACAGCTCATCTGGAATTCCATTAAGTGTCAACATCTGTTCAAAGTTTAAAGTCTTACATTTTTTTTCTCTTTTTTTCCCTTATACTATTGGGCGTGGATGTCCATAACCTGTCCCCCCACACTGGGGTCTACAGGATTTAACATTGTGGGGCTTTGTGCTGACATTGGCATTCCAGGGTGAGGCGGGGGTCCTCCATGCATCATCATGGCCGGGTGATGTGGGTGACTCGGGAGATAGGAATGCATTGGGGGTCCGTGTCTTAACTGGGCAGGGTGTGGGGTCATCTGGGGAGGAGTGTAACTTGGCTGTGCCATACTCATACCCATAGGACCACCCTGAGATACATAGTCCCCTGGCATGCCTTGTAAACCTGAAAAGACAAAAATAAACAATTACAATGTGTTAACATTTTCAAAAAATACATTCCATAAAAGCTTATTCTAATGTCTCATTAGTAGTTTTCTTATATGGACAGTGCACATACATCTCTGTGCATATAGAGTTACAGTAATATTGATGTATATGAGCTATTACATATTCGCAGATATTTTATAATAAATCACTGCACTCGTCACAATGATTAATTCAATAACCATGTGTTCAATCTTACTCATAGGTCACAGGAGATACATTGGTTCATGAAAGAAAAAAAGATCAAGTTTCAGGAAAAAAGAATACAGGGAACAATAGAAAAAAAACTGAAGATTAAGCAGAACCAGAGAAGATATTAAAAGAAACATGGCAAGAGACCAAGAAGACATCTATATACAAGAAAGCTGGTGCAATGGGATCTCTCCCCTTCACACATGCAGTTTATCCAAATAAAAAAAGCACCCAAAAATTAATTGTCTTTTCAGATAAAATGGGGGAATTACTTCTCAATCCATTTTATGAATGTTTTTCAAGTAGAGTGGGACATTTGGATTGGGCTCTCTCTACTACATAACTGAAACTCAAAACATAGAAGGGAAGGAGGGGGGTCATACCTGTTGCTCTGAGAGCGTGGGATGTGGGCTTACAGTGGGAAAGATCTGTCAGTAAATGTTAATCAGATTATAGAGTCCATCCATCTAGCTAGAACTAATTTTAATATAAAATAACTAGCAATATAGTTTCCAATGCAGAGCTAAAATCAGAGGAAATTAACTTTACCTCTATTCATCCACTAGCACTTACCAATAGAATTGTGGAAGGTATTTTTTGACACTATAAGCTGGTAATCTAAAGACCTGTAAGCTGTTGTCATTGTGTTAAGTAGATCTGCAGTACATTAGTAACCACAGTGGTAAAACCATACTGAGACAATAATACAGTCTGCACTGTGTAATAAGTCCAACTCAGCTCTGTTTATTCTAGCACAGCAGCATGCTCACTGGATGATGATAATTAAGTACCAAATATACCATATTGTGTGGCTGCATAATCAAATAAAGGGAGGATAATATTGTCTGTATTAAGCCATTAATGTAATTGGTTATGAAGCATAAAATATGTTATGTAATTAAATAGGCCAGAAATTATATGGCCTATATTAAGAATTATCCAAGCTGAGAAAATGTTGTCTCAATGACTGTTTTAGGGAACATTGATTTTAACATTTTTTTTGACTGCATTAGTGAAGGAAGGAAGGAAGGAAGGAAACTGACTCCATCACTGATGTACTATGGTAACCCCCTCAAAGATCTCACATGAAACTATAACCATTATTTTACATAATCTGAAACAATCCAGTCAAGTTAAGTGACTGCAGGGAAGTCATTTTTTTGTGGGTAGCATATACAACTTTCAGTACAAAAGGATTGAAGATGATTTAATAATGAAATAGTCTGCCATTCTTTTTCAAATGTAAGCATTAAGCTCAATGGTAGCGAAGAGTTTCAGTTATTAAATAAAACCTCATGCTCTGATGCCTCAATGATGTGATGTATTGCTGTTTGCTGTATCTGAATTCCTCAAACATCACATACATTGGACACACTCCAACTGATGGATTATTTAGACTGTAGCCAATCAGCTTCTCTGCCGATTCCATTCCTGCACTTGCAGTCATCTCATAATGTCTGCTACTGTTTTTTTTTACATTTTCCTTTCTCTTTTTCTAATCTCACAGAGGAGGTGATGCATATACTTTCAGGGGGGAAAAATTCCCAGTGAGGAATGTGTTGTATCACCAGTGCCATATATCCAGACTGCGGATTGCGAACTGCAACATTTCATCTTTGCATATAAGATAATTCATGCATCAATCGTTTCCTGACAGATTTATGTCACTCAAAGGACAGTCTCACTTCTCGTTTTTATCGCTTCATGAAGCCTGGTTAATTTCTCTCAAGTCAATTGGTGCCCTGAAGATGTTTCTTTTCCCTTAAATGTCCCAATTGTTCATTCGCTGCTTGAGTTTGATTCTCTGGGCTTCATAATTAAACAGAATTACTCCAGACCTAATTTGCTCTGTATACTGTAAATTAGTTAGCTGACCTTTTGCAGCTTGCAAAATGGTGTCAAATGTCATGAGATAAATAATTACAACTGGCCCTTTATTGGAACAGCATGCAAATACGGGCAAGGAGAAAAAAATTGGAGTGGGGGGGGTGATGGGAATTAAAAAATTGCACTACATTAATAGACAGAATAAACAGCCCGATCGTACTTACTTCCCCCGTGCTTTGCGATTGGTTAACTAGATGAAGGTTACATGTAGTGCCATTGCCCATCCATGCCCATATTCATGCCCATTCCACTCATAGGTCCTAGAAGGGAGATAAAATCCAAGAAGATGCCAGAAAATCAGCAAGGTCGACTACTAGATAGTGAAAAAGATCCCTTATAATTTTTTTTGTATTTTAGGATCCGTGGGGTGGATAAATTCCTCACAAATCTCTTGTCTGAAAGATTTGTTTCCCCGTGGGTGCAAAGAAGACAGGCAAGGCAGGCAGCAGGCAGAGAGGAAAACCCTGTGATGGTGGGGCATGACAGGTGAAGTGGATGGAGAGATAGAGGAGGTGATGACGCTACATTTAGGGCGTGGAAGGACTGCATTTGGCTTACCAGCAGGCCGAATTCCCATATGTTGCTGACCATCCAATACAAAACTTCCCATTGGTTGGCCCTCTGGACTGTATGCTGCTCCTTGGCTTACTGAAGGATCAAGAAGAAAACCTGATTGTAGTCAAACGTGGACACAGAGGAGAAAGAAAAGACATACCAAACAATCAGCAGTTACTCCTGAAACAGCAAACACAATACGTTGTCAAACACCAGAAACTTACATGGAAAGTACCATTAAAGAAATAACTTTAGCACTGAATGCATTCACCCCACCCCCTCCCCATTTCTGAAAAATCCTGGCAGATAGAAACAGATCAAAGGTGCAACGTTATATTGCAAAAGCACAGTGTAAAGAGTAGTGTTTCAAAGCATAGCTGCTCTCCCCAATGCCTAGAAGATTTGGAAACCTATTTTATGCAAGAGTTAGGTATTTCTTCTGCTTGCACAGTCCATATCTCTTAATGCAAAGATTACATAGCTGGGCATTTTGCCCTGATGTTTCTCAATAAATAACCGTGACTAGTGCCTACACTTTCTTTAATTGCATACTAAGTATGAAGACATCCAGCCTAACTGTTAATGGGTTTATTCAATCAGTATTATCAAATTACACAAAACTAAGAAAAGTGTTATGCAATGCCTATAATTATTGTGCAACAATTTAAAATTAGGATGATAAAAAATAAATCATAGAGGCATTTCCTCAAATCTTATTAAGTGCTCTCCCGAGTATGGAACTGAGCTTTACAGACCAGAGGGTCCCAGGTTCATAGATTCGTGGAATTGTACAGCAGAGGCAGGCCATTTGGCCCATTATGCTTGTGCCAGCTCTCTGCTTCTACCCCCCATACCCATATCATTTTGTTCTTTTTCAAATATTTATCAACTTCCCTGAGTTAGGTGATCCTAGCCAACTAAGGGGCACTACAAATGGCTTCAGCATTCCTGAGCTAGGGAGAAGGGGAGAATAAAAATCAGCCAAGCCTCCCAGTCCTAGCTTCATTCCAATAATGTGTTCTTGAATGTGTGTGTGTTGATTTTGGGTAATGAAAGCATTAGGTTTGGCTGCAATGCCTCTCACGCTTGAACAACCTTCCAACACTCTCTGTATAGACTCATGCATGAAGAAAGCCACTTGGGCAGGTATGCAGAAGGCACCTGTGGATCCAAACCCCACCCAGAGTCAGTGCCTTCAGCACAGCGAGCGAGAACATTTTTCTTACGTTATCTAGAATTTACTGAGCTTTATCGTACAGCAGTGAGATTAACTCTTACCCTGCCAATTAAAATCAGAACTCCCTCTGGCTATCAGAGCACATAAGATTAGTGTTTTGGCCTTCCTATTCTGTTTCACACTAGAGTACCGTTCCTGATCCCAGCAGAGACGCATGTTTGGAAAGCTGTATACAAGTCCCATAAATAAATAACAATTTATAAATTGAAGGAAAGCAGCGGGTGCAAATCAACATCAAATCAAAGCAGTGTGAGTGACAACCAAAACTTCGATAAAGCTTTTCACAAACCAATGCAGAAGGACACAACTCCATGGTCAATACAACATGTCCTTTGATTAAATATCGTGAATAAGCCAAATTAAAAAATAGATCAAATTGATTTTTTTTTAGCACTTTTACAATAGGGATTAACTTGAAATAAAATATATAATTTCACACCAGTTCTAATTTTCAATAAAATGTAGGTAAACAAGAAACTATGGACTATATTTTCCTCTATTGACCAACTTTGGCAAAAAAATAAGCAGACATGAGAGTATAGTAGAGAACACTGCTTCATACTCATGCTTACATTTCTTGTTAGAATTATTGAATGGAGCAAAATATATTCCTTGATGTTTCATCCAACCAACTGGTAAACAGTGAGTGCATTTAGGTTAACTTTAGCAGTAATCTTTTCAAGCAATCCGCAGCTATCATTAATGGTGATTAAACAACAGCATTGGTGAAATAAGTAAGCGCATTCACCAAGGAGTTGTGAGCAGTAAGGAAAGCATCAAGTGGCTGCGAAAGACGGCCAGTGAGTCAGCAGCAGTACCCACTCAGCAAGCTACTTGTGGTGCAAGGATATTTGCCCAATTACCATTATTAACAGAAATAAAAGCAGCTTCAGGAAAGTGAGGGTGGGGAATTCCAGTTGGCACCAATTAGTGAGGTTGCTCCCTGCACTGGAATTCTGGGACAAAAGCTCTCCCAGAATGCCTGGCTGCCAGGTTTATTTACCAGGTGAAGGAACTCCTGAAGAATAACTTGATGTGGATTTGTGCCTGCGGGGCTTGAATACAGATACTACTTGGGACTTGCCTGCTCGATTTGACTGGTCGATCATGGGTTGTACTATTCTTCTCCTGGCATTAATAAACCTGAAACAAATGAGAAAAGGGTAGATTTTAATTTCTTAGTTTGAAAACGCGATTTTAGAACTTACACTTTTGCATCATTTTAATTCGTTGAAGGCACAGAAAAGACACCCGTACATGTGAGCACATTTGTCATCTGTTGATTTAAAGGCCTCTGACGTCAACTATTTAAAATGTTAGTGTTTAAAATGGAATGTCTGCCTGTGCAAGAGGCACAAACATGGTAAAAGTTCATTGCCTCAAATAGGTTGCTTTCTCCTCAGAGGGGGTGCAACTCCCCTTCCAGCTGTCCATAAATGAAGACCAGGCTTTGCCACTCTCTGCTTTCACAAGGTATTGTTATGTCAGCAAGCCCATCAATTAGGCTGTCTGAAGTTTTATCACCACAGCAGCAAATAAGTGCTGGTACAGAAAGGCTCCTGCTCATTCGCAGCTCCTGCAGTTTTAGACTGTAAAGTCAAGGGGTCATTTAGAGGTTAGCGACTGGCAACAGTGACCTTTTCAACCAAGATTTCCACACCCAGGGCAGGAAAAAAAAAGGCAAATGCCCATCAGGAATGTGGGTACTAAAAGACATTTGAAAATAGACGACTTCTTTCTACAGGTCGAAACAGACACTTTTTATTTTGAGACGAAAGATACGTTTGCACTCAGGCACTTGTATCTTTTGTCATTTTGGGAAACAAAGGGGTGGAGAGGGATCAAAAATGGTGGTGGGGGCACCAGTCCATTAAGGTCTTTAAAATTAATACTTTTCTGGAAAACTTAAAAGTGCAAACTTCTTACATAAAAAAAGTTCTCCAATTATTGTACTTCCAGAACACCACCAAAGTGCTGCAGTTGTAAAAAAAATTGTGGCAACCTTGGATTTCACTTTTGATTTGACAAATTATGATACAGCTTGACGGTCCCTCACTGTTACCAGAAAATTGCCACTTTCCTGTTCTTCCCAAACAGCCAGATAAAATCGCTTCATAAAAGATATGTGAAATTAATCATCTCAGGTCTGGCTTTAATTTATCTGCCCTGCCTCCCAGCCCAGCCACCGCGCACCCCCCGCCACAAAAAAACCCTCATATTTCTTACTATCTAAAATGTTAGCAATCTCTATGTGGAGGCCAAATGTTTGCATTTGAAATGGAGCCAAGCTACTCCACTGTCTTTTATATCCAACTCAGTGCAAGAAATACAACTCATGCGAATGGCATGTAACAAATGTCTCATGGCTGTGAAATTGGGGGATGGGGAGAAAGAGAGGAGAGTGAACCAGGAGCCCAAAAAAAACACTATCCCATGACGGATTTCTGATGCGAAATAGCCATAGTCAAATAGCTTATTATTCTAAAGTAAGCATTCTTATTTCAGAATTTACCTTCTAACAGGATTGTAATAATTTTTGCCAATGTTTTAGCAAGTGCATTATGAATTATTTTCTATCTATATGCGGATTATTGAAGGGGAATCCTCTAAAGATTTGCATTCTATCTTTGTTGTCAAAAAAAATGTCACCCAACACAATTACTTGTCTTGCCTAAGCTTCAGTTGAAAAGCTGCTTCAGGCATTAAAACTAGCTAAGCAACCGAAGAAAGAGATGTTCTTCAGGGAAATGGTGAGGCGTCTTTATAACAAGCAGTGCAGATATCATTAAATCAAATTGTCAGTAAACAAATGTCTGTTCCGCAGTCAGAATACACAAAGTGACCCTGTTCCGAATAAGAGCCAGTTCAGTTACGATTACCAGATCCAAACTGAATCCAATTTATCCCATGTTCACACTTGCCACCATAATGAATTGTAGCAAGGCACAAAGTGATATTAAGTTATGCGTGTGACATGGGTGTCTGCAGATATATTTTTGATTTCAATCAATAGACTTTGAAGTCAAATCTGAATCAAGATCAAGTGCAATTAAACAGAACGGCTATAATGCACACCCACTGCAGTTTTTGGTGGAGGTTTTATGGGTAGTTTTGAAACTGCAATTTTCAAATAAAAGCTTTTAGATGAAGGTCATTTTTTTTTCAATAGGAGTTGTGTCACTCTAGCAGTATGACTGGACTTCTAAACAGAGGTCCCAAGTCTGAATCCTGTGTTTAAATGATATTTAAGTGGTTGTCAGTTCTCAGGCAGGCCAGTAGATGGGGTACTTTGCAAAAGCAGGGTATTTTCACCCATGTGGGAAGAAAAATTGGCAGGACAAGTCCCACGCACTATATTGTGTCTCCCATTGACAAATCACAGAGCAGCATTCACGGCCGCAGTGGAGAACTCTGAATTTCAGTGTTCTGAGCTCTTGGCTAATGGAGGAAGTGTCGCTCAGGTGGCAAACAGTACCAAACTGAAAGGGGAATTATAGGCAGACACTAATGTTTAGTGTCATGTAAAAGATCAATTGTGGGTTCAATTCTCACTTCCTGAACTAAGCAACACTAAAGCAGAAGCTGCAGTGTCTCCCTGTTGGGGGAGGGAATTCAGAAGGGAGAGTCCTGTCTGTCCAGTTAAAGTATCTACTGCTGGCTGGCTACAGGGAGCAATGATAGTAATGCGGGAGTAAGTAACACACACACCCTCTCAGTCGCAGGGGGTTTAAAGATCACGTGGACCTAACAAAATGGGGAATAATCTACGTCACAACATTACATAAAAGACATTTATCTGGAATGACCTGGAATGCACTGCCTGAAAGGGTGGTGGAAGCAGATTCAATAGTGACTTTCAAAGGGGAATTGGATATATACATAAGAACATAATAGGAGCAGGAGTAGGCCATTTGGCCCTTCGAGCCTGCTCCGCCATTCAATAAGATCATGGCTGATCTTCTACCTCAACTCCACTTTCCTGCACTATCCCCATATCCCTTGATTCCCTTAATATTCAAAAATCTATCAATCTCTGTCTTGAATTAACTTAACGACTGAGCCTCCACAGCCCTCTGGGGTAGAGAATTCCAAAGATTCACCACCCTCTGAGTGAAGAAGTTTCTCCATCTCAGTCCAAAATGGCCGACCCCTTATTCTGAGATTGTGACCCCTGGTTCTGGACTCCCCAGCCAGGGGAAACATCCTCCCTGCATCTACCCTGTCAAGCCCTGTAAGAATTTTATATGTTTCAATGAGGTCACCTCTCATTCTTCTAAACTCTGGAGAATATAGGCCTAGTCTACTCAATCTCTCCTCATAGGACAATCCCCCTATCCCAGGAACCAGTCTGGTGAACCTTCGTTGCACTCCCTCTATGGCAAGTATATCCTTCCTTAGGTAAGGAGACCAAAACTGTACACAATACTCCAGATGTGTCTCACCAGGGCCCAAATAATTGCAGTAAGACATCTTTACTCTTGTACTCAAATCCTCTTGTAATAAAGGCCAACATACCATTTGCTTTCCTAATTGCTTGCTCTACCTGCATGTTAACGTTCAGTGATTCGTGTACAAGGATACCCAGGTCCCTCTGAACACCAACATTTCCCAATCTCTCACCATTTAAAAAATACTCTGCTTTTCTATTTTTCCTACCAAAGTGGATAACTTCACATTTCTCCACATTATATTCCATTTGCCATGTTCTTGTCCACTCACTTAGCCTGTCTATATCCCCTTGAAGCCTCCTTGCATCCTCCTCACAACTTACATTCCCATCCACCTTTACTATACTATAGTAATATACTAAAAGAGGAAAAATTTGCAGAACTACGGGGAAAGAGCAGTGGAGTGGGACTAATTGTATAGCTCTTTCAAAGAGTCGGCACAAACACGATGGGTCGAATGGCCTCCTTCTGTGCTGTATGATTCCAGGAGTTTTTTTTAAGAAGAAAAAAGTTTCAGGAATAACTTTTAATATTAAATGCCAGTAGGTATCTCTGAGTTTTTTTTAGGACCTGTATCTGTTCATGGCAGTATGTTATCCCAGGTCTCCCAATTTTTCTCTTTGCAAGTAACCCCAAACTATGTGCCTACTGTGCTCAAGAGGGAAGGGTGCGTCACTTGCTCCTTGATCATTACCGATGTCAGTTCTGGCAGTATGGCTGAGGGAAATGGGGATTAAATCTGTCCCATTAACACTCGGTAGCACCAGATATTGCTTGTCTAACATGTTACACTATAGCATTATCGGAGCTACCTTTGATTTTACTCGGCTAACACCGTCTCACTGCGGTAATGGTAACTACCCAGGCTGATCTAACCTGTTATCAATATAATGCTACCTCCCCACCCTCCCTGCATACTGAGTTTAATTAGGAGGTGTGTATTTGCACTCTGATCTAACATTATAGTACATTAATTTGTACTGTTTATATTTAACATTTTGATTTGAAACCGGCAAAAGGAAAGCACATCCAAATGTAACTATTTGAAGCCTGGTGTCAAATGCAATAGGACTGTTGCATCTAAAGAACTGTCCTGTCGTTCTCTTCAATTTTTAAAATGATACTTTATAATGTAACATTTAAAATTTGTGGGTTACTTTTTCAGATGTCAAGTGGGAAAAAGATGTGCTATCAGAACTCAAAGGTTTACAGGTGTAGGGTAAATTACACTTCAGATCTTTTGGTGTCCATACTTGCTCATTTTGAGCATAGTAACCTTCTCCTTACTAGACTCACTGGCAGGCTAATGTGTTGTGTCCCTTTGGGAGTTGATTCAAAGCTCTGTAGCTACACTCCCTTTTATCAATCAGAATACGGCCAATTGAGATTATCAGACCAGGCAGATAAGGCTGTTTTCTCTCCTCCCAAGAGCCACTAATGGTGTGTGCACATGACACAAAAAAAACTCCAGAGATGAGAAGGAGACTTCATGTGCTCCTGTATCACATCACAGGGTAATGCACCCCTCCTCTTTCCCTTCCCCCATTCATTTCTCCCTGGCGTTCTCCAAGTAATGGGCTGGACTAAATTACTAGGTTTTTCTTTTTACCCCCAACCATTTTTATTATTTACATCTGGTAGTCTCCTTATTATAAAGTCTCTCTTGCTCCCCTCGTACACACTTGCACACAGAGCTGCAAACCATTATAGTCCCTCTCAGCATGGGAACTTCATACTGTCTTCAAACAAATAATTACAGGCAAGGTTAAGGGGTCACATAGAGGTCATATCTTTGGATACTCATCAGAATGTTTACATTAGTACGAAGAGTGGTTCATTTAACATGCAGAGATTTAAAAAATGTTTCTACTGTCTCACAAATGAGAAATAGGCACTTTAAAATGCTAGCCAAAAACAGAAACACGAACTTCCAAATATATAATCCTGAAAGTTTGCATATGCTTATGTTTAATGCATTCACTAATTGATCCTGACAATACGAGTAGTGATTCCTCTGCAGTTACCTTTAAAAAACACACACAATTCTGTGTGGTGCCTCTATATGTAGGGTTAACATTCTCCTACATCTATGCTCAAGTTTTATTGAACTTATTTCCCCTTTACTCATACCACCCTGTTTTCTGCTTCACTGATTCAATACCACACCTGGCAACCTACTCCTATTTTTAGCATTCTTGCCATGAGAAATCTTCATGCCAAACCTTATTTATCTGGAATGAAGCCCACATTAGATCGTCACTTCTACTTAAGCAAACTATCCTCCAAAACTAGTTGTTTAACCGGTTTGTGAAATCTTGTAGCTGATAACTGGAATCTAGCCTATAAGCTGAATACCATGCCTATTAGTAAGCCTTTCATTCTGTGACAGGACCTAATAGGCATGCTGATGAACTTTGATATTTTAAACAGTAAAATGTATTTGTATGGTAAGCAGAATTTTACTTTCTTGTGCAGGCCAGGATGCATTATGATTTGATTTCTCCCTATACAGAAATATAAATGTTCCAGTTCGAATAAAAAGAATCAATAACCTTTGTCGAATCTTCTATTTAATAGATCATAACAAATGCAGTTCAACTGAAATAACATGTAAATAATAATGGGAACACTTATGACCAGTCCAGCTACTAGAAGTATCAGCTCCTGGCCAGATTTTCCTGTTTCTGCACCTGGGGCTTTTGGATCACCTGGACACAGGAATATTGAGTAGGGAGGCATGGCCACCTGCAAGGGAGCCTTCCCAATTTCCATCCCTGTAAATTAATGAATGGAAATTTGGGCAACTCAATTTGAGATGGGTGCTCCTGACCCCTGATTTTCCTGGATTTGCTGCATCCAGCTTATCCAATGGCCCTATTAGCTTGCTATCAGAAAATCCCATTGCAATTTTCCAGTGTACCTTTGTAGTTTAGAAAGGCTGCTGAACTAAGGAGTTATCAACATAGGCTAAAAGAGTTGGGACTCTACACTTTAGAGAAGGGTAGACATGGGGGTGATCTGATTGAGGTTTATAAGATGATGAAGAGAATAGATTGTGTCCCAGTTGACAGTTTGATGTAATCTTTTCCGACACCTGCCAAATAATCCAATGGGGAAACCACGAGGGTTGTCTATCCCTTTAAGAGATTTTGTTTGTCCTGCACCATACAACTTCCTTTTCCCATGCCCTAGCACCCTCATGTGGTCTCTCTTTCATTATTTTGACCTAGGTAGCATAAGGTTATGAGAAGAAATCCAAAATATGAATTCCATTTTTCCTGTATAGTTAAAAAAAAGAAACAATTTGCTGAACAGTTACATTAACAAAAATCAGAAAATTAATAATACTTTGTAGATAAAATTCAGATTCCTAGTTGTTAACATAATAAATCATAATAAATAATGTAATAAACCATTCTCTGTAGACCTCGGTCTGGGGAATATTTGGTAATTAGAAGATAACTTCATTTGTACTTCTTTACAAAGTGAATGATCTTCTTCCTTGTTAATTTTCTCACATATATAGGTCAGTTACCAAAGTAACTTCCATTTTATGAAAAAAGACCTGTCCAGTTAGGATCTGTGGTCGACAAAATTCAGCTCGACCGCATGCCTTTATTTCCTTCAGAGCCCAGGAGCATAAAGTGTGGGATGAACAAAGTCCATTCAATCCAGCAAGTCTGTTCCCTCCACCAACCACGTAGAATTTGCCTGAATGCCAAACTTTTTGTGAAACATTTCCCTATGCTCCCAGAGATAATCATGCAAAATATTAATCCAACCTCTGACTGGTTGCATTCTAATGCTACTGAAATCAGCTCTTGTAACCGCTACAGTCTTATAGAATGGACTTTAATTTACCGGTGTAGTCTTCTTTTCCTGCCATCCAGTAGTGATTGAAAAAGTAGGATGAAGAACTCTTTCCTCATGATTGCTGAGGTAAGACTGTGGAGTGATTAATACACTTCTTCACATCCTTCTATGTGATATTAAAGACATAATGAGGGTGGAAATTCCTGGGCCAAAGAGATTTATCTGGGCAGTAGTGTAATTCAGGACAGGACCTGGTTACATTGAGCCCATACACCATTCTTTTTGAACTTGCCAAATTCTGCTGCAAATGGGGATGGCCTCATTTTGTGCCCAGACCATTTCTGTGCAGATGTCACAGAAATAGGCGGGACTAATGGGACAACGTCATCTGCAGAAGATCTGCCACTTCTGCCGCTGTTCTCCCAATACAATACATGAAGCCATCGTGCTAGTGTGGCAGGGCCTGAGCTTGGCGGAAGTGTGGCTTGCTGTGATTTCAAAGGCTGATTCCCTTGTGTCATTCGCTGACAGAGTGACTGACTACCATTACGGCAGCAACAACATTGAAATTAGAGCTGTGGTAACGTGCTGCAATCATATCGCTCCCCTCTCGCCCTCATTGCACCAGAAATGACACAGGTACCTGCCCAAAGTATGCTCATTTGGAATAGGTTGAGGGTGCATCCATGGAGCAGATGGAAGTTCTGCCTTGCCCCAGATCTCCCTTCAGGCAGCTGCCACAGGAACACCTAGGCTCATATTTTATGTTAAATTAAGCTTCAGGTTCAAGGGGACCGTTCACAACCTTGGTGTCGTATTTGACACCGAGATGAGCTTCCGACCACATATCCGTTCCATCATCAAGACCTTTCACCTCCGTAACACCGCCCCACCACCCATGGTGGTGGTCCCTGCCTCAGCTCATCTGCTGCCGAAACCCTCATCTGTGCCTTTGTTACCTATCGACTTGACTATTCCAATGCTCTCCTGGCCAGCCTTCTATCTTCCACCCGACATAAACTTGAGCTCATTCAAAACTCTGTTGCCCATATCCTAACTCGCACCAAGTCCCGTTCACCCATCACCCCTGCGCTCGCTGACCTACATTGGCGCCCAGTCTGGCAACGCCTCAATTTTAAAATTCTCATCCTTGTTTTCAAAACCCTCCATGGCCTCGCCCCTCCTATCTCTGTAGTCTCCTCCAGCCCTACAAGCTTCAAGGTCTCTGCGCTCCTCCAATTCTGGCCTCTTTTGCAGCCTCAATTTTAATCGCTCCACCATTGGCAGCTGTGCCTTCAGCTGCCTGGGCCCTAAGTTCTGGAAATCCCTCCCTAAACCTCTCCGCCTCTCTACCTCTCTCTCCTCCTAGAAGACACTCTTTAAAACCTACCTCTTTGACCAAGCTTTGGTCACCTGTCCTAATACCTCTTTACGCAGCTCGGTGTCAAATTTTGTTTGATAATGCTCCTGTGAAGCGCTTTGGGACATTTTACTACGTTAAAGGCACTATTTAAATGCAAGGTTTTTTGTACATTAGATTATACAAAAGAAGATTTTAATAAGCTCCAACTAGAAGTTTGTCAGAAGACCTAACCTTCTTGCCTCCTTTTGTAAATCCGGATACTAAAGGAAGTAATCTACTGCGTCCCTTTCCAAGGAAGAATGAAATCCAGAGATAGCTGTTACATGCAATCTAATAGTCTGCAATAATCCACTTTGGGCATTTTACTTTATTTCTCTCAGTAATGAGATCAGTAGACAAGGAGTAGTATATGCAGCATACCAAAACACTGTTTTCGTAAAGTAAATTCTCCTGTCTAGTCCAGCTGAAAAGGAAGAGGTAGAGATGGTCTCAGAACCATGCAATGAAGCAGTCAGAATGAAGCAGTAGAGATCATATTCATTTTCTCCTCAGCTAACATGGTTAGAGTAAAGAAATGGGTGGATGCTGCAATCTTCTCTGCCAGAGGAGTGACAAGCCATTGTGTGACACGGCTATGTTGTTTTGAATACTGTTCCTGGGGTGGAAGACTCTCAACTTTCTGCAGTTAAGCAGACCTCTTGCAGTAAACAGACATCTTGCCATGTACTTCTTGGACTACAACTTTCTGATGGACTTCCCACTCTTAAGCCATATCATGTTTCTTGGTCCATGCTATCAGAATGTTCTGTGCTCCTGTTAGTTGCCGGGATATATTCAGTTTTGATACTAATAATAGTACAACACCAATAGCATGTTTTCGCAGAATGCCAGATGAACATTTAAACAAACTGCAATTTAATTTGCTCCAACATTTTATGCCAAATCACTAAGGAGGAATGTCCACCCACAGAGCAGGAATCCCAGGAGCCATTCCTCTGGCTAAAGTAGATTTGAAATATGATTTTATTTTGTTAATAATGAAAACTGGCTCACGATGGCTGCAAAAAGTGATTTAATAATGGTGGTAGTGCTTATTTTATAACTTATGTAGTCATGGTCTCTGTGACATGGGTTAACACTATGCTAGCAACATCTACAGAGACAAACATTTTATGCAGTTTTCCATTATCCCACAAATTCTGGATTAGTACTCAGTCACTGGAGCACTACTGAAAAGTGCCAAAGGCTTTGTCCCTATGCAGGTGTTTGCTCACAGAAATAATCACGTAGTTCACAATATTAAGTACTGGAGGGTGACCAGCAATGGGCAGTAACTGCCGGCCTTGCCAACAAAGCCTACATCCCAAGAATGACATTTTAAAAAACACGTAAACACCAACACACCCGATATAAGCAGTGGGGACCATATCACACTTGTCCTCAGCAGGTCCATGGAACATCCAAACCTAAACTCTGCGATACTCATTCTTGGTGCAGAGACCTGACCCCAGGGATGGTGGATATTGTCTACTCCTGTGACTGTATCATGACTCAGCTCCCTTGATAAGTGTAATGTCTGTGTGACCAGTGTTAAAAGTGGCAATATCCAAGTTTCCCTTTAGAAGGGTGTGATGTAGTAATATCATCTTACAGAATCGCCAGGGTGGAGTTTGGGGCGCCAGGCTGAGAGAATTACAGCCAAGGACCATTATCTATCATGAAGTTGCTTGCAGTAATCATTTTCATAATGCAAGTTGTTTTAAAAGGTCACTACAGATTCATGGTGCACCATGAGGGAGACTGCTGTATATAACAATATTACACAAATGACACCATGTATACTTTGTGAGGACATTATGTGTATGTGGTAAACCACTGTTTGTATTCCTGTTTGTCCTGTTTGTATTCCACTGTGTACATGCCTGGACATGCCTCGGCTGACTCCTCCCACAGGTCCTAGTATAAAGGTGACTGCTCCCCAGCCCTTGGTATCCTGGACCGGTCGACCACTCGAGGTAGACCTCCATTCTGTTGTTAATAAAAGCCTTTAGTTACTCTTCTAACTCTCAGTCTTTTATGAGTAATTGATAGCGCATCAGTGTAGAACAAGAATCAGGATCTGTCAACGGCCCACAAGTTCCCAATAATTTCTACATTTCCAGCTCAGCAACAGTGACTGCACTTCAAAGTAATCCATTATGTGTGCAGCACTTTGGGACATTCCGAGAGAGGTGAAAAGGTCCTATATAAATGCATGTTCTTTCTTTCTTTTACCCATGGTATATGTCGAGCAAGAAATTAAGATGACTAGCAAATTTTGATCAGGTCCCAACTTGTTCCTGATTCGTACTGGTACAGTCATTCCTGTTTTGTGCAAATCTGTGTATGAGCAATAAGTCTGTCCTGCATGTGGTATGCAATAGGAATCTACTGTAGTTCAGCAAACTTACAATCAGACTTTGTAATAACGGGTATCTGATTTTTTAAATACATTTATATTTTGTGATTGCAATGGAAAATCAATTAAACGTATCCAAAAATTGAAATATTTTCCAGCTAAATATTTAAAACATTTAAAATTCATCAGAAAGAAGGAAAAATCAACACAAATAAGTTGTGCTATAGAATATCTATCTTGCCTTTACATTATGACATATTTTAATAATCCACCCACTAAGCCTACAGTATAGGAATTCACACTTATAAATATAAACAGTAAATAAAATGGAAATTATATTTATTCAATGCTTTAATGAATCACTAATGTTCCTATTGAGGATATTAGAAAGGTCCTGTGAAATACAAATTTTGTTTGAGCAAGTGATGTTAGCTGGTTAGCATGCGAGTGTGATATTGATGATTGATTAAAGATCACTTTATTATTTCACAGATGTGAATTCAATGTTCTGTTTGTAATTGAAAAATGAGTGGTATGGGATAGGAATGATGTGATTGTACAAATAACACTAATGTTAGCGATAAGACCTGTGAGTATACAAAGACTAATGTTGAACACCATTTGATTGTGTCACAGTTTGAACATATAGCTATATCTATATATATAAAAAACGGTCTGTCTTTCCGTCTGTCTGTCCGGCTATACAATCAAAAGTTATAGAGCGTACCTACACATATGTTATATCAAAAGAAAGCTTATCATTAGGTGAGTCTCATAGGCATATTTACTTTTTGGTCAGACAAAAATTATTCGGACAGTATACAAAAAAGGTTCAAAAATCCTCAAAACTCCACTCATTAGCGGTTGACCAATCCTACCTCTCATTAGCGTTGAGTGACGTGCTGCTTGACCAATCCTACAGTTCAGTGACCTGATGGTTGACCAATCACGGGCGGGACCTAATCCTCCAGTCTCCCTAAACTTCGACGCCATTTCTTTCATCCCCACAGGGACAGCACCAGCCAAACAAACCCCCACATTGCGACTCCGGGACCGGCAGGTGAGTTTACACACAGCGGGCGGGTCATCGGCAGCGGCTGCCCATCAACCGCGCCACCCGCGGGGGAGCTCAGCGGCAGCTGCCGGCCGTCAACCGCGCGATCCCCTGGGGAGCTCAGCTCGGGTCCGTCTCGGCCCGAGATCCCGGCCGACCCTCAACCGCTAGGCCCCGCACGGCCCGTATCACAACGGCACCGGGCCTGAGGCGCTAGGCAGGGAGAGGGGAGGGAGGGACAGAGAGAGGGGGAGGGACGGGAGGAAGGGACAGGAGAAGAGAGGGGGAGAGGGAGGGAGAGAGAGAGGGGACAGACAGGGGCAGGGAGACTGTGCGGCCCAAAATTGCCCTGGTAACGCCGGGCACCCCCTGTAGTATATAATATCTATATCTTATATATATAGCAACACAATATTGCCCTAAGAAAATAGTCTCCCTGGTGGTTCAGTAGGTGATTTAATTGCTTAGGGTGATACTGAGGTATTTAATCAGCAAGGTTGATATTGTTTTGCTATATATATATATATATATATATATATAAGTATAGATATATATATAGCTATATGTTCAAACTGTGACACAATCAAAGTGTTCAACATTAGTCTTTGTATACTCACAGGTTTTATCGCTAACATTAGTGTTATTTGTACAATCACATCATTTCTATCCCATACCACTCATTTTTCAATTACAAACAGAACATTGAATTCACATCTGTGAAATAATAAAGTGATCTTTAATCAATCACCAATATCACACTCGCATGCTAACCAGCTAACATCACTTGCTCAAACAAAACTTGTATATTCAAACCTCAGCTGCAGCAGCAATCATGGCATTACAATTGGCCTTGGCACCGTTGAGTTAGGGATGGAGAAAGTTAGCCAAGGTTTCCACTTCTGAGTGTTATCCAGTAATCTCCGCTGGAAAGTTTATATGAAGATGTCAGCAGAGGGCAGGATTAGGTTCGACAATGTTGCCCTTCATGTTAGGTAAGCTCATACCTGAAGAATGGCCACTTGGATGAGATACCATAGAAAACATAGAAACATAGAAGATAGGAGCAGGAGTAGGCCATTCGGCCCTTCGAGCCTGCTCCGCCATTCAACGAGATCATGGCTGATCATCCAAACCCTAGCACCCGATCCCTACACCGACAGCCATCCCACCCAAGCCCTATCCCTGTAACCCCGTAACCCCACGTATTTAATCCCCACTAACACTAAGGGCCAATTTTTATCATGGCCAATCAACCTAACCCGCACATCTTTGGACCAGAGTGAACCCAACATCCAAACCTCATACTCCACCACCATGAGGTACCTGAGTGAACCTAGATCATAGTCCACCATGAGGTACCTGAGTGAACCTAGATCATAGCCCACCATGAGGTACCTGAGTGAACCTAGATCATAGTCCATCATGAGTAAGTTGCTTCAAATTTCAACGTAATTCTGTCAGGGATTGGAAAATGAGTGGAACCTAGATCAGCTGCCTTTCCACCCCTTTTACAGCGAAAAGCAAATCGTGGTGGTGGTTGGTGGGGGGGGGGGGGAGTAGTGCTTTTTCTGTCTGCACCGGTTAAGTCTGCCAGCACTTTAGCGGGCCTGTCTGGGGGCGTTCTCTGGCTACCCTGGGAATCCTGCCCCATGTGCCTCTGATAGTCCCAACGGAATCTACATCTGCTGAGAGCTGGTGTAGGTTTTGTTCTGGAATTAATGAAGGTCCCTACACAGCAGAATCTAACGGCATTATATATTGGGAAGACCGAAGCCATTATTTTCGGTCCCCACCACAAACTTCGTTCCCTAGCCACTGACTCCATCCCTCTCTCTAACATCTATCTGAGGCTGAACCACACTGTTCGCAACCTTGGTGTTATATTTGACCCTGAAATGAGCTTCCGACCACATATCCGCAGCATAACTAAGACCGCCTATTTCCACCTCCGTATCATCGCCCGTCTCTGCCCTTGCCTCAGCTCATCCGCTGCTGAAACCCTCATCCATGCCTTTGTTACCTCTAGACTTGACTATTCCAATGCATTCCTGGCTGGTCTCCCACATTCTACCCTACGTAAACTTGAGGTGATCCAAAACTCGACTGCCCGTGTCCTATCTCGCACCAAATCCCGTTCACCTATCACACCTGTGCTTGCTGACCTACATTGGCTCCCGGTTAAGCAACGCTTCGATTTCAAAATTCCTGTTTTCAAATCCCTCCATGGCCTCACCCATCCCTATCTCTGTAATCTCCTCCAGCCACACAACCAACGCCCCCCCCCCCCCCCCCCCCCGGAGATATCTGCGCTCCTCTAATTCTGCCCTCTTGAGCATCCCTGATTATAATCGCTTAACCATTGGTGGCCGTGCCTTCTGTTGCCTAGGCCCTAAGCTCTGGAATTCCCTGCCTAAACCTCTCTGCCTCTATACCGCTCTTTCCTCCTTTAAGATGCACCTTAAAACCTACCTCTTTGACCAAGCTTTGTGGCTCGGTGACAACTTTTTTTTTGTCTTATAATACTCCTGTGAAGCGCCTTGAGACGTTTTACTACATTAAAGACACTATGGGGGAGAAATTGGGTGAGTAGCGCCACCTGTTAGCGCCTAAAGAGGCAGGCAGTGGCTGTAGCGCCACTGGCTGCACCTCCCACGATATTCAGGAGGGGCGCTAATGGTGGCGTTAGCCTGTTGCGCTGCGCCGCCACCGATGACGTCATTGGTGTGCGCAGTGCCCCATTTGCGCCCCGTTCGCGATATTTGGTAGCGAACGCCGCAGTTGCGCCGTTCGCTACCCGCGCCCGGTTCACGGGGCCTTACTGTGCCAGCAGCGGCGCAAGTTAAGGTGGAGGTGTGGGGCGGCCGCTTTTTCGGCGGCCGCCTGCCAGCACCTCCGTCCCCGGCCTCCTAACCGCCCCTCCCCCCCGCGGCATTGCCGGCTGTTTCCCGAGAGCCCGGCACTTCTCCTTGGTGCCGGGCTCATTTGCCGGCACTCGCGAGCGGGGATTGCGCTGTTGCAGACACCTCCCCCTTAACAGTGGGAGGAAGGCCTGCAGTACCGCAGCGTGCCGTGCTGCAGCGTGTGGCGCTGCGGCACGTTGCACTGCGATAATCAGTTTCAGCGCCCTAAGAGGGATGCGGAGCCCCTCGAGCCTCGCCCCGTGTCCCTCGAGGGGCACTGAAATGGAATTTCTGGCGATCGGTATTACTCCGATCGCTGCACTAAATCCTGCGCTCAGGCAACTTTTGCGCCACTTTGGCGCCCCAACCCAATTTCTAGGCCTATATAAATACAAGTTGTTGTTGTGCTAGGTGGCTCTAATGTCTTGCCCAAAAACCTTAATTTTCAGGCCGAACTGACTCCCACATGGAGCAGCAGGGTACCACTCCACACAATGAGTGCCCAGTGCTATTAGTTAAATAAACCTGTCCCTGGGATTTGGGGTGGGATCAAGATGACAGCTGAGTTGGCGGGTGGGCAGAAGTTCTGCCCTGCTGCATTTCTAGTGGTGTGATGCCACCGCAGAATTTGTAGGCTGCCACCTGTAATCACTGGATAGATTTGAATCGTTATATGTTAGAATTTTCATGGATTAGTTGTACAGAAAGTATTTATATGCAATAGCTACAATGCTATATATGAATGAAAGTCTGTGAAAAAACTTCAGTTTTATAAAATGGACAATTCAGCAACTGTGGCTCATTTACATGGAAGCTCTATTCCTGTTGTCTTCATATTTAAGTACAACAATTCATTCATAAAGTAATTATCAACCTCCCTAAAGTAATATTCATAAGTTAAATTAATCAACTAAATGCACCTTGCTTTATGAAAGTTCCTTCATTTCTCAAAAGTGTTATTTCATTGATCTTTTAATTAAATGTGTTAATTAATTTTTATATCTTTTTAAATTTGTTGTTACTTATATTTTTTAATTAGTCGTGTTTTATTTGGTAGATGATTACAGTTCTAATGCATTAATCAGACTTATTTTTAATAAATATTTTGTCCTCCAGAAACTAAAGATTAATGTAATGAAAATAAAATCATATACAACACTATTGCAATAAAGTTAATTCAATTGTTGCCAAGGGTTTTTGTGTTAATTATTTATACATTTTCAAAATAAAACAATGTCTTCCAAAACTTCAAATACAGCATTTAAAGCAAATTGTAATTTGATCCAGCAACTCTTACCCTACAGTTGAAACAGAATATTGTTTGATAAGAATGGTGCTGCTTTAGCTTATTTGCATTTAAAGATAACCTTTTGTGTGGGCAAGTATAAATTTTTAAAATCTTGCCATAGATAAGCAAGGGGTGAGGCACAGTAATTACAGTTGTAGGGAATACAACACATTAAATGATGGCTTGGCTGGGAAAGTGTGGGAATCAATTGACAAGTGAACAAAAATAAAATAATTTAAATCTTAGCACCTGAGCATCTTTGTTCATTCCAGAGGTAAATTTGATGTGACAACATTTATACGATGGCTTAATAAAGCAAGAAGCAGATATTAGCAGACAAAGTTTTGATATAGTTTGGGAATAATTCGCGAGAGGAGAAAATTAGTTTCTCCTAGTTTTGGCCTTAGAGTAAAGGTCTTCACATAGTTTAATGCTTCCATCTTTCCTTTATTTTTTCCCATTTAAATCATGATAAATGTTGTTATTAAACTCACAAAAGGAAATATGGACCAGTTAGCATCAGCAGTCGGACAGCTGTTAGCTGTCTATCAGCCACCTGAAGTGGACAAGCAGACCAGGAGCGAGAATGTCACTCCTTTGATCTGGCAAAGAGCAGCTGCTGATTTATGTACCAGGACTTTGTTCTTCTGTTCTATTTTACTTTCTTTCCTAAGGCAGAACCACGAAATCTGGTGGAAACTGCTCTGTTCACTGCAACATCAACAAGCTCTGACAACTGCAACAGGCTTTCGTTGGCTCGGAGACAGCTCTCAGGCATCTCTTCTGATGCTCACCTTTCGAGATTCAGTTGTTATTGTTCAATTTAACTTCTGTACATTGAATGGACTGTGGCCAACACGCCTGGGGCATAAACACACCTGTATGAAAGGAGCCTTATTGTGGCAACCATCTCGTCCAACCTGCATACACACTACCCATTTCCATAGCAAGAAAGAATGCTCCATCCTCCCCAATGGCAAATCTTGCCTGAAGTGTACTTCATTTTTCTGCTGACCTCTAAAGCCTTATCCACAGTCAAGAACATTTTTCCTTTTTTTATTTATTAAGGCTATAAGACCTAAAGAATGGGGATTAGAGAGGTTACTTTATATTTCTCTGTCTGTCAGTCACCAAAAAAAATCTCTCGGGATTCATAGAACAAATCAGAATGACGATCCCTTTCTAGGGGTAGCTCCATTAACCCAAGCCCCCAAAACGTTGACACTTGCTATCTTGACATGTATATTGCTGAAGCAAAATCACCTCTTCACCATTAGTATATGTCACCATACACATCTTTCACTTTAGGTGTAGTGTTAGGCCAGCTTGTAGTTTGCAGAGCGCAGCATAGACATTTTCCTGAAAGAATTTTGGATGACCCAATGGATATTTCTTTTTGCAGATAATTCTGATGTGGTTAAGCTGCTTTGCTATTAATCATCCATGATGATAAACACTAAACGTAATCAATACTCTACTTTCATGCAGTCGTGTTAGATTACTTGATTGGATTAGAGATTATATTAATGGACTTAAACACAATAAATCCTGAACTCAACATATATTGGGATGGATCTCAATTCTTATATTTAATTCAATATAATTTTGAGATATACATAATTTAATTAACATTGTGCACAATAGCAGCACATAGGAACTGGTTGATTATTTTAAATACAGTATTTTGTATTTTGCAGAAGTAAATCATATCTTTGTTTCTGTTTTATACTCAGCTGCTTGGCCTACCTTACAAATCTTTGAAACCACCAGTTCAGGTCAATAAACTGAAGTGCCTGACCTCCAAGTACTCCTGCAAGTGTCATTTAGAATAAGAGCAGTGAATCAGGAGCAGAGTGGAAAATATCTCAATTATGGGACTGATTGACTCCACAGAGAGTTGTTGCTCTGTCATTACAGAAGGCAGAAGCAGCCTGCACTGTATTGGCAGAGTTTAAAATTATTATTTGCTGAGGAACAACAGCAGGGTAATTCTATACAAGACAAGGGTAAAGTGATAATTGTTTGATCAATATGCCCAACATCATTCCCATGCCCAACAGCTCCTACTCAAACTTCATATAAAATCCCATTTCGTTTTGCCGCAGCCTCTGTAAATACCATCTACACAAGGACACATCTGCACAGCTAGCAAGTAATGATCTTTAGCAACCAAATCAAAAGGTGCAACTATAGAACTAAAATTGGGTTACATCAGAATTAATGCCTCATTTCTTCATACAAGCACTGCTCACACTTGCACTATAAAATGTATTTTAGGAGCCGTACGTAGAATGAAACACAAACACTCAACAAGGGAATGGGATCAGAGCTAAATTTGTACCTGCTGGTAGAGCACTGGATTGAAACAACAGACCAGTCAGACTTCTCCCAAATCCCAAGGCAATACCCACAAAGCCTAACTGTCAAGAAAGTGCAAATGAAAGAAGATACTGGTTGTAGAGCTGGTGTGTCAGGTTCATCCCTAAGGCCACTGAATCGAGTTTTCAGAGTCATACAACATTAGTAACATACAGTACTTTCTCTACTTTTCACTCCTGTTTTGCCTCAAATAGGTTTGTCTGAAAGGTACTCCTCTCCAAGCCCTTACTTGTTTTAATTCCTATTGGAATGAAAGAACCAGCAGCACCTCCACGTAAAAAAAAATTGCAGAAAGCGCTTTTTTATAAAATATGTTCGAATGATGAGGGACTTCTTATAAACAGGAAATCCCCCATACCCTTGGAGATGGCGTTAGTTTATATCAAACATAATTTTCCCAAAATGATATTCATTCACCTCCAGTCTCCAACCTCTGTCACTAAAACCTAGGTTTCTCAATTTATAAAAAAACTTCCTTTGCTGTTAGTCTGAAGTGATCTTCCCAACCATCATGGTTTCAGAGCAGAAGAATAAATGTGATGTAATGAGCCATCACTGACTCACTAACATCTTCGTGACTGATGTGCACTATTCAAATTAGCCTCTTCTCCACTTGCCAAAGTCACATAGAGTGGATTTACACAACACCGCCAGATATCAACATAATTAATGTGCGCACACACATCTCAGTGTCATCAAATTATGTCAATACATTAGCTTTTTAAAAAAAAATCCATGGATAATTTGTGCACGTTTAGACAGGGTTAAAGTGATAATATCTGAAATATCCTAAAGGGGGTGCTATTTCGGACTTGTCAATCTCACCAGTGAATTTTTCTACACGCTTCATCAGCACTGTAGCTAAGACTATCAAACAAGTGACTTATCTTTCAGCATTTACAGAGAAACTGAAGAAGTCGACCTACTTTGATAAAACTTTTATATCCAAGTAAAAGATAAAAGATAAAAGATAATGGACAACCTTGAAGTACTGAAGTTCCAAATTTCTCAATACCTGGTGATGTCAGAAGTTTTTTTTGAAAGAAGGGACTTGGGTACAATGAGAGTACTGATTTGTACTTTTTAAAACAAATTCTAAAATGTAGTTAATCATCAGGAGAACAACAAAATCAGAATATAATGTGATTGGTTTCCATATCTTTTTTCCTTGCATTGGAGAAGTAGTTCTTATTTTGAATATTATGCTGTTTCTTTCCCCTTTGCAGACTGATAATGGCTGACCAATAGAGACCAAGGTTTCACACACAAGGGATCAGAAACTGATGTCTAGACCTAACCACTTAAGACAGGTGACTATTAGTCCTGGTCCCTGTGGTGACAGCCTCTTAACTAACTATCTGTCTGCTCTGCATTAATATCTGCAGATTTTCTTCTAAACTCCGCTCAATCTACAAAACATGCCAGTTTAAAGCCATCAGAACTGTAGTGCACAGCTTAGTTTTTGTGAGAATAAGCGAAAAAAAAATCTTATTGCAGTAACTTAGCAGCATTAAGCAAAAGTGAAAGCACCCATAAGCTACAACTAAGCTGATTTTGTAAACAGACTTAGTTTTTCTACCTGACTGTTGGAAATCCATCGGCAGCACTCAACCACTGGAAGAGTTTAATTAACACATTCACAAACCACAGCCTCTATCAGAGTGGCCGATCAGGTTTGATAACATCAGACCTTCTGTGGAATCCTCTTTAATTCAATTTATCTTCACCTTTTACCAAACATGGTGTTCTACCTTAAATGCCTGTATGCTACAAGCTGACTATCATTGGTTTTACTGTTACTGATAGCCTCTTCAAAATGTGCTCTCACTTGTGAAACCAGCAGGTACTCTGGTAAACAACTGCAAGCATTTCAAATTCCTTTTAGACTCTGCGCTCCCTTTTCCTTCTAACATCAGCAGCGCTGATAATTTTCCTTCCAAAATACAGCATTTTATTCATTTGCTATGTTATCATAAGAATAGTGAAATATATAATGGTAGGAATCTAAAAGTGAATTGATCTGTCTGGCAATTCTATGTAATAGTACCCCAGGAGGAGGATATGCTTGAAAAGTTGCCAACTAGAACAGGTCAGCCAGTGGTTTCTGCCCTGCCAGGCATAAAAAAGTCTTGCTGAACTCCCAGGACGGTGAAGATGAGCATTGGCTCAGAAGAGATTTTAACCATACAGTAACAAGGGCACATTAAACTGGAAAATCATGTTCTTTCAACACCCCAAACTCACAATGTCAGCAGTAAAGTTTTGTCTCAATTCTGCCGTGGATTTGGATTAGGAATATTAGGAACAGGAGCCGGACCATTCAGCCCCCTCGAGCCTGCCCCGCTATTCAATTAGATCATGGTCGATCTATACCTCAACCCCATTTACCCGACTTAGCTCCATATCCCTTGATACCCTTACCTATCAAAAAACTATCGTTCTCAGTCTTTAAAGCTCCAATTGACCCAGCATCCACAGCCTTTTTTTTGGGGGGGGGGGGGGGCAGCGGTGAGGGGAGAGAATTCCAGATTTCTACTGTAAAAAGGCATTTCTTGATTATGCTCCTAAATGGTCTAGTTCTAATCTTATGTCCTATTATTCTCGATACCCCAATCAGAGGAAATAGTTTCTCGCTATCAAATTATTTTAACATTTTAAACACCTCGATCAGATCACCCTCAATCTTCTATACTCAAGGCAAGTTTATGCAACTTATCATTATTTTGAGGGTCCTTGAGCACTTTTGTTTTAAAAGGAAGAGTTTCACACAAGATAAATTCCCAACTATCCTACAACAGTGACTACAATTCAAAAGTACTTCATTGGCTGTAAAGTGTTTTGGGGCATCCTGAGGTCATGAAAGGCACTATATAAATCATCTTTCTTTCCTTTTATCCAATGCAAATTTGACATTAACGTTATACTGCTTTTTTACACAAATATATTCAAAGTTTATGTCACAATCGGAGTTGAATACATTTAGTCCCATATTCCACTTAGCACGCTCTGCATAAAATGTCATATTAGACTGGAGTTATACTGCAGCAAGTGTGAGCCTAAGTGGAGTGAGCTTGCCTCCTAGAGGTGGGCGCACATCACTGAGTAGATGTGATTTGGTGACAAACCAGAATTACAGGATGCAATTTGCATTGATACTAAGCCAAAACCTCTTTGCACTGAAGCAAACTAAAAAGTTTAAACTATAAATCTCACAGGATGGGAAGGAGTTGCTGTAAAAACTTCTACACTCTGTATTCCACAAATAAAAGATAGCAGCTAGTGAGAGTAGTGCTATTTGTCCAATCAGTAAGGTGTTTCCCAAACTCATGTGTTGTATTATACAAAGACTTCTGGTAATGCAGATGTCATTAAACAAAAGAATATTTTATTTTACAAAACGTAATGCATAACGTAGGCGAATTTAAATAGATGCTCTTTCCCCTCGCTTAACAGTTTAAAAGCACAACCTGCTACACCGTTCTTCGTATCTGGTTTAGTGAGTTTTATTTTGACATTATTCCTACAGCTGTTAGCTCAGAAATATCAGACTGACTGCTTTTCCCCCCCTAAATTGTTCCTTTTTATAGCCTTCGATGGCCTTTTCATCTGAGTGATGCAGTCCTTGGTCACAAATCTCACTGCTATTCCACTGTGTGACATCTTCACTCGTTTGCTGCTGCTCATTAACAAACAATACTGCTGTGAAATTGGTTTAATGACAAAGTAATAAAATTGCTATTCAACTCACAGATTGCCTGAGGCTCTTTGAGCTCCTACAAGGCTTACACTGTGTGCCAAGATGCATTAAGCTGCTTATTTGTGTACACTGCATCCTTCACTCTGTTTTAGTCTATTTTTCTCTGTCTATATTCAATACCATTTCCTTGCTGCCACCCACCTTAAAATTAAAGTTGATTTATGCGCACAACCTGTGCCACATTGACTCTGAGTGTGCTACATCACACAACTGCCACTGCAGATATTAATAAGAAAAAAACTTGGTACCTCAAACAAGGAAAAAAAAATCTAGCTTTAATATACAATTCTCTGTTCAGATATAATAATATTGCAATATTAGCCCATAATTTTGACCTGTCTCTAAGCAACTGAATAATCTTTCCAGGTTCACTTTTTTTTTAATATCATGATATCTTGCTCACAAGTATTAAAGGGGCCCATGTCATGAGATATTTCAGGTTTGCAAGCCATCAATTTTTGTTTACAGACATTGATTTGTGACATTGATGTCACCACATTGACAATACTACTGCTCGACAGGAAATAGTGTGGTTGCATCAAATATGTCTACAATAAATAGAAATGTGCTGTGCGGTTTACAGTAAAGATGTTCTGACAATTTTTTTTAAAGAGCAAGTTCATATAAAAGCAGTACGACCATAGCCCCATAGAGAATGTCAGACAAACACTATTGTTATGGTAATGGAAGAGGCTGCTCTAAGCTGCCCCCAGCATCATATCACCTCCCCTCCTTCCATGAGATGACACAGCGCCTTTAAATATCAGTTTGCCTTTTTGCTCGGGCTATTTGAAGATTTTATTAATACAAGATGCACGCAAACCTACAAAGCTGTTTTGCTGCCACCTGTTTTTCATAACGAGTGCCCATTTCAAAAACTACTTGGTTCCCATTTCTGGAGGCCACAACCTCCTCCTGATTCACTGTTGTTGGACAACAGTGAAATAACAAAATGGCTATGTAACAGGTGGGTAATTCCTGCTAATTATAAGCAGTCAACATTTTTATTGCTGTAACGTAAAGAACACTGTAAGTACTTTGTTTTTTTTTGTTTCACGAAACAGGCTTTTTGCCTTTCTTATAGCAGTACCTTGCATTTGTAATAATGCTCCTCATGTACATGGTTGAAGAGAAGGGTTTTAGGAGGTTTTTAAAAGCAGGAAGGGAGATGGCAAGGCAGAGTGATATGGGAAGGGAATTCCAAACAGTATAGATACGGTGGTTGAAACAGTGGCTACCAATGGTAGAGTTGAGAAAATGGGAAACAAGGTATTGGAGGGGATAGCTGAGGCGGGGTGGGATGATTCCATGGAGTTGTTTGAAAGCAAGGATAAGGATCTTGCATTCAATTAACTTGAGCAGGGACAGCCAATGGAGCTTGGCACAGATGGGCAATGGGAATGTGGAATTTTGTGCAGATAAAGGCAGGAGCTGAGACGTTCCGAATGAACTGTAATTTGTGGGGAGTGAGGATTGGTATCAGCTGTGGCTCAGTGGGTAGCACTCTCACCTCTGAGTCAGAAGGTTGTGGGTTCAAACCCCACTCCAGAGATTTGAGCCCATGATCCAGGCTGACATTCCCAGTGCAGTACTGAGGGAGTGCTGCACTGTCGGAGGTGCTGCCTTTCAGATGAGATGTTAAACCAAGCTACCTCTAAGGTGAACATAAAAGGTCCCATGACACTATTCAAGGAAGGGTAGTTCTCCTGATTAACTGGCCATCATTTAGCCCTCAACCAACGTCACTAAAATAGATTATCTGGTTATTTATCTCATTGCTGTTTCATCCAAATTGACTGCCACATTTCCCTAAATCAAAACGCTCGAAAAGTAATTAATTGACTGTGAAATGCTATAGGATGTCCTGAGGTTGTGAAATGCAAGTTCTTCTTTGTCTTATGCCTCTGTGGAACATTTTTCAATATTAAAGGTGCTATAGAAATGCAAGTTGTTGTAACCAGAAATGTACTAGTTTTAGTCGGAGGGCTCCTGTCACTTCAAACTCTCTTGTTTTTTGTTCAGCAAGTTTTGCTGGTTCTGAATGGGATGCACTGCAGCACAATAGAGACTTTTATCGTCTCTAGAGGGAAGAAAAAAAACCCTGATATTTTCTATCTTTCCCTACTTGAATGATGTGTTATCATTAGAACAGACATGAAGAAGTCCCGTGTCAACACCATCTGCTTTCCTCATTTGAAAGAGCCCTATGAATGGGCGGGGGTGGTGGGGTGGGGGCTGAACTGTGGGCGGGGGTGGTGGGGTGGGGGCTGAACTGAGGGGCACAAGTGCTATGTAAATGCAAGGACAAAGTCATATTGATATAGATGGTTCAACGACATGCAATTCAGACTGTGTTGTTCAAAAATAATTTTTATGCAACATAAGGTGGTACTTATACCTCTGATTCTTGTGCTTATGTACAACATATGCATGTGCAAGCAAGATTTGAGTTTTACGGGTGGAAAGCTAAAGTATTGGTAAGGAAGCTTGAACATGGGATCAAATCACAGAATACAAGATGGGGCATGAGTTGTCAGGTGGAAATTATAACAGTAATTGGCAGCTATTTCTGAACTTTTTTTGTAGTTTATTGTTAAGATTACATTTCTCAAAGGAATGATTTCTGTAATATCAGAAGTGGTATTTATCACAGAAGTGGTAGTTATTTGCTGCTACAGTGTTATAGTAAAAGGACTGGGTTAACCCTCGGACTCAGTACAATGACCTAACAACAACGCAATCCCCTAATTAGCTGTCAATTAGCATTATTAAAATGAGGCCGATCATTTCATCTGCACAATGTTTCAATTTCACCAAGTGCCTTTAGGTCACATAAGCCACTAGTGGAGTTAAGACAGTTATTATAACCTTTCGTAACATGTCTCTCTATATATTGCCTTCCTACTTTGGCTAATTCTTTAGTTACTGTTAAGAAGTCAGTAAATGGAATCCATGTGCTGTTTGCATCACCACAAGTTGGAGATGTAGCAGATTGCAGTATAAACACACTGGGGTATAAGTCACTGAACTCTAGTGTTCCTCTCATAGCAAATTGATAGCATAATTTTATTATGCTCTGAACAATGACTACAGGGAATGTGCAAGACCTGCACAGCTCTACATATAATCCATTTGACTAAATGTAACACTTCCATTAGATGAGTGTATAATGAAAGCAGTACTGGATGCCAGCAAGGACTATAACATTTCAGTTTTCAGATCTTGTCAAAAGGGCACACAATAAATCATACATATAGCTTATTAAATGTCATAGGCAGGTGATCCAACAGGGAGCACAAGGAGGGTGCTTATATTGCAAGATGACTTCTCTGTCATGTGATATGTATTCTTCCGAGCGCTAAGGTCAGAAATTCTTTCCATGGATTTTAATAAGCTACTTATTACCGTCTTTCGATGCTAATTATTTGATATATCCTTTTGGTAACCATCTATTAATATTGAAGTGGTAGCCATATTTTAACAATGATTGGGTAATAACAATCATTGTTCATTTTTATATAATTGATAATGTAATTCTAGTGAAAAAGTGGGAAGATTCTATTGTCGGGATAGAATGAAAGAGATCTAGAAAAATTTGGTTATTAATTTTTACCCCCTATATGTTGTGGGGATAAAATGGCACTTTTTACATTTATGATATTAAGTGATTTCTAATAACTAATATCAGGCCCTTAATATAATATATCTCAAAAGAAAACTGTTGATTAATTACCATATTAAATCTTAAAGTGAAGGTTTATTATAAATATCTAAGTTCCTTCACTGTCATCTTGTGCCGAGTTTAAAAATAAATCAAATATTACGTAATTAAAAGGCATGTACTGGTGACAGGTAAGCTCATAAAATAAACTATCAACCATAATACGCATATGCAGGAAAGACCCATCTCTTTGTACCATATGCAGCCATGCTGCACAGCCCAATTTAGAGCATTATCACTTCTGTTAACATTAACAAAGACGAATTAAATTACCAGCTTTTTTTTATTCAATTGCATGGTTCGCAGTTTAGACTATGTACTAACCACAGCATAACCCAGAAAGATAAACTGAATCTGTACATGCATGCAAAATTTGGTGTCTGCCATCATTCATCATATATAAGGATAAGATAAATTTCACACCATATGCCATTAAACACTGATTCTTGCCAAAAGCCTGGATGTAACCACCGCAATATTTTCCCATGAGTCACAATTGAATCCAAAGATGTTTTCACAACAATCAGATAAACTCAAAAAGAAACAGTAATTTGACACTATGGAGCAAAACCTCAGTCTTCAGGTATCATGTGATTTTAAATCCCAGATAGTACTAAAATTCCCCTAAGTGAGCACACGCTAGAGAATTAAGTAAATCTTTCTTTCTAAATTTAGAACTGAAACAAAAGATAAAAGGTAAAAATGCACCTGACTATATGTAAAGTAAAATCTTTTTACCTCTCTATTTTTGCACAGAAGCCGTGACAATATTTCTCACTTCACTTTATCCAGCACAGTCTAAACATTGCTCACTATCCTTTTTTTTTTGCCTTTATCAACTGAACATTAGGTAAACTCCAAGGGATCACAAACCCAGTGTTTCAGCCGTCTGAGAATGATGCGCCACTTGCTAATATCAAAACAGAGCTTCCTTGTGGCTTCTCCACGCCGTGATTGTGCTGCTGAGACAAAGGAATGATTCAGCATCTCCTTTCATGTGGCTGCTGGAAACTAGAAACGACTGCTTCAGTCCACTGTCACTGACCATTAATTTGCTGATATCAAATAAGGGAGCTGTTCAAATTGATTACAGCACTTCTGCAAAACATTCTTTAGCTTGGTAAGCAGGAACTTAATTTGAATGTATTTTATAGCTATTTAGTAGCCTTTTCCATTTTTAAAAGAAAGTGTACTTTTGTGGCATCTAATCAGAATATGATCCAGTACTTGAAGCCACCTGTCCAGTGTTTACAAATGTGGACCCTTGCATCACCTTTGACCTTTAGCTTGCCAACCTGTACAAACTGTTGTATATCTATTTTTTTTCAAAAATGACAATGTCAGCTGATAACCGTGAAAAGCCTTTAATGTTTGAGTAGCTGAGCTCTTAACATTGTCAGTTCTTTAGGATATACTAAATTATTAATTTGGTACAAGATGTATCAGATCTGACATAATATAAACTGGTAAAATTAAAATACTTAATTGAACCAACAGCTTTAACTGCTCTTGAACTCATCGCATTCATGCAGCCAATTCAAACATAAACATAATAATTGAATTTTAAGGAAGATGATTTTTAAAAAATATAAAACAATTCGTTAATTTTTTTGATCTTCAGTACAGCAGTTTATTTCTGCATAAGTCACCCTGACAGAATCTAAGCAACTCAATTTTCTGCTCTGTAGCTAGGCATATTGCCTTCTACATAGCACTAGCATGAAAAGGCCCTGGCTAAGCTTTGGTTACTAGTGTAATTGAAATGCTATCCACACTATAGGGTGCATTAAAGTCAGATAACAGCAGTTCCTGTGGCCAATTTAAGTAGCTTGACTTCCCTAGGAAAAAAAAAATTGCCTGACAGATAAGGCAGACAAACTGGCTAATTCTCCAGGCATGTCTCTCATTGTGATCCTAGAAAAATGAGAAAAAAATGAATCACAGAACCACAAAATCAATTGACCCTCAGGTTGCTCATCAGGCACGGAGTCCGATAAACCTAAAAGCTTCGTTAATGTCTGCCTGCCTGTATCCCACAGATAGAGCACTTTGTAAATGAACCTGCTTTGATAAATATATTAAGGAAAGCTGCGAATAAAAGGAAAGTCTTCTCATTTGTAAATACAACCTCTGCTACATGGAATTATAATGATAAAATGGGGTTCCATGTAATTAAGTTTGTATAAGACCTGAAATCCGTGCAAATACCTTCCCTGAATTTTGAAAGGAAACTGTCAGTTCAATTAATCTGAACATCACCCGAGAATGTACTGAACAAAATTAAGCTGCAGATAAAGCCCGGGCCAGTATTTTGATAAGTAATTCCTGTATCATTTCTTTGGTACTGTGATCATTTTATTTAATCCAACCTCCCCCACATCCCCCCACCCCTACCATTCAAAGTTATGTGTTAAGCCATCTACAAAGGGACAACTAGTATGACTGCAGTGGCGGTAATCCGTCATATCACACATGTAAAATGGAGAAAAAAAATCTATTTTTAAAAAAAATGATCAAAAAAGGAAAATCAATATCATATTTTAAATACTACTGCATTTCAAAATGGGACAATGCAATGCTTCGTATCCAGCACACCAGAGCCAAAGTTGCATGTTTGTGGGCTAAATAGTTTTGCATCTCAAAAAGATAGGGGTTAGTTACAAATCAAAGAGCATCGCCAGAGAAAAAAGGCAGAGATAAGCCACTCACCAGTTGTTCACTTGTAGGATTGTGAGTCCCGTGTCTTGGGCTAACTGTTTCTTCTGCTCCTCTGATGGGTATGGATGCTGCCCAAAAAAAAAAAATATCGGTCAAGAGATGTTAAGAGCCACGAAACAAAAGCTGGCACTGATTAAATTCAGTCTAACTACAGAAGGATGCTGTTTCATTAAAACAAAAATCTTTGCAAAGAAAGAAAGTAATGCTCACCTAATAATGGATTTTTAAAAAATGAAATAAATTATTTTGATTGCTGGGTGTTGACACTTTTTTGGATCGGCCTCTAGCCCTTTTGAAAGCCATATAATTGCAGGAGGCTTTCCTCATCTTACCCTGTCCATATTAGTAATGACCCCTTGCTACTACTAAACCACTAATAGTTTTCAGCAGAGGCGAAAGAAATGAATAGGATGAATCTAAATTCACAGTTGGTAATTTGCATTGTATAAGGCTGCTTTAGCCACTTGGACTGCTCTTGGCCATCAATCGTCCGCTGTCAGGCGCTACACTATGCCACAGTGATAAATACGCTTCCTAACACCAGAATTCATCCAAACAATGTAATTGTCCTATATTTTCTACTCAGTAATGAAGATTATTAATGGTTTAGATAAACAAGAAGGATGTTTCATCAGGAAGAGTAGTGGGTGAAATCAAAAGGCTTAAATGATAATTTTGAATGGCCAAAATACATGTTGCAGAATAATTTCTCAATATATCCCTAGTGGTTCAGGACTGTAGCCTCAAACATATTGTTTACTATATGTCATCTAAATATGTGTTTTCTTTTTCTACATGATCCGTCAATATTGGCTCTATCTGTATTGAAGCCAACTATTCCAGTACAGATGACAATAAGTTGTCAGTATAAAACCAAGACTAACTATTGTAGGAAAAGCAACACATCTTCAGGTAATGCAGTTATGCTATGTATATGGCCATTTGAAATCTCTAACTTATTCATTTTCTGGCATAGCCATCCTGTAGCAATTGAGGTTTCCCAGTGGAATACATGCTAGAATATAGTAACAATGATGATGGATCACTTCATCACTGTGGAACCAGGCTGTGGTGAATTAAGGACACAGGTCATAGGTTTGGCTGTCCTGAAACCACTCTGCACTGATGAAGCTCTCAGAGGTGTGAAATGGTAGCTACACAGTGTGTACATTTTAACTAGATATTAATTTTCATCTTCCCTGTTACAAACTCAAAACTCTGCCTCTTAGTATTGTTGTCAATAATAACTTCAAATGATTTAACACTGGATACTTTCTACTGCATTCCACACTGATTTTTTTCTGCACAAGATTAATTATTTTAACTCTCAACTGGCGTAGTCAATTTATGCTGCACCGTATGTGGATCTAAGTGTTACTACTTCCTGACAACAGCCAAAACAGGCAGGAATGCTGCATGACTCACTTGGCCTCACAGACTTGTACTACTAAACATGGAGAGCGAGCAAAGCACAGGCATTCAAATTGCAGCAAATAGCTTCACTTGCTTGCTGCCTCAACAGTGCTTACAGGCTACAGAACAACAATTATGGAAGCTCCAGTAAATGGCCTTCGTGATTGTGTCTAGAGAAATAAAACAGTTATCATTTCATACACTTCAAAGGCCACGCTCAAAACCCAGTAGCTATGTAGTGCTATTGTGAACAGGGCTCCCCCATAGAATACAGTGCTGCCCCCTCAACAATAGCTGGCTTCTCTCCTGCTCCCGCTTGGCTTCCAGCCAGACGCCTGTTTGCTACACCATTAATTCATGTTCACTGAGTTGGTGCAAGGTTCTAGAGCAACGTTTGTTATCAATTTGCCTTCCAAGTTGAGCCTGTAGCCTGCCATATTTTGAAATGATATGTCTGAGGCCTCATACCGAAATCTATCAGTACTGCTGTGTGAGGTTAAGGTGAAATTTAGTCATTTCCTCGTGTGTTCATACATGTATAATGTGGGAAGATCCAAGTGTCCAGTTATTGCCCTAACATATAGCTTTAACGCAAGTGAAATTTTCACTGAATCTAGGTAACGTTCTATAAATTACCTATACTACCCTGTCATAAATTTGTAGAAATCGCATAGTGCACTCAATCAGCAAGTCCTCTGAATAAACATCAACACCAAATGAATGGCTTGTGCACACATTGTAAACCAGAGAATCTCAACAGAGGCAAATCAGATAAATCAAACAAACCTTAGCTCACACAGGCAAAAAGAGTTTCTAACTAGGGGTTTACACCAAGAGATTCTTTATTCCACAAAATAATTGAAACTTTTTACTGTAAGGATTTGAAAATTATGCGCATGGAATAAATGTTGGAATTTTCTGTGATTGGAGGGTTACTGAACGCTGAAGCTTTTCATTTACAATTTTATCAACTGACAGTACTTGAAATGTATTTTGTTGTATATGACAAAATGGTTTATTTTAGCACACTTACATACTTTCAGACATAAATATAGACGGAGATTATAATGCTGTGTGCATAATTGATTACAACTACATACCTCATGCCCCAGTTATACTACACGTTTGATGTTCATGTGGCGCAATCTTTTGCACCACACCAATACCAAATATGTGGTGGAACTCAGCCAATTTTGCAGAAACTGCCAATTCAGCGCAAGTAGCAAATTCACCAGGGCAACGACAGTACAAATGGAGGGTGTAACCGTAACCGTCTATTACAATCACGGTTAAAATGCTGCATCACTTGGTGCAGTTTAACTGGGACACTATGTGGCTCCCCAAAAAACCTATGTTAAAACCCGCCTCTGTTTTCACCAATAAGAAAAAAAGTTGCTACAGTGAAGATTCTCTACAGGAGCAAACAAAAAAAAAACAGTTTAAACCACCTACTGCTCCTCGCTTTAAACAAAACTGATAAAAAACACTCAACAGAAAGAATCAGCATCATAGATCCCAAGCACTGATGACTAGAGATGACAGTTCCATCCTGTACCCTAAATTACTGGATCAGTGTAGCCAGAATTTATGAGAGTCAGACACCGGACCTCACATAGCTCACATATTAGACCATTAGGCATCTAACTACCTCTGAACAATTTCAATGCATTATCTCTCCTTCTCCCTGGGGCACAAACTTCACTCTTCCATACTTTTAATATATTTTATCTGCACGAAGCAGATCGAGTTATTACATGCCAGCAGAACACAGCAAACACCTATATCCTGGCTGTGAATGCAGGAGCTGTGATTTCAGCATGCCTGCTGCACGGACAGTAAAACAGGATAAACACTGACACAGCAAACTTTATCTCGAGATGGCCGTTTTACTCCTGCGTTATAGCTTGACTTGTTTTCATACTGACTGTAGATCAAACGCTTTCCTAGAAAGAGGGTTCATTATTTTTGTTTACAAGTCATGCACACAAGGAATCCACTTATCTTAATTTCATAGAAAAGCTTGCAGTAACCACAAATAGAGGGGTGGTTTCCACATGAATTATCTCAAGTCAGCGGTTACACGGCGTTTGTTTCATCAGAAATCTCTGCTTACAGCTCATCAAATAAAGAGCACAATCGTACAACAGAACAATGGACTGTCAACATAAAGGATCGCAACATCATTATGAAGGCATCATGGGTGAAAAGACTCTTATCAACAGAATATCTCCCAATAAGGCATGTTTACAACTTTTATTTATTGAAAGAAGACAAAATGTTCCTTCAAAAACCACCTGCTGGACACAAATAATGTTCCACCTAGTCAGCTGCTTGACGAATGATGGAAACTAATAAAAAGAAGTAGGCCTGCTTTCCAAACCAGATGATCGTAGGATTACGTCCCAGCATTTGACTGCAACTTGCATAGTTTTGATTTTTTTAAATCAGATCTTGGCCTGGGGTGTAGTTGGAGCATTCAGCTTCATGGAAACCTGCACTCCTGGTCTTTGCCCATTACAAGGTTATCCCTCTTACATGATAGCAAACCAGCATTTTATGAAGAAGTCCATCCTTCTGATTGAAGAAATATATGAAATGCAAGTGATTAATTTATGGGGGGCGGAGGGGGTAACAAAGCATATAAACAAATTTTTACATCTCTGTGATGTATTTTGGGTCATTTTTCTACATCAAAGATGCTATATAAATTCAATTGTTGACAGCTATGACAACGACAATGTAACATGTGCAGTATAAACACCAGCATGGACCAGTTAGGCTGAATGGCCTGTTTCAGTGCTGTACATTCTATGTTATGTGATTTTCGGAGTCTATTGGAATCTCTAGATGATGAGGTAAGTGCACTAATATTTATACCACGGGACTGACAAATTGTAACAAAACCCACTCTAGTACTATTTGCATAAATGTTTGCAAACAAATCAAAAAGGATCAGTTTGCTGAGAATTTGCAATGAAATTGCAGCAAGTGACCACATTTAAATCGTAGAGGGTGACGATCAGTGTTGAATCTAAATTGAGCTAGAAAAATTTAAGTTTAGCCAAATACGGACCATTCCAATTTTTAAGTATTTCTGTCCCTTTGAAATAAGTGAAATCCAGCATGCATGTGCAAAGGAACACATTATTTCTTGGCAGTAGAGTTTGCAATCCCTTATTCTAGAACTTTTCAACAAGCCCACAATCCTGGAATGTACAGCCAAAAAATCCTGCAATTTCAGAAGTGGCAAGGCAGTAAAAAATGAAGTTTACCCAATCGCTGAGAATGGTGCTGCCTTGGTGTGTTTATTGGTTGAAGAGTAGCTGGAACCAGATAGGGACACAGAAGGAGAGAGGCACAGGTAAGTGAGAAAGGAGCCAAGGCAAAAAAAAACAGCAGGTGAGAAAGAGAAGAACTGGGTGACAGAGATGGGGGGGGGGGGGGGAGAGAGGCCAGAATTGTAGAGATACTGTGAGACAGACACAGGTGAGAGAAGTTCTGGGTGCAATATAAAGACGTCCGTGGAGAGAACTGTTGGTGAGTGTGAGCAGAAGTCAGGGCTGTGCTATGCTCACTATAGGCTTCAGGAGTACAAGTGGCAAATTATTTCAGCAACTGTTTTGAATACTTGTTAGATTGTACTGGTTCGATATCGTACAGAGCTGTGGCACTTCTCTCTGGTAATGAACCACTAAGCTTGTCAACATTAAAGCAGCAGTCAGAAAACAACATCAAAGTAATGGTAAATAACAATCCCAGGCACTAGCAGGAATTGTAAGATTCAATCCTGAATTCCTATGCTCACAACAGTGCTCCACTATTACTTTCCTGCCATTTTATTATAGCAGCTTTGGGGAAAGGGCAGAGGGAAATGGACCCCATCACTAATGGTATGTGTTTTTACAAAGCCTAGCTTTTATGTCTGATAGCAGTTGATCCAATGGGAAGGCAGTATTTGTTCTTGGGGTAGGTAGAGACCTGACTGCTAATGTGCCAATGGAGGGTAAGGGGGAGTTATTATGTGGTATTGCGGAATGCAAGTCTGTATTCTTGTGCTGTGTATATCTGATCCTTAGGAGACTCGTGAAGGGGATGCACAAAGTCCTTGGGTATGGAAGGCTAGTTCAAGACTTAAATTTCAGAAGATTAAATTCCTATTTGGGGATTCCAAGATTTGAAAGCTGAGACTGATCCAAGCACTCATCATCGCTAAAGCAAAATCTCCCACCTCATTCCTGACTCTCTGTAGCTGTGAAGTAGAAGACCCATATCACACATCTACATCTAATGCTGATTTCAGTTGGAAGTGTAAAGTCAGCACATATGCTGGACAAGCTACTTAACACCATCCTTACTACCATGAATTGACTTAGGGCAATTCTTTGCTAAACCCTTGGGAATTGTATTTAGTTTGGATCTGGATGAACCAAACTTACTGCAGTCTCTGTGGATCTATAAATGTAAATGGGGATTACGTGTAGCTAAAACAAATGTAATTGTGTACAGACCTAATTTCTCTATCATGCAATTTAGTATTAAAAAAAAGCTCACACACTATCAAGCTAGTGACAATAGATATAAGGCATTAAAGCAGATAATCAGCATCAAAATATTTTTTAACATACATGCATAACATATATTTAAGTTCTTACCTATTACCTTTCACCTGAACTACCAGCATTTGCTTCTTTTCTTTCATTAGCTGTTTTCCCAGTCTGGCCTAACAGGATGTCTAAAGTGATCCTGACTCCTCCCTGGAGGCTGCTCATCAGCTAGCTCAGCTTACAGCAAAGAAAAATTGGTAACACACAAGAGCTCTGACCCTTTGGTTTTTATCAAATAATCTTTTATTACAAAAGATAATAAAAGAGCAACTGTCCTACCATATCCTAGCTAAGGCTGCTGGTCTTTTATGTTTCTTTGTTATTAGCATGACAATACTGATGTTCAAGCATTGTGATCATTACCAACTCCAGTAACGCTGGCTAAATTGTTGAGCACACCAGCAGGTCATTAGCCTTTGAGCTGGATATATAATAGGTCTGAAACAGATTTGATAAACCTCAAGTTCTTTCCTGTTGACAAGTGTCTCAATTCTTTTCAACAACTTTCAGAATCATATAGGAAGAATGGAACAAACCCGCCAACAGAAGTAGCCCAAATAGCTTAGACAGCATATGCTGAATTGCAGTTGACTAAAAGTGGAAGACAGCTGTTGGTTTTTACTTGACATCGGAATAATTAATGAAGTAATCAAGCTATCAACTGCAGACTTTGACCAGCAGGCACAAGCTTAACTAATGCCTTCAAACTAGGCACCAGTTGTAATGGACCCTTAGGATAATAATCCACCCCTTTTTTTTGACATAAGAGAGTAGGTGTGCATAAAGGAAACTCAGTCGTCTCAAACTGTTATCCTTGTTTCCTTTACTATCTGCCTGCTGTGTTGAACAGCATTTACTACACTTATAACTGTGAAGAGTTACTGTACAGTGTAATATTGTGGGGCCACTAGATGGGATTTGCAGCATTTTTATTTCTACTCATTTTGGTCTGAGCCATAGTCTGACCTGGCTGTGATTAATAGTCATGTCTAGTTCTCCCAGAAAACTACATATAGTCTTCTCTCTCCCTAATTAACATAAAGGTGCTTGTTATTCAAATCTGCACATCCATCAAAAGTATAGCGAATTGAAAACTCACAGCAATAGGTACCGGCACCATTCATTTTAAGGTTTTAAATTTGTATGCAAAATATATTTTCAAATGCATACTTTCATAACATTAAGAATGATTCCTAAGCATATATAGTCAAAATCCGATGCTAATCTGATTTACAAGTCTTCGGAAATGATGGTGCAAGGAATACTTAGATACTTAGATTTTCTTTGTGCAAGACAGTGCTGTTAATTGTTGTGGTTGGTAAGAGTTTTTTTTGTGCCAAAGCAAAAGCTGAGCTAAGGGGGCTGGTGTACATCAAAGAAAATCTTGAGGTAGGCTAAGAATGGGGCACCGCAGCTACCATGCTGCAACGTGGCAGTAGTAGGAAACCTGCGTTTGACTCTCAGGTCGTGATTGACATTTGAACTTGGGGCTTCCCTAAGGGGTAAGCTTGCCAAGTCTTGACTAGTAGTCTGTAGAAGGGATGTAAAACTGTTTGGGCAAGGAATCCCTTCTCACATCACTGAAGTGCGCCTCCTGGTAAATCAACCAAGGAGAGATACTGACAGCATCTGTTGGCTGCACCATTTCATCCTCCTGACTGATTGGGGGAGCAGGGGTGGGGGGTTAGGGGTGGGTGGGGGGGGAAAGGGGGAAGGAGTGGGGTGGAGGTGGGGGGGTGGGTGGAGGGTTAGGTTGGGGTGGAGGGAGGGAGAAAAGAGCTTTTCTTTCTTGTTTAAAAAAAATCTAAGTTGAAGAATTACTTTCTGCACACAAAGAAAAGGCTACACTGTTTTTACAAATCATACAATGATGTGTGTTAAAGGGCAGGGGCAGATTTATATGAAGGAATGCCTGGCAGAAAGGTTTCTACAGAGCACCACGACATTAGTAAAAGCTGGTCGATGTAAGTCATCAAATTTAGGCTAGAGAAAAGAAGCACCTGGGCCCGATAAAACCCAGAGCTGCCTTTTTTTCTTTTCTCTGTGCCGAGTTCTTTTGTGTGACCCTGGTCACTCGTTGCTGTAATAGGATATCACAGAGATTCTCCCCTGGAATCCTCAATCACCACCTGAAAAGCAATTCTGTAGACACTGCTCAGTATCTCTGTAGCTGCGGGAAGCTAAGCTAAAGGCACACACACAGCGTTCAGTTAGCGCCCATCGACTGAAGTGCTCGGCGTGTCACTCGATTACTGTGCGGCTAACACAGCTAGCAAACCAGGAGCTAAAAGTATAAACTACAATTGCTTAATGGGTTTACCTGCATGCAAGCGATATCTGCGATTTCCACCCTCCCCACCCCCCAAAACAAACTGAATAGGGTACACACCAGGATACTGGAGGATGGAGAATTGCTCAACCCTACCTCGGCAGGCCATGGCTTTCTGTCTTCATGTAAATCAGTGCCTGTCACTGCATGCATGATTCACTGCTCAGAGTGTACTGTTCTGTGACGAATGAGTCCCGCTTAATTTGGCAGTGATTATGCAGGTTGCTAGCCTCCTAAACCCCTTTGAACTTGTAATTGCTGCTGGTTTAAATAATGAACATTAAGGGGGGGGATTCAGAAAAGTGTGGATAATTACAGGCTTTTTTTCCTCTTTGCTGGCAAAGGGTTGCTGAGGTGGCTGTGAATGGTGTCATAGCAGCCTGTGCAAGCTTGCTTTTGACATCAGGAAATCTCAAGAGCCCCTAAGAAAGGAGGGGCGATGGCACCGATGAATATTCATAAGGCAGCCACCTCTGTAGTTGTCTTGCTTCCCATTTTTTTGGTAAAGCAAAACCGCTCACAATTATGGATATACAAAGGAGTGGTTTAGCAGTTGCACCGTATTACATGCTTAGGCATCAAAAATTACATTATCGTTAAAAACAAAAGCGGCCAAAGTCTGAGGCTACTTTTTTTAGATAGCTTTGAATGACATTACCACAACTGATGTAGAGTGCACCCTAATCAAAAAATGTTCCAATGTAACAGCGCAGCGTTTAATTTTCAAGTCAAACGGTAAAGATTTATAGCAGCACTGGTGAACCAAAGAGTCCCTGTGTCTGTTTTTGATTTTACTACTTTCCTCCCCTCCAACCACCCCCTGCAACCCCCCCCCCCCCCGACCCTTTTAGCTCTTTGTCTATTTGCACTTTTGCTCTGGATTTTCTTTACCCTGGTGTGAGACGAATATCAAAGACCTGTGCTGTTTGTAGGCCTCCAGCACATAACAACATCTCAATGGTACATTTTTAGAACCTGCGTCACAACATGGCAGCCTATGATTAATGGCAACTACATTGAAAGCAGCAGCTCGTCAACAACGCCCTCCAGCAGCGCTGCAAAAAAGTACGCAATCCTGCTCTGCGAAGGTTGGCGCTGCCACAGAACCTAAATCGTGTGGAATACTGACACAAAACACCATATAAAGCCATACCTACACAAGTACATTTTACAATCTCCTTTGGATCGTATCACTTTTATCTGTTCATTATATTGCAAATAAGCAAGTTTGATAGGAAGCATGTGACTAGGAAATGAGTATAGACTTAACAATCTGGATTTTCAATGCTGAAAAATGGAAGGCTTTCATGGTAAGGTAATTTTCTGGCTATTTATGTGAGGGCAGGTGAGTTCATTTTTTAATCCATTAAATTTTGATCTTGCAATGTAGGAATATTAAATTGCAGATGCTAGCAGGAAGATGACGAGGGTTTATTTTTTTTTAAAAAGCACATTTGGGTGATAAGTGAAAATCCACTCTTGTGAAAATACGGTTTTACAGAATTATATTTAAGTTCAAGTTTACAAAGCTTTTCTGAAAATATTTAAAAAAAAACATTTTTAGCTGGGATTAAAGTGGTATCTACAGGAAACCATGATTAATTCAAATGGATGGTTAAAAATATTAAGCAAGTGAAAAACTGAGATTAAAAAAAATCTGCACTCTACATTTTTAGATAGTTTGTTTGAGGGACACACAGTACTAACACAAAAAGAACAGATTACTCTTTTCACTTTGTAAGCACTCCATAGTGGTAAAGGGGACTGCAAGCTTTAGTTTCAAAAATCTCTCTGAAGAAAAACCAATTGCTTGCTCTGCTCAGAAGTTCTTTTCCAGTCTACTCTTTGTGTTTTACAGATAAAGTCATCAATAAGCACTGTGTTTGACTTCTGCTAGTTCAAAAATATTTATGCCCTTTGAAGTGTAGCTAAGCTGGATTTGGGATTTACCTATGGTAGCACTTTATAAAGAAGGTGATCTATAAAGCATGAAAACATCTTGCTATTAGATGAGAAAGAAGTGCTCAAGACATGCTAATATTTCCAGCAGTATTATAATTCAAGCTTCTGCCAATCTTTTCTACTAGTCACTGTCCAAATGAATCGTATATTCTGTGCATTAGAAATCAGGCTAAAGCTTTAGCCATTTCAAATGTCGCTAAATCTGCAATAGACCAGCCTTCCTCCAAAAATGCATATTTATACTTTTATTGTGGCGTACAGCTGAACACTAGGATTAGACTTAGAAGTAATACTGAGAAAATGTAAGACAGGGGCCAATTTATTTTTTGCGTTTCGGCTAAACATATTTTATGTCAATTAAAGCAGCAAAAGGTGCTTTCTACTGGTGTCATAAGCATGCAACAGGGCACTTTGGGAAGAGCATAATTAAAATAATGTCAGGATGTAAAAATCAGCCCTGTGGCAAACCAAAATCCCTTTCGATATTTACAGTCATTGGAAAAATGACAGTACCTTTTTGGCAACGTAAGCTCAGAGTTGTGCTAGATTTTCTTTCAGGCAAACTTAACCCGATCGTTTAAAAGAAAGATATTGGGGACTGGGGGTGGGGTGGGGTGGGCGCTGTGTGGAGTGGGGGATGGCTGGCACCATTCTTACTCGCCAACTGTTTGGGTAAACTAGTCCTCTATGCACTGCTGTGCAAAAAAATTGGTAGTGCTGGCATGACAACTTGCTGGAAACAGCATTGTACCATCGCTTAAACATTCACAGAGCACAAAACAATTGACAAAAACTATTTTCTGTGATTCAGAGCTAAGAGGGTATAAATGCCATGCGATTGCTGCTCCTATTCACCCTTATAAAATATAGCTGTAATACATTTATGTAATAATGGCTGATCTGGAGGATTTCAAATAAATGTAACTGGATTCAAAACTGTAGTTTCGAGAATAGATTTGTAAGACTTGCTGTAAAGAAAAGTTCTGTTTTATATCTGATTAAAAAATTGTTAGTTATTGCAATCCTGGAAGGGTTAATACCCCCATCTCATAGCTTCATTACTTCATGTGAGAAAACAGGACAAAGACAACAGATGGCAGACAGTGTTGACTTCTGTCCTTTCCATTGTACAAAAAAGGCTGCAGAGAACCTTGTTTGATAAAAGCAGAGGCTTTGGTGGCCTTCGCCATAATTATCTGATAGCTCTGTGACTGATGAGCTCTGGAACATTTAGTTTTCTATAGACACGGTCTGTGACAAGTGAACTGTCCCTAGGTTGCTATGGGTGACCAAAGTGCTGACATCGAGTCCCTACAGCAAACAAGCACATGACAAATGAGGCTAGGAGCCTCAATCAGTTCTGAATCTAGGTGACCCCCAGTCCCACTAGACAAAAAAAAACTGTCCAAAGGACCAGAATGGGTTAAACTGAGACCATAAATTTAATTCAAAACTTAAAAGAACATTGGAATCTGTATAAAAAACATACGTTAAGAATAACTCAAAATACTGCTGCTTTTTACGATCTGGACCAGAAGGTAATATCTAGTAAATAATTCTGTTTTTATATTTTGTTTTTCTTCATTGAAAGCCTGATAACAGTGCAAAACATAATTTTGGCAATTATTAATGCAAACAATAAGCAGATGTGTTCCAGCTATACAGGCTACAGCAGCTCTGCCAGTTGAGCTGCAGTCCACTCTCCTGCAACAAGGCAGAATGTAAAAGAGGCCCTGCTGAACTATTGCTGGAAATGGGGCAGCCTGACAAACAGGGTGTGCTAAAGCCTATGTCCATGCTATAATGGGTGGACTAGTCTTTGTGTCAAGCAAACATCCTCTCCTAGGATAAGATTGCCTGTAGCCATGTGTAACATGGTTAACTGTTAGCCTAACAGCTCAAAGGCCATGTGTGTTGCATCAAACTTAATGATAATTTTCATCACCATAGTGTTGCCACGGTGACAGAAATGGAATTGTGCCAATGACTAAAATTTGTCATAATTAAAGTTCACAAACTGTCAATTATTTTTCTCTTTCAGAATTATATTTTGCATCCCAGTGATCTTCCAACTTACCTCCACTCCTGCAGTTTTATTCTGGTTGGGATAGCTGGCAAATGAAATGAGCAATTGTATCTTGAACTTAAACTTAAACTTTTAGCTTTGCACAAAAGATTAATTTCAAGCATCTGATTGTAGTATTTCATTTGAGGAGATTTTTTTAAATCTGGAAAAGGTAACAATTTTACCCCATCAAAGCCTGTCACATTCTAATGGAGGCCTGAAAGCCTCTACACTGAAATAAGAGCCACCTCAATGTGTTTGTTGTAGCAAAGATAAGGACATCTCTCTGAAAATTGATGTGAGCATTTATGGGGGGAGGTCTTTGTGCCTGAGCACTTCCTGTTTTCATTCTGTGATCAAATATGTTCTTTGCAGAGCATACAGGAGAGTCCTTGAGAGCAAAGGCAAAGGAAGCCGAGGGGCTAATTGAGTGGTCTGAGGGCTTCTCAATATATCTAGTTTAAGGATCCTTCCTTTTCAGTCAATGAAAATCAGTCTTGGGTCAGGCTCAGCAAGATATCTTAACTGCTTGGCTTTGAGTATTTTGTTTAAACTAAGTCAAATCAATAGGAGCTTGTTGTTTAACTCAATGGTAATGTTGCTGGGCAAAATCGAAAAAGAATGCACCAGCTTCGATGATGTTTAATTCTGATTTCATTGGCATAGCACAACTACAAGGGAATGCAAGTGTAAAATTCCAGCGTCTCCAAGTGTCCTGCATCTGGCATGTGTGTTAAGCATTGCTACGTGGCGCACTCTATTCACATAATAGGGCAAAACTCAAGTCTCATGCATTTCAATGTTTAGAATTCGGAAACCCTAATAGTTAAATATCTGCATGTTAAAAAAACACCTTCCATATATCACTACCCCTCCCCCACCACATTATGAGCTGCAACACTAAAAATTTTCTTCACAGTAACAAAAAAATCTATAAAAATGAACACAACCAATGACAAGTGGAAACTATACTTTACTTTTTCCCCCCTTTGCTGCATTAAACTAACTGCTGGGAATTGTTGTGGCTGGCCTTTGTTGTTTTTGTCCCTCAGAGTTGTTCAGAGGAGGTGACAATGGCTCAGAGTTGAGAACATATGTAGAAAGACCCCTGCGGTTGATGGAAAAGTTGCTCCATGCTGCTTGGTTGTTTGAAAAAAAACAACCAATGTTCCTTTCTTCCGACAAAGCTAATGAATGCATGAATGCTAGAATGCAGCAATGACCCATTCAGAAGGAAAGTCTTAGGACCCTCCCTGCAAGAGCACATCCTGCGATAGTGAAATACATTTGCTTAACAAATTAAATTAATGAGATAATTCAATTAGTCTTTTTGATGTGAAAAACAATACTGCTTAAAGAAGGGATTACTGTAGTACAAGAACAGTTTGGCCTTCACAAAGAGTGGAGCAAAAAAAAGCTTTAAAATAATGTATTAAAAAATGGAAGGACAATGAAGAGAACTTGCATTGAATTCTACAGTGGTTTTAGTTGTATACTTGTTTGTATTAGCACAGCCAGATGGGAAAATTCTCACATTACTTCAGTCATAGGGAAACGTAATTGTTCGTCAATAAACTGGGAAATGTCAAGGCTGAGTAGGAGCCAAACAAAGTGAAACTTTTGACTTGCGTGTGGAAGGAGTGCTCTGGTGGGTGCTTCTGCCAAGGTTTTTTTTACACTAAAACAGCCATGCCCTGCAGGACAGGGGGAAAAAACTCCCAGCAGCTTCTCCAGCAATACTCACTCGACTCCAAATTAAAAACATTTTACAGGTTACTAAATCTCCAGCTGAGGTGATGTAGCAAAGAACAGCTGTGAAGTAATTTTGATAATGATGAGAATAATAAGCACATGGCAAGGTTCAGGGCTTTGCTGTTGCAGCTTCAGTGCTCCTGAATAGATAAAAGTGATTAAATACTCCTGATTATCCCTGACCAATATGTAATGGATTTACAGCCCTTTCAATTAGTCAGTATTTGCTTAGGACTCATTATTTTGTCTTTGGTTAAGTAATCAGCCTACAGACGCATGTTCTGTCTAATTCCTCTGTGCAAACGGGCACAGGGCACCTGACCTCCAAAAAGGCCATAGCTGCAAGGCAGAATACCCACTGCTTCAACAGAGCAGTGACCATTCTGGTTAATCCTGACCCCTAAGCCACAATCAATATACCTTCATTTACTAATAATGTCTTTACATCAAAGTGACAGTTAAGAAATGGGGATCCAATATTCACCTTTCTTTCACTATCTTTCTGACTTAAGTTTTAGAAGTTCCAAGCATCGATAAGACTTTTAAAAGGTCTGAATCATATTGTAACTGTCATTGAAACCAGAAAGCATTTTTACTCTTTTAAAGAGTTGTGACTCTGGCTTGGTCAGTACGTGTGTTGAAATAGGTTTGAACTCAGAACCTTTCAGGTGAAGGAGTTACTTGTTCCCTCCTTTCAAAAGTTCTCCTGAAAGAACAAACATTTGTAAAGGGGAAGTGTACTGTGCTGAACTCTCACACAGTCCAGTGTTAACAAGGGGAATATCTGTAGGCCTATGAGTCTCTCCAATACTCTATTAGCTGGCTTTAGAACTGCTGATTAGAGGCAGCTCCGAAGCGTGCATTTTAGTGTATACCTGCCCCTCATGTGATGTCATGACTATCCACTCCAGTGACATTATGAATGGAGAATACTGTCAATAATCCAATCTACCCAAATCCATGATGCTACTGGATTGTTTCTTCTTCACGTCATGTGAGGGGGAGTTCCACACAATGTCTGTTCTTAGACTGTTTCTAATCAACAGTGCTAAAGCATAAAACAGGACAACAAGAGGCGAGTGAGACATAGTTACCTCCCTTTCGATTATGGGGCAATTAGTAGAAAATACAGTTGATTAAGATTTGTACACAAGACAATTAGTAAGGAAATAAATGTCTTAGAGAAGAAATTTAATTCAACAATGATGCACATCAGTACATCTACATACACAGCACTTGGCTTTACTGGACAGTAAAACCAATGCCTGCTTTAAGTCATCGTGGAATCAGCAGGTGGATAAAGTACAAAGTTGTGTACTAAAGAGATAATGGCTCCAATACTTACGGGGAAGAAGGGAGGGTGCGGTGGAAGGGCGAAAACAACCTGGGTACGTGTCCAGGCTGGGGCACGGAGGTCCTGATGAATTTAACGGCAGGACCTTGTTCTAATTTTTTTCTTCTTTCTCCCACCCGGCAGCCAGCTGAAGTGACAGGCTGACTGGCTGCTGGGCAGGAAACTCAGTGGCAGGAGGTCACAGCTGGGGACACTTAGGGACAGTCCCCAACAACTGGCAGAGGGGAAGGGCTGAGATATGGGTTTGGGGGAGTGGAGGGTGGCGGGGGTGGGGGGGGGGGAAAGAGAGTGGCAATCGGGAGAGAAGAAGGCCGGAGATTGGGGCCTGGGAGAGGTGGGGAGAGAGAAGGATCGGGAGAGGGAGAAGACCAGAGATTGGGGCCGGGCCGGGGGGAGGCCACAATGGCTGAAGGCTTCCTCGCGGGGCCAGGGAAAGCACTCCTGCTGTAAAAGGCACTTACCTTCTTCAGCCAGCAGCTCCCGCCTCTCTTTTACTGCCAGGTTTCCCGAGCCCTGGGAAACCTGCGCAACTACTGTTAAATTTAAATCAGGCTCCAAATTCCCAATGTGGGAGACTGATTTAAATATGTTGATGAAGTGCCCCACCTCTTCACGGCGTGACACTTGGATGCTGTGAAACCAGACGCCATAAAAAAGGCGGCAGGGGCATAGGCGGCGGGTTGAGGGTGCGTTCCCCGTTTTCACATTTTTAACAGCCCCCCACCCCGACACATTCCCGCCCAACTTGGTGGATTAATATCGAGGCCAATACCGCTGTAATAAAGTATTTACGTGTAATACAGACATTACCAGAAATTGCTTAAACATTTTGTTATTTTCTTCCCCCTTTTACAGCCTCCCTGCACTTCACACCATTTCCCAACTCACGTGGTGCTCAGGTGACCCGTTCCCGGGCCTCTGCCAATCCAGCTATTACACCAATGTGTGTACAAGGAAAGGGGGTAGAAATTGGACCTTGTTGCACCCGTAAATTTGGGGACCAAGGGCCCCAAGGCTGCCTGACAGATGTTCAACCTGATATTGGGTCGGGCCATTTTTCAGGTGCCGGGGGTGGGGGGCTACATAAAACAGCCATTTGACCCCTTGCACACACCAATGAGGGGCCTAATGTCTGTTTCAGGACCCCTCTGGGAAATTGGGCTGCTCTAAAGTGGAGCAGCTGCCGGGCCATCTCTGCTCAGATTTTCCTGGTGTGGATGTGGCCTAGCAAGTGGTCCCCACCAAAAAGGTAAGTACATTTTTGAAAAATTTGATGTAGAACCAAGAGGAGCAGGACTGCTCCTCGCGGCTCCACAGCACTCCCAAGGACCACTGCCGACCTGCGATCTCCTCAGGACTTATCTGAGGGCTGCTGCCCAAAATAAACCCGTTCGCAATGGGTGAGCTGTCTCTGGAGCCGGAAGTACTGGCAACTCACCCGAATTATTGAAAGGTAGTCAGAGGCCCAATTTCTGGTGAGCCTCTGGCTTCCCGGTTGGGGCGCTCGCCGTCTGTGTTGGTTATGTGCCCATAAACAGGCCGCGGCCCATTTCTACCCCAAGGTTACTTTTTTCCCTCACTTTGGGGGAACACCTCTCTTCTGCTTGTCTCTTTTTCTAAATGGCCTGGTTGACAGTGGGAGCTTATTGTGTGCCTATCACTGGAAGGCCTTAAGGTTATATTTTGATAGAGTAAAATAGCTGGAACTTAAGTGTCAGAATTCAGATTTCATTTTCCCACCTGGAAAAGACAGTGGGGTAAATCTTGACTTTGTGCGATAGTGTAAAATGGGTGACAATGAGTCGGCAGCCTGTTACACATCTCTCTCAATTTTTATTTCCATTGACTTCAATGTAAAAGAGGCTGCCTTCTCCCTACCACCTATTTTACACTATCACGCAAAGTCAAGAGCTACCCCAGCCTGTCTGCTGGTCTTTTTTCCCTCTGTTAAGTCACACCTGTACCTTGCATTTACACCCATAAGAAGAAATAAAGACAATATAGAAGGCTGCTACAAATCTGTGTCTGCGTCCTGCTATCAGAATCAATTTGCTTTTCATCTCTGTTCTTGTAGTTTCTTATTATAAATCTATGAATCCCTTGTAAAATCTCCCATACAAAATACGGACAAATTGCAGCCGGTGTTTAAAATGAAGGGTTGCATTCAGGGAGCAAAAAAAAGGGTAATATTCGCTGCTAAAACAAGTGCAAGTTTCTGCCTTGATAGTACAATGCTGTACCTACATGACACCGTCATTAGTGCACAAGCATACTGTGCCTGGAGACCATCTCAATGGAAGTATTTTACTTCACACCAACTGTGTAACAGTAAAATCTTGCCGGTACAGGTTGTTGTGGATTTTATTGCAGTAACGGCATCATGTGATTTCATTAACTGTATGCATGCTGATACTTTAAATATAAATTCTAAAATTTTGCACAAATACAATCTAGACTGACCGATGCAGTAAAACTTTTTCCCTCTTTCCCTTCTTTTTTTCTCTCTCCTGAAACTGTGACTCATTGCTAGAGTTTGGCATCGACGTCACTGGCAGTCCCCCCAGTACCTCATCCAAACTGGCCGTTCTTCATATGTGTGAAGTGACTATTCTACTGGGGGGGGGGGGGGGGGGGAGGGGAAGGGAAAGCGAGGGAAATCGCAGCTGATTCTGTCCTCACTGAACGTCTCCACATGTGCACTATCCAGCAGGGGTTACTGGATCAGTAATCAGGAGAGGAATCCCTGGCATGTTTCTCCCTCCCCACGAAAGCCTGAGGATGCTGAAGTCAATTGCAGTGCCCTGAATACCAGCCTGGCTGAGATAAAACAAACCCAGTACAGCCCACCGGTTAAACCTGGGACCTTCCTGGTCATTGCAGCTCAGAGCCACAAGCACAAAGTGTATTAACCCACTCAGCTATTAGGATTCTCTATTTTATCATTCTTTAACAACCGCACAAATATTTGTACGTTTATCATGAATTATTCAGTGCAATTGTTTGAATGCAAAGACACCACATTCAGTGTCATTTAGTGGGAAACAATCACATCAAAGGTTAGATCTTACATTTTTAGGGGCTCAGCTCTAAGAATCCGCAGATAAGACACATTTATGTACGTTTCCCCCTACATTCCATATAACTGGAGAAGCTATTTTATTAACTCTGCCCAACAAGTTACTGGTCGTATTCACTAGCTTATTAATATTTTTAATAATTCACTACAATTTGATAATGTAACCTATAGCTTTGCATAAAAGTCTGTTGCCCAAACAATGACAAAATACGCTTAATTTTGCAGGTGGAAAATACTGTTGGCAAAGTTCGGTTGCTGTAGGAATGAAATATTTTTTTTTGATTAAAGGTATTCAGGTGATGACAGGAGCTGCACACTTCAGCGCACATGCTGTTACAAAGGAAGCAGCTGCTTCCCAGCTGTAGGACTGGACCCACATACTGTACAAAGCATCCCCGAGCTTAAAGTGCACACAAAGAAATTGCAGCGGCTCAACAAATGCATCTTAGTTTGCATTAAAACCTATCTTTGTGGCTAAACAAATGAGTTGAAACTGTGGGTTATCAGATGGGAACAATTTTTAAAATATATAAATGTTAAATCTTTATTGTGATTTCAGCAGGAAAGCTTTTTTTTTGGTTAACCCCTTAAGAGCCACTCATAAGTATATTTAACAAAATTAATTTGCGATTTTCAAAAACACACCTTATAAATGTTTGGAAACTGAAACTTTTTGAATGTATTCACAGCAAAAACTAAATAACTAAACTTTTAACGCAAAGAATAAATAACAATGTTACTCCCAGCTAATTGGGAACAGTAGTTTTCTGCAGAAGACACAATCCTTCAACAAAGAAAGATATCCACAACCTATGTATACACATTATTACTGCACAGTACCCACTTATTTATGCCAACTGATTCTTTCACATGCAGAACTTTCATGTTGTCTTCCCATTTAATATATTTGTCCCTTTTAAAGATTGTTTTGTGCCACATTTCCTCTTTGAGCTGGGGAAGTGGAATGAACGTTACATATCTATGAATCAACTCTTGAAAAGCATTTCCATAAATGTCCAGCAAGAGTTCCAAATTGAGCAGGGCATGTTGGACAGAGTCAGTTTGTTCCTCCTCCTCCGCCCACTTGCTGCATTTACTTTGTCGTGTCACCAAGCAAAGAATTGATGGAACTCACCTGACTGAGGCAACTGCATCTTAGTTACAGGTGGAACTTCAACTTGTGACATAGTAAAGTAAGGGCCCTGAAAGTCCAGAGGCCGAATCCTGCGTAAGTGTCAGAATGCACCTGCACGGTACCTCTGAAACTGACCTGATAGGAATACGTGGGGTCGGGTGGAGATCCTTAATTAAAATATCAATAGCCGGCACCCACAATACTATAGCACCTCTTGTCCAACACCCCACCCCCCCACCACCCCCTCAGCCCCAGCCTCCTCCTCTAATGTGGATGGCCTCGTTTGGGGCAGAAACTGGTGGGCAAGGCCCAGGGACTGGCATGTCCAGGTCCCAGTTAATTTCTGGCTCTTTTGCCGCACTCCCGCTGGATTTACCAATATATTCATTTGAATTTGTCATTAAAAAAATTAATTTCTCTGCTTTTAAAACAGAAAATTAAAATCCTTAAGATTATCTTATGTTCAGAGTCTTGTTACTTGGAAAATGCCTGTGGACAACCTAAAACACAGTCCCTCACTGTCTCCAACCTGGGATAAAAATTTAATCTGGACTGGCAGGTAATATCTCCACTTCCCCATTGGCTTGACTGACATAACTCAGCTTAACATCTGAGATTCTCCTATCACAATGGGTACAGTTAATGACCCTGTAAATGTATAATGAAATCACCAGAAAGCCTGTTTTAATGGGTTAACAGAATTGAAACAGAAATTAGCATCATTCACATTTAAACTGTACATCTATAGTTAGTAATAAAAGCAATGACTTGGAGACTTGATATATACAGCACGTGGTCAGAAAGTGCATTTCTGGCGCTCTCGTTCAGAAACATGCTCGCTAATGAAGTGATTTCTTAATAGTTCCTCAAAATACCAGACCAGAAACAATATTAAACAATGTAAAAAGTGTTTCACATTCTTTCTTATGCTCTTGTGAATTTTGTCATCTACAAGAGAATGTTTAGCAAGGCTTGGTATTTCATATATATGTTGTCGTGCACAATTATACTTTAATGAGTTGAACATCTACAGAAAATGGAGCCCAGTGCTCATAGATTAAAGAAACAACTTCTCTTGAACTTTAGATGCCATCTAAATCAACATCAAGGATGCACTATTAACCAACACATGATTTCTTTTCACTGTACATACCGTGAGGTGCTGGAAGAGCCATGCTCTCATAATATTTGTAGCTACTTTGGGGAAGATGCCTCGCTTTTTCTGTCGCTTTTTATCCTTGTCTGGATCGTCGTCATCACCTGTGCCTGGTGAGGCCACGCTGTTGTCTAACCCATCGCCTGAAATCACAGAACAAAGAAAAAAAAATGACACATTATGAGCATTCTGCAAATAACATGTAAAAGTAATCAAATTTGATTCACACTGATTTGAGATAATGCAAGCTGATAACATTACTCGTTAAAAATACTGAGTTGTTATGTGAATAATCTTTAATGCAAGGCACCATGTCTCCCAATCCTGTTTTGATAAACTTCACATGAACACGCATGTATCATTAATTCAATTATTGCTATGCTTCTGACAGAGAGAAGTAGCCCTCTGTCAACTAAATTTATAGATGGTTTAAAAGCTGCAATGATAATTTTGTTTTGATCTCATTTTGCTCCCTAAATATATGGGATGGCTTATGTGCAGATTTTCTAACTAAAACTATATGACTACTTAAAAGCAAAGAAAAAAATCTGAAAATTACTGAGATTTTGCATAAGGTGTAAGTAACTATGTCATGGCTCGTTGCACAGAGCAGACCACAGTTCATCATCGCACCCCTCCCCCCCCCCATTGTATTTGCATGGGATGACACCCTCTGTCTCCCTGCATCACTACTTCCGACTCTCATATTTAAGAGAATTAGGTACATATCAAGGCAGGGTGCATTCTTTAAATCAGGAGTTACCTCTATCCACTCTCACCACTGTTCTGCCTTTCCTTGCATTAATTGTGCATTAGCAAAAATCATTTACTTTTAACAGTCATAGTTATTTTTCTTTACCCTCAGGCAAAAATGCCTTGAAAGCCTGCCTAGAGGGCATCTAAATTATGTATCTAAAAAAACTCTGCACCAAGGCAATCCTGGACTCGTACTTTCGTAAAATTCATACGTGCTTGTCCTCCTGTTTTTGAGAGGCATCAATCAGAGCACCTATATATACCATATTTCCCCATTAATATTTGAACCAATAACATTAAAAAGAAAGAAGAAAGAAGGGACCCAAAGTATAATCAAATGCAAAATAAATGAAGGATACTGAAACAGCATCAGGGTTTTTTTTTCATTCGACGGCTATGTTTTTTCTTGCACATCATTAGCCTAAAGCCACACGAAAGAAGAAAACAGAGAAGTGTAGAGTTTATGCTCCCTGCTGATGTTTAAGAAGCCGAGGTCCTGGAAGGACATCTGGAAATTGCGCTGAGACTGTGGGTTTTGTAATTTAAGAATAGACATTCATTAGGAGTAAATGCCATAAATCCCATGCTAAGTAAAAACCTTGTTCAGGAAAGCCTAAAACAATAAACTTAGGACTCAGCATAGCCAGAGCCGCATAGCTTCCTGAGGAATGCTACAAACGTAGTAGCTAATTCTACTACTGTCTTCTAGTTATATGATTACCAGGGTTGGTGGCACTGAACGCTTACATTAAATAAGGACCCTTTCCTCGGCAACTTTTACGCAAGTTAACAATTTTTTTTTACCTCTCCGGCCACAGAAGCTGAAAAAACCCACAGCAAAGAGTTGGCAGATTAATTTTATTGACGTTTCCATTTTCACTGCAATGTGATACCCTCCATCACGTCGAAGAGGCGACCCCAGTATTTACAGACTGACAAGCCACTTCATTACAGCCACCCAGCCCCAAGGCAGTGCAGCTCCCTCCATCTGCACAAATGTCAGTGCACAACCCTTCATCTACCACTAACTTTTGCTACTTCTCCGCGAACGTGAATCATGACGGCGAGCCAAAAAGGTGGAAATAATCATAAAAATGATGCTGGACCAGAAACATTCACAGAGCCTCATTACAATTGCCAAGCACAGAGGGCTGGTGATTTACACCCCTCTTCCACGATGCCAGGAAGGAATGCTGCAGGGCAAATTTTCCCAAATGCTAATGGCTTCTGACTGTTCCTTGGCAACTATGGCATTTTAACCTGTGCGGATGTACACTCCAAAACAGAAACTGGAAATGTCTTATCATCTGTCCATGTGACACAGATGGAGAGTGGCTATTAGGAGTTGGGCACTGGGCCTTGGGGATCTGAGGTGCTGCGTTAGAGCCTACGGCGGTTTTGGAAAGCTGTGCCTGGGGAGAGGAAAATTCTACGCCTAAAAAAAAAAGCTGGCATCAGAAGTATGTGTGCATATTAGAAAATGAGATGGGGAAGAAAGGAAAACGAACTAATAAAAATAAGTATCGTTAGGATTTAGTATTTGCTAAAATCATTAGCTATCTCAACCTTTCTCTCAAATTAAACCTTTGTAATAAGGTATTAATCTTAAATTTAGTATCTGGTCTTTTAGCGGTGTGATAATTGTAAGATATGAGGCAGTTCACTGATTTATTTTGTAACATGATGTTTTTGCCTGTAAGATAATGTTAGTTTCTTGGCACGTTTCATTTACAACACTAGGGTTAAAATGTATCAAAGTGGTGTTGCATAAAATGCATTACTTTCCTCTTAATTTGCCTGAAACAACCAATACCTGACCCACTAATTACTAGGCTCTCTTTCTATCCTGCTGTGCTGTATGCTCTTGTGTGTTAAAATTGAATTTTAGTAAGATTTATTTTTAAGTGACCAGATATTCAGCAGGGCATGGCCTACTGCGCTGGAGTTCTGTATAACAGCTGCACTTTCTTTTGTTGCATGCAACATTTACGAACTGTGTGGGTTTTCCTATGTTAAAGAGGAGACAGTGACCCATGCCACCTTCTTTACACTCAAAGGAGCACTAAAAAACTCTCCTCATAGGCTTACCTCAGGCTTCTCTGGCCCAGAACAACCTCCCTCTCTCCCCAACCCCCCTCCGGGTAAAAGCAGAGAGAGAGAAAAAAAGAACGGATTTTATGCTCCTTTCTCCTCAACTTTTCAGGCGGTATAAGCAGCATTTAGCACATTCAACCCCCAAATGGCTTCAAATGCTCTGAGCTGCAGGGGCTCATCTTTTGTTAGCCTCCCTCTATTTACACAGGATTTACGCAGGGCTCTCCAGTGAAGAGACCACATGTTACTGACAGAAAGCGGCTTCATTCACAACACATCAGGCAACGGGGCTGTAGCCATTGCTGCTCCGTGCTTAGGCAGGATTAAGACTCCAGTAACACTGAACCTAAAGACTCTTGCTAAATGGTAAACAAAATGTACCGGCTACTACTTAAACCAAATTAGGCAGAGATAGATCATAATATAAACATGCGAGGGCTAAAAAAGTAGATTAAGGTATTACATCCGTCTTTAAGCTTCACCTTCAGCTTCCAATGAAGCAATGCAGTACACCTCACCTACTTATTTATGCAAATTCCTTTCTGACCGTCTTTCCAGGGCATATTTATAGCTAGAAAGAGTCAGAAATGTGGCCTCAATGACACAAAAATCTGCTATATTAAAGCTGTCCTTGAAAAACAGCAAACGTTCTCATTTGTCCAGCGAAGATAACAAGATAAACAACGGAGACAACCAATAATGTGACCCATAAGCAGAAAGCTAGGAATGAGTTGTGCTCGCCTGTTCAGGTGCTAAATATTTTTCTGTGTTCAATGGTTCCTGACAAGTTTATATTTAGGCTGTGAATATAGGTACTTTCAAAGTGCTTTTTCCATTTCACTTTTAAAATGTTATTATGGTAGGTATATGAGTACTCAATAGTGCCAAGTTAGAAGTCAGGCACAGAACAGTTCTCAGATCTCATTGTAATCAATACGACAAAGAAGACGTGCATTTTAATGGGGAGAATATACATATTTGTAAACTCTGAGGAAAAGAAAATGCTTCTCGCTGTAATATAAAATGATCACTGGCACTCAATGGGGCTGAGGTCACTTTCCATACATATGCTGACGACACCCGGCTCTATTACTCCACCACCGCACTTGACCCCTTGACCACCTCTGTAATGTCAGAATGCATGTATGCCATCAAGTCGTGCATGAGTCACAACTTCCTCCAAATGAAAATCAGGAAGATCAAAGCAATCATTTTCAGCCTTGCCACTGTCTCCATCCCACTCCCTGGCCACTTTTTCAGACTGAATCAGAAAATCTTGTCCTGTTTGACTCAGAACTGAACTTCAATTCCCATTACCAAGTCTGCTTATTTCACCTCTGCAACATTGTCCATGTCCATCTGTACCTCAGCTCCTCTGTTGCTGAAACTCTTATCCATGCTTTTGTTACTTCTAGACTTGATTTCTCCAATGCCCTCTTTGTTGACCTCCCATACTCTACCATCCAAAATCTCCAACTTGTCCAAAGCACAGCTGCCGGTATCCTGTCCTGCACTACCCATCATCCCTCTTTCCTGAACTCTACTGGCTCCACGTCCCTCTATGCATTAAGTTTAAAATTCTTATCCTCATCTTCAAATTACTCCACAGCTTTGCCCACCTTATCTTTGCAACCTTCTCTGGCCTTATGTCCCCTCCTCTACCCATCAGCCTTCAGACCTTGGCATTTTGTGTGTCCACCCACATCCCACCTTTGGTGGCATATCCAGCCATTCTATCTGGAACTGTCCTCCTAAAACCCTGCATCTCTTCACCTCTCCTCTTTTAAATACCTTTCCAAAGCCCACCTTTCCCACCAAGCTTTTAGTGTCCCATACTAATTTTTCCCCTCATGACTCAGTGTCTGTTCCGCTACCTTTTCTCAGCTTGTGAAGTGCTGTGGCACATTTTTCACATTAAAGGTACTATATAAATGCAAGGTGTTGCTGTAAACCTATTGCACGTGGTAACTATTTTTATTTCTTTAACAAAAACATTCAGAATTATTCACAAGCTGTTCATTTCACTATTTATTTCTATCAGAAAAGCCCCTGTGGTTTAAGAACATAGGTTATTCAGCCCCTCAAGTCTGTTCCGCCATTCAATTAGATCATAGCTGATCTGTATCTTAACTCCAGTTATCTGCCTTGGTTCCATATCCCTTAATATCTTTACCTAACAAAAATCTATCAATCTCAGTTTTGAAATTTTCAATTGACCTAGCCTCACCAGCTTTTTGGGGGTGAGTTTCAGATTTCCACTACCCTTTGTGTGAAGAAGTGGCTTCCTGATACTGCTCCTGAATGGCCAAGCTCTAATTTTAAGCTCCCTTGTTCTGGACTCCCCAGGCTTAATAGCCTGCGCCTACTTGGTTGCAAGTGAAATGACATTTTCCAGCTGCTCTGTGCATATTTTTCTGTTTTTTAAAAATCTTTGATTCTTGTATTGCATTCATTATTGTAACCTAGCCCATTAGTTAGCTTCACTAAGTGGTTATTTTGATTCAGATTTTAACTCCCTGTTTCATTTGAGGGACAACTTTAACTCAGGGCGGGCAAGGTATGGGGCGGGAGGAAAACACCAGCGGAGACTTCAGTCCAAGGCCTGGATCTTTTTAACCCCTGGGCCTCAATTAAATCCTGCAGCATCTCCTCCTGCCCCAAAGCGGCCAGAGTGACGTCAGGGGCAGCAAGCAGGAGTAGAAATTGGGGCAGGGTTCCCAAGGATGCCGGGATCCAAGGGACTGGTCTCTAGCATGAAGTTAGTTCTGGGGGGGAGGTGGTGGGGGTTTGTTTCCACAGGTGATGCTGGTGCTGAGAGGGAGAGGCAAGGTTGGGGCTGGGGAGGCCCATGGACTCCTTGCGGATCTGGGGGAGCACTCCAGCTCCTCCTGGCCCGGCCACCATTTTGACCCCGCCCCACCTGCACTGTTCCCACCAGGCGGGCTGGGTTAAAATTGGGGCTCACTTTACTGCCGCACTCACACTGCAATTATCATAAATGTGGCACCAAATGCTCATATAGAGTAATCAGCATTGTATCAGCTCTTCTTAATCACTAGACAGAATGCTCTAGAAGCCATTTTATAATTTTGTGATATGTATCAATGCTACTATCAGAGTTGCCCGTCTGAGTAACCAGACTGATTTGGATGACACACAACTAGGTAGGTCTTACTCAGCTCAAAGCAGTAAAATTGGTTGGATACCCCTTAAACTCTGGCGTTGTTTGAAATGGAATATTGCTACTGTGCATTTGCACGCCCCACGCGAGTACACGATGCCTGATGCCATGATGTTCAACGTGTATGTGTGCTTGCACAGCCATGGTGCTCTGAGGTATGGAGGAAGAAGGCTTTTTGACTAACATTACTTGGTGGCACAAGTGAAGCACATCATGAATTCTGGCTCCTGGAATTGCGACTTATGTTGACAAGAAATGGGAACATTAACTACTTCTAACTCCTTGGCCACAGGAATTACAAAAATTCTACATTGCTACATGTATAAATGGCTTGAAGTAATTTGCGTTGTGTTCTGTTTATAGTGCAATAGGTATTCTTCACTTTGTGAGGGCCGTTACAGAATGAATCAGTTAGTAATACTGCATGCACATTGTGTCAGCTCAAAATTGCAGGGGAGGGGTTTCTCCACAATAATAGCTCTCGAAAAATCTCTTTACTTCTCTTTGACATAGATCAGTACCTAATAAAGGCCTCGGTCCAAAACAGGGATTTTGCAGTTTGTGATTCTTTAACAACTCCACCCCATTCCATTCTAAGAGAGGAGTGAACAATCCTGCCAATTCTACAGAAATTACACTAATTGGCCCCAGAGGTTATCTAGGTGCCGTGTCTCAAAGATACCATTGTCTCTACCGCATTCAGCTGCAACTCCAATATTCCAAATCAGCCCGACGACCCTTAAAAGCAGGTACTCTCCTGAGCAGATACTTGTGGCATCAAGCACTTCCGTCTAATATTGGTTTTGTCACTTGATACCTTGCTTTAGTTCACAACCCACTTAGATCTACATTTCTCCAGTGTTTTTTTAAAAAATATGGCTGATTCTAGGTGTTACTCTCCTAATTAGTCAGACTAAGCCTGAGGAAGGAAATCTGGGTCATGTTAAATTAATTGAAATGAGCACGAAAATTAGCAGAGCAAAATGCATCAATTTTCTGCAAAGAGCTCTTGGTTCCTGCAAACCAGAAAAAAAAGGGCATTCTGAGAAATATTAAATAAAAACACATTGTCAGCTCAAATTGGTCTCTATCTATGATGCCAGCTATGAATCAGCATGCAGTTTTAACTATAACAGGCCAGTTAAATACCAATCAGTGATGGAAATTATGAAGTACAGTTTTGTTTTTAAAATAGTTGATAATCGATCCTCTCCCAGGCTTCTGTGAACAACTTATCGCTTCCAAATGACTGAAATCACTCCAGAGTAGATTTACAGGGCACTGGTGTAAATAGATATGAAGGCTTATTAATCGTGTAATTTCCTTGAAGAAATAAGGGATTAAAGTGGAGAAATAATGAATTAAGGGTTTACAAATCAACAAGTCAACCATCAGATTCCAGATTCCAGCCTCTCTCAGCATATTCTCATCAGTCCCTGCCATGAAGTTTTCAAAAATGTCCTGAAGGCAGGGAACAAAGCGAGCAGAACTGATTACTGCTATGTTCACTGCCTTGCTGTCTAAACTCTGTTTGGCTTCCTAATGAGCTCACTAAAAACCTAATTCATCTCCCATAACCCCCTCAACCCTCCTTGAAATTCACCATTATGGAAATTACAGATGAAACGTTTACAGACTGTGTTCAAATTACTGTTTCTTTAACAGGCAGGTCCCTGACCCTAGAATTGTACAATAGAGGTTTGTCCGGCTTGAAACCAATCAGCCCTAAGCCCACTGAAAAGGGAGTGGAAGAAGGTTAAGACTTTTTCTCATGGCACTGACGATTGTAGCATTCATTCTTTCCCCTGCAGTGAATGCTGGAATTTTGTGGAAATCGTACAGGTTCGATAATTTATCAGATAAAACTGGTGAATGAGGAAAGGTTAAAACCGCTCGCAGTGATGGTAAACAGATTGAAACAGACTAATGCAAATTCCCAAACCATTCATGAGGAGACTCCCTCAGTTCCTCATTACGTGAAGCCAAAATGATCCTCACAGCACCTAAGCTGTAACTGAAAGATTACGGAATTGATGGCTCCTTGGTTTAAAATGCAGCTGTTTTATTCTGCTTTAGTAATTAATTCTTTTTCCAATACCGTATTGATTAAGCGTAGACCCTGATAAAGTTCAAACTGCGAAGTATCTCCAGTGGCTTCCCCAGTTGCTCGGGAGAGTCAATGAAAACTTCCTCCCATTCCACCTGCCTCCTTAGAGTGCTGATCGAGTGAACAGTGCAGTTTTTTTCTCATAAATTAGTCAGGCTGCGTGGAGCTGTGTTAGCTGATCACTGCTTTTGTCTCTTTGCTTTGCCTACTTGCTTTTCTGTATCACTGTCCTTTGTGCTGTCAGATACAAAGTCAGTGTGCAGCTGCTTCTGTGAGTCAGAACCGACATGAAGAGCGCTTCGTACAAACTACATTTTATTTTACACAGCTGCATTCCCCCCCAATCAACTCGGAGCTCAACCAGACCTCAGGGGACTCAACTAGCATAGGAATCGGTGCTCAAGCATGTAAGGGCACTTGCAGCACCGGGAAAGAGTTGCCTGTGCCTTGTTAAGGCCCTTCACCTATCATCTCCCCCACCCCAACCACCTCCCCACCTGGGAACAAATACCTGATGCCCCATTTCTTCTCGTGTCCTGCTTTTAACTTATAATATCATTTAGGAAGAGTGGCTTTCTGCTCTCTTCATCCACATCACCATTTCAAGAAGGCATCAAACAGCAGGGCAAATGCCATACAACAGTGACTGACAGCCAACTATGTTCTCTGAATGTTCATAGTCTGTGTCAAAGGACATCCCATGTAAGAGTTCACAAAGGTAATACTCCCAGCAGCTACAAGAAAATAACCTTGAACATGGCTGGTAATGACTTAGTAATGTTCGGTAGGAATGTAAATTCCCTAAAGAACAGGAACTATTTAGTGCAAATGTGTGCGCGTTTTAACTTGTATACGCTCTATAATAATAACGTTGAGAATACTGCACATTTGGCTGAAAGAGAACATTTCAGACAGAAAAGCAGGTGCCCAAATTTGCAGTAATCCTCATCACATGGTTCACCTCTCACCCTAGCCATCTACTGAACTTTAACCTTTCACTTAAAAAAGACTTTCAATTTATAGAGACAAAGATTAACTTGGAAATCATCTCAGAACTAGGTACACACACACCTTATCTTTTTAAATTGTGTTTAATTTATTCAGTATTTAGTTGTTAGAGAATTTTAGTGGTTTCCTCCTGTATATTTTTCAATCTCCTCTAGGCCATAAAGAGTAGTTACATTCCCCCACCTCCAGAGCATTCTTTGCAGGTCAAAAGGTCAACATTCGCAGATGTCTCCAGCAGGCACCCAATTGTCTACAGACTGTACCCCAGGATACATGCAACTACTGTTACCAGTGGAGTATCCTCTCCATAGACGTAGCTTTGAATACCCTGATCTAAACATGTAAAAGCTCACAACATTCTTTACAATCCACATTCTGCAATCCTTATTTCATTTCTAAAAGGACAGTTGAACTTTCTCTAATTATTGTAATCACCTAAACTTAACCAGGTGTAAGTGTTTAAGAGCTTAATCTGTACATTTTGCTGCAAGTTAACCATTTAGTTATAGAGACAAGTATTACCATTTTTGATTCACTGTTTGATTTTCTTGTGGGACTTTATATAATAGAAGCTTTTGGAAAAACTAAGCTCCAACCTTTGTAAATGTAAACCAAACTCAATAGCATTTGTGATTCTTTTATACCTTTTCAACATCAAATGGTTAACCACAAAGACTGAGTGACTGGAATTTTGCCTCAGCACATCATGAATAAAGAGAAAATTCCATTCATAGTTCTTTTGTGTGTATCTTTGAGTAGAATATTTCATTGTTTCTATAACCAAAATGCAAACATTTGGTACTCATAAATGTTGTACAGCTATTTATGTCTTTCAAATACCTTTTGTTAGAATCTCTAGAGATTAGTGTACCACTCTTTCATAGTTGAAACAAGATAGTGGTAGTGGTTTAAAAAAAAGAAAATTAATATGCCAATTAAACCTCGATAATCTGAAATGTAACACTATCAATATTTTTTCTTTAGCTAAATCTGAATCTGGCTGACATCACAAGTCTTCTAAACACACCAAAATATAACTTACTGCAGAGATATACTGCATAAATTCATTGTTTCAATATCCAGCATTATTACCACATTGTTATAAAAATGTGGAGGCCTGATTCAAAATACTTGTATGCTTACAGATAACTAAGTATTGATTTATTGATGGAGTGTCTCAATGTGCACCAATGCTGGAGGGCTACTTCACACATGTAATAGGTGATTCTCAGTAAGTCATAATTAAAAAGTTTGTATTAAGTTACAAATTAGCCATTATTGACAACAAAGTTTATGCAGGTATGAATGAATTGCTGTATTAGGCTTAAAAGACTGTGTGCATGTAATGGTGTGAAAGGTATTTCAACCTCAGGCTTAGCTGGTGTGAACAGAGAATAGGAATTTGCAGCAAGTTGTGGTTACCTGGCATGTCTCATTGTTTTACTAACTTATTTTTTAAAATCTTCATTTTCAACTGAATAGTTTTATGAGCATCAAGTAGATAGGCTTATTTTCCTTTCATTACAATTGTATCGTTTTTCATTTTTCATACAAAGAAATACAAAACAAAATGGTCCTCTGGGTAAAATAAAGAACACACACTCCTATGTAGCACAAACCATGCCTGAACATTCATTCAAAGCCAGAAAATACACAGAGTGCCGATTAATGCCACATTCCTGCAGCAAGCACAAAACTTCTATTTTATTCACTTCTGTACTGTGCTGATTAGCATCACCAATATATATACTGAAATAATACAACTTCCAACACTCTTCTGCTCTAAAGTTGCTCTTCTCTTATAACACAGGAAATTTTGGGCTCATTCTCATAGTATTAAATATATAGGAAACTCTTTTTTATCTGGCACCGACGGGACTGGCGTGGTGCCGGTTTATCAAAAATTCCGGATTACAGAGAGGTATAGTAAAAGGTACGAGAGCCCCGTACATGGCCACCGATCCAGGCATCCCTGTTGCATAGCAACAGGTGCAGGAACCCCGGTTACACGGCCACAGATCCAGGAACGGCCACTAATATGAAGTAAAACTTACCTGAACCTACTCCTGAATTTTGCCGGTTAACAGAGATTTCCGGTTATTTAGGTGCCGGTAAATTGAGAGTTTCCTGTCCTGCACCTTGAAAAGAATGGGAGTTTTTTTTTAAAATGTTGTCTCATTGAGGAATGGACTCCTTGCTTGTGACAATTCCATTTGTTTTTAGATCAACAGAAAGGTGGATGATTATACAAAAAAAGAGTGGTCGAATCAGTGCTGTTAGCACACAACTAGCCTTTTTTTGCCACAGTAGACACAAGTGTCTTGCTCACAAATGTCACCAATGCTAATTACTTTGAGCACAATGCCCTGGACTAGCACAGTGACAAACAAAGCAAAAACCCGGAATTTACAAGAGCACAAAATTGTATTGGTCCCACGTAATTAGGTTTAGTGTCTTTGCAGAATGGCAATCGTACTTATACTGATTTGGAAAAATGATCTCCAAATATACCAGTTTTATTTTCATTTAAAGTGAACAACCAGTCAATTTATTAAACATTTTCTTTAAGGTGAAAGCATTATCCCAATGCAATATTTTTCCCTGGTGCAGATAATACTATTATACTATTGTTACTCTGGTTGGCTATTACATTAATGATAGCACTCCAAACTTAGAATTCTTCCCTACACTCAAGAAGAAAGGCTGTCCTTTGAAATAGCTTGGAAAGGGTGGGTGTGTGCGATCTGTTTCCATTCAGACTGTTGAAATACTTGCATCACATAGTCATAAAAATTACTGAACCAGAAATTGTTTGGGCATATTAACTGGACTGAAGTCGAATGTGTTTATGTTTGGCTGTGCCATAGGGTTGGATCCACATCAGCTCAGCAGTTTGTTCTGTATGAGAGAGGGGGAAGGGACAGCAGTTGGGTAAAATAAGCAGTTAGGCTGCCTCATTTTAGAGTTGTTTTCAAAATTCTGCTGCTAGCTGGAAATCAAAAACATTTACCTCCCAGGTAAGAATTCAGACTCTAATAACTATAATCTTGAGTAGGAAAGCCATGCTTTCATGTCATTCATCAAGTTACAGTGAAAAGGAGTCCAGGAAAAGAGATAACATGAAAGTGAAAGAAAAATACACAAATTATATTATAGCTGAAGACTATGTAAGAGGTTATAAAGGTTCACAAAAAGAAACTCTTATTGTAAAAAGGGATCGACATAGACATGAGCAAATAAAACAGAGATCACATCTTAAGTTTTGATTTTGGTCTAAAGTGCTATTTCTCACTTTGTCCATTTGTGAGCATTTGATACATTAGAATTCAGAACTGTAGCCAAGGTAAAATATATATCTCCATAGATTTAAAAACGGTTCACACATTACAAAGATTTAGATTGGTAAATATGAGGCCATTAATTGCTTTTATCGTGGCCCGGATTCACTCCTCTGATTGATGCATGCAATTTGTTCACTATGAACACATGCAAACAAGTTTCTACACAAAACTAAGCACATTTTGAAATAACTATATTATTATTTACAGATATTTGAAGAAAAATATAGCTTAAAGTCAAATGAAAAGGATCATTAGGAAGAGCATGCAGTATACATTTATTTTACTTAAAAATTAAAAAACCTTTAATAACTAGAAATATGCTACACATTTATTTTTGGTTGTTACATGCATTATTATCACACCGTTGGGTATAAAACAACTGACCTAGTAGAAGATGGCAAAGATGGCTTTTCCTTTGCAGAAGACCGAATTTATCTATCAAGCAACCAAAAAAACATTGTATTGGAACTCAGCCTATTTGTTAATTTTCTAGCAATATAAATAATTAGCCTGATCATTCTTGTTGTTAAAAGACCTCAGTTTATTTCCTCAAAATTGCATTATGTGCTGACTTACTGCCACTTTACATTATTCTGTACAATAAAATGAAAAGGCACAGTGTGCTTTGCTGCCAGTGATAATTCCCAAATACACACTCCACAAAGACTGTTGTGGAATGGTCAGGCTAGACTTACCGTCAGCCTGCAGGTGTTTCCTTGAATGAATTGGCCTTCTCATCCCTAACGGGGGCTAATGGTGCCCCACCAAGACACTAGAAGGTAGGTTGTCCACGATTAGAGTGTAAGAGAAAGTCTAATTATGAAGTAGATTCTGTTCATTTAACTGTTATCTAAAGGGACACAAGCTCCATGTTGTACTAAATTTACTTGTATCATAATGTGGTATCAGCCCTACTTCCTAATTACTGGCTCTACTGCAAGGTATTTGCTGCCAGCAGCCAAAAAACATTTTTCATTTTACTTTCAACAATGCTCATACTCAACTAAACATTTCTACAAATATATATTTGAATATTATATTACCAAACTTCTTGTTTAATTACACAGCATTCCCCATTAAGTGGTCATTCTATATAACTGAGCTGCACACTTGACTTAATTTAGCTTGCCTTTCACAAATATATATATATATTTGCCATATAAACCAAGGCTTCCTATATTTTATCTTCAAAAGTCTTATTAATTTCTGTCTATATACTCAAACTATCTGCTGCACCCAAATAATTTCATGCGCCTGTTCTTTCTGAGCTTCCAGAACAAATTCCAGCCGCACTTCCCTCACAGTATAGATTCCGTGTGCTTGTTGTAAGAATAATTCTGGTAATTTTTTCCCTCTGTCTGATGTAGCACAAGGCTGACCTAGTTAATATGAACTGCACTGTTCTATGGGAACAGACAGTGCTACTGAGAGGGCCATTTACACAACCTGTTCATGATTACAGGCCATACGGATACAAAGATGGCACAGACGCTCGTGGACCATCTGAATACTGCAAAAAGGATGACGTTAGCGCCTTGGCCCCAAGTCAGATGTGTTTTTCTTTTAATCCAGAGTTTTGGACATGTGACATGGCAACTAATGCTGATCAATTTGTTTAATCACCTTTTGGAACTCGTCCAGATGGTCTCTGTTGAGAGCACTAGTGAGATGAATCTCAGTGTTCACAGCACCACCGGTTTCTAGCATGCGACTGGAGCTTTCAGTAAACGGCTGAGCACTGAATGCAGCAGGAGTTCATTCTCACAGCAGAGAGGAAGAGAGTTAAAAACTATATGCATTAACTTTACTTCTCCCCATAGGATCACGTCATGAATAATTTAAGTTCTCTTATGCTAATGGGATCATGAAAGTATCCTTCTCTTCAGAGTCACCACTCTCGGCTTTCACCAGAACCCCCCTACCCCACCCCCAAACCATTTCTCTTACTAGAAAGGCCAGCTCCTTGACACGAAGTGGAACTCTGTTTTATGTGAAATACATTACTTAAGATATAAGCTTGCACATTAGGAACTGCCAATGATACAGTATTACTGATCAGAGGTGCTCTGCAGTGGATTTCAGCTAGTAGACCTCAGCAGTTTTATAGCCTGTTTATTCTGAAAATGGGCATTTTTCTTTTGTACATTCCAAGTACAATTAGAGTGACTGGGGAAGTATGAATAGTGAGCAGTTATTTACTCTGATCAAATTTCAGAGCGGAAAAATTCCAGCTCTGCCCTTTTGTTTTGGACTACAAGACAGCTCACCTGGATCAGGCTAGTAGTAGGGGTGCTTAATGCAAATCTCCTTTGAATGTAAACTGGAAATTTAAAAAGAAAAGAATGAAAGAACTTGCATTTATATAGTGCCTTTCACAACCTCAGAACTTCCCAAAGCGCTTTACAGCCAATGACGTACTTTTGTAGTGTAGTCCCTGTTGTAATGTAGGAAGCGCAGCAGCCAATTTGCGCACAGCAAGCTCCCACAAACAGCAATGTGATAATGACCAGATCATCTGTTTTTATTTTAGTGATGTTGGTTGAGGGATAAAACTATTGGCAGGACAGTGGACTTTGAGTGAGGGCAGGATTAGGCTTGGTCATGATATCCTTCATGATGGAATAGCCGGTTGAGACTGATAGGGGGAGAAATTCGGTATCGCCCTATTTGGCGGCGGTAACTTTTGAAAGCTGATAAACTTAGCGGCAGGTGCTAATGATTCCTGGCTTTCTGTAAATTCGCTGTTTGCGCTCCAGGAAGGAAGTGGAGTGCTAAATCAAGCGCTCCACTTCCTTCCTGGAGCGCTAAAGGACGCAAGCAGGGTGTTAGTGGTACAGCGCTGCACAATGTCCCATGCAGCGATGCGAGGCTCCTTCCCTCCCTTAAAGGGAAGGGCCATTGCTGCAGGCTCTGCATTGGGACCAGTTAGCTGATCCCCGACGGCGGTTGCGATCCAGCTCGATCAGCCCCATGCACTCCAACAGAGTGCCGGGCTGACCGATCGCGGCCCAGGAGAATTGAAAAAAATTGGAAAAAAAGCATTTTAGAAATTTTCCTACTTACCTCGGCATCCTTCCCTTTAGCTTCCACCCCCGAAGCGTCCGGCCTCCCGATGAACGCCTCCTGCAGCTGCTGGTGTTTTCGCCCGGTGATGCTGCAGGGGGTGGAACTAAAGTTTGGGTCCGGGGCACTACTGGGTCGATGCACATGGCGATGACGTCACAATCTCCGGGCGCAGGAGATCGTGGCGCAAAGTGTTACCGCCGCTGCAAACCTCTGGGCCAAGTTAGCGGGAGTCGTTCATCTCGCCGCGCCCGGGCAGTAAGTCGTTAGCTCCCCGTTATCGCCCCCCGGAGGCGATAACGTGAGGCGCTAAGCAGGCCAATTTCTAGCCCATAGTTTAACTTTACAAATGAAGAATGTCCACTTGGGCAAGATAGCCGAGGGCTGCTGTAGCCCAATGGGAGTCAATGTCTACAGGAGGGGAGGGGAGGAAACTGGGAAAAACAAAACATCTGTTGTAATATTGAGCTGGGGAAACACTTACTCTAAAAGTGGGAAGATTGGATTCATTTCACATTATCATGGCCCAAAGTGAACGTGACTTAAGCATTTCATGATATAAGTGTGGCTTTCAAAATTTAAAATAATTTCAGAAGTTATTATTGCAAATACAAAATGCACTTCAGTGTAACTCAGCATAAGAACATTGTTTTCCTTTTACTGGATTCATACAAAACTTCTACACTTGTAACATAGTGAAGCGTATTACATAATATTACTGGGTGCCTCATGTATGGTCACTGGTCAGAGCCACCTGATCACATGGGCGTGATTGCATGAAGATCAGCATATGGACACAAGAGCTCTGTTCTGCCACGTTCTGTGGGGGGACCCTCAGGACAGGACAGCGCAGGAAGTTTCAATCCTGCACTGTTTTTTGTCAGCAGACACCAGGTGAAGAATGCTAACCATCAGCACGAAACACTGCTGGTTGGTTCATGTCAATTGCTACCTCCCTCTGACAGCACGGTGGAGCCCGGGAATTCACCACTTTCAGTATCAGAGGCATGTAATCCACATCCTACCACACGCCAGTGGAGGGTATTAGTTTACAGCACATAACGAGTTAAAAGTTAATTTCACTGAGGCCTTGAAACTACTCTTTGCAAATATGGTTGTGCAAATGTTTAGCGCATTTGTACAGCCTGAATTTTTAAAAAGTCGTCCTTGTCAGGGGGCCTGCTGTCACACCAGGTGGCATGCCGCATCATGGAGTGCTGAGGAGTGGGTTCAGAGCTGTTAATTCCCCCCCTGCTACACGCTCCCAATCTCAATTATGAAGTTATTAAAGTGCCAGGCCAAGGCCAAGTGTCTTCCCACAGAGAGTGAGGAGAAAATGTAACCGAAAGTCACCAAAAGACCTGCTCTCGCACATCTCAGAATGATTTTTTCTGAAACCTGAGAACAGATCACCTGCTTGCCTACTTGATTGCTGTTAGCACATGGCCCAAATGAGAGGAGGAAAAGACAATCAAAATAACTTCAGAAAGCAGAGCTTTCACCTTTGCAGAAAAAATTCTTCTATGCGTAACTTTCGCTATTAACACGCATTAAAAAATTAATCGCCGATAAAATTAACGTGCTAATCGCAGAAGTTAACTGTTATATGATTGACAACCCCAAGAAATATATATATATAAAAAAATCTTATGTCTGCACATACTTCCTATCTCCAACACTTTACTTCCTGTTGGTATGTTTTTGTCGCACTATTGTGTAAATTGTTTTGAATTCTGTGGAGGATAGAAGGCCAGGAAGGGGGGCATTGGCGTAATTGAGTTTAGAGAAAGTATGGAGCAGGCTTCCGACAGCAGAGAAGGAGGTGGGGTGGCAGCGTGTCATGTTGCACAGGTGGAAATAAGTTTGCTTGGTGATGGACAGGATGTGGGGTTTGACGCTGAGTTCAGGGTCGAGCAGGATGACCAAGTTTCAAATAGTGCTGCTTCTCCATCAGTGAGCACAATCCATTCTGTGGCCAATCAGAGGCAAAGGAGTAGAATTTATGGCAGGTGCTGAGAATGATAACTTCAACTTTTCTGATGTTTAGTTGAAGAAAGTGTGGCTCACCCGTGACACTGTGATAGACAGACTGATGGAGTTGGTTATGGGTTTGAGAAAGGCAGGGCATAGGTGGAGGTGGGTAGCACCAGCATATATATGGTAATATCCCCATGTCTGCTGATGGTGTCACTGAGGGGCAGCTTGTTGAGGAGGAACAGGAGGGGACTACCGGCAGAACCTTAGGGGCTTCCGAAGGTGACAGTGTGTGGTGGGAAGAGAAACCATTACTGGAGATACACTGGCTGCTTTTGGATAGGTGGAATGGAATCATGTAACAGCAGTTCCACACAGCTCGACAACAGAGGAGAGGTGATGGAGGAGGATGGCATGGTCCATCATATCTTCACTGCAGAGAGCTCAAGGAAGACAAGGAGGACCACGATGACAGACAAAATCATTTGCAACTTTGGCCAAGGCCATCTTGGTGCTGTTAACACCAGGACTGATGCAAACAGGAACGGAGAGGTTCAAACAGAGAGCTTTGAGAGAGATGGGCATGGAGCTGAGAGGCAACGATGTGTTTGAGAATCTTAGAATGGGAATGGAGGTTAGAGCTGGGCTGGTTGTTGGTGAAAGTGCAGGGTTAGAATGTTTTTTTGAGGAAGGGGCTAATGATAATGGTCTTAAAAGGACAGTGCATGGGGAAAGGAAACCATTTACAATGTCAGTTATCATGGGAGCCAGATAGAGAAGTTGAGTAGTCAGAAAGTGAGTGAGGAGGGGATCAAGGAGGCAGGAGGTGAGTCTCATGGACGAAATGAATGAAAAAAGGACATGGGGAGAGATTGCAGAGTGATGGGATTTAGGGCTAGAATAGGTGGAAGACCGGGGAGAGGTTAGGAGTGGGGGGGGGGGGGGGGGGAGAGGAAAAGGATATAGCAGTAGAGGCAGCTGCATGGATGATCTCAATCTAACTCATTATCCTAGTAGAACTCTTGATGCCATCAGAGAAACACTACCTTATTCACTTGTAAGTTTGATCAATAATACATGAATGAGAAAGGAACTTATAAAATAGTAGCAAATGTAAAATGTTTTTTGTTCCCCTGAGGAGACAGCATTTAGGATTAATTACAGCTCTGCTAGAACTATGGAAAATCTTATTGCCTGATACTGAGTGCATCTAAAATAAACCTTGAATGGAATGGGTCACTTTAATGTGTGATAGTTGATAAACTGGATTATTAGTCCTTCGCATGACAGACTCTGCTTTACAGCAATGTCTGCCAATTCTCAGTACAAGGATTACTCAATTGCTGCAAAGTGTACAAAATGGCCTAACAAAAATGAATTGAAAGAAGTGTCCCTTTGCAACAATCTTACGCCATTCCTGTCAACATCAATTGTTCTCCCATGCATAGCTAATGATTAACTTACTCTTTTTATCTTACATTTTGGCTAAGTATCCCAATTCTAAACTGGTATACTCAACTTGGGATGCAAGGGCAACATCTAACCAGACTCCAATGTAATCATTTAACCTTTTTCTGTCTCTGTAGGGTGTTCACCAACTAAAGTAAACATGAAAGGATTTTACTAAACCAGACCACAGCTATCTAAAATATCTGTGCTGTGCATCTCCAGGACTCCATTTGATTAAAGTCTTAGGTGTACATATGAATGCTTATACACTGTGGCATTTGAGTAGGTGTAAAACATTACTGTTCATAAATACTCAACTTAAAAAAAGGGAGTCGTTCTTATTTTTTTTTACGGAATAAAGCACCTAATTCCCGAGAGTTTTCCTAAACAAAAGAAACTGACTTAAACCAATTTTAACATTAATAGCGAGATTTCCTCATTTTATGACTTAAATGTTCATTTATTTAAACAGCCTTAGTAGATCCACATCAAGCTGGTGGGCAATACGGTGCAATATGAATCCGTTAAAGGACTAAAAGAAAATCAACCTATTAGAATGTATCTGTAATAATCCTTAATTGGTATGAATGACAAATATGTTGTCCGTCCAGTTGTGGAATGCGCAATATTGTCACAGAAGAGCTTCATGAAAATGTAGAAAGTGCTGATTTACCCACAAGGCTCAGTATTATAAAAAAGGACATTTCTGGTCCTCCCAGTTTAAAGAGAAGCTGTTCCTCAGGCAGCACTTGTCAATCACAGAAAACTCGACGGACCCATTGAGGCACATGTTATAGTTGTTTAATAACTTCAAATGTACAGCTATGAATGTCATGAGTTTACTATTATCTGATCAATGGTGTTGGGATCCTTAAGCTATTAAGGAGAAGGTAATCTCAGGAGACTGATTAGAAGAGTAAGATTACATATAGCAAGGTGATGTTCACTTTTAAAATTCAAGGTAAATCAGACTGAGCCACACTTGAACTGCTTATGATATTATAATAATTGCTACTATTATATTTTACTGTAATTCTATGTATTTATAAAAATACATTATTATTTGCAACAGCCTTCAACACATTTATAACTGAGTAACTGCTTTTCCCAGTACTGTGCATAAGGAAACAATAGGATCTGATGTATTTAAAAAGTCCTTACTATGTTAAAATATAAGAAGTCACACAACACCAGGTTATAGTCCAACAGTTTTATTTGAAATCACAAGCTTTCGGAGCGCTCCTTCTTCGTCAGGTGAAGTGGAGAAATGCATAAAGACACAACTTATATAGTCAGAGAATAATGCCAGATGATTACAGGTAATCTTTCTAACTGCCATTTATCACACCTCGGCAGAGAGATAATCACAGCAATCAAAGGTGTGAATGGTGTCCAAACAGGTTAGTCAGGAAAACATTACATCAAAGAGCAATGAGGTGGGGTCACAAGGGGTCAAATGTTGCCGGACCTGCTGTGATTTCCAGCAAAAAAAATGTTTTTTTTGTCTGTTTTTTGTTTTTCATACAGACCCCAGCATCTGCAACATTTGACCCCTTGTGACCCCACCTCATTGCTCTTTGATGTAATGTTTTCCTGACTAACCTGTTTGGACACCATTCACACCTTTGATTGCTGTGATTATCTCTCTGCCGAGGTGTGATAAATGGCAGTTAGAAAGATTACCTGTAATCAGCTGGCATTATTCTCTGACTATATAAGTTGTGTCTTTATGCATCTCTCCACTTCACCTGAAGAAGGAGCAGCGCTCTGAAAGCTTGTGATTTCAAATAAAACTGTTGGGCTATAACCTGGTGTTGTGTGACTTCTTACATTTGTCCACCCCAGTCCAACACCGGCATCTTCACACCTATGTTAAAATAGCATGTAGAATTGATGTCTGAAAATATGAAATTGAATGGTATAGTTGTTTTATAAGTGATCTGGATAATGTTGGTAATGGAAAAATATTTATGCCACTAATTTTTTAAAAAGACTAACAGATCTCCTATAGCATTGTTCAAATTAAGTTGAATAATAGAAATGTTTTAAAGGTCAGGACCATTATACCATGAAATTCACTACTAAAGTGGATCTGTGTTGAAGGTGGATTGTTATGAATAAACACAACTTGAGTTTAACTGTTATTTGGTCAGGGAATTTTGCAGATTGAAATGTGCTCGTCAGTTTCAGGTGGCAGCTCAGAAGCACCCAGCATTTTAGGACTGTTTTGCATCTATAACGAAGTGTGACATCTGTTAGTGTTCAAGTACCATTTTTAATATCTTGAAATAGATAGATGTTGATATGTACTTTCCTTCTGTCTTAATGACTTAATGTTCCCAGTATATGATGCAATAATAAAAAATATATATTAAGTGGATTGTGCTGGTTCTCGGGGAATAATTTTTAATTGAAGATAATAAGTACTTAAATATGTTTTTTAGTAAAGAATAATATAGATGCAGAATGCGTGCAATGCATATCCGATAATCTGCATTTGCTCACAACTACAAAATGGAAAATATAATAGAATGAGATTATGAATGCCTTTGACTTTTTAATCTCTGATAAATATTTCCCTGTTTATGTAGAATTTGATTTTTGTGCAAAGCTATGATTACATACCCAGGTGCAATCAGCCTATTACAAATAGTTTTGCACCTGATTGGAAGGTGAGGGACTGAACTGCATAGGACGTGGATTGTGTGAGAATAGAGAGCCACCTGTTGTAAAGAACAGTGGTCCTGGTCACCACACAGCAAAGGACAATTAACCTCTTGCATAATGGACCTATTGCACAGATGGTATTGTGAATCTCCCACTATCTGATGTGGCAAACAATCCTAGAGAAAATACACTCTTGATTTGGAGTTACATTTGCTCCTGTTGCATTAATTCTCCATCATGTCTTGATGGACACAGATTGTTCATCACAAGATACTGAAACAGTGATACTGGTCAGTTCACCTATTGCACCTGAAATCACCATTATGTCACAAGGCAGTTGCTGTGTTCCATTCAGTAGATTTCAGATAAATATTTATTGATTATCTGTATGTCACTGATGGTTGCACATTGCAGATATCAATATTCTTTTGAAACACTTGAAAAGAGAACTACAGTTATTATAATATATCCAACACAATCAATGGCATAGCTGCACATTTTTGGGGGGAAAGTAGTTCTATTCAAATATTTAATGAATTTTCAAAGTGATTATTACAACGTTTGTAACATTTTGGTCTAATAATTTGCAGGAGGACAGAGCATGCAGCATTGGAGATGGCAAGGCTGGAGACTATTCTCTCTTTATACTTGACTCTCTTGTTCACCATGAGAACCTGGTGGTGCACTGCACTGTCACTCATCTGCTACTGATTACCTTTTCCACTACCTGCTAATCCTTGTCTCATCTCCACTTTTTTGAAGTCCATCAGACATCTTGGGCCTTGCTGCAGCACACACTGAGGTAGAGAATCCTCCTGCGAAGGCACCGTCACTTGCTCTCACCCTTCGAAGCACCAGCACACAAAACAGCAGCCTATGTGCTATAGATAGTGAGTTAGAGGGGTCTGCACTGGGTGATTCAAATGAACACCAGTGAGCAGGAGCAAGTGCGGGTGGAAAGGATGGCTCAGAAATAGCTCACCGGAGGGTAAGGTGCACCATAGCTCTGCTGAAGAGGACACAGGTACAGACTTCAGGGGTGCAACCTTTAAAGGAAGAATGCTTTCTGTGCACCATCAGTTGCTCAATACATTGAAACCCCCGGCCAGGGAGCTTCTGCAGTATGTCGGGGAGTCCGCTACCAACTTGTGTCAGGTTCTGGCGCATGTCATCGACACTTTGTAGTCATTCATGGAGCGTGCGGTCACTTCAATGGACGCAGCAGTTGAGCCCTCCCTACACGAGCCTATGGCACCAGTATGGATGCTCATACTTTGGGCAGGAACACTGGCTGCCTAAATCAAGGGTCGCCCGAAAATCGAAACAGGTGGATCTCCAATGGTATGCTAGCGCTGTTGTTCTAAAACAAATGTCGTCATGCTGCTACCCTGCTTATGCCTAACAGCAGGGTGGTAGCGAGACAAAAATCCAGTAACACCATTTTTGTTTCTGTTCTCCCCTCCCAGCTCCACGCAATTCAGCTAGTTTCTCATGGCTGGCCTTTTAATGAGGGCTTAAGCAAATGCTTCCACTAATTTGTGTAAAATGCATTTTAGCATGGGGGCAAGCGTCAGAGTGGAGGTGAAAACACTGAACCCATTTTCTACCAGTCGGCGACATGAACAGGGATATGCACTGCACGCAAATCTGTACACTTTTCATCCCCTTGGGGCAGCAGATCTGCCGACGCAGTGCGAGTTTGTGCTGCAACAGTTGCTTTGCTGGTCCATGAGACCTGACTGGGAGATTGTTGCAACCCAGCTCCCTGGACCGCCTCTCACTTCTAGTTCACACCGCACAACTTGCATTCGACGTTGCTGCTTCGCTCCGAGAGCAAGCTAAGGGCGAGAAATCTTGACTTTGGCAATCGTTTTTGCTGACTCTGCTGTAATCAGGGATTTCCATCCCACAGCTGGTGTCACAAGGGCAAAGCGACAGTGTCGTGTCAGAGCGGGAGCTGGGAGTGGCAGTGAGAAGAACTTGGGGGCGGGAGGAAGGAGAGAGTGTCTCGGTCCACTTGAAAGGGGAAATGTGTCTCTGAATTGATGGGGGGGTGGTGTTATTCTGGATGAATGCATTTGTGAACTGGGAGAGGGGTTAGCTGGAAGAGAACAGCTCTGTGAATCGATTAACCTGTTGAAAATGGATAAGCCCAAACGCCATTCTTTTCCCCCAATTTTTTTACCTTAAAAGTTTATCAATTGTGAAATAAAAAGTGTACCTAAATTAACCTGGATGTATCATTTCTAATGTAAATAGTCAAGATTTACCTGGTGGGTGCAGTAGGGGAGGGGACAGCATTCGGAAGAAACATCCATAATTCTAATGTTTTGTCTATGTCCTTGATACCAGTCTTTCTTCCCTTTTCATTCACTACTACTTTTTATGTTAAACTTTACACGCAAAGGATTATATGGCCCTAAATGTCTCAGGAAAGAGGAATGATAGAATAAACAGATGTGAATCATGTACACAGAAGCTATATCATTGTTCTATAATGCTATAATATTATGCAGGTTCAATACATTTGCAGGTCTCATGAATTTCACACTGTATCTAACTTTGAATGAAGGTGCTCGGTGCTGGAGTCCCATGATACTGCAAATGCCTTGTGGGAATAATGTGATTTATGTATTGCATTAAAAAAATGTTTTGAAATAAATATGAAACAGTGGCCCATGTATTATTCCACACATCTGACTACAGAAATCCCCACATATGTAGAGAAGTATAAAGCCAGCACTAAATGTATAACTTTTTTATATTTAAAATTGGTGCCTTTTGACTTCTTTTTAAGTTTGTCTTGAACTTGATAACTGTTTATCACTCAATCTGTGTGCCACTGTTTTGCCCTCAAGCTCATAACATGCAAGCTGCATTCTGTGAAATAAATGTCATAGATATCCAAATGATTACTACTATATAAGTATTCCACAGAATTTGAGAAGCTTTCATAAGCTTTGTTTACATTTGAATCCAGCACGATTAGAGTGATTCACAATAATTTTGCAACCATTGTACCAATATTGGTCCAAAACTTTTGTTTTTGCTTTGACTCTCAAACAAGGTACACATGCAATACTTTTTAAACCTATACCTGCTTTTAAGCTGCCATAAATTCTTTTCATCTCTGAGACACACTGACAATAGGAGTGGTCCATATTTAAGGTATTCTTCAAACAGGCACAAAACTCTGATGTTGACTTTGACTCACATAATAAACTTTTCAAAAGAAATTTTGACTGATTTAAGAGCAGAGTTTTGAGGAAATACCTTGATTTTTAAAGCTGAACATCTCTGAACATGAACAGTTGATTACACTCATATGCACACACACACACACACACACGCACCCGCACCCGCACAGACACAGACACACACAAACAACAAAACCCCCAGGGCTAACTCCTTTATGCTCCAGCCTGTATCTTGCCACCATAACTCAGCAAACCCACTGCAACCAGACAGTTTTGAATTTCAGCTGGGACCCGAGCGACCTGTTAATGAAACTGCATAAGGGTAAAAACTCACAGTGTTGAGTTATGCCTGGCGTTGCAAGCAGACTTGGAGTCAAAATGCTTCAAGCGTTAACGTAATTGCAAGAATGTGAAAAATGAAGCATCAGGCTCCTGAGCAAAGCAAAAGGTCAAACCCGAGCCTCTCACAAAACAGCTCTGTGGAAGATGGCCTCATTTCACCATTTAATCAGCCTCACTCTCTGTTGTCTCCATAATTTTTTTAACCTATTAAAAAAACTGCAATTAACTTTAGAAAAAATACACTCTGTCTTCGATAAGTGACATTCACTAGGTTTCCATGTTAAAATATGATCTGTGGCATCTATGAAAAACACTGCACTCAGCCCATAAGTCAATAAGTGCTCAGCAGATTGCAGGTCACTTGAACTTATGCATGTAAAATAATCAATACTTCTCAAAGATTAGGTTTTCAGGATCTTCAGAAATGACAGAGAAAACAAATGTATAGCACCCATAAATACCAGCAAGATGGGATTTTTTTTGTTCCAGCTTTCAGACTGAATTCAATTAAAACCACAGTTTTTCTTTATAATAGTGCTACAGTCGTACAGCACTTATTAGTTTCTACGTCACAATGGTATTACCCTAACACCACAATAATTCATGTAACAAACTATAGTCACTACTCACAGAGCAAAAGCAAACAACTGGGCTTCTCTGAAAAGTGGATAAATGTCACAAAATATATAGTTTGCTGTGACCTCTGGCACCTGAATGGATTGGGTTTATTTATACGGTCCAGAAAAAACATTATTCATATTAAAAGACAAAAGGCTATAGCAGCACTTGTTACTTAACCTGTTACCGCTGTGTCCATATTAACTGCCGTATCATTTCCTTCATGCAACTTATGTCACTGGCTTTTAAAAACAAAATTGTTTTCACTGACGGCTTTTCTGCGATTACACACCCACCCCCTGATACTGATGTTTGCTTTATGACGCATGCAGCCATATCGTGGGATGGTGGGGTTTGTTTAGCCACGCCTACTTTGAGCGAGGAGAGAATTATCCTCTTACCTTGCTCGCTGCTGTTGTCCCCACTTTGGGAGGCATGGCCCCCGCTGGAGGGTCCTGGTGTGCCAGCAGAGTGCGTTGATGTTGCATCATCGTGGTCTCTATTCCAAGATGATGGGTTCTGATCCGAAGATCCGCACGGCCCCAAAGGATTTTTTCAGTTAGTATTCCCAAACCGAGTGAAGAACACAGAAAACAAATAAAGGAAATAAATTAACAACACAAAAATATAAGGAAGCAGATAATTTCCAAATGACATTCATTTTCTCAATGACATCTTCCTAGGGGCTTAGCAACAGTTTTTTTTAGACAATATTATGAAGAGACCCATGCTGAAAGTTAGACTGGCCTTTAAGGTCCAATCTTTGTAAGTAACTGTCATATAATATATGACAATCTTTTGTTTTAAAAATTAACCATAGATCATGAAGTCTTTACTGCTGCATTAAAAGGCATGGCTGGTATTAAAGTCTATGGCGAAGGTACATGCATATTTACTTTTACTTGCTTTAATGCTGTTCTTTTCCCCTTTGAGAAAGGAAGTTGATAAAGTTTGCAGTCAAACCGATAAATGCTTAAGACTGAAAGTTACAGCTTACTGCTGCAATGCAGAATGTATTCTCCTCCTGGTCCCCCTCCCCTTTCCTGATCGTTCCCAATACCCTGCCACTACTTAAAGGAAAACAGGATTTCTACTGTACAGGAAGAGCTTTATCAGCACCACATGAAGGCAGGGAAGAGATGGAATTTCCTCTCGTAGAGAAAAAAAAGGGACACGTGAAACAGATCAGCCTTTGGGCTAGATCTGTAATACTCGACACCTGCACGCTATCATTGTGGCCAAACAGACAGTTTGTGAGGCACCCCAGTAGAACTGTATCAGCTAATAACAATATTGGGGTAGAAAATGAATAAAATAAATAGGCATAACAACTCAAATTATAAAAATATAAACATTTTAATTGAAAAAAAAACAAGATACTATTAAAGGTATTAAGAGCACCGAAACAAGTACAGGAAAGGAACAGACAAATCTACACAAATCAATTTTACCATTGTGCAGTCGACGGTAGAAATAAAACCCAGATGAATTTGCAAAGGATGAGTGCTGACTAGGCACAGAACAGCTTTACCACAGCAACAAATTAGTACAGATTTTAAAATAAAAGCAGAGCCGTTGAGAAATTCAGAGATGCAGCAACCTCTGCCTGGACTCTGGAAGATTGGTGCCTATGAGTGTCCCTTTTTATCTCTAAGCTAGGAAACCACTCAAATAGCTTCGAGCTGAAGGCAAACAGTAGGCAGGGGCTCTTCAGCCTGCTGCAGCCTCTTAGCGTCAGCTGTTTGCCGGATGGTAATCAGATAAAGAGCTAAAAGAATTAAATGAAAAAGAGGAGAAACAATAGCTCTGCGTGAATTTGGTCCAGTAACAACACAGAGCTAGAACCTTCCTATAGAAACAAGACAAATGCAACACGTTCACCTAGATGATGGTTTAAAAGGACACACATAGTGTGGTTAATTTTATGCACTACAAGCTCTCTTAAGTTGTCCATTGCTACAGCTCCTTACCGCAGATGTAAAAACTACATTAATTACCCAGTAACACCTCTTCTATGTTCCATGGCAAATGTCAGCAAAAACACATCAAAATTTTTGTCATTAACGCAGTTCTTTTCCTTGATTAGTTTATTGGATACAAGGGGGGAAAAGTGTACTACTTCTTGTAACGAGAAATACTCATTTCAGAATAGATAACTCCACACATCAGTTTGAGCTATACTCTTACCATCAATAAGCATCCCGCTTCCATTTGTGACAATACAAGGCAGCAATAGCTGCCTTGGTACTATGCACAACATACAATCTAAGGGTGTATAGTTCACATGTAGTAATTCCCAGCATTAACAAATAGCAGGCAAGAATGGTTCTCCACACCCACCCCCCCCACCCCACTCATTCCTAATTGAGTTAAAAAGCAGAGTTAAAGAGAGAAAGCCTTGCCGAAGAGTGAGTGCAGCACAATAATAGGAGCGCGAAAATAGATACAAGAAGCTAGGTCTCCAGGGGCAGTATTTTCTATTTGCTGGTCTACAGACTCACAGCTGATAATGCAAGTTGTAATTAATATAAAAGCAGGAGACAATATGGGCAAAGCTTGTACTAGCTGGGCCACAGGAGAACACTTTGCCACTATACAGTCTCTCTCATTTACACACGCTATCTTCCGTGGCAAAACACAATTTTGCCACTGTTTTTTCTCTTAGAAATTGATTTAGCACTGTCATTGAATTTTGCTAAAGGAAATGGAAGGGGGAGAGAGAGGCAAATGAGAGAGAGCGAGACAGAGACAGAGAGAGAGGATCAAAGTGAGAGAGAGAGAGAGACAGAGAGAGAGGGGACCAAAGTCTGGGGCAAATTAAAAAAATACTCTGATATGTTAGGCTTTTGTCAGTGCAGTGCATCCGTCTTAGTGAGCAATGTAAATACCTTTACCTGTCGCACTTTCTGAAAGAAAGCTATTTCTGTCAATATATGATGTGTGCATCATTTGCCAAACTTTCCATTATGGCACAGAACCAGGCTCATCCAGTTTGTTTATCAAATCGTGTTTCCTTTGCTGTGGTAATTGAGTCTGTGCACTTTCCAGTATATCTTCCCTTTCTAATACTGATCTAGTACGGTAAGGAATTCTGTCTGACAATTTAAGTTACATATTTGGTAAAATTTTATTTGACATGCTTTGAGGAAAGCACACTGTTTTTAGCAAGCTATTGCACAGTTCAAAGAAATAGAACTGCATTAGACAAAATATTAACCCCCACATGTTTACCTGTACCATGTAACATATTTCTGTACTCTCTGCATAAAGCATCAAGTGATATATTTTACTAACCACTGACAATATTGCCAAAATATCAACTTCAAAACCCAAAATAAAAAGCAATTAGCTCCAAAAGCATGTAACACAACTACGCAGTGCATAGCATATGCCATCAAATATTTAACTGTGAAGCAATAGTAGATGTATAGAAATTAACCATCAAAGGAAAAGACACCTGTCTCTAAATTATTTCCAATCTCATATGCGTTATTTGATAATGACTCATCATAATACATAGTGCTTATTTGGTTTAATAACTTGACCCTAAATTATTATTATTATATGTAGTTTATATATAACAGTAATCTCCAGTCAATAACACATTGGTAATACAGTACTACGGTACAGTCACATACGCTATATACTTCTAAGACTATAAGTATTATCCAAATTGTCTTTTCACTTAAAATGCGTTGCCTGTACAGTGCTTAATAAATCCATTAATAATGGTAAGGAAAGTTAAAAATGAACTTAGGAATGCACTATATATTACAAAGAACGATTAGCTGGCAATGAGTTTAAGGCAGTAATTCAATCTTGGGCTTCTCCTAATACTCATGAACTGCTCAAGCTTTGCTCCTGTGTTTATGACATCATCATAACTGCGATAGAATTACTGCCTTATAGCTCCGTGCCAGCCATTTATTATTCCATCTTTATTTTATTTTGGGGGATGGGTAGGATGGTTATTAGTAAATAACAATTCTTGCTTCTCAGCTGCTTTCATTATCTAAAATACAATCAAAATTAATAGTGTGGCAAAAATCAACAGTACTCAAATTTCTAGTCTACCAATCTATATCTCTTTAAAACTGTGTTCAACTGCTTTATCCAAATTTAGCTGACTGACACTTTTAACAGTTCAAGAGCAAGGCAGGTAAAAGGTTTCATGTATAAATCAATTCTAATTTAAACAATATGCAATAATAAATAGCAACACTCTCCCCGCCCAATAAATACTTTACTTTGGCAGTTGTTAGTGTCAGAGTTTTTAAAAAAAGGTTAAAAGAGCCAAAGTATGAATGTAATCTAACCTGTAGTGTTACAAATGAAAAAAATGCTAATGAAATTATTTCTCTTTTTGGCATATCCATTATATCATAATCCCCCCCCCCCAATGAAGTACAAAATGGGGATTTCTGAGAAGTAGGTAGATCCACAGCTGTACTTAAAAATGGTCTCTAGAACAAGCAGCTGCCCCTCCTACAGAGCGCTATTTGCTGACTGCTAAATATTTCTGGTCTAGCCCTTGAATGCAAACCTGTTTTACCTTACTCAAAACTATAGCAACAAAACTGAACTACAACCTGATTGGCTTGGACTTTGTAGCTAGCAATGGGGAAGTTAAACTACATTATTACAAATTCTGCTTTGGACTAGCCATTCTATTCACTTGCATTGCATTCACCCTGAACTATTTGACATTAATATATTTTACCAGCCACAATAGTTCATATATAGATACAAAATGAGTTACCTGCATCTTTCTTTTACATTTCATTACAAGTAACACAAATCCATAACCAGGTTATAAACCTTCTTTTATGGGTGATTCATTAGGTGTCTCCTATTTATCCGGGTTATGATAAGCCGTATTCATGAACTGAATAGTGTGGAACTTGTGATCAAGCAGAGAAAACTATTACTTTCACAGGTAAAAAACTGAGGAAAAAACATTTGCTTCTCCTTTGTCTACAGTGTGGAACAGCAGCGATGGTTTAAGCATATCCTAAACTGAATTCCCACTGCTTAAAACTAGTGTTAATTCCAATTCCGTCACAATATAGGCAGCTGCTGCCATAGGACACTAATAGCCAAAGCAACATGGTTTCCTTAAACGTGGCTCCAACTATTTTTCTTCCGTTCTGTCATTTCACAAGCAACAGTGCAGCTGGGCAAGTTTGCTATTTCTATCTCTGCCAATGGTATCTCTGTCAAGAGTGCAAGGCAATGTAACTTGGGAAGAATATGCACTGGCAAACTTTCAAAGGAATGCTACCACGCAACAAATGATTTCATGCAAAACAAATTAAATGTGTCAACATAAGTACGATCATCATATATCACACAAAGAGATGTTCGTCAACTTTTCACTGTTTAAAACATTTTCTAGTACTAACAATTAGCAGGTTTGCCAGAAGGATGAAATTATAGGAACTGATGTTTTAAAGTGCTCTTCACTTATGGTGAAAAGCAAATTTCTAATTAGATTTTAAGGATTTCATGTTATTAGGGTGTGCGTATACAAGATGTAAGCAAATTACAATTTTACTATTTTTCCTTGCTTTGATAATTGTAAACTGATGAAAGCAAGATGACTGCTAAATTATTCAAAATGGATTAAGACTTACGATTTTTTTTCGTAGGTAAAAGTTGTGTTTCTAGGAAAAATTGAAGAATTAATTTTATTTTGCAATTTTCCAGTATTTAAAGTACATTGTGATGCTTTTAAACTAGGTTCACTGTATTGTTTTAAATCACATTGTGACCCTATACAGCTAAATATAAATTGGTATTTGAATAACAGCATCACACAGCAAGCATTTGATGCCCAATTGAAAGGTTATAAGTTCAAGTATCAGGGCTCCCTACCATTTGAACTCTCTCTCTGTTAGGTGGTTTTTGTCACTCCTTAGCCAGACCACTAGATGGGGCGCTATATAATTCAGCAATTTATTTAATCAATGGGGAAAAAATGCTACTATCTGGGTGCAGTCCACCTGAATCACACCACCCGCCAGCTATTCAAGGTGCAGCACTGAGAATGGTTATGGATGAGTCTGTATACACCCAAAAAAGCTCACCTGCCCAACTGAGGATGTGTGGTGCTGGACAGCTTGCATTACGAGAGATGCAACTGTAAAGGTACTAAAATGAATAGAAATACTATGCTTTTGGGGAAAACAGTAATTAACATTTTACTAAGTGCTGAAGATTTTGTTCCCCTGATAGCTGAGTTGGTTAGGATGGTTTGAAGCTAAGCCATACAGTTCTGGAAGACCCCAGATTTTATCTTTGGCCAGTGATAATTAGTCAATCTTGGGGCTAAAATTCACCCTCACATCCCTGTGTTAGGTAGGGGAAGAAAGAAAAATCACCCAGGGTTCCAGTGCCTGATCTCCAACCAGCGACATCAGTTGGAAATGCCTATGTATGGACTTTGGGTGATGACAGGATTGGTCTCATCTGTGATGCCTACCATAGCCAGGTAGCCTACCATTACTCAATGTCCGGGCATGCACATATAGAACTACCATTTAGGTGAGGTACCAGAGGGTTTCTAGTGTCAATGGAACCATATCCCTGCAAGGATTCAAAGCCTTCAGTAGAGATGGGGAGGGGAGGTGAGATAATTGGCAGAAAAAGAGAAAAAGTACAGAGATTGCTTTACAAAAATGAATAGTGTACTTATACTCAGAAAGTTGTAAAATAAATTCATGTGTAGTTAAAATTGCTGATGAGTGTAATGTCAGGAAATCGCATTGATGGCTAATTGGCATTCTGCGGCTACAGACTAAAAATTAGAGATTTTAAAATGCTATGTCTACTTCCTAAATTGTTAAAAGATTATTCAATATATACATAAGATTGTGTTAGTATGTACAGTGCACTCACATGAAGGGCACCCCATGTAAAGATAAGTAAAATGAATTTATTAGTACACAATATCACTGCATACAGTTATTAAACAATTTGTCTGATCTCTGTTAGCACCAATACTATCACTTGCTTTCATCATGCACTATTTAACTGAGCTCCAGCTGTATTTCCCACATGTAAACAGGAGCTGCTTAAGCATAAATGGTGATGTGCAAATGCAAAACAGGTTTTTGTTTTAAGGAATAGTATGCAAAAACGATTTTCAGAATGGAAGAAGTGCTGCTAAAATGGATTTTGGATTTAAATTCATATTACTTTGGTGGGAAACTGTTGTGAAAGGATACTTGGGGGGAAAAAACCCTGCTTGACTGTCTCTAGCTTAGAAAGAGACAGAAGTGCCCAGTTGTGTGCCTTTTATCAGGGAGTTCATGGATGAGTGTATGCATTATGTGGGAGCAGAGAATTAGAATTACAAGCAGTTACTTTGGGAATGCATTTCCAAAATACTGTGTTGATCAAGTCCCACCCACAGTGCACAGAATCATGCTTGTACACATATAAAAATCTAGTCCTAAGTGTGTATTGTGTGCTAAGGGTAATACAACTAGCACCTTCCGGCAGTTTAGTTTCCACGTACACTTTGTTCTTTATTGCAATAGACAAAACACGGTAACTTGGGAGTTTGTGAATATTGGGATTTTGTCCAATAATATATTTGAACCAGCCCCTCAAGAATGGATTGATTATAAGCTGATTTAAATCAATCAGTAAACATACTAAGTTTTTGTGGTTATAGGTCAATACTTTTACCTTAAAAGTAAAAATTAAAGCGCAAAAAAAAAATCAAATAAAATAGAACAAAATGGAAAATACAACCACCACATTAAAAATCCGCCTGAGTTTCTACTTTAAAAAATGTTTTTATCGCATAAGATACAGCAAAGGCAGACACGAATATTACATTCAACAGCAAATTGAAGACAGTTTAGATTTTCAGACATAGTAAAAAGTAACAAAAAATTATGCTAAAATCTTGACACTTGAAACTGAGAATGAATGAATGCTAAATACAACTTTACAGATTCTAAAGGGCATGATCGCACAATACACTGCTTTACATCTGTGCAATAATACTGTATGCATATGCCCGCTTGTAGCTATCCCTATCCTTGCACAAAATATCTTCATAAGGATTTAGTAGTCATCAAGCAGTTGTATCTTTCTCCCCATGTGGCACATTGACACCACTGAATAGGCAAGGAGAGGTGTGTGCTTTCGGGGTGTCAAGCAGCTGTCACAGATCTGTCACTTCTATAATGAAGGCAATCCTGGCTCACAACAAATTAAAACACATTTCCTTTCAATCGGTGCTATTCAAGACCTAAATCAGTTCAAACACTCTAGCCATTTCATGTGCAAATAAAACAATACAGTACATGCATGGATGAGAATGGCTACACACCAGGTAAACAGGGAAGACTGCAAGCTGCCTCAAATCCTTTGAAATACTTCATCATCACCATCAATGCACCAACTTTCACCAATTGAGATCTAGCCTTGGGTTATGTACTGAAAATCCATATCAAAGCAAAAAAAGAGTCAAACAAAATAAATTAGCATCTTCAGCTATCGCTTAGAACATGCAGTGCCCCTTCCTGTGACCAAAAAGACACAAGAATTAGTAACAAAGGTACTGAAAGAGAGATTTCCATTCTTTATTTGCTTTTATCCCTAACTTCTTTATCGGTTCCTCTGCCTTTTTCTTCCCTCGTCTCCTCTGATCTATCAAGAGGACTACCAGAAATTAATGTACAGAGTGCTATCACCAGAAATGTAAAAACGATTTACGGACAAGTGGAAACATCATCATCTTGACACTGGGTTATAAAAAAAACTAAATCCAAATACTTAAAGATACAAGAACACATAAACAGAATGTTAACGATACAGTGTAAAATGAGCAATGCTTAACCATAATGCATTTCACAAGATACCAAGTGTAGTTGTGAATAATTTTTCATACAGCTCTTCATCTCCCTGCTGGTGTTCTGGTTGCTCAAATTAGTGCCCCTTTGAAAACAAATGGCAGGGGGTTTGATGTAAAAATTTTCATAGTTGAAATCACCAGGAAATAAAGGCTCTAAATTATAATACTTAATGAAGTGGTAAACCCTAACGGGTGCGAGATAAATGGGTTGTTATATTTCTTCTGTATTGTGTTCAGAATGTTGCACTACTGTAACTAAAACTACAGTTATCATATTATCAAAATGTTAACCTCCCAACCTCATCCCATTATAGTGTGTAAATTAGAATTTTTTAATGGAACACAGTAAATTGGCTATAGCATCTGCCATCTGCCAGTAACTTAAACAGGCTAGTTTATCTAATCTCTTCAGTATAAACACTAGTGTGCTTCATTTCTACACATCAACATGGAATGAAGTGCGTTCCCATTTAAGACACAGCAAATTCCATTTGGCATAGATAGTCAAATATGACCTCCTTCTCAATTATTCTACACAGGGAATATAACATTTTCCATTCACATAAAATGACAATTGTGATTGAAATGCAAGATAAAGCGTTTAATAATCTGATCAAGTTCTGTAAACGAGGTCCTGGTAAAAGAATATAAAAAGCTTTACATTTTCAACTGATTGTTCTTCAGACTTTCTTAAGAGTTTTTGTCTTCCCCTGCCAAGAAAGCTTCAAAAATCTATTGTTGCTATTATAGTGAAAAATACCTACTGTGGTTATTTAAAATAACACCACAATGCTTTGCTCTCTGTTACAAGGTACTGGTGAGTTTGAGAAGTAGATCCTATATTGCGGTCTCCCCTGTGACCAAGGAGGTTTTCCAAGTACAATAATGTGATTTCCACACCTCTAGCCCTTCCCCAGGTAAACCTTCGAATGCAGCTGGGAAACAGTGAGATTTCTAGAAATTGCAGCACTTTCTGAATCTCTCGGGAGTGTGCCTCTGCTTTAGTATGTCGAATGCACCTATCAGCGGTGTCCCTGTGTGCGTCCAGTTGTCAATCTCACGCTAGATATTCGCTATAAATATTTTCTTACACCTCTGCAGTATTTGTTTGCTTCCAAACGCGCTCTGTAATCTGACTCCAGACCTGCTTAAAAACCACCGGCGTTTTCTCCCCCCCCCCCCCGCCACAAACTGTGAAGCTGCAAGCTCCTCATACCGACACTCAACTCCGGCACATCTCTTCCAAAAAAGACCGATCACACGTTGCAGCTCGTCTATGCAACAAAACAACTGCCAAACCACAAGTATCTGCCGCAGTTAACTTCCCAGTATCGGTAAAGCGAATCGCTGACAAATCCTTATATGGCGACTGTGTCAATTTAATCACGGCGCCCTAAACACAATTGGCCAGGTATCGATCGGTTTGAATAAATGAACACAAGAAGCATTTCAGTGCACGTGTAAACGCCTCAAAATACTGTTTTCTCTAACCACAGCCGAACACAACCTTAACCAGAAGCACTGGAAATAATGTAACGCCTGCCAACGCCTCCATAATAACAGATATTGGAGCACACTGCCCTGTGCCAAACTGCGGATTTTTCTTTTGTTAAGCCCCTACTTTCATAACGGTACAAAATTTAAAGAATCCAGCACCCCCCCCCCCCCCCCCCCGCCAGGTAACTTGTATCAGTTTCAGGCTCCGACCCCGCCACGATTCTCGGGGCGGTAATAAACACGGCAATCACGACATCTGGAAGACTTGGAATGCAAAAGTTAACAGCGCTCACTTCAACCCAACAGGCCTTGAAACTTTACATATAGATCTGGACAAACCCAGGATCGTCAGCCAGCACTTGTGGCTCTTTCAGGGCCAGGCGCTCAAATGTTAACCTCAAGCAGAAACGCTTGCCGAAGTATCTAACGTGAAAACTCCAGGCAAAACACAGCGAAGGTCCAAGCACAGGTAAACAGTCGGGACAACAAACAGATAAAACTCGGCAGCCCATCGCTGGGAGCAAATGAAAACTTCACTTACATGTTCTGCTAAATTTGTCGATGATCCGGAGAGCTCTTCGTGGTCAGATTTCGAACTTCCATCCCGCTCGTCGATGACTAAATCTATTGGCATTTTTCCTTTTAAACAACTAATGTACCGGTGGCAGAAGTTATCACACAGCTCGTGGACCTGAAAACAAAAATAACCAAAAATAAATAAATAAATCAGATGGCAAGGTTTCAGAACCCGGCAACGGGGGCTGTGTGCGTGTGGGGAGGCTGCGGTTGCAGGCATTATATTTAAAGACAAGGAAACAATAGTGAAATTGTTCATGCACTTATTATTCTCCAGAGACTGGAGCAACAAGTATTTGAAACAGGACAAAAATATGCAGCTAACATTAGCAAATAACCCTCCAGATGAAACGATCCAGATCACCTTACTGCTGGGTCATATCTTCCTTATAAATGAAATCTTATACACATTTAAGAGTGTTGTATTAAATCGAGGCACCTATCGCGGCTACTGTAACGGCCTAAAACGCTGTGCGTTTGTTCATAGTGTTTAATCTGATTATTTGCTTTAAAAAAAAAATTACGTTTTCTTGATAACAGATTTATTTCTGAACTGTAAACAATAACATTTGCAAAGTAATTGCAGACCTCAGCACTGGGTATTATATCAGACCCAGTGAGTTACATACTGTAGTTTCCACTATGGAAATGACTTTGCCACACTGTAAAATGAATGTTACATTCAAACTCAAAGCCACATCAAAGAAACACAGCGACCTGCAACTTGAAGCCAGGCACTTATAAACCAAACGCCTTCTTATATTAAAAAGACTAGCGTCTACAAGTAGAAGTCGACTGCATGAACCTGTTTCGGTTTTATTTCAGAGAAATCAGGCGCGGCCAGCAACAGACAAGCACCGCTCTCTGCTTTAACAACACTGTCACTTTGTATTTTTTGCAATTCTTCTTCAAACAATTCAATAAATAGACGCTTGGTTTATATGTCTGATCTGCAATTATGCATATTGTACAGTACTTTAAACCATGCACAGTGTAAATGTATTCGGAATTGAGAAAGATTGAAAAGAGCAACAAAAAAACTTGTTTTTTACCTTTTCTAACTCCAAGAGATGGAACCTTAATACTTGTATAGCTTGAATCATCTGCAAATTTATTATATATGGTTAGACATGCCACACAGAAATACCAAGCGACTTTTCCTAATTATTTAGCAAAAGCTCGCATCAGATAACATGGCGAATGGAAAACTTCAAACATAGCGAAACGCTTCTAATCAGGCAAACTTGAACAGTTTTTAAATCTTTTCTTTTTAAAAAAAAATCGACTTTATAGTATTCAGTGCTATTGTAAAATATTTAGTGTTCTCATTGTAATCTTGGTTGGGAGGTAAAAAAAAGTTAACTGGTTTCTTTAAAAATGCACTTTGAGCAAAGAGGGGGCTTCAGACGGGACCACAAATCTCAACGCGCGTTTGAGGTCGGCTTTCGGATCTTTAAAACCGAAATCACTGGGAGTTAGCAAAACGATCGTGTCGAAAGTGCGGGGAACGCTAAAGTGGCTCTTTCTTGCTAAGCAGTTGTTTCCTGAACACCCCCACCCCCTCCCCAACCTCCTGCGGCTGAGGAGCGGGTTTGTGATGCAAGTCTTTCACCGGGCAGCATTTCACCTCGTGTGAAACGCCGCAGAAATAAAAGGCAGTTATTTTGTGGCCACACTGATTACAATTAAAACAAAGGTCATCGTTAGGTCTAATAGTTACAGTGGGCAGTGTTTTCTGCACAAACAGCAAGCCACGTGCACTGCACCTCAAATCTAAAATGTGTTATAAAGATCATAAAATGTTGAAAGTCTTACCAAGTTATCCAACTCTGGATTTGAAGAGAATAGTGGCTTTTCTGCGCGAACCTAAACAATAAGTGACATAAATTAGTTCAGTGCCATGCATTAAGAGTTTGAAAACTATCTTTAAGCACTTTAAAAAGTCTTAGCGTCTCAAAAGGCAAGGTGTGCTTACTAAATAAACAGAATGTGGAACGCAATTAGTGCATAAATAATATGTAATTTGACACATTTATTAAAATGCGTGAGTGTTTCGCGGGTATACACCTAAACACGGTTTACTGTTTACATTTAAAGAAATCAAAACTGCTGCAAGACTGTTATCACAAGTGTTAGAATGTGGGTTTTTTCCATCATATTATATGTCGGTTTGTAAGGAAGAAGATGAATTGTAGACCTGCTTTGCGAATACTGCTATGTCCTCGTTAAAGGAGTCAGACGAGCAGACGTCACCGCCTGCTACGCCGGGTTCTCGGGGAGTGCAGGTCGCTAACTCGCATTTCTCAAAAACCAACGCTAAGAGAGGAAATAAAGGATGCCTGCAAGACAAGGAGGATTTCGGTCAATTCTTTTTCGTCCTGCCGTACACGAAACCCTTAAAACTATTTATGATTTCTTGTGGCAATGAACACAGTTACTCTGGCCCTCTCTCTATATATATATTTTAAAAACATGTCTACTTCAGTCTTGCAGAAACTGACAAATTACAGCTGGAGAACTGGACTTTTACTAATAATCTCCCAGGTAGTGGTTAAAATTGGGATTTATATTTTAACAATTCTACATAGATATTCACCCTTCCAAGTTAAGCAACAAGGCAGCAGCCATTTTGAAGTAAAACATAACTTAACAGAACAGAAACAGTGCAAAAAAACTTCCAGCTTCCGGTCACTTCAGAAAGCTCTAATCATTAACGTTTGTGGATGGCAAAAAAAACTTCACATGCAGAAAATAGAAACAATATTCCAGTAGGTCCGACTATACTACGTGCGTACAAAATAGTGACACAAAGTTCAGCGCCCTGTGCGTGCATCTCAACTTTTCAAAACAACTGGATACTTTCTCCCCTTCTGAACTCGCCAGTTTTATTTGGCTTTCTATTGTTGCTTATGAACTGTTTTTTTACTCTCTCACTCTCTTTCTCTCTCTCTCCGCGGAGCGTGTCAGTGTTCTTTTATATTTTATTACCTACCCATAAATTGCATCTTTATCTCTCTTTAGGGCATCGTTGACAGCAGAGCCCATGCTTGTGGGCATGACATTAGGATGAGGTGTATGTGGCCCGTAGTGCTGGCTGTGGAGCGGCGGTCCGTGGTTGAGGTGGTGGACTGGAGGGATCGGCCGGGGGGCGTGAGGGTCTCCGTACATGGACGCCGGGACCCCAACTCCATCCATCCCACCGTAATGAGGAAGTTCATCGTACTGCATCGAAGAAAGCAACATAAGATCAGGAGAGGTGGGTGGGTGGGTGGGGGTGGGGGGGAAGAGAGAAGAGGAAAAAAATTGTAACAGAATCGCGTTAAAAACAGCAGGACCTACAAGAAGCACAACACATGCTCGTGCATATTATAGTTTGCTATTAAACAGATTTTTTTGTTGTTGTTGTTGTTGAATATGGGCCGCCATCATCAGCAGATGAGAGGGATCGGACAGGCCCCACCGATACAGGATTATCCGATAGGTGAGTGTTGCGGATTGAAACCTACCCTTTGCGCCATCAGTCTGCGCTCCCACACTCGTGGATGTGCCGTCTCTGTAATATCCCCCAGTCCGGCTCAGTTGTGATTCAACGAGATCCCTTTTTTCCCCCAATCCAGTTTCCGACTTCTGCTTATCCTCCACTATCGCAGTTTAAAGCGGGCCAAGGAAGGGGGAACTTTGCCTTTTTTTTCCTCTCTCTCTCTCCCCTTTTTTTCTTTCCAGAAGAAGCAGCAAAAAAAATGTCAAGCCAAAAAAAAAAATTACTGAAGGTTACGATCGGCCCGTCAACAGCCCGCTTGTAACAAAACTGTCGTCTCTCATGGCTTTTTGCCACTCCAGCTGTCAATCAAAGCAGGGTTGTCAAGGTATTGAATGAATGATGATCTGCCGTTGCAACAACTCCGGCTGCCTTGGACCGCTATCTTACTGTAAAAAAAACAGCGATGAAAACGTTCACGAGGAGTTAACAACAAAAAAAAATAAGAGAGAGAAGGGGGCGAAAAGCAGCTTCGGCTTCTTTCGTAGCTTTTTTTGTTGTTTGTTTGAATAAGTGGCTGTCAGTAAGTATTGAGGAGGTGGCAGGTTGGGAGGTTGGTTGGTTACGGAGTGAGTGTGTTGTCAGTAATAATGCGCTGGCAGCGCTGAGCGGCGGCGGCGGGAGAATGACGGAACCCGGAAGTAGTGGTGGCCATAGCCAGTCGTACGCCAACCAGTCTCTGATATGCAGAGTATGCAATCCGGACTGCTGCAAGTCATGGGGGGAGTCAAAAAATAATCGCTCGCACACCCCCTTCCCCTCCCCCCCCCACCAAAAATAAGGTTATAAAACAGATCTCTAAATCAATCAGCATTATGGTATCCTAACAAGATTCATTGTCTTTTTAAAAAATATATCAAGCACGGTCTTAAGTGACACAAAAAAAAGTTGTTGATATGTTCAGACATTTCAAAACTTCCCAAAGTAAGGTAAGGACTACAGAGCTGTAGCATCCTTTTTTAAAAATCAACCTTCTTGCAATTCTCAGAAACTATGCGATCAAGCGGTTAAAGAATTTCCGACTACCACACTTGCAAATAGATAAAGTAGGGATCCTGTTAACTAATCGCATTTACGACTGGCCAGTATATGTGTGTTGGAGAGAGTTGCTTCAGAAAGGCAGCGTTGGCTTTATTTGAGTAAGCAGTTACGAAGTTCAACAGGCTCTAAATTATTTTCCGTCCAGTCATTCGGTGTGCGAGCTTGTTTCCCCCCGGTTTACTTTTCCTCGCTTTGTTGTGGTTTGCAGTGTGCTCGAAGACATTTAATCGCAGTAATTCCTGATAATGATGTTCCTAATTGCATGGAGTTATTTAGAAAATTAAGTGCGGTCCCGCACCCCCTTGAGCACAAATGAACTTTTCCAACGAAAAAAAAGCTTTTGCAGGGAAAGTAATTTTGTGCGTCTCGTCCAATCCTTTTGCTGGATCCAAATTCATGCACCCAGCCGTACATCATGGCAGTCAATTATCATAGCTTCATCTGATCATCAATCACAGGGGATGCTAGAAGTTAAGGGGCGGAGCATTGGTCGACCCATCGATTGCAGTAGTTTTGTCTTTTTCCCCTCTCGTTCACGGTCCCCTGCGCACAAAGGCCAAAGCGGACTATTCCGTTTAATATTTGGCTTCATCAATAGACATGCAGGCTTTTGTACATGTGACATCACATATCGATGGTTTCACAAAAATGGCAAAATACATTGTCTACGGGATATTTGATTTCCAAAATTAAACATGAATCACGACTTTGTCAACGCAGACAGAAATTATGTGCACTTTCTTTTTACGGACACAGGGACATAATAACAAAGCAACTTCAGAGGTCAATAAAGCAAAAGAAAAGATGAATGATTAAGAGGATGATGATGATGATAGTGATAACCACTGCAATTAAACAGTTTGATTAAACGAGGCATCATAACAACAATGATGTTTGGGAAAACACCCCTCACATAAAAAGTAAGATAGTGCAGCGGTTGATAAATGCCAGTGGGCATTCCAACATGCTTCTGCCTGAGTATACCAGGGACTGTTGACAATGTAGGACAACATCGAAAATTCGCTCTCAAAATACTTTTACGCATTGTTCCCCCTCTTTTTTCCTAAAAGAAAAGCGACGCACAGCCACTGAAGACCCAGCAGCCTCCCGAGACGGTCTTCAAATAAGTATTCTTCTGGGATACTCTACTGGCGAATTGTCCTCCTACACAGAAGGGTAAGTACAGCCGAGTCCTTCGTATCAAGTAAGTGTGTTTCACTAATAGGCATTTATTCCCAAACAGTATACAAACGGCAACGTTGCTATGGCTGTGCCTAACCGTGCAGCCACACATTAATGATTGCTCTATTTTAATTTGGGTATAATGTAACAAGTCAACGCAATGGAAGGTGGGTGGAATAATGCGCGAAAGCACCCGGGTTTTAAATCAAGCCGGCCGCGAGTTTTCACCTCATCGATGCACGGCGATAAGCGTTTCTGATCGGACCCCGAAATTGGGAACAGGGCGTTTGTAAATTGGGAAACCTTTATAAAGCACTAAAGCGGCGAGCTGGTAGCAGCGATGAGTAGGAGGGTTTCTCAAGTGATAAATAAAAGTAAATGTTGTGTGACAGTCATCGGTGACTATTGAAAATACATTTGTTCCGATTCACTTTTTGTAAATGGGTTTGACTGCGGTGTTGTGCCGTAACCATTTATATGATACAGTATTGTAAAGTGTATGTGTGTTGGAATATGCTGTATCTCGTAGTAGTGCGCAGATTAAATATTCCAACTGGACACACGCACAAATCTGTAAACTATATACAGTTAGATATTTTATTTTAAATACCGGCAAATTCTATTGATAATCCCCCAAATAATAAGCAATGTCTGTAATATTTGTCGAATTCTCAATGTTTTATTTTGTAATATGAAGCAAAGTACACGTTCGGATTTTAGGTCAAAAAAGTTTTTAAATGATCTCCATTTCTGGCCAACATTATTAGAAAACAAGTGACTTCCAAAGCGCCATTTATACTGGGCGGCGATAAACAAGGCGCGGGTTCTTCCATGTAATAAATGATAGCCACCTAGTATTTGATCGATAGAAATCTATTTAATAGATACATTTCTTCTTTTGTGCAGAACGGAAGTACTTTAACGTAAAACACGGTCTCACGTTTATTAAAGATTCACAACGGGCGACTACGAAATAATAGAATTCAAATTCAGACTATCAGATCCTGAAGAACATTTCTGTAAAGTGCCTCCCTGGTTTTCAGTAAGATACCAACTTCATTCCTGGCTATCCAGCTAGTTTTTGTAAAAACTTAACCCCGAATATATTAAAACTTGTGTGTGCGTGTTTGTGTTTTTTTTTACAAAACTTTAGGTCGGTTTCTGTTTAAGAGAACGCTTGATTTGTCTAATGCAATATGTTAAGTATGTTTTTCAAGTTTACAGTTTTTTACTTATCCCTCCCCCCCCCCCCAACTCTATGCGAATTTAATACCGAAATACGGCCTTTTTAAATGAGATTTCAATAAGAGCCGGGAATCAAGTAGATGCCGTTCAAATAATGCAAATCTTGTCCGGTTATGGAGTGCTTCTCCATCAACAAGCAGATAGTAGAGGATAGCCGAAGATTGCTTTAACAGCCGGTAAAATTTCATCTTCTGGTGTCAAATTGGGGTCAACTTGGGGTTAGAGCTATCACTGTTCAGTCTGAGTAGTCCAGCTGTGTTGAGATTCATTAAGAGTTCAGTATCTGTTTCAAGAAAAACAGCACTAAGACAATCAGAGGGCGAAGGATCCCGTTGTTGTTGGAACTACAAGTGCACCCAACGAAATGGTAAATGTATCAAAGCTTCCTTAAATTCACCAGGAAAGCCGGCAGAAAGGCGCCTTGCCCCCTTCGTCGTGTGTTTTTTATCCAACAGTAGAGTTTAAACATTGATCTGACTACATTCTGATTTACTGATGCGAAATCTTTTTGTTGAGCAGAGCACGTACACGGTACTTTACTGTGTAATGTGCTGGTGTCGCAAAAAGAGAGCGGATTTTCAATTTGATTTGATTTTCATCACCAAGAGGTGAATAAAAGTGAAATAACCTTCTACAGTAACTTTTATATCAGTGTTTAGTTAGTTGCTTAAATTTCTATTCATAAATACAGAAAATACATAAATGTATCCCAAATATTTAGATACTGACTTGTAAAAACTAAGCTAAAATTGCTTACTGTTAGGAACACACACAAACTATTAACGTTAACATGCTTGTATCAGGAGTCAGCTATGCAATGACGGGAAGTACAATATATGGTACAAATTCATAACAAGGAAGGAAAACATAAAGGAAGGCGATAACACTGCGGGTTTGCAATTATTTTCGTGATCTCGTTGTTAAAAGGGTCGCGTTTAAATGTCTCCGATTCTAACCACAGTTAACGCTTGTTTATGTTTAAATTTTGATTGCCCTTCATTCTAAGTTTGTGTGTGCCTTTATTCTTGTTTCGGGGCGTGCGTTTTTTCCCCGGATTGTGTAAATATATTCATTTCCTCAGAGCAAAAGTTTGGAGTCTCTACTTGTTCGGGAAATGAGGTAAGACGCGGGTTTGAAACCAACAGCTTGCATGTCGAGGGTATTTCGCCAACTAGTCAATTCTTTCCAAGAATTCTGTTTTCTAAATTGGCTTAATATTAGATTTACAGGTTGCTTATTTGTTTTAGGAATCATAATCCCCACCCCACTCCCTCAAAAATAGGGGTGGGAGAAACATCGAGGGCGATTATGTTGAACTTTCCCTGACCCCAATGTAAATACGGCCTTAAGGAAGTCCTTCGCACTGGACTCGGTGTTTAACCGTTACCTGTAAACCGACGCAGATTCTCTTCATATTCTACCCAATCTCGCCACAATCAACAAAACCAAGCGACGTGAACTTTCGGCAGATGTTCTGCCTTGGTCGGCGAGAAGTTCATGCGAAGGCACTTCTTTTAGACAGCCCTTTAGCGCTATCTGGCGGGGCTGGCTGTAGCAATCCAATTGCTGATAAATACTCGACGGTATTCCCGAAATATTTCAGAAAACCTTGTCCCCGCGCAAAGTTTATTTGCCAGCAGGACTGGGTCAGTGATCTGTTTTTGAATGAACAGATTAAATTGTGCCAATAGAATCTATTTCAAACAAAGCTCAATTTGATAACGCCGCGTCCAACACGCCAATGAGCTCATTTCGTTTTCATTATCGAAAGAGTAAACTTTTCAATGGCCATAATACCACGCTGTCTAGAATGGCGAAATACATGTACTTTGCCATTGCTATCCATTCGTTGTTCCAAGTGCTTTTATCGTCACCTCCAATGTAATTGATTTTCAAAATTAATACATTTTGTTTTGGGAGCTAAGGGCGGTTGTCGCTAAATTGTCAGAACTGATTGCCGATATCTTCTTTCCTTCTTACGTGCATTTTAAAAGATATCACCAGAAAGGCTATTTTGACCGCACCACGACTGCCTGCATGCGAGGGAGACCATGCATGGGCCGGGAATTTGGAGGTCACTACCGAGAACTTCTTAATCGCTAGCGCTGTTGTGGAAATGATAATACCACAATACCTCGCCCACACAAGGCATCTCCCGCACGCGAACTACACATGAAAGCATTTTAAAGAATCGTTACCTGTTTGGAAATGCGTGCTAATTTAGGAATCAACCCTCATTTGGCATATTTTGCCTGATTTTTTTTCTTTACTTAGAACAACGTTTAGAACAACGTTTACAAGCATCTAATCATCAGCAATATATAAAGCAGTTTTCCGTATAAAAGTTATTTAATTTATCCTTTACGGGGAAAGCTGGATTTTTTTCTGGCAATATTATTACATTAACTGAATAATGACAAAAACAAAACAGGCCGATTTAGGTAGTTATTTTAGATGTTAATAGACTATGCTTCTCTGCTTCTTAAACACAAGCTCGTCGTGTTTATAAGTAGTGGAATCATTTAATGAGTGTCATTAAAGCGTGTTTCCATTGCAATTATCCCTGGATTAGAACCACCAAACCAGGTTAATTTGAAAAAAGCAATTAGTGCCTACTGTAACAAAGCAACGGGCAAATCTTTATAGACTTTTTGTAATGGTCTTGCGATAAATTCCACCCTTTCGATATCTTGTGTATATAGCCTTTTTAATCTCATGCAAAAAGGAACGCTAATTTACTTTCATACAATGCTAACATTAACATATTACAGCAGCTGTTTTGTGATTTTTCCCTCCTTTCTGTTGTATGTAGACATATGTATTATGTTCTGATCTTCAACAAAGCTATTTGCAGCGATTTTGTTCTCGATGATTTGACGTAATTAAATGTAACTTTTTATATGAAAGCTCTTTTTGGGCTGCGCTGAAAATTGGTTACTAATGGTGGTAAAAAAAAATCCGAATGCCTCCTCCTTTCTCTCCCCTCCGCGCAGACATCGAGGAGGTAAGACTTTAATTAATGATGCAGTTTTAAAAATATTTTTAAAATTAAGATCAGCAAATAATTAACCATAAGGGTGCATATTATGTATCGGAAAAAATAAAATGTTGTTTACCTAGAATATTAAAGGAGCATTTTGGGAGAAGCTAATTCGCTAAATTTTCTAACCCTGTCTATACACTCTTTCCATTATCTTGGCATCTTTATTACGGGCAGTATGTTTCCGGGACATTTGGATCATCCAGCGTTTATATTATTTAAACTTAAAAGGATGACTTCAATTGGAAGTGCTTGATCTTTTGAAGCAGTGATGAAAATTAATTTTGCATTAATGATAATTATTCACTTGTTAACTTCCATTTAGCTGTTAATGTGACTTTGAGCAATGGAATATCACTTGACTAAATTATTATGTACAAAACATGGGAAAATGTACAGATTTTAAGACACCGCATAGGGTTGTTGACCTAAACGGGGGTGATGTTAAAAAATAATTTGCACAGTTTTGTAATTTTTGTTTCTTCCAACGTTTTCATATAGTTCGAAATTATTTCAGTAAATTTAATTAGGCATGGTATTGAAACAATAAAATCAATCACACATTTTACAAGGAGGCAAACGTACCATTGGAAAAAAACCTATAATTTTTTTCACTGCGCTGAATTTTTAAGAAGTTTTTTGTGTGAGTGCTCATATATTGTCTCTTTAAAACTGATTCCCAACTTTTCTTTAGGTGATCTAACAGAGGATAATGACTATCATTCCCACTTTTAAACGCAAAACTTGACAGCAGCCACAGATCTAGAGTCCTTCTTCTACCTCGAAAATCCTCACTTTAAAGCGAAGCACAGCCCATCACTTCCAGACAGAGGAAAAGCAAAAATCGTTAAAAGAAATAATGCAAAGGAATGCCAAGTTGTTGAGTAAGCAATAAGCCATTGGATTAACTGTTGTTTTGTGAAGGTCAGGTCACGGGCGAGTTTTTCTCCCGCAGATCATTAGGTGTAATTGGGTAAGTTTAAGTGGACTTGGGATGCCTGTACTTAAGTTAATAGCAATGACCTTCTTGCGGCTGCCCTGTCCAACATTATTCATCTTTGCCAGGCCGATTTGAAAGCCATTCCCACTCCAGCTTTCCAGAGATATTTCAGAGTACGAACCCAGTAATGATATTCCGGAAAATCCCATCACATTTTTTGTTTGTTCTTTAATATTATGTAAGCAAAGCAGATAACATTTCATCTGTGTCCCAGTGTGAATCAATCAGAATAAACCCATGCTTCAGCGGTAACTATATTGATTCATTGAATTGCCATACATGTTTTCAAAGCATATTGTACTTCATTGCAGCACACGCTGTAAGTTAAAATATTTAAAATAAAAACATTCCTGAGTGAAGTGCTTGCATTTTGAATTCTGTTTGCGTACTTTGAGAAATATAGACTGAGCGTCATTTTTCTAAATGCAGATTGACATTCAGTATTGATTTAATTACTAAATGAATAAAAAATAACTTAGCCAGTCAATCGTTGTCTGCGCTGGGCACCACTAAACTTATGTTGTCTTCTGTGATTTTCATCTACTTAAGTAAACGAAAAACGGCACATGAAGTGCGAAAAACGCAACAGAGCAAATCTGAAAACATTTTCGTAAAAAGCGATCTTTTTAACGTGTAATTCGTTGCAAAAAATTAAATATCTGCACTGCGCAAACTTTGTCATTTTCCTTTTATATTTTTTTCAAGATCATTATATCGCAGCGCGGATTGTAAAACACCCAACGACATTTGAGTGCTTCGAGTACTGTGTTTTGGTGCCGATAAAATGGTTAAAATGCGTTACACTAAGTTCAATAGGCTTCATTAGGTTTTAAAGATTCAAGGGAACTATTTTCATCGATTGGCCTCCACTGCACATAATTGAAAAAGCATAAAGCATTATTAAGCACGCTGTTGTGTCATTTTATTCTACAATTAAGGAGTTGGATACACTGCACAATATTACAAATGAAACGGGAATTTTAAATTATAAGGTATACTGTTCATATCATTTCCCCATAGCAGCCAATATCAAAATAACAATGGGATATGCGTGTTGAAAGGGGGCCGAGATTGTTTTGATTTTATTATTAATTAATGGGAAAGAAAGGAGGCGGCAGGTTTATAACAAATTATATTTTTCGACGTGAGCCCTGTCAGTCTTATAAATCCGATATTAAACTCATTCTGGATCTTGTGCGGCAAGGTGAGGTGTGCTTCGAGGCCCAGCTTCTAGTCTGACGAGATGTGTGGTAGGATGTGGGCTGCTGCTACAAGGTGCGAGAGTAAATGGCCTGTCCTGTCTTATTATAAATGCACGCCCGCCTTTCGATCTCCTTTCACGTACTACGATGTCATATTTCTCTGCTCCTTATCCAAGTCCTGGTTATTTCCAAATGCCTTAGTCCTCTGAATCGATGCTCATTAAACCACCTGTTTGTATCCACAATGCAGCCCGTAAATACACAAGATTATATCGTCATAAATTGAGGAAGACAACTTTTTTTAAGTTAAATAAAGTAGGGTAATATTCGCACGGAGGTTCAAATAAACGGGAATTGTGCACGTGTTCAGTTCGCGTAGCACAATTGATGACAGACACAGAAAGCGAGGCAGTGGAACTGTTGTAATATTTTCTAACTGAAGAAAGCCAATCCCAATGCACAGCCATCAAGATGCAGGGCGAAGCTGCCCTATAACAACGGCATTCAAACATGGTTATGCAGACTGTTGGTCTACTTTTGTAGCCACTTTTGTCTGAAGGTGCCGTCGCTCCGATCTGACCCAACTTTACAATCAATTCCCCTTTAGCGCGCGGAGACCTCTCCCGGGTTTGAGTCTGTCCTTTCCCATCAAAACAAATGCACTTTTGAGTAAAAATATAAAACAAGTGTCGTCTAATTGTTAAGGGGCCGATCCCGTTCAGCACCGATTAGAACTTCCTAAGCTGGGACCTAAATGAGAAGGTGCAGAAAGGGCCGAGGAACCTGGAGCACCCGGAGCACGTGCAGCTTCGCGCGCGCGCGGGGACTCGGCCAATGGGGAGAGCTGGCGGCAGGTCACGTGCTGCGAGGTCGCGTGCAGCGAGCTGGCCTTCCGCTGGTGCGGGCGGACTGTGTGCGCGAGTAACAGAAATACCGCTCAGAGCTGCTGGTCCTGGTTACCGACAATGTTATCACTGCACCTGCAGCAGTGTGCACAGGTGAATGACATGCCGGATACTTAAGGAGTAAGGTAGGTTTGGTACGCATTGGTGACCGTGTGCACGCATTGCTACACGTGCGATTTGTGTTTTAAACGGCTGGACCTGGAATTGGTCCAGAAACGAGCTGCCAGTCAGCGCTTGAAATTTCCTCTGGTCTGGTAGTGCATCACCGCTGTGGGGGAACACTAACTTATTAATGAGAAGTGTTTTGTGTGTCCCTCCCTCATTGTGCCTTTACATCTGACTTTGTCACTGCATGTCTTTTGCTGCACTTACCGGTTGCAGCCAGGTATTACCAGGTTCAATCTGCCTGACTCACACTGCAATAACCCTGCCCAGGAGAGAGCTCTGCATGTGCATGGTTACATGCATGCATGCATAAAGCTGCTTCCCTAGTGGTTAAAATTTAAATGTTTAAGAGAGTGTGGACAGGAGCGTCTGGCCTTCCTAACCATTTAATTGAATTCCAGGTAGATTTGATAAAATCCCCAATTGGATCCAAGAATTTGACATTGCACTGGAGTTATACCCCATGTGGTGTCAAACCCTTGCAGAATGTTTCCTCCGGGGAGTCTCACCCTGCTTAAATTCACTCTCCAGTTAGGCCAATTCCAGATTCGTACTGTAGCTTAAGTGTAATTGTGCATTCATACACCAGCTTCAGGGCTGTAGCTAAGTGGTTTCTACTGCAATGCTGAAGTTGATGTGTAATCATAGATTGATGCCAGTGATCTCAGAGCAGATCACACTGGATCTGCCCAAGTGAAATCCAGGAGCTGTGGGGTTTCATACGCAAAATAAAGAGCCCTGACCACAATGTTGACAGTCTGGTGACCAAATTGCAGAGCAGAACGTGGGTAGAGCAACAACTTATCCAGCAGCCCAAAATGAATAGAAATTTAATTTGTTTAATAAAAGATCTTTAGACTGTTGATTGGACCATTTAAACCCAGGAACTAAGATTGGGTTTTGGTGGAATCAACTGTCCAAACTCAAAGTAAATTGGGGAGAGGTTTGCTCTCAGTTTGCTTCCTACAATGTAAATACATTTACTATATGTGTCTTTGTGCTTGTGTTTTTGCTAAGGCTGCTGCAACAATTCTAAAAAAATCATACTGTTAGCACGCGTATGAGTTTAGTTTGTTAAACATCCAAGTTGTCGGTGAGCGTTAGGATGGAGTTATTGCTACAACAAAGAGAGGGGATATTCAGTTATCACTGAATGGCATTGGCTTGCTCTTCTGTGTTTTAAAGATTTCATTTTGTATCTTTTATTTATAATAAAACATTTTTTACTGTTAGATGTGAAGAATGCATTTCTTCCCACTTAATAAATCATGTCTGTGGTTTTACACCTTTTTAATGATTTCTGTAAGCAAAATCCACAAGCAAGTACTGTTCCAATCAGTGTTCCCTGAAAGTTTCAGACTAAGGTATTGTATTGTCAGGAACCTGTAGGTGAATGCAGATCAAAACCAATGTTTGATAAGAGTATGAAAAGACATAGATATACCGAGCTAATTTGCAGGGATATTCAGTAAAACATGTGAAACATCAATTGTTCTTTCACAAATCAGATAAAGTAGCTTGCACAAATTTAACTTATCTTTTGTTTAAAAGAAAGTTTAAGGTTCGTTTATTGTACAGCAAGCTCAGAGATGCTGTATAAGAGAATTACTTAATTGCTTGAATATCATAGGCTAATGCCAAACTGTGTTGATTCCCTGATCCATTTGCTGTACAAATATTGGTTGATTTTTGTAAATTGGTAGTGGAACGGATGGGTGGGATACCGAGTTATTGGGAGAATGGAATGGAAGGAGAGAGTAGTGAAAAGATTGGAAGCCTTGTGTATATTCATTTGTTGGCAGATCCATGTAGTATTAGATATTGGAAATGATGGTAAAGCTAATAGCTAAATTGCTGTCATCGTATGGTCAAGAACAGTGGCTGAAATAAATTTGATCCCACAGCACGGTGGCATAGTGGTTAGCACTGTTGCCTCACAGCGCCAGGGACCCGGGTTCGAATCCGGCCTCGGGCGACTGTCTGTGTGGAGTTTGCACATTCTCCCCGTGTTTGCGTGGGTTTCCTCCGGGTGCTCCGGTTTCCTCCCACAGTCCAAAGATGTGCAAGTTAGGTTGATTGGCTATGATAAATTGACCCTTAGTGTTAGGGGGATTAAATACGTGGGGTTACAGGATAGGGTGGGATATGTGTTGGTGTAGGGGTTACAGGGATCGGGTGGGATATGTGTCGGTGCAGGCTCGATGGGCCGAAATGGCCTCTATCTGCACTGTGGGGTTTCTGTGATTCTGTGATTCTGTGATTCTGAAAAGGATGGATTGAATTGCAGCCTTTTTTTAAAGTGGCATGTTAAAGAGTTATTTGTGGTCATCAGATAAAGGATATCAGTGCTGGGGGACGGAATGGTTTCTCAATTTTTAGTACCTTTTGCCAGCACGCAGAACTCTGACATCAAGTTTCTCTCACGCTAAATGCAGTAAAACTCCCATGCTCTGCTCCAGTAATCTGCCTTAACCTCACCTCAGAAGAATGTTCTTGATACACCAGTGTGTTTTCTTTGATTTTTGCATTAGCTATCCTTATGGCATCTCAAGAGTGAGATTCTCAGTTGTGTACTGAATTATGAGCCATTTTATGACACAATTCCATTTCTATTAGGAGCTGGGTATATTTCACATAGAAGACTTGTAACTGGCACAGCAAGAGAGAGGGAGGAAACTTTAATCCCTTGGACTGGCTATTAAGCTAGATCCCAATGGTGAAAGAACACCACCTGGGTTTCCACATTGGCTCCTTTTAATTTCAGACAGTCAAATCTACTAAAATTTGTGAAATTAGCTGGGATATGCAATTAAGGAAATAAAATTGCAGCCAGCTCTCTTCTTGCATTGTACAGACCAATAAGACTGAGTTTGGCAGCTGGAGGATAATGGTAAACGTGTAAGTGTAGCCACTCTACATACATTAATATTCAAATTAGGTTATTGTTCACAATAGACAATGGGAATTGTACAATAAATTGCCAGGATACATTAACTACAGCACCACACAAATACACTAATTTCCTGTCATAACTAGGATTATTGAAGTGTGCAGTGGGTATATGGTAGCTAATTTTGAGCTAGATTTTTAGAAATAAGTTAGATATGTGAGTTAGCACTATTCAGATATTCACTCTTACATATATTATATTATTCATTAAGAAGTTTCACTGCAAAACATTATAAGCAGTCAAACTTACTAATATAATTGCAATTCACTGTATAGTTTTCTGTGCAAACTGTATTGAGCCCCAGTAACAGCATGTCTTTAGTTGTAAGCACAATGCAACACTTTTTGGAGGTAATGAGTACACATTTAAAGGCACACAAACTTCTGATTATCATTTTTGCTGTTAATAAAGGGCGTTAAGAAAATGCCAGGATCATATTCTGGCACGGCTGGTACTAGATTTGGAATCAGTCTTGGTTTACATAGGTTTTGCAATGTGAGGTCTCTAAGGGTTGACAACCTACCTACCCTATCACCCTTTCAAAAGATTGGATTTAGTAATAGAAGCCATGCATGGGAAAACATTAAAAGTGGTCCATTTGGAAGCTATATTTCTTGGTGTATGTTTTAAAGCTATTTCATGATTGCAACATATAATGGGAATATAATACTGAAAGTAATTATTACATTTTCCATGTGACATAACCTAGCCATGATTGGATAGTGCGTGTGGACTAAGATACCAGCTAAGATTCGACAGCCAAGGATTTTTTTTGCAGGGATAAACCTGTGCATTGTACGTTTCATTTGAAGTAAGGTTTAACCCTGGCCCCGATTCTGCTAATATTTTGGTGCACTTGTCCCATATATTTTCTGCTAAATATTAATTTGCTATCCCACACAGCTATATAGATTAATTGTCATTCAGTATGATGCAATTCCAACACATTTTAATCAATGTAAACAACGTGGTATTTTCAAACTACTTACTTATGCATTTGATTGGATGTACTTAATTAGTTTATAGGCGCAAGTCCTAGTTTCAGCTTGGCCTAGTTAGTGGCAATCTCACTTCTGAATCAGAAGATTTGGTAGGGGCAGGGGGTGGTCAGGACAGCAGGGTGGGGTGGGGTGGTGGTGCAGGTCCAAGCTCCACTTCAGAACTTGAGCTAATAATCTACGCTGAAACTTAAGTGCAGTAGTGAGAAATGTGGCTTTGTTAGAGGTGCCACCTTTCAGTGAAATGTTAAATTAAGGTCCCTCCTGCTTGGTTGGTTCATGTGGATGTAAAAGATTCCATGGGGCTATTTGAAGAAGGGCAATGAGTTTTCCCAGTTCTTTGCCAAAAATTGTCCCTTAATCAGCACCACTAAATCAGATTAACTGGTTATTCATTTTTTAAATTTGTTGTTGAGATGTGGACAATTGTAGCAACTGTGTTCTTATAGCTGGCGCAGTTAAGCTATGTTCAATGGTGATGCCAAGATGTTGATAGTGGGAGGCTCAGGGATGGTGATGCTGTTGTAGGTCAAAGGGAGATAATTGGGATTTCTCTTATTGAAGATAGTCATTTCCTGGTACTTGCGTGGTGTGACCGTTACCTGCCACTCATCAGCCTACCGGTTAGAGATTATTAGCAAAAGTGAAAGCGCAAGGAATTGGAGGTAACCTTTTGACATGGGCTGGTAAATGGTTGGAAGGTGGGAGACAGACAGGGTAAAGGAAATGTTCACTGAGCGGTGACAAGCGGTGTTCCCCAAGGAGCTGCACTGGGGTCTCTGCTTTTCACCATATATAAATGACTTGGATGAAGGAATAGAGAGTTGTATATCCAAGTTTTCAGATGACAGTAATTTAGGAGGCATAGTAAATTGTGTAGATGTGAGTAGGAAGTTACAAAGGAATATAGACAGACTGAGTGGGCAAAACTATGGCAGATGGAGTTCAATGTTGGGAAGTGTGAGATCGTCCAGTTTGGATCAGAAAAAGACAAATCAGAATATTTTCTTAATGATGAGAGACCAGGAGCCAAGGAGGAACAAAGGAATTTAGGAGTCCGTGTGCACTAATCACTAACTGCTAGTGCACAAATTCAGAGAGTAATCAAAAAGGCTAATGGAATGTTGGCCTTTATCTCAGGAGGATGGAATTCAAAAGTGGGGGAGCGATGCTTTAATTGCACAGAGCTTTGGTCAGACTCCATCAGGAAAGATATATTGGCCTCGAGATTAACCACCTCACAATGGAAGGGAGGAGTTTGCAGGTGGGGGGGGGGGGGGGGGCGGGGGGTTAAATCCTAAAAAACGGGAAACACGACCCCAACCCAGCATGTACAAGCCTGCCGACATTTTTACAGTGGCGAGTTTCGAGGCATGCAAGTGTCCCGTCTTGGAGAGGCAGGACACTTTATCAACATATTTAAATCAGGCTCCAACAGTGCAGTTGGAAGCCTTAACTGCTGCTGCGTGGGTTTCCCAAGGCTCTGGAAATCCAGCAACGCAATGGAGGTGGGAACTGCAGATTCCAGCAGGTAAGTGCCTTTTATAGCACTCCTTGTGGGCCAGGAGGAGCAGGAGTGCTCCCCCCAGTCCCTCAAGGAAGCCATCAGCCTCCATTCTCCTGCTCGCTCTTCTCTCTAGCCCTTGTTGCGATCGCTGACCTCCCCCCAACACCCGATGGCCTCTCTGTACCTCCACCAGTTGCGATCATGGCCGACCCCACCCCCGCCAGCCCTGATATGCAGCCTGCCGCCTCCCACGATCATGGCCAAAACACCCCACCCCCTCAGTCCCCATCTGCAGCCTGTTCCCTCCTGCCATCATGGCCAGCATCCCCTGCAGCTCCACTGTGCAGCTTGCTGACTCCCGCGATCATGGACGACCACCCAGTCCCGATCTGCAGCCTGCCCCCTCCCACAATCATGGCCAAACCCCCCAACCCCCAGCCCCGCTCTGCAGCCTGCCCCCTCCCACAATCATGGCCAAACCCCCCAACCCCCAGCCCCGCTCTGCAGCCTGCCCCCTCCCACAATCATGGCCAAACCCCCCCAACCCCCAGCCCCGCTCTGCAGCCTGCCCCCTCCCACAATCATGGCCAAACCCCCCAACCCCCAGCCCCGCTCTGCAGCTTGCCCCCTCCCACAATCATGGCCAAACCCCCCAACCCCCAGCCCCGCTCTGCAGCTTGCCCCCTCCCACAATCATGGCCAAACCCCCCAACCCCCAGCCCCGCTCTGCAGCTTGCCCCCTCCCACAATCATGGCCAAACCCCCCAACCCCCAGCCCCGCTCTGCAGCCTGCTGGCTTCCCTGGGTTCTTCATCCGCTTTGGACCTCCAATGCTGCCCCGCAGGTTGCATAAACTTGGCTTGTATTCACTTGAGTACAGAAGGTTGAATCAAGAAGTTTAAAATGATAGAGAGATTCGATAGGGTAGATACAGTGAAACTATTTCATCTAGCAAGGAAATCCAGAAGAATGGGGCAAAATCTTAAAAATTAGAACTAGGCCATTTAGGAGTGAAATCAAGAAGCCCTTTTGCACACAAAGGGTTGTGGAAATCTGGAACTCTCTCCCCCAAAAGTTTGTGAATGCTGGGCCAATTGAAATTTCACAACTGAGATCGATAGACTTTTGTTAGGTAAGAGTATCAAGAGATATGGAGGAAAGGCCGATAAATGGAATTGAGGTACAGATCAGCCATGATCAAATGGCGGAACGAGCTTGAGGGCCTGAATGGCCTATTCCTGTTCCTATGTAATCTGTGGGATTGCATCATAAAAATAATCATGAAAGCTTCTGGATTGTATTAGAAACACAAATGGTTCACTAATGCCCTTCAGAGGAGGGAACCTGTCACCCCTAAATTGTCTGGGCTACTTGCTTCCCATCCCACACTGTGGTTGACTGTTAATGCCTTCTAAAGTAGTCTGGCAAACCACCCAGTTGTAAACAATTGCTACAAAGTTCAATAATCTAATTTGCTGTTTATGGGACCTTGCTGTACATAAACATTGGCAATTTGCCTACAAAACAGCTACTGCATTAATTATGCATCTCTTAGTATCTTCCCATTGATCTGGTTACATAAGGCTACCTTGCCTAGAGATATCGCTGGCTGAAGCCAGTTTTTAAAATAGATTTACCTTGTTTATCTAAAATGATACAAGAATATAATATTAAAAGAATCCCCCGTTTTTTTCACGCTGTTTTCAAGTTGCTCAGTGATCTCATTTCATCTTACCTTTACAGTTTTTTTCTAGCCCTACATCCCATCCTGCACCTCCACTCTTCCATCTGTGGCCTACTACAGGTCCCCCTCCCTCCGCTCTACCATTGTTAACAGTGCTTCAGCTGCCACACCCATACATTCTTGAATCCTCTTACTAAACCCTATGCGCTGCATCCCACCTTCAAACTCCATCTCTTCCAGCATGCCTTCCCAATTCCTGCTGGGTGTGCTTTGGTCTATTGTGAATTGTCTTGGATGTTAGTTCTGTGAAAGGCACATTAACATGCAAGTTGCTGCTGTTTCTTTTCCTGGCTGTGTTCTGCCCTACAGGTGTTGGATGCTGGACTTCTGATTTGGGAAGATTCCATTCCATCCTTTTCCTTCGAATTCTGGGATTCATCTTCCTGATCCAGAGACATGACAATAAGTTTGTCAAAGATATAGGGTATTATGTATATAGAATATTATGTAGTTGTTGCAATATGCCATGTAAAGTGATATTGGTATCGATAGCATGTATGCTTGTGTAACTTGTGATTTATATTTATCCACTGTGAATGATGTGATTAAATAAATAATGTTAAAATCAATCAGTATTTGAGGATGACTTTTTCCATATATAATGTTAAAATTAACTCTCCATTTAGCAGCAACCAGTTTTTAACCATGTGGTATTTTTCCACCTTTGTGCTATCATTCCAGGCTCTTTTCGGCTGCTTTTAATCATTCTATTATTTAAACTTCTCAGTATCTTTGGTAATATGCAGTCCTTTATTTTTGGAGTCTCTTGTCCTAACCATTTGTGCCCAGAAGCAGATATTTTCTTGGGAGTCCAAGGTTTTCCAGTAAGTGCTGTTCTGTCTCTATAAAACATGGCTTCGTGTAAGTTGGTTTTGGAGGCTACTTTCTACATGCCTACGTGGTCTGAATCATACTCATAAACAAAAGTTACGTGGAGCATATCCAGTTGTTAAGGTGCTAAAGTTAAATGATTTCTTAATATGTATTTATTGAATTTTTGTGCTCATCAGAGTGAAGGATATCTGTATAGGAAAGTGGAACATTTTCTCTTTTTGCACCCAGAATACAAAAATTGAGATGTAATGGTAAATCTGTATAAAACCTTACTATGACCACAGTTGGAGTATTGTGTGTAGTTTTGGGCTCCATTCTATTGGAAGGATATTGAGGCAATAGAAAGGTACAGCACAAATTCACTCGGATGCTACCTGATATTAAAAATTGGGGCTGTTTTGTTAGAACAGAGGAGAAAATAGAATGATTTGATAAGGTGATTAAAATTATGGATAGATGGGACAGTTGATAGAAACAGACTTAAATTAAATCCAGTGATTGAGGGCTCCCGATGTAGGGGACATAGGTATAAAGTTAAATGTAAGAGATTGAGAACAGAAAACTGGATAAACCTTTTTACACAGAGGGTTGTGAGGCTGTGGAATACACTATAGGGATCATGGGCTACAATTTCCATGGTGGCTCCCAAGTTGCCTGCTGTAACTTAGGTGGAAGATCGACGGAAACCCTGGAGAAAGGAGTTCTTGCCTATCTTCCACTGAAGTTACAGGGGGATATTGGGAGAATCCCTGCAGGTTAACAAAGTAAAAAATTGCATTTATATCGTGCCTTTTATGACTTCGCAATATCCCAATGAAGTGTAAATGTAGTCATTGTTGTAATTCAGAGAAAAACGGCAGCCAATTTGCACACAGCAAGGTCCCACAAGCAGCAATGCGTTAAATGACCAGATAGTCTGTTTTTGGTTGTGTTGGTTGAGGGTTAAATATTGGCCAGGACACCGGGGATAACTCCCCTGCCCTTCTTCAAATAGTGCTGTGCTTTCTTCCATGTCTGCATGAGAGAGAAGACAGGATGTCAGTTTAACATCTCATCTGAAAGATGGTACCTCAGACATAGTAGCACTTCCTCAGTACTACACTGAAGTGGAAGCCTAGATTATGTGCTCAAGTCTTTGGAGTGGGGCTTGAACACACAAACTTCTGACTCAGAGGCGAGATTACTCTCACTGACAACGGCTGACACTAGGTGCTTAAAGGAAAGAGGAATAAAGGAATATGGGAACAGGGTGGGCACATGGGATTAGGACTGCTGCTTGTGTAGAGGATAAACATCAACACAGACTGGTTGGGCTGAATGGCCTGTTCCCATGTAATTCTTTTTCGTGGCAGCAGCAAGAATATGCAATTCAAACACTGTATAGCACAGTTCATATGCAGAGTAATAAGCTCCCGCCATACTGTCCAATGAAGTGCCTTCATTCCTGATCTTAGAAGAACGTTTCCTTCTGCATCATTATAATAATTCCAGTTTCCACACCAGTCACTTGTCGTGTGATTTAGTGCTGCACTAAAATGTGGATTTAGACTGCCCAAACTCACTTCATGTAGACCCTTTATGGCTGACACAGATAAGAAACTTTTGGCTTATTAGTTTGGTCTGAATTTGACCCACATTCCTAGAGGTGTTAGGACAGTGTGGTAATCCACTGTGTTAGTCGGTGCACAAAATTGTCTGATATCCTTTAACTCACCATTGGGTACCCTCTGTTAAGACACCACGTGGTACATAGAAAATAATGTTTTTATTATGGTTTGTGCATATTTGTATTAAAAGAACCTGCATTCACACAGGGCAATTTCCTCTTAGATTCCACTATGTGGTTTTTCAAAGAGATTAGTGAATTTGAGAGCAATAAATAATGAAATGCTCTGAATTTTCTTTCCATTAAGTTTAGGTTTTTTCCATTACCTGTTATATTTTAAAAGAGTGGTTTTAAACAATTCAGTATAAAATATTTGCATTCACATTGCAAATTGCCTGATAAAGCCAAAATACTTATTACATTAAATTACATTTAAGGTACTGAACCAATATTGCCATAATCTCTGCTATCAAAATTATAGCACAAGAAATCATGTTCATAACGCTTCTTGTTGTACTTACAGACTGATTTGGGTACTTGCATTTTTTTTGTAATTGTGCAATGAAGATTAATAAATAAATTCATTATGAATTGAAAGTGTACAAGACTTGAAATGTTATCAGGCCATTAAATTCCAGTGTCTTGGTATGTGCTACATGCATGCATGTGCTGAAAGAAACAGAGTTTGGTGACAGTGCTTTAGTGCTAAAATATTGATTGAAGTATAAAGTTATTATATAGCTTCAGTATTTCATGTTTCTGTGTCCAAGATCACAATTTTGATTTCAATGGTAGAATTGCAACCAGTCATGTTGTGCCTTGGTTACTGGAGTTCACTTTGGGGAATCAAGGTGCATAAATTCAGAAGTGGTAACAGGTGAAACCACTCTCTACAGCAGGAATTTTCTGGGGTCCATGCGGACGCGATCTGAGGCGGGTTGAGTGCAGAATTTGAAATAAGTTGGAGAGGGTCGGGAATCCGCTGTCATCCTGCCCCCACATGCCTTTCCCTCGAGCGTGTTTGCCAGTGCAGCGCTGACCCGAATGGCAGAGGCAGCGGAGCTAATTCAAATCATTATCAGCTTGTTACCAGACCCTTAAGCGCCTTTTTTAGCCTATCTTTCAAATTTCCCTGGATGACCACAGGATTCACACAGCTCAGGAACTATACCTGTCAACCTGAAGCGGTTAGATCCAGCTGATTAGATGACAGCATAAAATGTACTATAAAAGCTCCCACCTCACATCTGATCACTTTCCTCAGGCAGAAGCTGTTGCTGACTGCATTCTCAGCACAGATTTAGCTTTCTACTGGCTATAAATGTTTGCAGCAAAGTCGCCATCCAGTCTCACCTCATTGGTAGAACTTATCACATCATTGACAGATTGCTTCTCTCATCTCTACTTGACCTGCCATCTATTCCATGAGCATGGGTGCCGTTTATACTGTCTCACCTTGGTCCTCAGAATCGTACCATGATGAGCCCCAACACCAGCAGCACCAACAACACCGCCAACCTTCTCCTCAACCACCTGATGCTGCACAGGACAGAGGGCATCAGTGCAGGGCTGCACTGTGCTGGAGGCTGTACCCCCAATACAGGGTATACAGGCAGAGGATGAGCTTCCTCAACATGACTGAGCAGCAGTGCCAAAGGAGGCTCAGGCTATTGCGCCAGGTCATCGCAGACATTTGTACATTGCTGGAGCAAGACCTGCAGCCCAGAGGAGCAGGTGGACATGCCTTATCAGTGGCTGTCAAAGTCACCCGCACCCTCAACTTCTTTGCCTCAGGCTCCTTCCAGGGATCTGCAGCAGACATTTGCGGCATCTCACAGTCGGCCGCCCACAGATGCATCACACAGGCCACCGATGCCCTCTTTGACAAGTCAGCCAATTATATCAACTTTGCCACTGATGAAGCCAGTGTTACTGAGTGGGCGTTCGGCTTTACCACTCTGGCTGGCTTCCCACGGGTGCAGGGCGTCTTCAACTGCACACATGTGGCCTTCAGGGCACCCCCATCATAACTCGAGAGACTTTGTCAACCGCAAGGGCTTTCACTCCCTCAATGTGCAGCTGGTCTGCAACCATAGGAAGAACATCATGCATGTTTGTGCCAAATTCCCCAGCAGCTGCCATGACTCTTTCGTCCTTCACCACCCTCTCTCAGCTCTTCACTCCCTCAAACAGACTTTCAGGCTGGCTGCTTGGAGACAAGGGCTATCCATTGAAGACGTGGCTCATGACACCCTTGAGGAGGCCAAGTACTGAGACCGAGGAGAGGTATAATGAAAGCCACTTTTCCACCAGATGTGTCATGGAGCAGACAATAGGCATGCTCAAAATGCGCTTCAGATGCCTTGACAGATTTGGAGGAACCCTTCAGTATGCACCAGCCAGGGTCTCCAGAATTGTCGTGGTCTGCTGCGTCCTGCACAACATAGTGCAGCAGCGAGGATTAGCGCTGCATGAGGAACAAGACACTGAGCGCATAGCCTCTTCAGAGGAGAAGGATCATCAGCTGGAAGATGAGGAGTAGGAGCAGGAGGAACCTGCGGCCCAGATCCCACCAGCACCCGAGCACATTGCTGCCCGGGAGCCCAGGGATGGCCTCATCATGGCCAGATTTACTTAACTTTATGCAGTACACCTATATGGCTGCCACATGCTACACCAGGTTGGCACCACTCCACAGCAACACCATAAAGGATCCTTACAATGACCAAGCCATTCCTTTCACACTGACCACCATTGCTGGAGGTAACGTTATGTCTCACCATTCACTCCAACTCACTAAGCTACTTCCAAAAGTGCACACAAGTGGTGAAAAACAAGATTTTTATGGTTGAGATCACATTAACTGAAACTTGACATTAACATTGAATAAAACACTCAAGTGGCTACCCTTGTGAATCTACTTGTGTGTCATCTTTCGCTTATGTGTGCTTCTACGAGGTGCTACCCCTGTGCTTTCAGCAGAGGTAGAGGCAGCCTGCTCACTTCCCTGCTGTGACTGCTTAGACACTCTTGGCGGACGTCCTCTAGGTTTTGGAGCCTGTGATGGCCCCGCCAAAGTCTGCGCCTCCTGCGACTGTGCAGGGGCAGACTCTGCCATCGCTGTCCGAGGAGGCATTAGGGGCTCGGACTGAGGGGGTGGCAATGGGGGGTGAAGTGTAAACGTTTTGAGAGGAGCCCCCACTTCCATGTCCCTTCTCACCGTCATCCCTCTCGGGGGCCACCCATGCTTCCCTGCTAGCAAGGAGCTGGAGAGCACCTTGCTGCACATCAGTGGGGCCATGAGGACCCACATCTACGCTGACATCCCTCCTAGAGAGGATGTCTATGAGTCTCTGTCATCTACTCTCCATAGAAACATAGAAACATAGAAGATAGGAGCAGGAGTAGGCCATTCGGCCCTTCGAGCCTGCTCCGCCATTCAATGAGATCATGGCTGATCATCCGAATTCAGTACCCTGTCCCTGCCTTCTCCCCATATCCCTTGATCCCTTTAGCCTTAAGAAATATATCCAACTCTTTCTTGAATATATTTAATGAACTGGCCTCCACTGCCCTCTGTGGCAGAGAATTCCACAGGTTCACCACTCTCTGGGTGAAGAAATTCCTCCTCATTTCCGTCCTAAATGGCTTACCCCTTATCCTTAGACTATGACCCCTGGTTCTGGATTCCCCGGCCACCAGGAACATCCTTGCTGCATCTAGTCTGTCCAGGCCTGACAGAATTTTATAAGTTTCGATGAGATCCCCTCTCAATCTTCTAAACTCCAGTGAGTATAAGCCCAATCGACATAATCTCTCCTCATACGTCATTCCTGCCATCCCAGGTGCTCATGTGAGTGGCGCATTAGCTGCTCCATGCAGCTGGCCATCCTTTCCATGGAAGAGCCTACAGTCACCATTGCCTGTGACATGTTGGGGCATTCTCTGAACATTTGCAGACATCGCAGTCGCCAAACCTATCAGAGCCCCCTGCACTTCTTCCTGCACCTCCAGGATCGCCCTCTTTCTGGATGGCCCCAGAGGCTCAGCATCTTAATGCAGCTGAGCAGAGCTGGGAGTGTCCTGCGCCCTCTAGCAAGGAGTCTCCACTGCTGTCCCTGTCTCCACCATCTGCTCTTGCTCATTTGTGACTTGTGACAGACCAGGTGACAACACTACTCTAATCTCGTGTGGGACCCACTGAGGCATACGTCTCTGCGCTGGTGCTGGGCGCGCTTATGTTGAGTGATGATGTGCCCTCAGAGGCTGGAGGCTGCTCTGAGGAGTTGTCTTCCTCTTCCTCCTAAACAGTGGGGGGGGGGGAGGGGCGCGGATGCGGGTGGCTCTTGATGGACCTGTGGGAAAGTAAAGAGATATGTCATATGAAGAATTGGTGCAGATACCATTATGCACGTGATGACCATTCAGTGACTGATGACATCAGTCCCCATATGAGTGACTGATGTATGCCATGTAGCTGTATGATATGTAATTCTGTCACCAGGTTGCTGAGATGCCCCCCTCTCTCCATCTCCCACCTCCAGCTGCTCGGCGACTCCCGACTCTTCTAATGCAGCCTCCTCTGCTGTTGTGAGGGTGGCAAATGATGGAGGGCCACCTCCAGTTCTCTCTTATTGTGGGCTCTCTTTTCCTGCAAGGAAGGAAAGAAGCGAGAGTGATGTAATGAGTGTAAGGAATGAATGGGTTACATCTTTAGAGGGAGACTGTAATGGAGTGGGGTGGGAATGCCAAATGGCCTTGTGTGTTGTTAGTTGGTATGATTGCATTAGGATGAGGGTGAGTATGAGGGGTAGCTAGTAAGATGGGGATGTGATATTGTAGATAGAGAGAGAGGGATGGGTGGAGGTGCAAGGTAAGTTGGTGTAAGTAAGGATGAGCAGGAGTAGGGTTGGGAAGGCAGAGTGATGGGGATGTGATGAGAGGCACAGCAGGATAAAGTTGAGTGTGGCTTTGCACTCACCTTTCCTGATCGAAAGAGATCATTGAAATATATCCAGCACTGCACCCAGGCCCTCTTCACCACATCCCTGCTGTTTACCTCCTCTGCAATTTGGAGCCAGGCTCTTTTTATCTCCTGGGGAGGTCTCTTCCACCCATTTGATGGGACGAGGTCCTCCCTGCGTGCTCTGGCTGCCTCTACAGGCATATGGTTGGAGTCATCGGAGAACCTGGGTACAACCCTCTGCCTCTGTGCAGTCATGTTTCCAAGTGTTTGGAACAATCAAAAGCTCCATTGCAGTGACTGCACACTCCTAGCTGAACCTTCAAATGCAATGTGGCCATGGCTCCTTTAAATATCCCAGCTGAAAACGCCATGGATGATGTCATCAGACCCGCACCATTTAATAGGGCCGGGTAATGCGCAGGGCGGGCTTAATAGACCCCATTAGCGCAAAGTCAATTTCTGCAGCGGGATGGAAGCAAAAACGGGGTAGCGACCCGCCACGGCGCCTGCCCGCACTGGATCCACCCAGGTAAAGAAAATTCCGGCCTAGATCTTTAAAGAGCAGTTTCATCCAACTTAAAGAGCTTGGCTAAGAACTACCACACTACCAGGGATTAAAAAGACTGATCGATACAAGAGATGAAAGAAAAACCAAAAAGATAAAATCAGTATACTTGTGTATTTATGAGGACGGGATATAGTGGCCCAGATTTTCCGGGACCTATGATGCGTACGCGGCTGTAAGTGCCCTGCAAGTTCCAGGTTTCTGCATGCGATGCACATGCGCGAAAACTGGAAATTGCGATCTGTCAAGTTTCAGCTTGACATATCTACCGCATCCCTGGCAAATGGACATTTGCTGGTGACGAGTTGGGCTATTTGCTCAACTGCTGCCCAGCAAATGCCCGTGAAACTGTTACACCTGGTAAAAGCAGGCGTGAATGGAATCCTCATAAGCATAATGGGGACCCCTCTTTGTGATTGGTTGGGCCGGCCCGTGTGATCCCAGGGGCGCTTGCGAACCGCCTGCGCCCCTGGGATATGTGGGCCTTTATGCAGGCATATGCATAGGGGCCCAGGAGTGCAAGTGTCCGAACCTCTGGGACCATTAGGTAGGTTTGTACTTTTTTTGCAGTTCGGAGGCATTCGCCCACTTGAAGCCGCCGATCGCAAATTTAGGCCCAATGTTGTAAAATTATGACACAGGACCATGTGATCTGTTGTTGAGTTGATTTAGATTGGTAAAGAATGATGCAATTTTGCATTAGCCAGTAACTACAGTATCTAGACCAGCTGAAAATTAATTTTTGACTCGTCTAGCTAGCCTTTATTCATTTAATTATTTCATCTGCCCACCCTGACACTTGAATCAAGGTAATTTACACAGGCTAGTATTTCTCAAGTACAAATTCCAGAATTGCTGAGGTGATTGAGAGTTGTTCCTGTTTGGTGTTATTGGAACTAGTGTGAGACCTGACTCATGTGCTGATTAGCCAGCACACTTTGCTGTATGTGATGCTACAACTAATGTCCTAAATTTGGTGTTGGACATTGTGCCAACAGTGGAAATGAGTAGTTTATCGGTAGTAAGTGCACTTGGTCTTGCCCTTCAGCATTGTGTTTTGGGCATTATAACTTCTATGTCTCACATTATTGAAAAAGCTGGTATGCCAGTCTTTTTGCCCATTAAAATGTTATCAGAAGTTGGATTCGTGTGAGCAGTGGTTTGCATACATCTGAATATACATCTGGATCTGTGCCTTCTGCCACTTAATGCGACAGGCATTGTATGGGCAGTTTCTTGCTCACATTGATATCTCAATGGTGCAGCAGTTGGTGCAGTGTAGCTGTGGCTTAAGAAGTTTCAATTGAGGTTCAGAAATAACAGAGGAAATAGGAAGATTAAACTTTAACTGCTGGAGGCTGTAACTTGTTTAGAAGTGAATTATCAGTCAAACCTACCTGTGACTTGTGTCTTTGGTATGTCCTATGTCCTTGTGGCGAAAGCCGCATATTGCTGTCAATGTACAGCTTTGTTCTTTTAAAAGGTGGTAACCTGAATGAATGTCACTTTTAGTTAGGGATAATGAAGTTAGATGGGTGGACAGTAAAAAAAGTAATAGGCAAGTGAAAATACGGTGGCATGAGTTAGTGCTTAGTTGGGGAATGAACAATGTGATATGGAGTTAAAACACTGCAATTCAGCCTAGGATAAACTGATTTGTTTTTTTTGGGATCTTGCACAAAATCTAAGCTCCATTTTCCTGGTGCTTGGAGTTACAGAGGCTGACAAGATATACCATGTAAAATAATTTGGAAAAGTACACCTGGGACAGGTACAAGAAAACAGTCACTTGTTGCAATTAAATTCTATCTGCTAAAAAGTAACCAAAATTACTTCAGATACAAAGGCATATAGAATGGTTTCACAACAGACAAAATTGTTGCCTTCTCAAATCACAGTTGAGTCAAACTTTGCTACAGTAGAGTTTATCATGTTCTTTGTGGTATGATCATAAGTTGAATAATGAGGATCCGACATATGTGCCCCGGGGACAGGTAACAATAAATCTGTGTCTGCTACAGCATATTTTTGCCTGTCCAGGACAAGCGGCTGGGTTTTTATTTCTCTCACTGATGGTGTTCACTATGCCTTCATTGTCAAGGGTCCATGGAGGGTGTCATAACATTAGATGATGTCTTGTTTGACATGACAAAATATTAAGACTTGGCTTTGGGATTTTGTTGGAGTAGTTAGTACTTGTGGAATTGACAAATCATACTATATGGTATTAATGATTTATCTTGCAAGAAGTATAGAAGAATTGTAACAATAGTACTAAACCCCGAAACACTGGGAGTGTGTTTAGAAGTGGACATCGCAGTTTTCAGATCATTTATCAAGTTTTTTTAAAAATGGCATACCTCCCTTTTTTGTTCCAATTGTACATTTTTTCCCTCTAATGATGCCGCTCACCGCAGTAGTATTTTATGTGAACAAGTTGTAGCATGATGTTCCCAATGATGGGTGAAACTAGAACTAGGGGGCATAGTCTTAGAATAAGGGGCTGCTCTTTCAAAACTGAGATGAGGAGGAACTACTTCACTCAGAGGGTGGTAGGTCCATGGAATATGCTGCCCCAAAAAGCTGTAGAAGCTACATCATTACATAAATTTAAAACAGAAATAGACAGTTTCCTAGAAGTAAAGGGAATTAAGGGTTACAGGAAGCGGGCAGGAATTTGGACATGAGTCTAGGTTCGGATCGGTCATGGCCCTGTGGGTAGCGGAGCGGGCCCAGGGGCCGTGTAGCCTGATCCTGCTCCTATTTCGTGTGTCTAATTCTGTTAGATTCAGGAGATAGTTCTGTGATAGTGGATTGGCGGTTAGGATCAGATCAGCCATGATCTTATTGAATGGCGGAGCAGGCTCGAGGGGCCGATTGGCCTACTCCTGCTCCTATTTCTTATGTTCTTATGTTCTTATGATCTGGATAACAGGCTTCTCTGTGATTGCCATTTGTGCCACTCCTTGGTCAGCTGACAGGAACCATGATTCAAACATGCCAAGCCATCTTACGATTTTTCCTTCCCAAGGTAGATTCTATGTGGAGCATTAATCCAGATAAGACCTGGTGAAAGGATGAATGCTACCATCGGACCCCCTTACTTTACAAATAAACACACCAAAAGGTTAGAACTATTGTTTTTGTTTTATGCTGTTTCTTTTGGAAAATGTATTAATTGAAAATAAGTACCAACAACATAATTGGGGGAATTGGATTGCAGGATTTACCGGGGGAGAAATTGGCTAACCCCCGAAAATGGCCGTGGCAAACCCATGCCCCCTCACTGCATTCCAAGCAGCGCAGTAAATTCGTGCTGCCTACTGCTTTACATGATTGCTGCGTGAAGCCAGTGCTACCTCGCTGTTCATTGGCTGCACGCGCATCAGCAGGGGGCCTGATGTTGCGAGTGGCTAGCGCTACTTAAAGGCAGTCTGCACCTCGTAAAGTTGAGGTGCATTGTGGCTGCAAGAAGTGGTGGGAGTCATTTGAAAATGAATCTGTGCTGTGATACTTTGGGCAATGGCTGAACATGGGAGAGCGCGAGCACCTAGGTTTTCAGACAGTGCACTGAAGGTCTTGGTGGAAGAGGTGGAAAGAAGGAGAGACATCCCGTATCCACAGCGGGTAGGATGCCTTCCAGACAGATACTCAGGAGGCAGTGGAAACAAGTAGCGGCAGAGGTCAATGCTGCTCCAAGAACATGGATGAAGTGCAGGAAGAAGTTTAACGATCTCACATGAGGTGTCAAGTGAGTGGGTTCATCATACAGCATCTATTTTGGGCGTAACATGGTCTTAGAAACTATGGCCCTGATGTTAACTTGGAGGCAGGGAGGGAGTGGGGTGGCTGTTTTGCGGTCGGAAAACCTGCAAGAACATGTTTCCCTCAGGCTGTACTGAATTTAACGGCAGGGCCTGATTAACATTTTTTGTCTCCATTTCCTGGCCCCAGCCAAACAGATTGAGAGACTGGCTGGCTGTTGGGCGGGAAGGCCTATGGCATCAGGCCGCAGCCGGGGAACGGAGAGAGGAGAGAGAAAGAGATTGTGGGTTGGGGGCCGTGAATACATTGGAGGGTCGGAGGCATCGGGTGGGGAGGTGCATCGGAGACACACCAGGAGATCAGAGGCACACTGGAGCATCGTAGACACACCAGAGGGTCTTGAGGGAGGGAGGAATCGGAGGCGTCGAGGATGGGTAGGGAGGAGATAAATTGGAATCGTTGTGTCGGTGGGAGAGTGTGGCTGGGGAAGGTGTTCGATCATGGGGGTTGGGGGAGCAGGTAAGCTGGATCCAGCAGGTAAGTAGAAAGGCACTTGAAAGATACTTACTGACTGGATCCAGCAGTTCTCGCCTCCCTTTAGCTGCCGGGTTTCCTGAGGCCCGGGAAACCCGCCCCCCACAACATGAAATTTAAAATCAAGATTAAATCTGAGGCACGCAGCCTCTTTATTTTATTTAAATGACCAACCCGCCCCCCTGGGAGCGGATTGATCACCTGTTTCTGTCCCACCTGCATTAAAAGCAGAAGTGGGTGGGTTGGGGTCGGATTTGAGATTTTTAACATTTTTACATCTCACCCAACCCAAACCCACCTGTTATGGGGGGTTAAAATTCCCCCCCTATATGTCCCATCCAACCTGACCATCTGAGACTATTTGGCATCAATTCCAGCACGAAAGAAAAGTAGATTTCTTGCATTAGAGCAATTAGTTTATTTTACATTATGTCATGATTGAATTCATAAATTTGGATTGAAATGTGCATTTACTGGTGGTTTTTATTTTTGTGTTGTCGGAAAGAGGACGATGTGATGGTCAGTGATAGTGGGAAAGGCAAGGAGCGTAGTTCTGTTGGTGAATGGTGAGGTGTGGTTGAGATTACTGGTATCATTAATTATTTCATCACATAGACCTTGGGCAGAAAGGGGCTGTCCTACATGGTATCCTCCCTTCCTCTTCATGTTCCTCCACTTCCTGTTGCACTTCCTCCTTGTGGTAAACCACTGTTATACCTGTCTGTATGTGTATGTGTATTCCACTAGGTACAGGTCTGGACATGCCTCGGCTGACTCCTCCCACTATTCCAGGTATATAAGTGACTACCTCCCAGTCCCTTAGTATTCTGGACGGGTCGACCACTCGAGACTAGACCTTCATTCTTTAGTTAATAAAAGCCTGGTTGTTACTCGCTTAACCTCAGTCTTTTGAGTAATTGATGGCGCATCAATTTTATTAACTAAATTTTTTATAATGGAGGAGATCCTCACACCAGCATGCCTGGACCTGGACAGTCGGGAAGCGGACGCTTCCACCAAGTTTGCTCACTGGCTCATGTGCTTCGAGGCATTCCTGACTGCCTCCACTGCAGTCGTAACGGATGCAAACAAACTGTCTGTCCTGATCTCGAAGGTGAACCACCAAGTGTACTCAGTCATCCGGGACGCGACCTCGTACACAGCCGCCCTCCAGCTCCTCAAGACCCAGTACACGCGCCCTGTGAATGAAGTTTACGCCAGGCACCTCCTGGGGAGTCGCAAGCAACAACCTGGGGAATCGACTGAGGAATACCTCCAAGCACTCTCCGTGCTTGGCCGGGCCTGTGGGTGTAAGGCGGTAACGCCCACTAAGTACACGGAGGAACTGATCCGGGATGCCTTCGTAGCGGGCCACAGGTCCAACTACACCCGACAGCGACTGCTGGAGCAGAGTGACCTCACCCTCGACAAAGCCTCCGAAATCGCAATAACGCTGGACGCAGCCTACCGGGGCATGGATGCCTACTCCTCTGCACCGTGGACGCCGCGGGGAACGACAACCTGGGACACGGTAGGACAGCCCCATAGCACTGTGCCACCCCAGCCACAGCCCAACAACGGCCCAACCACCGCAGCAGTGTCCCAAAGCCAGACAGCAGTATCCCAAGGCCAGAAATGCTACTTTTGTGGCCAGGCCAAACACCCCAGAGCGCGCTGCCCGGCGAAGAATGCGACCTCGGGCTGCGGGAAAAAGGGACACTACGCTAGCGTCTGCAAGGCCAAAGCCACCCCGAACGTCAGCAGCGCCGCGTGTGGGCCGTGCGAGCCGCCATCTTGGGCCCCCAACAGCGCCGCGTGTGGGCCGTGCGGGCCGCCATCTTGGGCCTCCCCAGCCATGTGCGAACCACCGCAGCAGCAGCCATCTTGGACGACTCCAGCCACATGGGAATCATGGACGCCGCCATCTTGGACACCAGCCGGGACGCAGCAGGCCGCCAACCCCCCCCATCTGATACCCGCAGCGACACACCGACCCCTACGCTGGCCTCTGTTACGCTGGACCAAACGAGACCGCACCAACTAGCTCGGTCCAAAATGGACGTTAAGGTAAACGGCCATGCAATAAACTGCCTTTTTGACTCCGGGAGCACAGAGAGCTTCATCCACCCCGACACGGTGCGGCGTTGCTCTCTCCCAGTCCTGCCTGCGCACCAGCGGATTTCTATGGCTGCCGAGTCCCAGTCAGCGGACATTGGCGGCTACTGCGTGGTGACACTAGTAGTAGACGGGACTGTGTTCAATAATTTTAAACTCCTGGTCCTGCCCCAACTTTGCGCTGCCGTTCCACTGGGGTTGGATTTCCAGTGCCACCTCAAAAGCGTTACGATGGCGTACGGTGGCCCCCTCCCCCCACTCACAGGCCGCAGCCAGCAGCCTCCAAATTGCCCGCCGCGCACCAGATGCAACCTCTCCACACTCAGAGTCCCACCCCCCCCCACTGTTTGCTAACCTCACCCCCGACTGTAAGCCCATCGCCACAAAGAGCAGGCGATACAGTGCCGTGGACAGGGTTTTCATCAAAACCGAAGTGGAGCGGCTCCTGAAGGAGGGGATTATTGAGGGCAGCTCCAGCTCCTGGCGAGCCCAGGTTGTGGTCGTTAAGACCGGCGAGAAACAACGCCTGGTCATCGACTACAGCCAAACAATAAACCGCTACACCCTGCAGGACGCCTACCCACTCCCCCGCATAGCTGACATGGTCAACCAAATTGCGCAGTACCGCGTCTTTTCGACCATTGACCTGAAATCAGCGTACCACCAGCTCCCCATCCGCCCCGAAGACCGCCAGTATACTGCTTTTGAGGCAAACGGCCGCCTCTATCACTTCCTTAGGGTTCCCTTTGGCGTTACCAACGGGGTCTCCGTCTTCCAAAGGGAGATGGACCAGATGGTCGATCAAAACGCGCTGCAGGCCACTTTCCCTTACCTGGACAATGTGACCATCTGCGGCCATGACTTGCAGGACCATGACGCAAACCTCGAGAAATTCCTCTGCACCGCCCAACTCCTGAACCTGACATATAACAAGGAGAAGTGCATATTCCGCACAGACCGCCTCGCCATCCTTGGCTGTGTTGTGGAACACGGGGTCATCGGTCCCGACCCGGACCGGATGCGTCCCCTTATGGAACTCCCACTGCCCCACTGCCTAAAAGCTCTGAAGAGTTGCCTAGGGTTTTTTTCCTACTACGCTCAGTGGGTCCCCTACTATGCAGACAAAGCCCGTCCGCTGATCAAATCCACCTCTTTTCCCCTGATGGCAGAGGCCCGCTCGGCCTTCCACCGTATCAAGGAGGACATTGCCAAAGCCACCATGCACGCAGTGGACGAATCCATCCCCTTCCAGGTGGAAAGCGATGCATCCGACTTCGCTCTGGCCGCCACCCTTAATCAGGCGGGGAGACCTGTGGCATTCTTCTCACGAACCCTCCAGGGCCCGGAGACCAGACACTCCGCGGTCGAGAAGGAGGCCCAGGCTATTGTGGAGGCTGTGCGTCATTGGAGGCACTACCTGGCCGGAAAACGATTTACCCTGCTCACTGACCAGCGTTCAGTTGCTTTTATGTTCAACAACAAGCAGAGGGGCAAAATCAAAAATGACAAGATCTTGAGGTGGAGAATCGAACTTTCCACCTACAATTACGAGATCTTGTACCGGCCTGGGAAGCTCAATGAACCCCCAGATGCACTATCGCGTGGCACCTGCGCCAGCGCGCAGATCGATAGGCTGAGGGCCCTCCACAATGACCTCTGCCACCCGGGGGTCACCAGGTTCTTCCACTTAATCAAGGCCCGCAACCTGCCTTACTCCATTGAGGAGGTCAGGACCATGACCAAGAACTGCCAAGTCTGCGCTGAGTGCAAACCGCACTTTTATAGACCAGACAGAGCCCACCTGATAAAAGCCACTCGCCCTTTCGAACGCCTGAGCGTCGATTTTAAAGGGCCTCTCCGCTCCTCTGACCGCAATGTGTACTTCCTCAACATCATTGACGAGTACTCCCGTTTCCCATTCGCTATCCCCTGCCCGGACATGACCAGTGCCACGGTCATTAAATGTCTGAACAGCCTCTTCACCCTGTTCGGTTTCCCCAGCTATATCCATAGCGACCGGGGCTCATCGTTTATGAGCGACGAACTCCGCCAGTACCTGCTCGCTAGGGGTATAGCCACAAGCAGGACCACCAGTTACAACCCCCGGGGGAACGGACAGGTGGAAAGAGAGAATGCAACAGTTTGGAAGGCCGCCCTACTAGCCTTAAAGTCTAGGGGCCTTCCGACCTCCCGCTGGCAGGAGGTGCTCCCCGATGCGCTCCACTCAATTCGGTCACTGCTCTGCACTGCTACCAATGCCACCCCTCACGAGAAAATGTTTGTCTTCCCAAGGAAGTCCACATCGGGGACAGCGTTACCGCCATGGCTGATGTCCCCAGTGCCGGTACTACTGAGAAGACACGTGAGGACCAATAAAACGGACCCCCTGGTCGAGAGGGTCGACCTCCTCCACGCCAACCCCCAGTATGCTTACATTGCGTACCCGGACGGGCGGGAGGACACAGTCTCCATACGAGACCTCGCACCCTCGGGGACCGCTGTAACCCACTACCCATCACCACCCCCCCCCACGACACCCTCGGGGACCGCTGTAACCCACTACCCATCCCCACCCCCCCCCACGACCCGATATCCAACCCCAGCAGCCTGCTCGCCTTGGACCGTCACCCACGAGGACTACACTCCAGTGCCCCAGCCTACACGGGACGCAACGCCGGAAGCTCCACCACCCCTGCCGTCGCCACGTCGATCACAGCGGCAGACAAGACCTCTGGAGAGACCCCAATACACGAACTTTTAAATACACTTCACCCCGCCGGACTCATTTTTAAACAAGGGGTGAATGTGGTAAACCACTGTTATACTTGTCTGTATGTGTATGTGTATTCCACTAGGTACAGGTCTGGACATGCCTCGGCTGACTCCTCCCACTATTCCAGGTATATAAGTGACTACCTCCCAGTCCCTTAGTATTCTGGACGGGTCGACCACTCGAGACTAGACCTTCATTCTTTAGTTAATAAAAGCCTGGTTGTTACTCGCTTAACCTCAGTCTTTTGAGTAATTGATGGCGCATCACTCCTCCTCCTCTTCCTCGCCTGATAGGTGGTGGTAAGGGCTGTTCCCTCATAATGGCGAGGTTGTGCAGCATACTACCACAAATCTTGATACCTGTTCAGCTGAGTACTGCGGGACTCCTCCAGAGCGGACCAGGCAGTGGTAGCGTTACTTGAGGATGCCAATGGTGTGCTCTATAATGTTCTTTGTGGCAGCATGGCTCTCATTGTAGGCCTGCTGTGCAGGTGTGCGTGGGTTCTGGACTGGAGTCATGAATAGATAACCCTTGTCATCCAGTAGCCAGCCTTTGACTTGTCGTGGTGGGTCAGATAAAGTGGTGCAGAGGACTGCTGCAGAATGAAGGAATCGTGACTACTGCCAGGAGAACGGGCATTCACCTGCATGATGCGCTTTCTGTGGTCACACATCAGCTGCACATTGAGGGAGTGGAATCCCTTTTGGTTCATGAAAATGGGCGAGTTCAGATGAAGTGCATGCAAGGCAATGTGTGTGTACTCAATTGCACCCTGCACCATGGGGAAGTCAGTGCAAACCCTCATGCTCACTTTACATGCTTGTCTCTGGCAAGAGGGAATGAGATGAAGCTGCCTCTCTGTGTATAGAGCCTCACTGATGTCCCTTATGCAACAGTGGACTGCAAACTGTGAGATGTTGTTTATATCTCCAGCCACAGCCTGGAAGGGGTCAGATTCAGAACCACGGTCACCTTGATAGCCACTGGCAATGCAGTCCTTGCCCTGCTTTGAGGTTGTAGTTGTGGTTACAGCAGTTGGCATATTTCAGTCATAACCTCTTTAGTGAAGTGAAAACGTCTCAAGCATTGATCCTTGCTGAAGTTGAGGTAAGAGAATTGCTCCCTAAAGACCTTCTGTGGATATGGTCTCCTGCTATGAGCCCTTCTCCCCCTCCTCCTCCCACTTCTAACAGCTTATCCTGCTCTGCGTGGCCTCTCTTCATTCTCCCAGTCATGCTCAATTCCAAGTGGAAGGCCTACCAGGCCACCTATGTCTGGAAGCAATTTGTTCCTGCATAAGCTTTTAAATGAACAAATAAGTACATCAGCACCAGCCAGACCACTCCCTGTAGACTATTGAAACTTCAGGCAAGTATAGGAAAGGTGCAAAAATGCGTGCAATTGCACCATCAGCCAGAAGAAATAATCCAGCAACTCACCTGTAAGTAGTTCATGATCCATTTAAGTAGTGCTAGTGGGGTGGGGTTGGTCCTTCATGCCATTTAACGTGTTCAGCTGTGCGAGGTTAAGACAGGGCATAGGCTGGAGCGAAAATGGCGTTTGGAAATGGCAGCGTTTGTGTCAAATCAGCGCTGCACACTGATTGACGTCATAATCTGCCTGGTCGTTAGCTGCACGCCGCAAACACCTTTACCAAGTTGGCGCCCACCGCACTTCCTACAGAAGTGCGTGCGCGCATCTTGGGTCCCATTTTCGAGCTTTAGGACACTACACAGCCCAATTTCTCCCCCACTGAGTCTAGCAATACAAAACAGAGAAATGAAACGCACAGATGAATATGGTGTACCTCAGGTTAATATCAGTCTCATTACTGATTTTTATGCAGTTCTCTCGTATGTCTGACATGCCTGTAAGTGCAAAGCATGTTGATGCGTTTCTTTTTAATGAGTGTCAAACAAATTAAAAATGCCTAAACACCCACAAACACACATAACACACCTCACTTTCTCTTAAAAAGTTCCTGTTCCCAAAAATGAAACCAATCATATCCCTCACAAAATTTGAAAAAGGCTTTAGACACAGTGACAATTTCCATTTTCCCCTTTATTTCCTATTTTAAATTCCTTCTCTATCGCACCATTTCAGGAACTCCTGGCATGAAAATATTGATTGTCTTTCTTGCCCAAGTCCCTTCCCGAAGGTGACCGTATTTCTTCAGGACCACTCGCTGGTCCTGGCATCTCCCTCTCACCCGACACAGACCTCCCTTTTCTTATCAGCATGGCCTTACATTTTGTTTCCTTTTCAGAGCTCCTATTGTTTACTTGGGTTTTCTTTCACAATGTATTTGGGGCCACTGCTGATACACAGTCTTCTTGTTCTGCACACTTGTGAGATTTTCCAGGGCCATCAGAAACTACTGGGTGCCCCCAGTGTTGGCTTTTGACCTGTTGTTGACCTGTTGTTGAGCTTTAAGATGCAGGAGACAAGAAGGCAATCAGATCATTGTGGAAATAAATAGTAGAACTTATAGGACTGAAAATTAGGAAGAATAACAAAAAGGTAGAAGAGGAAGTAAGAAAGACAGAATTAAGAAAATAACCTCAAAGATTTAAAAAGAATTGAAGGAAAATGCAATAACAAAAAGGTATTGAGAATAAAGAACCAAAAGTCAGCAAAGTAGAAAATTAAAGTAAAACAAAACCATTAAGGGCCAGTGAGAGTAAGTGGCAGTAGAACAGGAAGAAGAGTACAGACTGCATTTATAATTATATACTCTCATGAAGATGTACAGTGGTTTTGAGTATGCAATAACGTGAAAGTGCCAGTACAGCTCCAGAGTCGGGTCTTGATCTGATCCCGAGAATTTATTTTAAACAAACAACAGAACTACAAAAAGCTGCTAAAGTGAATCATAATTCTTCGTAACTGATTTTCAAAAAAGAAGAGCACTGAAGATGATACTTGCTGTATCAAATGTATGGAAAATGTGTACCTTTGAATAATTACAGCATCTTTCAGTCAGTTCAGGTCGGGAACGGTAGCATAGTGGTTATGTTACTGGACTAGTAATCCAGAGGCCTGGACTGAATGATCTGGTAGATGTGAGTTCTAAATCCCACCACTGGGGAATTTAAATTCAGTTAATTAAATAAATCTGGAATAAAAAGCTAGTATCAGTAAAGGTAACACATGAAACTATTGGATCATCGTAAAAACCCAAATGGTTCACTAATGTCCTTTAGGGAAGGAAATCTGCTGTCCTTACTTTACCTGGTCTGGCATATATGAGACTCCAGACCCACAGCAATGTCGTTGACAACTGCCCTCTGAAATGGCCTAGCAAGCCACTCAGTTGTAACAAACCACTATGAAAAGCAATAATAAGAATAAAACCGGATGGACCACCCAGCATCGACCTAGACACTGGCTTCGGACACGACAATGGCACACCCAGCCCATTCAACCCTGCAAAGTCCTCCTCACTAACATCTGGGGACATGTGCCAAAATTGGGAGCGCTGTCCCACAGACTAGTCAAGCAACAGCCTGACATAATCATACTCATAAAATCATACCTTTCAGCCAATGTCCCAGACTCCTCCATCACCATTCCTGCATATGTCCTATCCCACCGGCAGGACAGACCCACCAGAGGTGGCGGCACAGTGGTATACAGTCGGGAGGGAGTGGCCCTGGGAGTCCTCAACATTAACTCCAAACCCCATGAAGTCTCATGGCTTCAGGTCAAGCATGGGCAAGGAAACCTCCTGCTGATTACCATCTACTGCCCTCCCTCAGCTGATGAATCAGTACTCCTCCATGTTGAACACCACTTGGAAGAAGCACTGAGGGTAGCAAGGGCACAGAATGTACTCTGGGTGGGGGACTTCAATGTCCATCACCAAGAGTGGCTCGGTAGCACCACTACTGACTGAGCTGGCTGAGTCCCGAAGGATATAGCTGCCAGACTGGGCCTGCGACAAGTGGTGAGAGAACCAACACGGGGGCGAAACATACTTGACCTCGTCCTCACCAATCAACCTGTTGCAGATGCATCTGTCCATGACAGCATTCGTAGTAGTGACCACCCCACAGTCCTTGTGGAGACGAAGTCCCGTCTTCACACTGAGGACACCCTCCATCGAGTTGTGTGGCACTACCACCATGCTAAATGGGATAGGTTCAGAACAGACCTAGCAGCTCAAAACTGGGCATCCATGAGGCGCTGTGGGCCATCAGCAGCAGCAGCAGAATTGTATTCCACCACAATCTGTAACCTCATGGCCCAGCATATCCCTCACTCTACCATTACCATCAAGCAAAGGGACCAACCCTGGTTCAATGAGGAGTGCAGAAGAGCATGCAAAGAGCAGCACTAGGCATATCTAACAATGAGGTGCCAACCTGGGGAAGCTGCAACATAGGACTACATGCATGTTTAACAGTGGAAGCAGCATGGACAGAGCTAAGCGATCCCACAATCAATGGATCAGATTAAAGCTCTGCAGTCCTGCCACATCCAGTCATGAATGATGGTGGACAATTAAATAACTAATGGGAGGAGGAGGCTCCATTAATATCCCCATTCTCAATGATGGCAGAGCTCAGCACGCTAGTGCAAAAGACATGGCTGAAACATTTACAACTATCTTCAGCCAAAAGTGCAGAGCGGATGATCCATATCGGCCTCCTCCTGAGGTTCCCACCATCACAGAAGCCAGTCTTCAGCCAATTCGATTCACTCCACGTGATATCAAGAAATGGCTGAGCGCACTGGATACAGCAAAGGCCCTGACAACATCCCGGCTATCGTGCTGAAGACTTGTGCTCCAGAACTAGCCGCGCCTCTAGCCAAGCTGTTCCAGTACAGCTGCAACACTGGCATCTACCCGACAATGTGGACAACTGCCCAGGTATGCCATATCCAAAAAAGCAGGACAAATCCAATCCAGCCAATTACCGCCCCATCAGTCTACTCTCTTCAGACACTGCGACACATCAGGGAGGGGGAGAAGTACCTGGACTCTGTGCATCAGGAGGTGGTCACACCTATGAAGTTAAGTAATTCAGATGTAGCCCATGGTCAGGGACAGGATGGTGTGACTACGAGTGAGGCAGGTACGGGGACCCAGGAGGTAGAGCTGGAGGAGCCGCAGCCCTTGCTCTTGACCAACAGGTTCGAGGTTCTTACTCCCTGTGGGGACAGGAGCAGGGACTGCAGGGAGGATGAGCAACCTGGCCACAGCACCGTGGAGCGGGGGGCCATTCAAGAGGGGGGAGTAAATAGAAATGTTGTAGTGGTAGGGGATAGTATTATTAGGGGGATAGATAGAGTTCTCTGCAGCCGAGAGCGAGAGTCCCGAAGGCTGTGTTGCCTACCCGGTGCCAGGGTTAAGGACATCTCCTCTGGGCTGGAAAGAAACTTGCAGTGGGAGGGGGTGGATCCAGTTGTCGTGGTCCATGTTGGTACAAATGACATGGATAGGACTAGGAAGCCGGTTCTGTTAAAGGAGTATGAGCAGCTAGGGGTTGATGCGCTATCAACAATACCAAAGACTACGAGATGGACTTAAATGAAGTAGGCTTTTATTGACTAAGAACTAGAGCATGCCTCTGCTAGTGAATCCATCCTAAGAGCTCTCGGGGGAAGGGTGGTGAGTCATCTTTATACCCGGGCTTAGGGGTGGAGCCAGGGGCTGAGACATGCCTGGACTTGTACAGGGTTAACAGTGGTTTACCACACAGGCATGTACAGGTTAACAGTGGTTTACCACATTCACCCCTCATTTAAAAAAGAGTCCGGCGGGGTGAAGTGTTTCAAAAGTTCGTATACGAAAGTCTCTCCGGGGGTCTTGTCTGCCGTAATGATCTTCGTGGTGCCGGCTGCGGCGGTTCTTTGCCCGCGGCCGCTTCTCGCGTGGGACGGAGCACTGGCGTGTCGTCCTCTCGGGGTAGGGATGGCACCGGCATGTCGTCAGTTCGTGGTAGACAACCCGGTGGTGCGTCGTGGGTAGTGGTGGTGGGTGGAGGTAGTGGATGGTGATCGATGGTGTTTCGGGTGGTACCTGAGGGTGCGAGGTCTCGAATTGAGACTGTGTCCTCCCGCCCGTCAGGATACGCCACGTAGGCGTACTGTGGGTTGGCGTGGAGGAGGTGAACCTTTTCGACCAGGGGGTCCGTCTTATGGCTCCTCACGTGTTTCCTGAGCAGGACGGGTCCCGGAGACGTCAGCCATGGCGGTAGTGATGTCCCCGAGGTGGATTTCCTGGGGAAGACGAACATCTTCTCGTGAGGGGTGGCGTTTGTGGCAGTACAGAGCAGTGATCGTATGGAGTGGAGCGCATCGGGGAGGACATCTTGCCAGCGGGAGATTGGGAGGCCCTTGGATTTTAGGGCGAGCATGGCGGTCTTCCACACCGTTGCGTTCTCCCTCTCTACCTGTCCGTTACCCCGGGGGTTGTAGCTGGTAGTCCTGCTCGTGGCTATGCCCTTCTCGAGCAGGTACTGGCGCAGCTCGTCGCTCATGAACGACGAGCCCCTGTCGCTGTGGATGTAATTGGGGAAGCCAAATATGGCGAGCAGGTCGTGGAGGCACCTGATGACTGTGGCGCTGGTCATGTCCGGGCAGGGGATGGCGAAGGGGAAACGGGAGTACTCGTCAATAATATTGAGGAAGTACGTGTTGCGGTCAGAGGAGGGAAGGGGCCCCTTGAAATCGACGCTGAGACGTTCGAAGGGGCGGGTGGCTTTAATCAGGTGTGCCCTGTCTGGCCGATAAAAGTGCAGTTTGCATTCGGCGCAGACCTGGCAGTTCCTGGTCATGGTCCTGACCTCCTCGATGGAGTAAGGCAGGTTGCGAGCTTTAATAAAGTGGAAGAAGCTGGTGACCCCCGGGTGGCAGAGATCATTGTGGAGGGTCTGTAGCCTATCGACTTGTGCGTTGGCACATGTCCCACGGGGTAGGGCGTCTGGGGGCTCATTAAGTTTCCCGGGCCGGTATAAGATATCGTAGTTGTAGGTGGATAACTCGATCCTCCACCGCAATATCTTATCATTTTTGATTTTCCCCCTTTGTCTGCTGTTAAACATAAATGCTACTGACCGTTGGTCAGTGAGCAGGGTGAAACGTTTACCGGCCAGGTAATGTCTCCAGTGCCGTACAGCCTCCACTATCGCCTGGGCCTCCTTCTCGACTGAGGAGTGTCGAATTTCGGGGCCCTGGAGGGTCCGTGAAAAGAAGGCCACGGGTCTCCCCGCCTGGTTAAGGGTTGCGGCTAGGGCAAAGTCGGAAGCATCGCTCTCCACTTGGAAAGGGATGGACTCATCCACTGCGTGCATTGTGGCCTTCGCAATGTCCTCTTTTATGAGGGTGAAGGCCGCACGGGCCTCTGCCGTCAGGGGGAAGGAGGTTGACTTGATGAGGGGCCGGGCTTTGTCCGCATAGTTGGGCACCCACTGGGCGTAGTAAGAGAAGAACCCTAGGCATCTCTTCAGGGCTTTTAGGCAGTGAGGGGGGGGGTAGTTCCAGGAGGGGGCGCATTCAGTCGGGGTCGGGGCTGATGACTCCGTTTTCCACCACGCAGCCAAGAATAGCGAGGCGCGCGGTGCGGAACATACATTTTTCTCTGTTGTATGTCAGATTCAGCCGTTGGGCCGTACGGAGGAATTTTTCTAGGTTGGCATCGTGGTCCTGCCGGTCATGGCCGCAGATGGTGACGTTGTCTAGATAGGGGAAGGTGGCCTGCAGCGCGTTCTGGTCAACCATCCGGTCCATCTCCCTTTGGAAGACCGAGACCCCGTTGGTGACGCCGAAGGGGACTCGGAGGAAGTGGTAGAGGCGACCGTCAGCCTCGAAGGCCGTGTACTGGCGGTCCTCAGGCCTGATGGGGAGCTGGTGGTATGCCGACTTCAGATCAATCGTCGAGAATACCCGGTATTGTGCTATCTGGTTGGCCATGTCAGATATGCGGGGAAGTGGGTATGCGTCTAATTGCGTGTATCGATTGATCGTCTGGCTGTAATCAATAACCAGGCGCTGTTTTTCGCCGGTCTTTACTACCACCACTTGGGCTCGCCATGGGCTGGTGCTGCCCTCGATAATCTCTTCCCTCAGGAGTCTTTGTACTTCTGATTTAATAAAGCTCCTATCCCCGGCACTGTACCGCCTGCTTTTAGTAGCAATTGGCTTGCAATCTTTGGCGAGGTTAGCGAACAACGGGGGGGGTTTGGCCTTCAGGGTGGACAGGCTGCATACTTTGCGCGGCGCCGTGTTTAAATTCTGCTGGCTGCAGACTGTAAGTGGGGGCAGGGGCCCGCCATATGCCATCTCCAGATGGCACTGGAAGTCTAATCCTAGCAGTACGGGAGCGCAGAGCTGTGGCAGGACGAGGAATTTAAACTCTCTGTACTCCACGCCGTTCACTGTCAGAGTCGCTACACAGTAGCCACCGACGTCCGCCGTATGGGACTTTGAGGCCATAAAGACCTGGTGGCGTATGCGCATAGCCGATAGGGAGTAGCGTCGCACCGTGTCGGGGTGGATGAAGCTCTCCGTGCTTCCGCAGTCGAAAAGGCAATTTGTGGCATGGCCATTTACCTTTACGTTCATCATGGACCTGGCTAGTTGATGGGGCCTAGATTGGTCCAGGGTGATGGAGGCCATCGTCGAGGTCAGTGGGTCGCTGTAGTATTCGCCCGCGCCGAGGGCCTGGTCCCGAGATGGTGTCCAAGATGGCGGCTCCCCCTCGGCTGGTGGTGTCCAAAATGGCGGCCCGCACGGCTCACACGTGGTTGGTGGGGTCCAAAATGGCGGCCTGTACAGTTCACACGCGGCGCTGCTGGAATTGGGGGTCGATTTCGCCTTGCACACTCTCGCGTAGTGGCCTTTCTTGCCGCATTTGGAGCAGGTCGCGTCCTTTGCTGGGCATTGCTGTCTGGGGTGCTTGGCCTGGCCGCAGAAGTAGCATTTCTGGCCTCTGGTCATTGCAGCTGTAGTTGGGCTGCTGGCGGCTTGTGGCCTTACCGGGTCCCAAGATGGCTGCTCCCGTGGCATCCACGTGGCCATCTGGTCAGGGGGGTAGGCGTCCATGTTCTGGAGGGCCATGTCTAACGAGTTAGCGAGGGCCACCGTCTTCTGCAGGTCGAGCCCCCTCTGTTCCAGCAGCCTCTGCCGAGTATAGTTGGACCTGATGCCGGCTACGTAGGCGTCTCGGATCAGGTCTTCCGTGCATTCCTTGGCCGTCACCGCTTTGCAATTACGGTCCCGGCCGAGGACTCTCAGTGTCAGTAAATATTCAGTGCCCGATTCACCGGGGCGCTGTTTTCGGGTAGCCAGGAGGTGTCTGGCGTAGACCTCATTAACAGGCCTCACGTATTGTTCCTTTAGCGTCGCGATGGCGGCCGCGTAAGTAGTGGCGTCTCGGATGATCGAGTAGACTCGGTGGCTCACCCGTGAGTTCAAGACAAGCCGTTTTGCGTCATCTGTAGTGACAGTAGTGCTGGAGGCCTCCAGGAAGGCTTCGAAACAGCTCAGCCAGTGTTCAAAGTTATTGGCTGCATCTGCTGCTTGAGGATCCAGGTCTAAACGTTCCGGCTTCAAGATTTGCTCCATGTTGAAAATTAGTCAATAAAATTGATGTGCTATCAACAATACCAAAGACTACGAGATGGACTTAAATGAAGTAGGCTTTTATTGACTAAGAACTAGAGCATGCCTCTGCTAGTGAATCCATCCTAAGAGCTCTCGGGGGAAGGGTGGTGAGTCACCTTTATACCCGGGCTTAGGGGTGGAGCCAGGGGCTGAGACATGCCTGGACTTGTACAGGGTTAACAGTGGTTTACCACACAGGCATGTACAGGTTAACAGTGGTTTACCACAGGGGTCAAATTAAAAAACAGAACCTCAAGGGTAATAATCTCTGGATTATTACCTGAGCCACGAGCGAATTTGGCTAGGACAAATAAAATAAGAGAGTTAAATGTGTGGCTCAAAGACTGGTGTGGGAGAAATGGGTTTTGCTTCCTGGGACACTGGCACCAGTACTGGGGCAGGAGGGAGCTGTTCCGTTGGGATGGGCTTCACTTGGCCAGTGCTGGGACTAGAGTCCTGGCGGATCATATAACTAGGGCTGTAGAGAGGGCTTTAAACTAACTAGTGGGGGGGGGAGGTTCCTGGAGAGCAAATAATAAAAATGACAACAGAGAAGGTCATAGACTTAGGTAGCAGTGGGGAAATTAAAAACCAGAGCGTGTCAGGAAGGGGCAGAAAGATGGAGTAAAAGGTAAAGTAATAAAAAGGGCAAAAGCCGGAACTAAGTGTCACAAAACATATTTGAAAGTTCTCTATCTGAATGCACGTAGCATTCGTAACAAAATAGATGAGTTAATGGCACAAATAACTACATATGGGTATGATCTTGTGGCCATTACAGAAACATGGCTGCAGGGTGACAATGCCTGGGAATTAAACATACCAGGTTATTTAACGATCAGGAAGGACAGGCAGGAAGGAAGGGGAGGTGGGGTGGCTATGTTAATAAAGGAAGGAATCACTGTAATACAGAGAAATGATATTGGGTCAAAAGATCAGGATAATGAAACAGTTTGGGTGGAGGTAAGGAATAATAAGGGGAAAAAAACACTAGTGGGCGTAATTTACAGGCCTCCGAACAGTTGCAACTCTGTTGGATGGAGTATCAATCAGGAAATAGTTGAGGCTTGTAATAAGGGAGCATCTATAATTATGGGGGATTTTAACTATCATATTAATTGGACAAATCAAATTGGGCAGGGCTGCCTTGAGGATGAGTTCATTGAGTGTATTAGGGATGGGTTTCTTGAGCAGTATGTAACTGAACTGACCAGGGGGCAAGCAACCTTAGATCTGGTCCCACGTAATGAGACAGGATTAATTAAAAATGTCCTAGTAAAGGATCCCCTTGGAATGAGTGAGCATAACATGGTTGAATTCCATATTCAATTAGAGGGTGAGAAGGTTGGATCTCAAACAAGCGTGCTAAGCTTGAATAAAGGAGACTATGAAGGTATGAGAGCGGAATTGAGTAGAGTGGATTGGGAAAATAGATTAAAGGGTAAGACGATACATGATCAGTGGTGTACATTTAAGGAGTTATTTTACAACTCCCCCCAAAAAAATATTCCACTGAGAAGAAAAGGGTGTAAAAGAAAAGACAGCCATCCGTGGCTAAGTAAAGAAATTAAGGATAGTATTCGACTAAAAACAAGGGCATATAAGGTAGCCAAATCTAGTGGGAGGATAGAGGATTGGGAAAACTTTAAAAGACAGCAAAAAATAACAAAAAGATGGATTAAGAAAGGGAAGATAGATTATGAAAGTAAATTAGCAAAAAAAAAAAGTAAGAGTTTTTATAGTTATATAAAAAGAAAAAGGGTGGCTAAAGTAAATGTTGGTCCCTTAGAGGATGAGACCGGGAAATTAATGGTGGGAAATATGGAGTTGGCAAAAACACTGAATGAATATTTTGTATCAGTCTTTACAGTAGAAGACACTAAGAATATCCCAACACTGGACAAACAGGGGGCTATAGGGGGGGAGGAGCTAAACACGATCAAAATCACTAAGGAAGTGGTACTCAGTAAAATAATGGGACTCAAGGCGGATAAATCACCTGGACCTGATGGCTTACATCCTAGGGTCTTGAGGGAAGTGGCGGTAGGGATTGTGGATGCATTGGTAATAATTTTCCAAAACTCCCTGGACTCAGCAAAGGTCCCGGCAGACTGGAAAACTGCTAATGTAACGCCCTTATTTAAAAAGGGCAGTAGACAGAAGGCTGGAAACTATAGACCGGTTAGCCTAACATCTATTGGAGTCCATTACTAAGGAGACAGTAACAGGACATTTGGATAATCATAATTTAATAGGACAAAGTCAGCATGATTTTATGAAGGGGAAGTCATGTTTGACAAATTTGCTGGAGTTCTTTGAGGAAGTAACATATAGGGTGGATAAAGGGGAACCAGTGGATGTAGTGTATTTAGACTTCCAAAAGGCATTTGACAACGTGCCGCACAAAAGATTATTGCTTAAGATAAAAAATCATGGGATTGGGGGTAATATTCTGGCATGGATAGAGGATTGGCTATCTAACAGAAGGCAGAGAGTTGGGATAAATGGTTCATTCTCAGACTGGCAATCAGTGACTAGTGGTGTTCCACAGGGGTCAGTGCTGGGTCCCCAACTCTTTACAATCTATATTAATGATTTGGAGGAGGGGACTGAGTGTAACATATCAAAGTTTGCAGATGATACTAAGATGGGGGGGAAAGTAGTGAGTGAGGAGGACATAAAAAACCTGCAAGGGGACATAGACAGGCTAAGTAAGTGGGCAGAGATTTGGCAGATGGAATACAATACTGGAAAGTGTGAGGTTATGCACTTTGGCAGGGAAAATCATAGAGCAAGTTATTATCTTAATGGCAAGAAAGTGGAAAGTACTGAAGTACAAAGGGATCTGGGGGTCCTGGTGCACGAAACTCAAAAGGGTAGTATGCAGGTGCAGCAAGTGATTAAGAAGGCCAATGGAATGTTGGCTTTTATTGCTAGGGGGATAGAATATAAAAATAGGGAGGTATTGCTTCAGTTGTACAAGGTATTGGTGAGACCGCACCTGGAATACTGCATACAGTTTTGGTGTCCATACTTAAGAAAAGACATACTTGCTCTCGAGTCAGTACAAAGAAAGTTCACTCGATTAATCCCGGGGATGAGGGGATGGACATATGAGGAGAGGTTGAGTAGATTGGGACTCTACTCATTGGAGTTCAGAAGAATGAGAGGCGATCTTATTGAAACATATAAGATTGTGAAGAGGTTGGATCGGGTGGCTGCGGTGAGGACGTTCCCGATGATGGGTGAAACTAGAACTAGGGGGCATAGTCTTAGAATAAGGGGCTGCTCTTTCAAAACTGAGATGAGGAGGAACTACTTCACTCAGAGGGTGGTAGGTCCATGGAATATGCTGCCCCAAAAAGCTGTAGAAGCTACATCATTACATAAATTTAAAACAGAAATAGACAGTTTCCTAGAAGAAAAGGGAATTAAGGGTTACGGGGAGCGGGCAGGAATTTGGACATGAGTCTAGGTTCGGATCGGTCATGGCCCTGTGGGTAGCGGAGCGGGCCCTGGGGCCATGTAGCCTGATCCTGCTCCTGTTTCGTGTGTCTAATTCTGTTAGATTCAGGAGATGGTTCTGTGATAGTAGATTGGTGGTTAGGATCAGATCAGCCATGATTTTATTGAATGGCGGAGCAGGCTCGAGGGGCCGATTGGCCTACTCCTGCTCCTATTTCTTATGTTCTTATGTTCTTAAAGTGATGGAAAGTGTTGTTGACAGTGCTATCAAGCAGCACTTACTCATCAACAACCTGCTCAGTTTGGGTTCTGCCAGGACTATTCGGCTCCCGACCTCATTACAGCTTTGGTCCAAACATGGACAAAAGAGCTGAATCCAGAGGTGAGGTGAGAGTGACTGCACTTGACATCATGGCAGCATTTGACCGAGTGTGGCATCAAGGAACCCGAGTAAAATTGAAGTCAATGGGAATCGGGGGAAAACTCTCCACTGGCTGGAGTCACACCCAGCACAAAGGAAGATGGTTGTGGTTGTTGGAGGTCAATCATCTCAGCCCCAGGACATCGCTGCAGGAGTTCCTCAGGGCAGTGCTCTACGCAGAACCATCTTATAAGAACATAAGAACATAAGAACATAAGAAATAGGAGCAGGAGTAGGCCAATTGGCCCCTCGAGCCTGCTCCGCCATTCAATAAGATCATGGCTGATCTGATCCTAACCGCCAATCCACTATGACAGGACTATCTCCTGAATCTAACAGAATTAGACACACGAAACAGGAGCAGGATCAGGCTACATGGCCCCAGGGCCCGCTCCGCTACCCACAGGGCCATGACCGATCCGAACCTAGACTCATGTCCAAATTCCTGCCCGCTCCCCGTAACCCTTAATTCCCTTTTCTTCTAGGAAACTGTCTATTTCTGTTTTAAATTTATGTAATGATGTAGCTTCGACAGCTTTTTGGGGCAGCATATTCCATGGACCTACCACCCTCTGAGTGAAGTAGTTCCTCCTCATCTCAGTTTTGAAAGAGCAGCCCCTTATTCTAAGACTATGCCCCCTAGTTCTAGTTTCACCCATCATCTGGAACATCCTCCCTGCATCCACCCGATCCAACCCCTTCACAATCTTATATGTTTCAATAAGATCGCTTCTCATTCTTCTGAACTCCAATGAGTAGAGTCCCAATCTACTCAACCTCTCCTCATATGTCCATCCCCTCATCCCCGGGATTAACCGAGTGAACCTTCTTTGTACTGACTCGAGAGCAAGTATGTCTTTTCTTAAGTATGGATACCAAAACTGTATGCAGTATTCCAGGTGCGGTCTCACCAATACCTTGTACAACTGAAGCAATACCTCCCTATTTTTATATTCTATCCCCCTAGCAATGAAAGCCAACATTCCATTGGCCTTCTTAATCACTTGCTGCACCTGCATACTACCCTTTTGAGTTTCGTGCACCAGGACCCCCAGATCCCTTTGTACTTCAGTACTTTCCAGTTTCTTGCCATTAAGATAATAACTTGCTCTACGATTTTTCCTGCCAAAGTGCATAACCTCACACTTTCCAGTATTGTATTCCATCTGCCAAATCCCTGCCCACTTACTTAGCCTGTCTATGTCCCCTTGCAGGTTTTTTATGTCCTCCTCACTCACTACTTTCCCTCTCATCTTAGTATCATCTGCAAACTTTGATATGTTACACTCGGTCCCCTCCTCCAAATCGTTAATATAGAATGTAAAGAGTTGGGGACCCAGCACTGACCCCTGCGGAACACCACTGGTTACTGATTGCCAGTCTGAGAATGAACCGTTTATCCCAACTCTCTGCCTTCTGTTAGATAGCCAATCCTCTATCCATGCCAGAATATTACCCCCAATCCCGTGATTTTTTATCTTAAGCAATAATCTTTTGTGTGGCACCTTGTCAAATGCCTTTTGGAAGTCTAAATACACTACGTCCACTGCTTCACCTTTATCCATCCTATATGTTACTTCCTCAAAGAACTCCAGCAAATTTGTCAAACATGACTTCCCCTTCATAAAACCATGCTGACTTTGTCTTATTAAATTATGATTATCCAAATGTCCTGTTACTGTCTCCTTAATAATGGACTCCAAAATTTTACCGACCACAGATGTTAGGCTAACCGGTCTATAGTTTCCAGCCTTCTGTCTACTGCCCTTTTTAAATAAGGGTGTTACATTAGCAGTTTTCCAGTCTGCCGGGACCTTTGCTGAGTCCAGGAAGTTTTGGAAGATTATTACCAATGCATCCACAATCCCTACCGCCACTTCCCTCAAGACCCTAGGATGTAAGCCATCAGGTCCAGGCAATTTATCCGCCTTGAGTCCCATTATTTTACCGAGTACCACTTCCTTAGTGATTTTGATCGTGTTTATCTCCTCCCCCGCTATAGCCCCCTGCTTGTCCAATGTTGGGATATTCTTGGTGTCCTCTACTGTAAAGACTGATACAAAATATTCATTCAGTGTTTTTGCCATCTCCATATTTCCCACCATTAATTTCCCGGTCTCATCCTCTAAGGGACCAACATTTACTTTAGCCACCCTTTTTCTTTTTATATAACTATAAAAACTCTTACTACCTGTTTTTATATTTTTTGCTAATTTACTTTCATAATCTATCTTCCCTTTCTTAATCAATCTTTTTGTTATTTTTTGCTGTCTTTTAAAGTTTTCCCAATCCTCTATCCTCCCACTAGATTTGGCTACCTTATATGCCCTTGTTTTTAGTCGAATACTATCCTTAATTTCTTTACTTAGCCACGGATGGCTGTCTTTTCTTTTACACCCTTTTTTTCTCAGTGGAATATACTTTTTTGGAAGTTGTAAAATAACTCCTTAAATGTACACCACTGATCATGTATCGTCTTACCCTTTAATCTATTTTCCCAATCCACTTTACTCAATTCCGCTCTCATACCTTCATAGTCTCCTTTATTCAAGCTTAGCACGCTTGTTTGAGATACAACCTCCTCACCCTCTAATTGAATATGGAATTCAACCATGTTATGGTCACTCATTCCAAGGGGATCCTTTACTAGGACATTTTTAATTAATCCTGTCTCGTTACACAGGACCAGATCTAAGGTTGCTTGCCCTCTGGTCGGTTCAGTTACGTACTGCTCAAGAAACCCATCCCTAATACACTCAATTAACTCGTCCTCAAGGCAGCCCTGCCCAATTTGATTTGTCCAATTAATATGATAGTTAAAATCCCCCATAATTATAGATGTTCCCTTATTACAAGCCTCAACTATTTCCTGATTGATACTCCGTCCAATCAAGTTGCGACTGTTTGGAGGCCTATAGACTACGCCCACTAGTGTTTTTTTCCCCTTATTATTCCTTACCTCCACCCAAACTGTTTCATTATCCTGATCTTTTGACCCAATATCATTTCTCTGTATTACAGTGATTCCTTCCTTTATTAACATAGCCACCCCACCTCCCCTTCCTTCCTGCCTGTCCTTCCTAATTGTTAAATAAGCTGCTTCATCAATGACCTTCCCTCCATCATAAGGTCAGAAGTGGGGATGTTCACACTGATGATTGCACAGTGTTCATTTCCATTCACAACTCATCAGATAATGAATCAGTCCAAGCCCACATGCAGCAAGACCTGGATGACATTCAGGCTTGGGCTGATAAGTGGCAAGTAACATTTGCACCACACAAGTGCCAGGCAATGACTATCTCCAACAAGCGAGAGTCTAATCACCGCCCCTTGACATTCAATGGCATTACCATCACCAAATCACCCACCATCAACATCCTGGGGGTCACCATTGACCAGAAACTTAAATAGACCAGCCACATAAATACTATGGTGACACGAGCAGGTCAGAGGCTGGGTATTCTGCGGTGAGTGTCTCACCTCCTGACTCCCCAAAGCCTTTCCACCATCTACAAGGCACAAGTCAGGAGTGTGATGGAATACTCTCCACTTGCCTGGATGAGTACAGCTCCAACAACACTCAAGAAGCTCAACACCATCCAGGACAAAGCAGCCCACTTGATTGGCACTTCATCCTCCACCTTAAACATTCACTCCCTCCACCACTGGCACACCGTGGCTGCAGTGTGTACCATCTACAAGATGTACTGCAGCAACTTGCCAAGGCTTCTTCAGCAGCACCTCCCAAACCCGCGACCTCTACCACCTAGAAGGATAAGGGCAGCAGGTGCTTGAGCACCATCACCTGCAAGTTCCCCTCCAAGTTACACACCATCCTGACTTGGAAGTATATCGCCATTCCTTCATCGTCGCTGGGTCAAAATCCTGGAACTCCCTACCTAACAGCACTGTTGGAGTACCTCCACCACACAGACTGCAGACGTTCAAGAAAGAGGCTCACCACCACCTTCTCAAGGGCAATTAGGGATGGGCAATAAATGCTGGCCTTGCCAGCGACGCCCACATCGCATGAATGAATGAAAAAAAAGTTGAACCCACATGCAATATGACAAACCATTTGCCTGATACACAGGAACAAAAGTAAGTTGTTTGGCTTATTGATCTTTCTTCATAATTTTTGTTATCTATGCCACCTCTATCTTTATAATTCCAGTATCCTGTTTTGTCTCCATATCATTTAATACTCTTGGTTCCCATCTGTCTCCCTTTTAAACACCTCAGTTGACTGGTGTGCCTATGACCTTCTGGGATATTACTATTCACATTCTCCCAAACCTTTATGTGCAGAAATATTTCCTAAATTACCTTGGCTCAAATTCTAAAATTACATCCCCTTATTCTGAATCCCTTTCTAAAGGGAAGAGTCTCCCTATTTACCCTTTCAACTCCTTTTATTATTTTACATATTTCAGTTGCATCCTGTAATATCCTCACCTCCAGAGAACTTATCTTTACCCAGTCTCTTGTCTTAACTCAGTTCCTTCATTTTGGGTTTCATACTAGCGAATTGTTGCTGAACTTTCTCCAAGACCAGTATCCGATTCCTAAAATGATGCAACCAAAACGGAACTCAATATTCCAAATGAGGACTAAGCAGTGCTCTGAATATTTATAGTAGCATTTTATACTTTTATATTCAAAACATCTTGTGTTGACCCCCAGCATCACTTTAGCCTTTTTGATCACTTTTTGTATCTGTAAGCTAGCTTTAACTTGTAGTGCACTTGGACCCCTAAAACCCTTTGTTCATCTGTTCCCTCTAGTGCTTGGCAATTCTGATTATACAGCCATTTGCCATCCTTACATACAAAGGGGGAAAAATTCGGTTGATTGGTGCCTCCCGTTTGCGCCCTAATAAGAGGGCGCTAACTGGGCACAAAGCAACTAGCGCCCGGGCATGGCGATGTTTGCGCCGCTCGCAAAATTGACCAGAGTTTTGGCGGCGGCATTAAACTCTACCGCCATGATCTCCTGCACCCGCAGAGCGAGCAATGCCCCGGTAGCGCCCCGGACCGGATATTGAGTGGCGCCCCCTTCCTTTCTGCCTGCCGCTAGCAACGACAGGTAGAGGGGACCATTTTGCAGTCGGGAAGGGGCTGGGGGAGCGCTATTTAAAGGCGGCCTCTTCCTGCCTTTTTTTGTCGGAGACATTTTTGCACCACGCTTTCTGAGAGAGAGATTCTGAGAGAGAGAGACTTCTGGAGAGATTCAACGCTGTGTGAAGGAGTTTTGGCTACTGAGCAGCACTTTGCAGGTTCTTTTTGATTTGACCTTCCTTGCATCGATTTACAAGAGACTGTGGGGGCTGCACTGATTCGGGGTGTCGTCCTGCACCTGCAGAACCGGAGGCATCAGAGACGCAAAGAGAAAGTGGCAAACATGGCCAGAGGCAGGAGGGCCAACAGGCCTCTGCACAGGAGATCTTCCCCTCCCAGGGTATTGCGGGAACAATTCTCCTACATTCATTTGTCTGAGGAGCAGTGTTTGCACAGGCTGTGCTTCAGCAAGGAGGTGGTCACTGAGATCTGTCACCTGCTGCAACCAGATCTGCAGCCTCAACTGAGGACCAGGACATCTCTGTCGGTGGCAGTGAAGGTGACAGTGGCTCTGAATTTTTATGCCACCGGCTCCTTTCAAGCAGCTACTGGGGACATTGTCAATATCTCCCAGTTCGCTGTCCACTGCTGTATCCGGGAGGTGACAAATGCCCTCTATAAAAGGAGACACCAGTACATCTCTTTCCCCATGACCCGGGCCAAACAGCATGAATGCACATGTGGCTTTGCTAGGATAACGGGCTTCCCCGTGGTGCAGGGCGCCATTGACTGCACGCATGTGGCATTGCGGGCACCCCATGAAAATGCAGATGTTTTCCAAAACCGCAAGGGCTACCACTCCTTAAATGTCCAGTTGGTCTGTGACCACAGATAGCTGATAGTCGCCGTCAATGCTCGCTATCCTGGCAGCAGTCATGATGCTTTCATCATGCGCCAGACTGGTGTGCCTTTTCCAGGCACTGCATCAGCCAAGTGGTTGGCTCCTCGGGGACAATGTTTATCCACTCTGCACCTGGCTGATGACACCGCTTCGTAACCCCAGCACCCCTGCCGAGCTGCGGTATAATGAGAGCCATATCGCCACCAGGAACATAATTGAACATACGATCAGCGTGCTCAAGCAATTGTTTCGCTGTCTGGACCACTCAGGAGGAGCCCTGCAGTACTCTTCTGAGCGAGTCTCCCTCTTCATAGTTGTATGCTGCATGCTTCACAACCTGGCAATCCTGAGGACCCAGCCAATGCCACCAGGGATTGCTGCACCACCAGAGGATGAGGAGGATGATTAGCAGCGGCACCAAGGCAGGAGGGAGGCCCACAATGTTGCCACTGCAAGGGCCGTCTGTCAATGGCTGATAACAAGCCGCTTCTAGGCCCTTATTCTGAAGATGGTTTCTGGCATGGAGAACAACATCATGAAAAGCAACCCGCAACTCCTATAGCCGGCCAAAGCAGCAATGATTCCAAAGGCCAAACATGTACATTTTGAAAACAACAACTTTTTTACTTAACAAACTCTGTGTGTGTCATTTATTCATGACAAACTAATAGAAACAAACACAACAAATCATTAATTAACAGTTTAAGATAGAGCAAAGGAGGGCAAAGGGCATAATCAAGAGGGGCAAAATAGCTTACGAAAACAAGCTGGCGGAAAATATAAAAACTAACTCCAAAAGCTTTTATAAGTATATCAAAAGGAAAAGACTGGTGAAAACCAAAGTTGGTCCATTGCAGTCAGATACGGGGGAATATATAATGGGAAATAAGGAAATGGCAGATCAACTAAATGCATACTTTGGGTCAGTCTTTACGAAGGAAGACACAAAAAACCTCCCTGGGATATCGGGAAAAATAGGGACATTGGCAAAGGAGGAACTGACGCAAATCAATATCTCTAAGGATATGGTGTTAAGGAAGCTAAAGGGATTGAAGGTGGACAAATCCCCAGGGCCTGATAACATGCATCCTAGGGTACTGAAGGAGGTGGCCCTAGAGATAGCGGATGCACTAAGGATGATTTTTCAGAATTCATTAGACTCGGGAACAGTGCCGATGGATTGGAGGGTAGCTAACGTTACCCCACTATTCAAAAAGGGGGGTAGGGAAAAAGCAGGTAATTACAGACCTGTAAGCCTTACATCAGTTGTGGGCAAAATGCTGGAGTCCATCATTAAGGATGAAATAGCGGAGCACTTAGCAAATGGGGACAGGATAGGACAGAGTCAACATGGATTTACAAAGGGTAAATCGTGCTTGACTAATCTATTGGAATTTTTTGAGGGAGTAACTGGTAGAATAGATGGGGGAGAGCCAGTAGATGTGGTGTACCTGGACTTCCAAAAGGCCTTCGATAAGGTCCCACATAAAAGATTAGCATGGAAAATTGAGGCTCATGGGATAAAGGGGAAAGTTTTGGCGTGGATAGGGAACTGGCTGTCAGATAGAAAACAGAGAGTTGGAATAAACGGCTCATTTTCTGAATGGCAGGCAGTAACAAGTGGGGTACCACAGGGATCTGTCCTGGGCCCCCAGCTGTTCACAATTTACATTAATGACCTGGATCAGGGAGTCGGATGCAGCATTTCCAAATTTGCAGACGACACTAAACTAGGAGGGGGGGTGGGCTCAGAGGAAGAGACCAGGAAGCTCCAGAGCGATTTGGACAGACTGGGCGATTGGGCGGATAAATGGCAGATGCACTATAATGTGGACAAGTGCGAAGTTATCCACCTTGGGTGCAGGAACGGGAGGGCAAATTATTATTTAAATGGCAATAGATTGGGAGAGGGGGAAGTACAGAGAGACCTGGGTGTTCTTGTACACCAGTCACTGAAGGCGAGCATGCAGGTGCAACAGGCGGTCAAGAAGGCAAACGGTATGCTGGCCTTCATAGCAAAAGGGTTAGAATACAGGAACAGGGATACCTTGCTGCAGCTGTACAGGGCACTGGTGAGACCACACCTCGAGTACTGTGTACAGTTTTGGTCGCCTCATCTGAGGAAGGATGTTCTTGCCATGGAGGGCGTGCAGCGGCGATTCACCAGGCTGATACCAGGAATGGCGGGAATGACCTATGAGGAGAGACTATGTAGTTTAGGGATGTACACACTGGAGTTTAGAAGATTGAGAGGGGACCTCATAGAAGTGTATAAAATTCTGACAGGTCTAGACAGACTGGATGCAGAAGGAATGTTTCCCTTGGCGGGTGAGAACAGAACTAGAGGACATAATTTAAGGATAAGGGCTAAACCATTTAGGACAGAGATGAGGGGGAATTTCTTCACTCAGAGAGTGGTGAACCTGTGGAACTCATTGCCACAGAGGGCAGTGTATGCCAGCTCATTAAATATATTTAAGAGGGAATTAGATATATTTCTACGGGCAAAAGGGGTTAAGGGTTACGGAGAGAAGGCGGGGACGGGATACTGAATTAAAGGATCAGCCATGATCTCATTAAATGGCGGAGCAGGCACGAAGGGCCGAATGGCCTACTCCTGCTCCTATCTTCTATGTATTCTATGTATTCTATGTATAACTGGTTCTCACAAGCTGGAGACAAACGCCAAAACAGTAAACAAATGTACTCACACGAACCTCGACCTTTAATAAAAACATTCCCACCATTAAGACCTCCTACTGTTTGCCCTTCAAGGGTGATCTCCATCCCTTGCGCACTTCCCCCCTTCCCGCCCTACTGCTCCTCCGTAATGGGGCCCCAGTGGCTGCAGCAAGGCTGGTGGAAGGCTGTTGAATGTCAGATGCTAAAACTACAGATGCCCTTGAAGGATGCCCTCGGCCACCTCTGGGCCTGGCGGCCCCGGCTGCAGACTGCACCAACTCTGCATGGGCGGCAGCAGTCTGGGCTGGCTGTGTTGCAGGCGGTGGCAAGTGCAATGGGGAAGTGCCAGTGGTGGGAGCAGGAATGCTGTCATCCTGAGAGAGGACAGCACCTCCCTGCTTGACCGACACACTGGCACTCCCACGGGGCAGCACCTCAGCATCCGGAGCAATCCGCTCGAGCACAGATAGCTGGCCTGCTGCGGCGCCGTGAGAGCCCCGGGGCAATGTGGCCGAACCAGCGACGATGGCAGCAGTCAGTGCTTGCGTGGCCTCAATCTGAGTCTGCATGAGAGCAGTCTGAGATGGGGTCATGGCAGCCAGTGACTGAATTGCAGCACTAAGCAGTTGCGTTGCATCAGCCTGTGCTGCAGCGGAGTGCGCCACACGACTTGCCAGTCCATCAATGTTTTCGGGCACCCTTGCCATTGCACCCATGAGCTGAGTGTGCATGTCCACCGCCTGGGTGTTCATTCCAGCGATGCGCCGCTCCTCCTCTGCGTCCAGTGCAGCAGGACTCGCTGGCCTACTCTCCCTCCGGGGAGAAGGCCCCCGAGCTTCCCTACCCCCATGGTGTTGCTGCAGCCTGCTGGGTCCCGGAGCTTCACCCTCATCAGCCCCTTCCCCCCTGCTCCCCTCCAGGGAAGACGTGGTCCCAGTGTGGGCATGGGCTCCCTCGGGAGACGCTGGCGCTGAGGCTCCGGCTTTCTCTTCCTCCTTGCCTGCGGCGTCGCTCCCACTGGTTGGTTGAGGGACAGGCTGGTCAGCTGGTGGTTCACTATCTGAAAGCAGGGAGGTACAAGAGTGGCTTTAGCGTCAGGACAGGGGGGCAGTAAGGGAGCAAGGACTGGAGACATTTAGTAAGTTGGATTGAAAGTGTAAAAGGCTGGTGTTGTGAGGGACAAGTGGAATGAGAGAGGAGAGAAAGCTGCTGAACTTACCATTGCTGTCCCCAAAGGGGTCAACCTCTCCAGCGGCCACGGCTCCTATCACCTGGCTGGCAACGATCCTATGCACGCGCGTCTCCAAATCGCTGAGGGTCTGCAGCTCAGCCGGCCCTCCACCCGTCCGTTGCTGCTGCCGCCTATTATGAGATAGCTTGGCCTGCAAGAAAAAGGACGGCGCCTGAGTAAATGTGCAGCCATGTGTTTGCCTGATGTGCCTCCCATAGTTGAATAGCCCTTAATGTATGCAGCCATGTGCTTGCCTGATGTGCCTCCCATAGTTGAACAGCCCTTAATGTATGCAAGGTGTGGAATGTGCGTGTGTGTTTTATGAGATGGCCATAGGTCTTGGATGAGTGTTGGGCATTTGGAGTTTTTACACCCTCTGGGCACAGAGTGAGGTTGAGATGGAGGGATGGAGAGGTATTGAAAAGCAGCCACTCACCCTGACCACCCGAGTGAGGTCGTTGAACTTCTTCCGACATTGTGTGTGGGTCCTGGGCACCATGCTCCTGGAGGAGATGTGCTGAGCCACCTCCCTCCACATTCTTCTATAGTCATGGGGCAATGGCCTCCTGCCACTCTCTGGGTAGAGTATTGATCTTCGGGGCTCCACTGCCCCAACCAGAGCCACCAAGGCTCGGTTGCTGAAGTGCTGAGCTCGTTCCCTAGGCCTCGCCATTGTTCTTTGCAGCAGATTTGAAGTTGAGTTCTGTCCAGGCCGAGATTCAAGGCTGCAATGAGCAGGGTGTGGATGGAGAGCAAGATCGACCCTCCCCTTTAAGGACTGGCTGGCGCCAGTGTGTGTGCTCCATTGCTAACTGACATCACCTGAACTTCGCCAGCACTCTGAGGTAGCACCTCACTCCTCGGCGTTAGTGCCTTAAGAGAGGTGTGTAGTGCCTTTTTTAGCGCTCCAATCACCTCCAGAGGCGATAGAAGCCAAGTTTTTAGTCAGAGGAAATAATTTGCGGCAGGCGCTAAACTTTGCGCCCGGCCAATAATTGCGCCCTAAACGGGGCGATACCGAATTTCTCCCCTCAAGTCTTACACTTTATTATGCTTAATTGCATCTACCAATGATCGTCCCACTCATTTTATATATGTCCATTTACAATTTTCTACCCATTCACTATGGGGGAGAAATTCAGTATCGCCCCGTTCGGGGGCGGTAACTTTTGAAAGCTGGGAAACTTAGTGGCAAGTGCTAATGATACCCAGCTTTTATAAAAATTGAGTTTTAGCGCTCCAGGAAGGAAGTGGAGCACTAAATCAAGCACTTCACTTCTTTCCTGGAGCGCTAAAGGATGCAGGCGGAGCGGTAGTGGTGCAGCGCTGCCGCATTCCGAGGCTCCTTCCCTCCCTTAAAGGGAAGGGCCATCGCTGCAGGCTCTGCATTGGGACCAGTTAGCTGATCCCCGACGGCGGCTGCGATCCAGCTCGATCAGCCCCATGCACTCCAACAGAGTGCCGGGCTGACTGATCACGGCCCAAAATTGAACAAAAACATTTCAAAAATGTAGGTACTTACCTCGGCAACCTCCCCTTTAACTTTTGCCCCCGAAACGCCCGGCCTATCTCTGTAATCACCTCAAGCCCCACAACCCCCCGTGATATCTGCGCTCCTCTAATTCTGGCCACTTGAGCATCCCTGATTATAATCGCTCAACCATTGGTGGCTGTGCCTTCAGCTGCCTAGGCCCTAAGCACTGAAATTCCCTCCCTAAACCTCTCTACCTCTCTTTCCACCTTTGAGGCACTCCTTAAAACATACCTCTTTGACCAAGCTTTTGATCATCAGCCCTAATTTCTCCTTATGTGGCTCAGGGTCAAATCTTGTTTATAACATTCCTGTAAAGCCCCTTGGGACGTTTTACTACGTTAAAGGCGCTATATAAATCCAAGTTGTTGTTGTTATCAGGAAACTTGTACTGGTTGTTTTACAGTCCATAACTGCATTGAAGTCCTATTGAATTGCTCAAAACAATAGTGAAACTCCTTAGTGCTACTTAGGGTTGTGAAGGGGTGGAAAGTTTCCGGGAAATTTCCAGGAAATTTTCCACAGGAAGTTTAGCTTGGGAATTTTGCCCAAAAAAAGCACATGCTAGCATAATATTGGTTTTTGTTGGTATTTCTTTCATTTTTTTTTCACAGGTCCTCTCTTAAAATTACTAACAGAGATGGAATCTTAATTATTAAGGAATTTCGTAATCAATATATGTTTATCTTCTTACTTGGCTTGGTTTAATAATTGCAAGTTTTGTGTGTGACTGTGAACAAATGTGTCCTGATTGGTTGGATGAGTGGATGAGCGATTAGCTCCCTCTATTGGTGATGTAGCATCGTGCATGCACAGGTCATGCTTCCATCACATGGAGCATCAGGAAAAATTTACTCACCCTGTTGCAATCGTGCTGATCGACCGCAGTTCGACACAGAGATGAATGCCCTTTATTTCTCTGCATAGAACAATGCCACGTTTACCATCAGATGTGTGGAAGCATTTTACCCCAGGCATTAAAGATGGAAAGACTGTGTACATGTGCAAACACTGTACAAAGCCATATGTAAAGAATGCCACAAAGATGCAGCAGCATTTATCCAAATGCAACAACTTCACTCAAAGCTCACAGCAGTCAGCCCAGAGTTCCTCTGCTTCCATTCAAGAAGATGGTGGTTCACATCCAGCATCAGGCTCCTTATCATCAGCAACTCCTGGCCCACTTGGAAGGTTCTTTGATACAATGGATAACCATAGCCAGAAGAATGCAGATGAGTGCCTTGCTGTATATGCAACAGGCTCACCCCTCATGTTCACAGCCAATGTGTACTGGAAGAGATTTTTCAATGTTATTCGCCCTGCATACTGTCCTCCCACCAGACATGCTTTGTCTACTTATTTGCTGGAGGCTGAGTATAACAGAGTCCAAGGAAAGCTCAAAGAAATGATAGAGATGGCAGACTGTGTTACAGTTATCTCAGATGGGTGGTCAAATGTACGAGGGGAGGGCATCATAAACTACATCATCTCCACTCCTCTCCCAGTGTTCTTCAAGAGCACAGACACAAAGGACAACAGACACAGACATTGCTGATGAGCTGAAAGCGGCCATCAACGAACTTGGATCACAAAAGGTCTTTGCAGTAGTTACTGACCATGCTGCGAATATGTAGGCTGCTTTGGTTCAAGTGGAGGAGGCCTACCCTCATATTACGTCTATTGGGTGCGCAGCTCATGGGCTCAACCTGCTCCTCAAGGATATCATGGTTTTGAGAACCATGGAAACACTGTACATGAGAGCCAAACAAGTTGTCAGGGGAAAACAGGTAGTTGCAGCAACCTACAACTCCAAGCAAATGGCAAAGAACAAGAACACCACACTGAAGCTGCCTAGCAACACTAGATGGGGTGGCGTTGTTATAATGTACAACAGTCTCCTGGAGGGTAAGGAGTCGCTGCAAGAAATGGCAATATCCCAGTCTGGGGATATGGAAACCACCATCAAGAAAATACTGCTGGATGATGTGTTTTGGGAGAGAGTGGTTAGCAGTCTTAAACTACGCTCACCAGTAGCATCTGCAATTGCTCAAATTGAAGGAGATGACGCTGTCTTGTCAGATGTTCTCAGGCTTTTTGCTGATTTAAAAGAACAAATCAGCATTGCCCTACCCACATCCCTGCTGCTCAAAGCAGAGGAGAAGGCAATTGTTCAATTCATACAGACACGTCAAGAATTGTGTGTCAAGCCGATTCACGCTGCAGCATACATGCTGGACTCAAAGCATGTTGGGAGACCAATACTTTCTGGAGAACAGATCAACAGTGCTTACAGTGTGATTTCTACCCTCTCACGCCACCTCAATCTGGATGTGGGCAAAGTTCTGGGAAGTCTGGCAAAGTTCTCTACCAAGCAAGGTCTTTGGAATGGGGATGGGATATGGGAATCATGCAAGCATATCAGTGCACGTACCTGGTGGAAGGGACTTTGTGCATCTGAGGCCCTGTCACCCATTGCTCGGTGATACTCCAAATCCCACCTTCATCAGCGGCCTCTGAACGAAACTGGTCACTTTTTGGGAATACGCATACAAAGGTGCGCAACAGGCTGACTAACAAGAGAGTGGAGAAACTGGTGGCTATCCAGGCGAACCTACAACTTATTGAGCCAGATACAGAAGTGTCCACCACACAGCTAGACAGTGACACAGAGGAGGAAATGGACACGTCAGAGCCAGAGTCAGAGAGTCAGGAGGAGCAATGATGAGTAGAAGACTCAGAAGACTCATGAGTAGAAGACTCAAAGGGACAAAATAAGGACAAATTACAGGATAAATAAGCTGACGCTCTTTTTATTTTATTTTAGATGGGTCTTTATTGTGGGGGCTCAATAAAGTTCAAAATTATAACCTAAATAGAGTTTTGAAAGCCTGTTTTGATTTGTATGGAACAGTATGTCTATTTTGATGACAAAGATAATATAAGGGTCAGGGACAAAAACCATCAGTGTGCAAAAAAACTCAAAATTCACATAAATTCCCATAAATTCCCCAAATTCCTGAAAATTCCCATGGAAAGTTTCCTCTTTTAAAAATTCCCAGAATTTTGCAACCCTAGTGCTACTTCCAAACAGTATGTATGCATTAGGTATATAATTTGGTGGTGAGCCAAATTGGTACCATCTACAATTGCAATTGTAATGTGCTAGGTGAGTAAGTAAAAATAATTAAAAACAGAAAATGCTGGAAATAGCATAGACCCTTCTTTTGTTTCTTTACTTGCCCCATTACCATCCCCTTTTGCCATCGTCTCTTTTGTCATTTAATCTCTCCTGCCTTCCACCCTATCTCAGACCTTCCCTTTTGTTCTTTCCTCCCCTCCCTCTTTCCTTGCCCCTGCACTTGCTGTAAACATGTTACATCTCTAACTTTTTCCAGTTCTAAGGAAAGGTCATCGACCTGAAACGTTAACTCTGTTTCTCTCTCCACAGGTGCTGCCTGACCTGTTGAGTATTTCCTGCATTTTCTGTGTTTATTTCAGATTTCCAGCATCTGCAGTAGTTTGCTTTTGCATTAAAGTAGAAATTAATGTTCGAAAATCAAATGCTTGAGTAAAAATGCCTTAGAGTAGAATAGCAAAAAATGTATGGAAGAAAATAAGTTATAACAGTTACAGATATTGACAACATAGATATGTGTTGGGCCTGAAGTATGGTCCAGGGAATCAGAAAAAAAATGTGAGATTGGAAGGGAAAGGCTATTTTATGCTACAACCAGAAAATCACACTAATCTGACAAATGTAAAAAAATATAAATTGGTTAAAAACAAATGGAATATTGTCCAACATAATTGGTGGACCTGCAAAGCTCAATTCAGATTTTGCCAGTTAAAAATAATTTAGGAGAATAAATTGCAGAGAATGTTTTGGTCGAAGGGAACCTGTCCAAAATATACAGAAGAAATCATGCTTTGCTGTTTTACTGCAAAGTAAGTTACAGATCATAAGGGTGTATACTAGTAATCACTAATGCTTTAACTTTGCTTATATTAATACAGTATTTGTTAACATGCAACTATTCCATGAATCAATAAACATAAACCATAAAAGTGTTTACAAATAACAAAATGCAATTTTTTTGTTTCACAAGTGTTTTAACGCCAGTCTTTTAATACAAAATATTGTGCATTCATTTGGATTCTATTATTTTAAAAGCAATTTGTGAATGCCTCGTCCCAGCCAGATGTTGGTGGTTAGAATTTTAGAGTTGTCTGACGCTCAGGTCTACCTGCCTCTGCTGGAGGTAACTTCATCAGTTCTCAGCTGAGATGCTAGGTGGAGCATGCAATAACAGGATGGCCCATCTAGTTGGGAAGGGAATCTATAGGCATCTTTTCTGTTATAAGTGCACCTTCTGTTGGCTGAGCAGTAGTCATGTTACCCGAGGAGTATTCCTCAGCAGAGATTGTCCCACTTGGCTGTTTGAATGAAGTTGCATGGTGGCAACAGCTGCTGCAGGGACATAAAAAAAGGGGTAATTCTGTGATTAAAAATAAATTGTAGTAAACCACAATATAACTTTTAAACTGTTTGGGGGAAAAATTGGGTTGCTTTGCACCTCCCGTTAGAGGGCACTAACGGGGCGCAAAGCAACTAGTGCCCGGGCGTGGCACTGCCCACGCCTCCCGCGAAATTCAGCGGGAGGTTAGCGGTGGCGCTAACTGGTAGCATCCCGTGGTGCTGCACTGCCAGCGATGATGTCATCGCCATGCGTAGTTCTCCGTTCGCACCCCGGCCGCGATCTTCAGGAGCACCCCCTGACTTACTGCCGGACGCTATGTCCGACGGGGTCAGGGGGGCCTACCTGCGGCCGGGGTGGCGCTACTTAAAGGCGAGGTGCGGGGTGTCCATTTTTGTTGCTGGCTGCCTGCCAGCACCTGCCTGTGCTCCCGTCCCCAGCCTCCTGAACCGCCCCCCCCACCCCGCAGAGTGCCGGCTGCGCTCCAAGAGCCCGGCACTTCTCTTGAGTGCCGGGCTCTTTTGCCGGCACTCCCGATCCCCAGGGGCCCAGCTGGGCCCCGGGTGCGCTGTGCAAGGCCGCTCCCCTTTAAGAAAGGGAGGAAAGCCTGCAATACCGCGGCATGTAGCGCTGTGATATTGACTCGCAGCGCTCCAAGAGGGATGCAGGGCGCTTCCAGTAGCGCCCCGCTTCCCTCTTGGGGCGCAACCACTCAATTTCCGGCATGGGGGCGCTAATTTTTTCGGGGCGCTAAAAGTAGCGTCCCGGCGAAGTTAGCACCCTAAATGGGGCGCTACACAATTTTTAGCCCCAAGACTTTTACTCCTTTTGGCTTCATATCTTTTCCTGACCTACATTGGCTCCCAGTCCAGCAACGCCTCGAATTTAAAATTCTCATTCTTATGTTCAGATACCTCCATGGCCTCTATTGCATCTTGACCGAACAGTAATGAATAGAGGAGACGGAATGTACCTTTCACTATTTACTGAGTAAATGGGTGGACATTACAGCACATTGTCTGCATGGCAGAACCCGAAACTGAAAGTGAAAGACAAAGTAAAACCGAGCCCCCCAGCAGCCCCTTCAGGTAACACCCGGGAACTGGGACAAACTTAATTGAAGCAAAACTCAAAACACAACACTCCTTTCCCCCAGATAAAACCCCTTAGTCCTCCAGGCGTCTGGGACAGAATCTAACCCGACTTGAGCGCCGCTGGACAGGCATAGTCGGGGTGCCACTGCTAGCCGCAGGAAAACCTTCCTCCGTGGCTGATGACTCCGTGACACCTTCTGTCGATGTGGCTTCTGTCGTTGTTGCAGGAAGCAGGCCGTCACTGCCTGGCAGAGGTGGCGGAGACAATGGCCTAGCCTGTGACGTCTCCGTTACTCTCACCGGAGTACGACCCCGTAGCTGGTTTACGTGGCATCTGTGTAGCTGGCCATCAGGTGTACGGACGCTGTATGACAGGGGACCCTTGGCCTGCTCCACCATGGCAGGCATCCATTTGTCTCCTCCTGCATAGCAACGGGCAAACACAGTCTCTGATGGCTCGAACTGCCTGGCGGTGCCCTGGTGCTTCTTAGCCAGCTCCTCTTGCTTTGTGTGCATCTCATCCCTGTAGTCCGGGTGTAGCCGGTCCAGTGCAGTCGCCAGCCGGCAACCCATCAGCATCTCGGCAGGACTCTTCCCCGTTGCTGAGTTTGGTGTGGTATGCTGTGATAACAGGAACCTGGCCAATCTGGCTTGCCAGTCCCCCACCGATATCCTCACCAGTGCCCCTTTTGTGGTTTGCACCATCCTCTCTGCCTGCCCGTTAGAGGAGGGGTGATAGGGCGCTGTGGTCACGTGGCGGATCCAGTTTCTGCCTGCAAAAGCCTTGAACTCCGCTGACGTGAAGGCTGCTCCATTGTCCGAAACCAGCACGTCGGGGACCCCATGTGTGGCAAACAGCAAACGCAACGTGTTGACCACTGCACTGGATGTCATGGAGCTCATGATAGCCACCTCCAGCCATTTCGAATGAGAATCCACCACTATCAAAAAGACCTTCCCCTGAAATGGCCCTGCAAAGTCAATGTGGAGTCTTGACCATTTACGAGTGGTCCACTCCCAGGGGTGAAGGGGAGCCTTGGATGGGCTATGGCGAGTCAGCTGACATGTCTCACAGCTCTTTACCACCTCCTCCACGTCTCGGTCCAACCCCGGCCACCAGACGTAGCTTCTCGCCAACGCCTTCATGTGCACAATCCCAGGGTGTGAGTCATGCAGCATTTTCAGCACCTCCTCTCTTGCGGCGGCAGGAACTACCACACGGCTTCCCCAGAGCACGCAGTTCTTGTGTGCAGACATTTCATGGCGCCTCTGAACGAAGGGCTTGAAATGCTCCTCCTGGACCTCGGAGGGCCAGCCATGCAGCAGCCAGCGTAGCACCCGTGATAAGACTGGATCTTTCTGTGTGAGGCTGCCAATCCACTGGGCATGGAGTGGGGCCTCCGGAACTTCCTCCAGTAGCAGCACCTCCAGGGGTGGTGGCGTCTCAGCCATCGACCGGTTCAAAGGCAAGCGACTCAGAGCATCAGCATTAGCCAGCATCTTCCCAGGCCTGTAGCAAAGCTCATAACTGTAGGCCCCCAACATCAGACTCCACCGAAGCATACGTGGTGATATGATCTGGGGCATGGGCTTGGAGTGATGCAGGAGCCCCAAGAGTGACTTGTGGTCTGTGTAGATGACGAACTGTCTCCCTAACAGGTACTGGCTGAACTTCTTTACCCCAAATATGATGGCTAGGACCTCCTTGTCAATCTGGGCGTAATTACGTTCTGTTGTTGAGAGTGTTCTTGAGGCAAAACTGATAGGCGCTTCCCGGCCATCTGGCTCTATGTGACCCAACAGAGCTCCCAGCCCGTATGGTGAGGCATCACACACCAACACCAATGGCTTGTTTTCACCATAGTGTGCCAGAACCTTATCTGCTTGTAGCAGTTCCTTTGCCTGTCTGTAGGCTGTTTCATGAGCTGAGGTCCAGTTCCACACTGTTGCTTGGTCTAACAGCCTGTGCAGTGGCTCTAAGATTGTGGCTTTGCCCTTGAGAAAACAACTGTAGAAGTTTAACAGTCCGAGGAATGCCTGCAGTTCGGTCTTGTTCTTGGGGTTGGGAGCGCTCCTGATAGCCTCCACCTTCTCCGTAGTCGGATGCACACCGTCTTTGTCCACTCGGAATCCCAAGAACTCCACCCCATTGGCAGCGAACACACATTTCTCCTTCTGAAGGCATAGTCCTACCTCAGCCAGCCGGCGTAGTACTTCCTGCAGCCGCTCATCATGGGCTTCCTGTGTCTTGCCTGTAATCAGTATGTCATCCAAGTAAGGATGAACTCCCGGAACACCAGCCAACAGGGTGTCCATGAACCTCTGAAAGATTGCCACAGCCGTAGACAAACTGCAGCCTTGTGGCTCGGAAAAGTCCTCTGTGGGTGTTGATTGTCAACAGCTCGGCTGACTCTTCATCCAGGACCAGTTGCTGGTATGCTTGCTTGAGATCCAGCTTGGTGAACAGAGTGCCTCCAGCCAGTGTTGAAAACAGCTCTGTAACTGTTGGTAAGGGATACACATCTGGTAACACAGCAGTATTAACCGTACATCTGTAATCTCCACAGATTCGCAGGCCCCCATCCTTCTTTGCAATGGGCACGATAGGGGTGGCCCAACGGGAGTTCTTCACTGGCAAGAGAACCCCTTGGTTCACCAGCTTATCCAGGGCCTCATCCACCTTCTTGCGCAACGCAAAAGGAACTGGTCGCGCCTTGAAGAACTTAGGCGCTACCCCTGGGTCCACTTCGATTGAGACTGGCGGTCCCCGACAGGCCCCAAACTCACCAAAAACCTCTTCATAGTTCTCCAACATAGGCATTATGGGCTGTCGCTGTACCGTGTGTACTCCTGTCACTTCAATACCGAGGGGCTCAAACCAAACTCTGCCCAGCAGGCTTGTGCCCTGCCCCGCCACCACATAAAGTGGAAGTGTGTCCTTGACTGCCTGATACTTAACTTCCACATGAATCATACCCAGCACCTGGGGTTGAGCTTGGGACCACTGCCGTAGCACGCCACTGACCTGAGCCATCGCCGGGGGTTCACTTGGCCATAGCCTATTGTAAGTCTCTTCACTTATCAATGAACACGCTGAGCCTGAATCCACCTCCATGCAGAGTGGTGCCCCATTCATGATCACATTTGCCGTGTATCCCCACTGTCTGTGGGGTAGCTGCTCAGCTTCCGTGGTATACACTGTGTACTCATCGTTGTCCTCCAGTGTCAGGGTGTGTGTCTGCGATGCTTGTGTTGGCTCTGCTGCAGCAGCCTGAGCTTTCTTCATGCAGACACGAGCTATGTGTCCTCTTTTCTTACAGAAATGACATACCGCTGACACAAATTTGCACGTAGTGGAACCATGGAGAGCCCCACAGCGGAAACATTTTCTTCCTGTCTCTTTAGTTGCCTCCATGTCTCTCGCAGCAGCAGCTGTGTGTGTGGTCTTGTGCACCTCCTCGGTGGCCTGAGATGATGCTGCCTCTGTACGGAGCATACGTGTGTTCATCGATGCAGCCTCTGCTGCTAAAGCCTTCTCCTTGGCCAGTCGGAACGTCAGGGCCTTCTCCGCTAACAGCTGTCTCTGCAATGCCGAGTCCAGCACTCCACACACAATCCGATCACGGAGCGTATTGTCTAAATGGTCACCAAAATTACAATGTAATGAGTGTTTCCTTAACTCAGCAATGTATCTTGAAATAGATTGTCCAGGCTGTTGTTTACAATTGTGAAAATGGAAACGCTGCACAATCTCTGAGGGTTTTGGGTTAAAATGTTTCTGCAGCTTCTCAATCAAATCAGCATAATTCACCTCACTAGGTTTACGAGGAGCCACCAATGAACGCAGGACGGAGTAAGTAGCAGCTCCGCATACACTTAGCAACACTGAGCGCTTCTTCTCTTTGTCAATATTATTGGCCTCAAAGAAACACCCCAGTCTTTCTGCGTATTCCTCCCATGAACTGTCCTTATCCCCAGAGAACTCTTCAATACGTCCCAAGGTCGTCATAGTTTTAATGTGCACTGTCCCTTTAAGATCCACGGACTTTTTTCTTTAAAAAAAAATTATTTTTCTCCTCCGGCCAGAGTTACGGTAGCTACACTCACGGTAGTTGCCTGGCCCGCACAATACTCTGTCCACCGTCTACGTCGCAGCTAGCCAACTATCAAAATGCCGTTGATGTTGCTAGCTGAGTGGCCCGCTCGTCACAATTTCCAATATCACGGCTGTCGGTTCGCATGTCTATCTCCGTCCTTCTAGAGAGTTCAACAGCCGCCTCGTCACCAGTATTGCATCTTGACCGAACAGTAATGAATAGAGGAGACAGAATGTACCTTTTACTATTTACTGAGTAAATGGGTGGACATTACAGCACATTGTCTGCATGGCAGAACCCGAAACTGAAAGTGAAAGACAAAGTAAAACCGAGCCCCCCAGCACCCCCTTCAGGTAACACCCGGGAACTGGGACAAACTTAATTGAAGCAAAACTCAAAACACAACAGCCTCATCCCTCCCTATCTCTGTAACCTCTTCCAGCCCTAAAACCATCCGAGAGCTCTGTGTTCCTCCAATTCTGACCTCTTGTGCATCCCAGTTTTTTTCACTCCACCATTTGTGACTGTGCCTTCAGCTGTCTAGGCCCTAAGCTCTGGAATTCCCTCCCTGAACCTCTCTGCCTCTCTCTCCTCCTTTAAGACGTTCCTTAAAACATACTTCTTTGGTTACCTGTCCTAATATCTCCTAATGCGGCTCGGTGTCAAATTTTGCCTGATAATGCTCCTGTGAAGTGCCTTGGAATGTTTTACTGTTAAAGGCCCTATATAAATGCAAGTTGATGTTGCCTTATAATTCAACCTGGAACTGCTGTCATTGTGCAACCTCCTTCAAACTGCCCTAGGATGATGAGCAGTTTGGACCATAGAATCACGTGGCCATTCCCCTTTTTAAATTTCACTGCAGTTTACAATGCAACATGGCTTTCTAACTGAAAATGATGAAAAGTTTCTCCAAAACGTCCAATATTGACTGATAGGAGATGCAGTTGGATTGATCAAAATGTGATCTAGTCACAAAACTTTTGAAGAGCTTTTGGTGGAACTTTTGGAGAAAAGTTCCGAAAAAGAAAATAAATTCCACCATTTGCAGGCACAGAACTTTGGTTTATTTTAAATGGACCTATGACAATTTTTATTGCTAAGAGGTGGAGCTTTCCTGTCCACAAAAAGTCATCTGGGAGTCAGGTCGAATGCTTTTAATCTGAAGATGTACCAGTGGAGCTCATGTGTTTGGCAATCGTGGGACTTGCAAACAACAGAACTCTGGTGTGAGGCAGTTACGTGGCTGCCTGTGCCATTAAAGCATTCATTAGTCTTTTTTCCTCTTTTGCCAGTTTTCCCCTCACTCCTTTTCTGAAAGCATTGGCTCCATATTGTGGCATCAGCCAACTCTGGGACATTGCCCAAGCAAGCAGCATTCATGTATGAACCTAAATTTTGAGTGTTGGCAGTCTATTTGACTGAGAGGCATCACAGCTGATCCAGATCCTGCCCTCAGTTTGTTCTTTCTCTCTTTCTCTATTCCTCTCTCTCTCTCATATACTGACTCTTACTATTTAGGAGGAGCCATTGGATAGTGATCTGGATACAGCTCCAGCCTGCTTTTCCACTCCCTACTCCAGAGACACTGAGGCCAACTATAACAGCCCAACTCCTTATGTGTAGAACATATATTATGCCCAGTTAATTTTGGAGTATTGCTTTTGCTATTGAGTATAGCATTAAGGATTCCCAGGTAAAGTAAAGGACAGCCAAATGAAGAAGAAATCTCACTCTGTTCTGCCTCAACAATGTGACTTAACCACAACTCCAGAATAGGACTACTCATTACACCAGTTTGATACTTTTAGTTCCCTACAGCCTTTCAGAGGAAGACTGCCTAATTAGTGACAATTTGTACAGAATTGGCTAGTTTCTAGTTATACCTGCTAGGTTGTGCCAAAAGGTTTATTTTCTTGGGTCACTTTTGAGCTATGGATATCCATTTCAAAAATTTTTCTGTTTTTTTGTTAAAGACAAAGATGACAGTAAAATACACAAATCTAATTTCATGCTGTTTTAATTAGTTCTGTTTAACTATCATGTGCCAGCTTTACAGTTGTACTTGATCATTTTATGGCAATGTGTATAAAAATACCAGAGAGAGATGCAATGCCTAGGAGTTATAAACTGTCACTTGACAAGTAATGTCTAAAAGCTTTGTTTACATAAGAAAAGAAAATAAAAATTGCAGGGAGTATGATAGTCACTGAATATAGTGCTATTTCACTAGAGACCTGACATTGAAACACAATTCCTAGGGGGGCCAGTGCACCGACTTGACATGGCACACAACATGCATGTGACATTGGCATGAGAATCTAATTCAGAAATCTTTTGAGCTTTCCTGTAGATCAAAACAAACCAAAGCACTGAAGGGTATCAAGAGATGTAATTGGATGTAAACAGATGAAAGGAATACTGTTATTCAATTTACAAGCCACATTTGCCATTGTCTCATTTCTAAAGCTCCCCAGGTTTTCACTTTCTCTGATGAGTGTAGGCTGGTCCCTACTGTACAGGATTATTTTATAACATGAAATTGTCTTCTCTGTGGACTCTTCTGTCCATGAGCACACACAAAAATAATTACTCTTTCATCAAAGTTTAATTACGTGATGCTATTAAAACCTGACAAAAGGCTGAATATTCATTTTTAGAAGACACAGGCTGTGTAGCAACCTACACAGCAGCCAACATCTCATGTTGTATAGTTGAGATTCTCTGAGTTTACACCATTCCTACTTATTTTATTCAAATTATACTTATTCTTAAAATTTTACTTTATAAATACTATAGGTTAACACATTCCAAAGCAGAAATCTTAAAGAGGAAATAACCTAATACAGAAACAATAGTAAAATTATTATGCAGTTGCCCAGAGGACATCTATTATATTAAATAATGTAAATATATTTGTTTGGTTAAGCTTGGCAGTGACCTGATTTAAATGCTATTTCCTAGTAAAATTATAATCTGGGTGCCCTCAGTTAAATAAACAGAAGACTTAAAGGTAGATCTTGATCTTTTAGTGGAAGTTTAACTTTTTGAGCACATTAGTATATGGAAATCAGAAGATATAAGATGCGGGATTGGACGATGCAGTGTGTTAGAAAATTGTCCTTTCATAAGACCTAAATTGGAAAATAGCCCAGACTGACATGAAGAAGTTGCCTCTTTCAGCTTAGGGTTCTAAGTGCAAGAAGCTTAGGTAGTCAAAACTTTTTTTGTTAGGCATGAGTCCACAGTACAAAACTATCTCTAATTCAGTAATACTTAAACCGAACTACTTTAAAATTAAAATGTAACATGCCATGCTAGTAACACAGAGACTGCTTCTGAGGTTAGAATGAATATATATTGCAAGGGGAGATTTGGCATGGTCTACATCATTGGTAAGTGAGTAATGCTGACACCAGGTGAAAAATTCATTCACCAGCACTAGATCCATTATAATATAAATTTAAAAGTATCTCTGTGATGTTTAATCGTGGATTCACTCCCATGACTCTCCACATGCTAAGTTCCTATCAAACAGAAAGGTCAGAGCACAAGTTAACCACACCTCTTTATGCCAGTTCAAAAGCATAAGTGCTAGAAAGATGGAACTGTGTATGCACTTTTTGTTTAGGGTATGATACATGGTGTAAGAATGACAGACCTAAAGGCAGAATTGATATTTAAGTAAAATAATTATTGTATATGATTATATATTTTAATTCAACTTTGTAATGTTCAGCATTAGGAATGTACATTTTATAAAGGCAGTAATTAGTTAAAATGTGTATTTTGTTAACATATAAATATTAGAAGGGTTTAAAAAAGCAACATATTCTAGCATTAAGCATCATTTCTAATTCATTCATTTCTTGCTACCTGTTTAACCAAAAACCCGCAAGGAATTACAAAGTTGTAGACAGTAGTCACACCAAAATGAGATCGTACAGGTCTTTTTGAGTGTCATTGGAAAGATCAGTTATGTTGTACATGAGTTCTTTTTAATTCAACAGTACGGTTTTATTTTGCAGATTTTTTTCTGGCTTCAGACACTTTAGGGAGTTGGGAGATTTAATCTCATTTTGTCCATCTAAAATATGCCAGTCAAAAGCTGTTTTTGCCCCAAAATCCAGTAAATGTACGTGACACTACTTAACAAATGTGATTGTGGTACTTTTATAGCTTTTGTAATCCTCACATACATCCCTATTAATGCCATTGACCCTTTTTAATTCATGCGCATATTTTTGACAGATGATCAGTCTTTTCATAGGTACTTTTGAAGTCATTAAAAATATACCAGCGTTCTCTGGGGTTTTGTTATTTATAGGGGAACTTAACCCTATTACTGCCAGCCCCCATGACTGTTGATGGTGTATGACACACACAGCTAATTTTTTGTATGTCAAGTGCAGGATGATACAGTGATTTGCATATAACCCTTTATCTAATACAGTATAATGGCTTGAATGTGTCTAGTTATTCAGTAGAATGATTGACTAATACTCTAGGAAAGATGCAACATTTTTCTCATGAGTAACAGATTTCAGATGCTCCTTCCTGATATAAAATAGTTGATCTTGAATGCCTGATTTAAAATATCTGAATTTATTTTTCCACTCAGAAATATTGAGAATTTCTATGGCAGTATTTGCAATAGGAACTTACAATTGTTTTAGCTGAAATAGTTGGATGGTTTTTAGTAGACTTGGGCCTAGAAATTCAGTATAGCCACTTTTGGGGCGGTAAAGTCGGGCGGCCGCTAAAGTTTGCGCCCGCCGGAAAGTGGAGGCCACTTCGCCGATATTCAGTAGCTTTGGCCAAGGAGTTTGCTCGAGCGCTAAAACTGGCGTTGCACGCCTATCTTTAGGCGCTAAGCCGGCAGTGCAGACTGATACCGCCGAGGCCGGGCGCAGCGCAGGTGTGGTCATGTTTTGATTGACAGCAGACACCCTGGCGCCGGCCAGCTCTTAAAGGGGGAAGGGTCGACTTGGTCTGCTGCCACGCCCTGGATACTGCAGCCCTCCAGCTAGGCCTAAACACTGCTGCTGGAGAGAAATAGCGCCAGCAAGGATGCAGAGGGCCCGTGAGCGAGCGCAGCGCTTCTCTGCCCATGATTTAAAGGTGCTGGTTAGGGCTTTGGAGAAGAGAAGCCATATCTTGTTCCCGGACAGTGGCAAGAAGCCTCCCAAGAGGGTGTACAGGAGAGCCTGGAGGGAAATCGCCCAGAGGGTCACAGCCAACAGCGATGTCCCCAGGACTGGTGACCAATGCCGGAAAAAGTTTAACGACCTCACTCGGTTGGTCAGGGTGAGTACCCTTTCCAGTGTCCTCCTCATCCTTGCATGTGCACCTCACATTATGGGCAAAGGGACCTCAAAGGCCTAATGGCCAGTCCTCATCCAGCAGCTATGGCACTGGCATGAACATCAATTGCACTTTCTGCACTTTACACACTGGCCAAGCTATTCGACCATGGGAGGCAGTGCACACAACAACAGGGCACCACACTGGCCAAGCTATTCGACCATGGGAGGCAGTGCACACAACAACAGGGCACCACACTGTACTTAGAGGCCGTCCTTTCTCTTGCAGGCCAAGCTGGCCCAGAATCTGAAGAGCCGGACTGTCACCGGGGGAGGCCGTGCCCAGTTCCAGCAGCTCAGTGACCTGGAGGAGCGCGTGGGTCGACTCATGGGTGCCCGGGTGATTGGCCCCGTTGCAATTGGAGATGCCGACCCTGTGCTGGGCCCCAATGTTAAGGACATGACCGTTTGGACCTCTCTCGTTCCCCTTGCGCTTCAGATCTACATCCTTTGCCACTGTCCGACCAATGCGCAGAATGCCACCACTCATGCCTCCCTCGCTGACGCCCTGTCCTCACTCTAAAGCTACTCTTGTGCCTTCCTGCTTTCAGCTGGTGAGGAGGAGGTCCCTGAAGCTGCGAGTGTCAGTCCCTCGGAAGAGGAGGACGAGGAGGAGCAAGAGGAAGGCGGCACATCGGGGGAACCCTCATCCGCGCCAGGGGACGCAATGGAGGGGACACGTCTTGCCTGGAGGAGAGCCAGGGGGAAGTGTTGCAGGGGGGTGTAGTTCCTGTGCCCAGTGGCGTCCAGCCACGCGGGAAGGGTCGGGCAGCACGGCTGCCTTCTCCCCAGAGGGGGGAAGTGTTGCAGGGGAGTGTAGCTCCTGTGCCCAGTGGCATCCTGCCACGCGGGAAGGGACGGCCAGCTCGGCGGCCTTCTCCCCAGAGGGGGGAAGTGTTGCAGGGGAGTGCAGTTGCTGGGCCCAGTGGCGTCCAGCCACGCGGGAAGGGTCGGGCAGCTCGGCGGCCTTCTCCCCAGAGGGAGAGTCCGGCCTCCAGTCCGGAGACGGTCCTCGCCCAGGAGGTGCGCCTCCTTGATCAAATGTCCGCGGACTCGGATCGTCGGCACACCGAGTTCATGGGGGTTGTGGCACGGTTGCCTGAGGCCATTGAGTCCCTGGCTCATAGTGTGTCCGATTTCGGGGCCTCACAGGCCAGGGGTTTCGAACAACTCGCGGCAGCACAGGCCAGGGGTCTCGAACAATTCAGGGCAGCACAGGACGTGAGTCGGGCCGAATTCAGGGCAGCACAGGACGCGAGTCGGGACGACTTCAGGGCAGCACAGGCAGTGAGTGGAGAGTTGATCAGTGGTGCCGTGCAGTCACTGGCTGGTCTGATGCAGGCACAGACCAGGGCAGTATGGGCACTCACTGCTGCCACACTCGCTGTGTCACGCACGCATCGCCAGGGCACCCGCCGCGCTGCTGCAGCACAGCGGTCTGGACTTCACCAGATTGCTGCGCTTGCTGCAGTGCCAGCCCGGCCGAGTGCCAGTGTCTCTGGCGACCAGCGAGTGCCTGGCATCAGCCAGCTTGCCCCCATTGCTGCAGCCGCCACTGCCACTCCCCCAGCAAAGCTGCGACGAGCTGCTGGAGAGACTGATGCTGCCCAGCCACAGCTGCAGCAGTCAGCCGCCGGCCCCTCGAGGGCCGGAGCTCGTCTAGGCCGACCCCCAAGGGCATCTGCCGTCATGCAATGTGCCCCTCAGGAGCCTTCCCCCAGCCTTGCAACACCCACAGGGCCCAGGTTGAGGCGGAGCAGCAGGTCGGCCAGGGGCCGGAAAAGCCTGGACAAGGACTCGCCCTCTCGGCACACAAAGTAGAGTGTGTTGCCAAATGTTTTTTTATATGGGGGTGTTTGTGTTCTCTATGGGGTGGGTTTATCTTGGTAAGGCCGAGGATGAAGGCCATTGTTTTTTTATATGGGGGTGGTTGTGTTCTCTATGGGGGGGGTTCTTTTGGTAAGGCCGAGGATGAAGGCCATTTGGATGGACAAGTTTTGTTATTCCTCCCCAGGCTGTGGGAGTGAGATATGTTTTTGACTGTTTTTTGGGGGTGTCTGTTTTTGGGTTTCATGTGGGAAGGGCCCTGAGTTTGTTCAATGAAGCTTTTTATTTATTCAGCTTGTCCATGTGTGATGTTTCAAGTGGTTGTTGCGTTAACCGGCTGAGGGCTTGCGGAGCGGCTGCATTCATGTGCCTTCATTGCCACAAGCCAGTCCCTGACAGGGGGCCTAGAAGTGTCGTTCAATAAGCCGCCGACGGACGGCCCTTGGACCTTGTGGCTCCCTCCTGGGCTGGTACTCCTCCTCCTCCTCCTCCTCATGGTCCTCCTGCTCGTCCTCCTGAGGTGGTGGTCCAACGTGAGGTGGCAGTGCCTGAGTCCTGCGGATAGCCAGGTTGTGCAGCATGCAGCAAACGACGACGAACTGGGAGACTCTATCCGGCGAATACTGGAGAGATCCCCCGGAGCGATCCAGGCAGCGGAACCGTTGCTTGAGGACGCCAATCGTTTGCTCTATGATGTTCCTTGTGGCTTGATGGCTTTCGTTGTATGCCTCCTCAGCAGGGGTCCTGGGCGCGCGGAACGGGGTCATGAGCCATGTACACAAAGGATAGCCTTTGTCCCCGATAAGCCATCCTCTTGGGGGAGGCTGTGCCTGGAACATGTCAGCCACAGTAGTCTGGCGCAGGATAAATGCATTGTGGCTGCTGCCTGGAAAGCGGGCATTGATAGCTAGGATGCGCTGCCTGTGGTCACACACCAGCTGTACATTGAGGGAATGGTAGCCCTTCCGGTTGCGGTAATCCTCGGCATTGTCGATAGGTGCCCGCATAGCCACATGCGTGCAGTCAATGGCGCCCTGCACCATGGGGAAGTCGGCGATCCTCGCAAATCCGACTGCACGCTGCTCCTGCCTCTCTAGGGTCATGGGGAAGGAGATGAATTGGTGTCTCCTTGTGAAAAGGGCATCAGTGACCTTCCGGATGCAGCGATGCACGGTGAACTGGGAGATGTTCGCTATGTCCCCAGCAGCGGCTTGGAAGGAGCCGCTTGCATAAAAGTTCAGAGCCACCGTGACCTTCACTTCCACCGACAGAGACGTCCTGCACATCAGCTGTGGACGCAGATCTCTGTGAAGCAGCTGGCAGATCTCTGCAACCACCTCCCTTCTGAAGCGCAGCCTCTTAACACAATGCGCGGCAGTCATGGTGAGATAGGACACCTGCTGGCGGTATTCCCTGAGTGGGTAAGGCCTATGTTGCCAACGCCTGATGGCCCCTCTGCGTCTAGGCATGGCTGCCCCTCTCACACAGCGTCTGCGAGCCCTTCGCACATAATGCTGGAACTGAGGGTTGGAACCCCATGCAGCCCCCATAATATACTTGCAAACAGTGAAATCACAATGAGTCAAATTTCCAAGCTCTGGCCAGAAGCCAAAAATACCTCTCCTATGTTGGCCCAAATCAGTAAGGTCTCTTCCTTGGTCTCTGTCCAGAAATCCGTAGCACTAAAGTCATTGCAGCCAAATGGCTGGCCTTTATAGTTCAGTCTACGTGCCCTTTAATTAGCGCTCCCCGAGGCCCGCAGGGCCTCTGCTGCGTTCCACTTCACAGTTCTTAACAGCGCCACGCCCACATTGGGCGGGCGCCACTGAAGTTCCGGTTTGGGGTGCACAAACGGCGTTGCACGACGAAATGACGTCATAAGTTGCGCGCGCAGCTGAGCGCGCGCAAACACTTTGCGCCGGCGCTAAATGTCAACTGAAGTTGGGCGTAGGCGCAGATCGTTCTGCGCCCGGCCGCTAAGTGCCTAGCGCTCGAGATCTACTCCTCTTATGGCGCTAACGGCTGGCGACCGCAACTGAATTTCTAGGCCTTGATGTTCACCATGTCCTGTCACTGTGGAAATGCAATCAACAAAGCAAATAGAATGCTGAACCATATCTCAAAGACATTAGAATGAAAGACAGAGGGCACCATAATTGAATTGTATAATACTCTGGTTAGACCATAACTTGAGTATAAATTCATCATTACTTCTTTAATTTTATTCCAATTTATAAAACCGAAAATACTGTGGACCAGTTTTATGGCTTTATCTACCTGCATTCGCACAGTCAGGGAATTATATGTTTGAACCTCAAATTCTGTCTGTTCGTCCATACTCCTCTGTCTTTCCATTGAGTGTATGTTTCCGTTTCTTGTTTTTCCACCCAAACTATATTTCCTCACACTTACCCACATTAAATTATATCTGCCACCCATCCACCCATTCTGCTAACCTGTCTATATCTTCCTGAAATCGTTTACAGTCAACCTTGCTGTTGCCAAACATGCGACTTTAGTGTCTCACTAAGTCCTTTGGCTGTGGCCGCACAAAACACTCAGATAATCCAACAGCTCTTTCATAGTTTCATGTGCATGCCCATACAGCAGCAGGGCAAACTTTCTAACTGCAACTTAAAACTGGAACTATTGTTGCATTAGCAAGAAAGAATTTCCATTTATCTAATGCCTTATGTCCTCAGAACATGCCAAAGCACTTTACAATCAATTAATTCCTTATGAAGTGTAGTTACTGTTATGTAGGCAAATAGGGCAGCCAATTTGTGTACAGCAAAGTCTCACAAACAGCAAATTAATAAATGATCAGATGATCTTTTGTTGGCTGAAGGAGGAATATGAATCAGGATACCGAGAAAACTCACCTCTTGTCGACTAATATCATGGGATTGTTTACGCACGCTGATGGGGCCTAGGTTTTGGAGTGGGGCTTGAACCCACAGTGTTCTATCTCAGAGTTGCGTGTTCTATAACTGAGCCAAACTGACACTACTAGCATCTTTACAATTTTTAAAAATTTGTTCATGGGATCTTGGCGTTGCTGGCAAGGCCAGCATTCATTGCCCATCCCTAATTGCCCTTGAGAAGGTGGTGGTGAGCCGCCTTCGTGAATCACTGCAGTCTCTGTGGTGAAGGTACTCCCACAGTGCTGTTAGGGAGGGAGTTCCAGGATTTTGACCCAGCGACGATGAAGGAACGGCGATATATTTCCAAGTCAGGATGGTGTGTGACTTGGAGGTGATGGTGTTCCCATGCGCCTGCTGCCCTTGTCCCTCTAGGTGGTAGAGGTCGTGGGTTTGGGAGGTGCTGCTGAAGAAGCCTTGGCGAATTGCTGCAGTGCATCTTGTAGATGGTACACACTGCAGCGACGGTGCACCGGTGGTGGAGGGAGTGAATGTTTAAGGTGGTGGATGGGGTGCCAATCAAGCGTGCTGCTTTGTCCTGGATGGTGTTGAGCTTCTTTAATGTTGTTGGAGCTGCACTCCTCCAGGCAAGTGGAGAGTATTCCATCACACTCCTGACTTGTACCTTGCAGATGGTGGAAAGGCTTTGGGGAGTCAGGAGGTGAGACACTCGCCGCAGAAACTGAGCCCACAAAACAAGCTTGTAACGAAACTTAGCTGCATGACTCACGTTCATTCACCCACACCCTGGAATGCAGGATAGGCACGTGCGTGTCACTGTTCTGTATTTCAATGTATGTGTTCTTCAAACATCCAGTATCTCAACATTTCTTCTCTGCTTGCAGGACTAGGCAGCACGTAATGAGAACTCTCTCGGGAGGAACTTATAGCTTTTGAATACTTTTGAGGAGACCACTCTGCAAATCCTGGACTGGAGAGAATCTCGCAGGGTGAAGCCTGAGGTTTTCCCCTATTATCATTGTTTTCCTGTTGTTTTCCCTTTACTTGTTCTCACACGCAGGCACTCCAATCACAACCCCTTTATGCACCGTATATAGCCATGTAACCTCTATTTGAATGGGTGCTTTGCAGTCTGCATTCTAATATATGTTTATCTTCTGTTTCTTTAAGCAACCTGAAGAATCAGCTGCAGGTCCCAGTGCTACATACAAAGCAAGGCCCCTGTGTTACTCACTGCACCCATTACAATCTGTCTCACATCCCTCTTTTCATCCTCTTTTACATCCAAAGCATCCTTTTCTGCTCCAAAAGATGCAAAATTCTAATATTCTGATTTTTGCCAGAAGCAATCCTGTAAACAAACATCCATCAATCAGAAATTAATCAATGAAAAAAATTCTAAAGAAAAATTACACTATGAAAATTCTATCAGAAATCTTCAGTTCCATCTTTAAGAATGAATTTCCTCAAAGGTGTTTTTCTTGTGCCTGGCCTTCATCATCTGGGCATCATATGGGCAAGGTAAGCATTCCTCACAAACAAAATCAAGGAATTATATGCAGCCTTAAAGACCAATTTGGAGATTAGGTAGTACAAAATTGGCCATACCATAAGCTTGCTGTGTTTTACTTCCTCCCCCTCCCCATTGTAATTTTTTGGGCAGGGATCCAACATTATGGATCTCCACCGATGTCCCACTTCGCTTGCAATTCTGTGAATGATTCTGCCTGCTGGAAAATGTATTCTATTGTGTTTTCATGCCCAACCTCAGAAACGCAGCAAAAGCTTTCACCTCCACTAGAAGCTAATTATGTGGAGAATTAAAAAAAAACTGTTTATAACTTCAAAATACATATTTTTAAAATGAGAGGGTATTTTCCCCAATAAATTTTCAAAATAGGATCACCGTCAGATGTTAACTAAAATAATCCGTTAAATCATTAAAAAAAAAACCATGTAAGTGAGAATTGTACTTTTCCCTCTCAGTAGAGCGAGGCAAGGCAGTGTGAAAATAGCAGAAACTATTCACTGATGCATAGTTCTGAGAGATAAACATGGAGATGGTGCACTAGTCATAGTGGGCACGTGAGCTAAATCAGTTTTTCTTTGAAGTAAAACAAAGGCAGTAATGTTCTGTGGCTGTTCCAATATTCTTTTTGTACCGTGCTTTGATCTGTGAAGTATGACAGGACCTACTTGAATGCAAGGCTAACTTGGAGCAATCTTTTATTGGTCCAGGCACAAGAATCTCTTAGTTATGCCACAAGATAATGGAGATGATTTTGGAAATAGTTTAGAACTCGTGTAAATCCTGCCAGACATAGTCACGTGGCCTAAACTGATTTGCATTATTCTCAGGTGAATAATCATGGCTGGAATTTTTACTTTGGAGTCGGGTTGGGTGTGTGCGGGCCACATAGCGGGTCGGGTTGTTCAGTGCGACTTTAACTTAATGGCCCCACTTAAAGTAGCCATGCGCATTTCCCGGCCCAATTAAATGGAGCGGGTCTGATGACGTCATCGCTGATTTTATTCCAGCGCCGATATTTAAAGCAGCCTTGCACACAAATCATTTGAAGGTTGCTAAAGGTCAATTACAAACGTCTGAGTGCTGTCCCAAATGTTAAAAGATGGATACACAAAGGCAGATTTAATGATGCATCACTGCATATTCTGGTGGAGGCAGTGAGAGCATGCAGGGAGGTCCTGTTCCCTGCAGATAGGCACAAGAGACCTCCCAAGGACACCAAAAGGGTCTGGTTGGAGATAGCAGAGGAGGTCAGCAGCAGGGATGTTGTCAGGAGGACATGAATCCTGTGCAGGAAAAGATTCAATGATCTCATGAGGTCAGGAAAGTTGAGTGCAATGCCATACTCACCTTCATCCTAATGTACCCGTCACCACATCCCCATCACTCTACCTTCCCAAGCCTACTCCTGCACATCATTCCTCAGTGTCAGTCCCAGTGTCGGCTGTGGCTCAGTTGGTAGCACACTTGCCTCTGATTCAGAAGGTTGTGGGTTCAAGTCTTGTTCCATGGGACTTGAGCATATAAAAAAGCTAGGCTGACACTCCAGTGCAGTACTGAGAGAGTGCTGCACTGTCGAAGGTGCCGACTTTCAGATGAGACGTTAAAACCAAGGCCCCGTCTGCTCTCTCAAGTGGACATAAAAGATCCCATGGCACTATTTCGAAGCAAAAGCAGGGGAGTTATCCCTGGTGTCCTGGCCAATACTTATCCCTCAACCAACATAACAAAAACAGATTATCTGGTCATTATCACATTGCTGTTTGTGGGAGCTTGCTGTGTGCAAATTAGCTGCCGTGTTTCCCACATTACAACAGTGACTCCACTTCAAATAGTACTTCATTGGCTGTAAAGCGCTTTGAGATGTCCAGTGGTCATGAAAGGCGCTATATAAATGCAAGTCTTTTTTTCTTTTTCTCACACCAACATACCTTCCAGGTCCACTCATCCCTCTCTCTCTATGTACATACTCACACCCCCATCTGACTAACTACCCCTGATATTCACCCTCATCCTAATGCAATCATAGCAAGTAACACCACAGAAGGAGGCCATTTGGCATTGTCACCCCACTCCCTCATAGTCACCCTCCACAGATGTAACCCATTCATTCCTTACACCCATTCCATCACTCACTCAAACTTCTCTTCTTTCCCTCATTGCAGGAGAAAGGAGCCCAGAACAATAGGGAGAGGCAGAGAACCAGAGGTGGTCCTCAAGTATTGATGCAACTGACTCCAGCAGAGGAGGGGGCCCTGGAGATATTGCGAGTTGCAGAGCTGCTGGCAGTGGGAAATGGAGAGATGGGGATCTCCCAGCAACCTGGTGACAGAACTACATCTCATACAGCCACATGGCATACAGCAATCACTCATATGGTGACTGATGTCAGGAGCCAGTGAATTTTCATCACGTGCATAATGGTAACATTACCCATTCTTACTAAAACACTTCTAAATCATCTCTTTACTCTCCCACAGGTCCATCAAGAGCCCCCCCCACCCACTGTCCAGCTAGAGGAGGAAGACGACTTCTCAGAGGAAGCTCCAGCCTCTGAGGGTCCACCATCAGCAGACCCAAGCGCACCCAGCACCAGCGCAGAGATGCACACCTCGGTGAGTCCGGCATGATATGGAGTAGTCTTGTCACCTGGGGTCTCATACTTCACAAGTGAGCAGGAGCAGATGGTGTTGACGGGAGCAGTGGAGACTCCTCGCCAGAGGGCGCAGGACGCTCCAAACTCTGCTGAGCTTCATGTAGATGCTGAGCCTCCAGGGCCATTGAGAAAGATGGTGATCTTGGAGGGTCAGCAACAATTGCATGAGGCTCTGGCAGCTTTTGCAGCCATGATGTCTGCAAATGTGCAGAGAATGGAGGAGTCCATCTCCAACATGATTACCACCATGTCGCAGGTGATGATGTGCTGTTCCATGGAAAGGATGGCCACCTGCTTGGAGCAGCAAATGCACCAGTCACATGAGCACATGCTTGCTGTGGACAACAGATGACAGGCGCTCATAGACCTTCTCTCAAGGAGGGATATAAACTTGGACTTGGGCAGCAAGGTGCTCTACAGCTCTTTGTTAGCAGGGAAGTGCGGTGGCCCATGAGAGGGATGATGGTGAGAGGGGACATGGAAGTGGGGGCTCTTCTCAAAGTGTTCCCACTTCTCCCCCATTGCCACCCCCTCAATCAGAACCCCACATGCTTCCTCGGATCTAAATGACCGAGTCTGCCCCTGCACAGTTGCAGGAGGAGCAGACTTTGGTGGGGCCATCACTGGCTCCTAAACCCAGAGGACCGCTGCCAAAAGTGTCTACGTAGTCGCAGTAGGGAAGTGAGCAGCCTGCCTCAACCTCTGCTGAAGCCACAGGGGTTGCACCTCGTAGAAGCACTCGCAAAAGGAAAAAAACACAAAAGTAGATGCACAAGTGTATGCACATGGGTGCATCAACAAATGTTAGCGTTACGTTTCAGTTATTTTAATGACGAAGATAAATGTATTTCTTTGCCCCACTTTCTAGTCTTGTCCTGCTACCTGGGAAGTGGCTTTGTCGCTTGGAGTGAATGGTGAGACATTACTTAACCTCGAGCACTGAGGGGTTGGGTGAGAGAATTGCAGGGATGCTTTATGGTGTTGGTGGGGTGGGGGTGGGGAAATTAGTACAGCATGTGGCAGCATTGGGTGCATTGGAGCAAGTTAAGTAAATCTGGCCATGGTGAGGCAATCCTGGGCCTCCCAGGCAGCAATGTGCGCCGCTGCTGGTACCATCTCCACCTTGGGTTCCTCCTCCTCCTCCTCTTCCATCTGCTCCGCCTCCTCACCCTCCTCCTCTGAAGAGGCTGTGCACTCTGCGCCTTGCTCCTCCTGCAGCTCCAATCCTTGCTTCTGCGCCATGATTTTCAGCGGGCATCAAATGACGATGATTCTGGAAACGCTGGCTGGTGCGTACTGAAGGGCTCCTCCAGATCTGTCACGACATCTTCAGCATACCTATTGCTTGCTCTATGACACATCTGGTGGACATGTGGCTCTCATTATAATGCTCCTCTGCCTCTGTACTTGGCATTCTCAAGGGTGTCCCGAGCCATGCCTTCAGTGGATAGCCCTTGTCTCCAAGTAGCCAGCCGGTAAGTCTGTTTGGAGGTGTGAAGAGCTGTGGGAGGGTGGACTGGCGCGGCATGCAAGAGTCATGACAGCTGCCAGGGAATCTGGCGCACACATGCATGATTATCTTTTTATGGTGCTGAGGGAGTGGAAGCCCTTGCGGTTAACAAACACTCCTGGGTGATGAGAGGGTATCTTCATGGCCACATATGTGCAGTTGCACCTTGCACCTGTGGGAAGCCAGCCAGAGTCGCAAAGCCGAGAGCCCGCTCAGTAACTTTGGCTTCATCAGTGGCAAAATTAGCTGACTTGTCAAACATGGCATCGGTGACCTGGATGATGCATCTGTGGGCGGCCGACTGCAAGATCCGCAAATGTCTGCTGCAGATCTCTGGAAGGAGCCTGAGGCGAAGAAGTTGACGGCAGTGGTGACTTTGACAGCCACTGGTGAGGCCTGTCCACCAGGTCCTCTGGGCAGCAGGTCTTGTTCTAGCAAGCTACAAATGTCTGCGATGACCTGGCGCGATAGCCTGAGCCTCCTGAAGCACTGCTGCTCCGTCATGTCCAGTAAGCTCATTCTCTGCCTGTACACCCTGTGTTGGGGGTATCGCCTCCGGCACAGTGCAGCCCTGTGGTGCCCCCCACCCCCTCTCCTGTGGAGCATCAGGTTATTGAGGAGAAGGCTGGTGTTGTGGTTGCTGCTGCTGCTGGTGTTGTGGCTGCTGCTGCTGGTGTGGCTGCTGTTTCGGTGGGGCTCATCTTGGTCCGATTCTGAGGTCCAAGGTAAGAGAGCATAAGCGGCACCCATGCTGATGTAATGGCAGGTAAAGTGGAGATCAGAGGGCCAATCCCTCAATGTTGTGATAATGAATGGCAATGTGGCGAGAGTGGCTTCCGAGGTTGCAGACATGACCTACAAACTGCTGACAGCTAAATCTCTGCACAAAATGGAATCAGCAAGAGCCTTTCCATTAGCCAAGTAATCAGAAGTAATGGAGTATTTATGTGTTTTTTCCAGCTCTCAATTAATGCCCTTGCACAATGGCCACTGAGCTTCCGCCTCCACTTCACAGGCGAGGTTCCCGAGATGTGTGAATCCCGTGCTCCTGAAGTTAAAGCCAAAAACTGATGTTAAAAACCCTCTTAAGGGTCTCTCTAATTACTTGAGTTAGGTCGCCCGCCTCTGCCAATTGGGTCCATGGCGTGCTCGGAAACGTGCCCGAGTTAAATGCGAAAGTCGGCGGGATGATGGCGGGTTCCCGATGCACTGGCAATTTTGCCAATTCTTACTGCCGACCCATCCTCAAACCTGCACGCTCGGCAATGGTAAAATTCTGGCCCATGGGTCCAGGGATGATTCTAATGGTGGGAGAGGAAAATTGTGTGTAAGTGAAATTTAAAGGGACGGGGAGGAATAAAGGAGAGTCTTACAATGGGGTGGGGGTGGGGGAAGGAGAAAAGTATAGCCAGCTTATGGAGAGCCTTAAAAGGTATCTCAGCCCATCAGCAGTCTTTGTCAAGGCCAGTGGGGGGCAGGTAATTAAAAATGACAGGCAATAACGAAGTAAAGGGAACCCTAGGTGCCAGCATGAGTTTGTATATCAGTGATAGAGTAGCCACGTGCTTTACTTCCCAGGGAGTGGTGGTAGCGAATAGTATAGATGTATTTAAGGGGAGGCAAATAAGCACATGAGGGAGAAGGGAATCGAGGGTTATGCTGATAGAGTTAGATGAGGAAAGACGGGAGGAGGCTCGAGTGGAGCATAAACGCCAGCATAGACTGGTTGGGTCGAATGGCCTGTGTCTCTGCTGTATACTCTATGGACTCCTATGTAATTTGGTGGTTGCTGAAGTCAAGATGGGACTGCATGAGATGCTTGCTCCCCTCTGTGCCACTCCCTGGCACCATCCCCACAGGTCAGATTGCAGCATGCCTGCAAGGAGATGCAGCCAAATTTCAGGCCAAGCTGACTATTACTGTCCCTTCCTGTGCCAGTTTCTGCTGCACGATGCCTGCAGGTGTCCTTACAGCAAATGACACAGTTCTACTAACTCACACCCTGAGAGGACAGATCTCCATGGTAACTGGCAGTTAGGGTCTGCAGAAATGTTTTGTCACACCTACGAGATGCCACTAATCAGTCAACACTGGCTTTTGATCACCTAGTCAAGCCTTCTTTTAAATGATGTGAGGGCAGGGAGAAAGACTGTGGGGAGGGCAGCCACAATGCAGATGAAGGCACCGTGGCTCAGAAGGCTGTCCAAGGGGGGACGGGGGGGATGAGCAGAATAGTAATGTAGTAGTGATAGCAGATTCTATAATTAGGGGGGATAGACAGCGTCCTTCGCAGCCAAGAACAAAAATCCCAAAGGGTGTGTTGCCTGCCCCGGTGCCAGGGTGAGGGATATCTCATGGTGCTGGAGAGGAATTTGGAAAGGGAGAGAGTAAATCCAGTTGTCGTGGTCCATGTCAGAACAAACGGCATAGGTAGGAACACGGAGGAGGTCCTGTTGAGGGAGTATCAGGAGTTAGGAGCTAAATTAAAAGGCAGGACCTCGAGGGTAATAATCTGTGGATTATTGCCCAAGCCACGTGCAAATTGGCATAGAAACAGTCAGATCAGGAGAATTAACACGTGGCTAAAGGGCTGGTGTGGGGAAGAGGGGTTCCTTTTCATGGGACACTGCCACCAGTACTGGGACAGGAAGGAGCTGTACCGATGGGACATCTCCACCTGAACCGGGATGGGACCCGTGTCCTAGTGGAAAGGGTAAATAGGGAGGCTTTAAACTAGTAAGACGGGGGGAGGGATCTACAAGACATGAAACCAGCTGAAATATAAACAAAGCAGGAAAGGAGAGCATAGGAAAAAATAAAATAAGGGAGGACATTGATGGCCAGGGTGATATAGAACAGGAGTTTAAAAAGACGGTTAAAAATAAAGTGAGAGGAACTGCTATTAAAAATGAGTTAAGCTGTCTGTACAGCAATGCACAGTGTCCGTATTAAAACGTGAGTTGGAGGCAATCATGCGCTGCGAGGAACCAGACGTAGTAGGGATTACTGAGACATGGCTACAGAAAAATCAGGACTGGAAATTAAGCATTGCAGGGTTTATAATATTTAGAAAAGATAGAGAGGGGAAAGGGGAGATGGAGTAGCTATACTTATTAGGGATAACATAATATCAGTAGAAAAAGTGTTGCAGCTATCAGCAAGACAGAAATAGAACCCATGTGGATAAAGATAAAAGATAATAAAGGATCAAAGACACTAATAGGGCTAGTCTACAGATCACCTACTAGTAGAAGGGAGGTGGAGGAAGAAATATGCAAACAAATTAGGGAAATTAGTAAAAAGCATAGAATAATCATCATGGGGGATAAGGGAATGGAGCTCCTACAATGTGTACAGGACTCCTTTCTAACCCAATATGTAAAAAGTCCAACAAGGGAGGATTCGCTGTTGGATCTAATAATGGGGAATGAACCAGAGCAGATAAGAGAAGTAAAAGTAGGGGAACATCTAGGCAATAGTGACCATAATATTTAAGATAATAATTGCAAACGACATAAGTATGACAAAGACCAGGATAATAGATTGGATAAAAGCTGATTTTGAGGGGCTGAGAATAGAACTTGGGAACATAAAATGGACAACAATATTGGCAAAATATGACATAGAACACCAATGGGAAACATTTAAAATGGTGTTCAACAAGTCCAGGAAAAATATATTCCGCTAAAAAACAAGAACAAGCTAAGTACTAATAAGACAGCATGGATGAATAAAGCCATAAGGGAAAAATTGAGGGTAAGGAAAGAGGCATACATTAAGTACATGGACAGCAGGGGAGAGCATGATAAGGGAGAATATGAAGAGATTAGGAGAGAAGTAAAAAAAAAACAATTCGGAAGGCAAAGAAGCACTATGAAATTAAATTATCAAGGAACATAAAACAAAATAGTAAAATATTTTACAGGCACATCAATAAAAAAAGGAAGGTCGGGATGGGAATAGGGCCACTAAGGGATGCACAGGATAATACCACAGGCAGCGATAGAGAGATGGCAGAAATAGTAAATAATTACTTTGCTTCAGTATTTACCAGGGAGATAAAACAGGTGGACATGACATTGGATGATGAGATTAGTAATGAGATAACTGCATTTAAAATAAAAAGATATATTAAATAAACTAATCAAACTCAAAGAGGATAAACCCCCCTGGTCTGGGCGGATTACATCTGCGCATTTTTAAAAGAATCTAGGGAAGAGATAGCAGAGGCATTACTACACATATGTAATAATTTGTTAGAAAAAGGTGTACTGTCAGAGGACTGGCGGATAGCTAGTCTTAACCTATAGTTAAGAAGTGATATAGAACATGTCCAGGAATCTATAGACCAGTCAGCTTAACATCAGTGGTAAAAAAAATAATGGAATCCCTACTAAAGGAGAAAATAGAAGAACATCTAGAAACCAAAAATATAATAGCATGGATTTCAAAAGGGAAAGTCTTGCTTGACCAACCTAATTGAAATTTTTGAAGAGGTAACAGAGAGAGTAGACAAGGGTAATGCAGTAGTTGTAATTTATCTAGATTTTCAAAAGTCCTTTGATAAGGTACCACGTAATAGACTAATGAATAAGGTCAGAAAATGTGGAGTCAGGGGACAAGTAGCAGAATGGACAGCTAGCTGGCTTCAAGTCAGAAAGCAGAGAGTAGGGGTAAAGGGTAGCTATTCACAGTGGCAGAAGGTGGAAAATGGTGTTTCACAAAGATCAGTACTGGGACCACTGTTGTTCACAATTTATATTAATGATTTAGACTTTGGAATCAAAAACACAATTTCTAAATTTGTGGATGACACCAAATTGGGGGGGATAGTCAATACTGAGGAGGACTGCAACAAATTACAGGAAGACATTAATAAACTTGCAGAATGGGCATTTAATTGGCAAATAAATTTCAACACAGATAAATGTGAGGTATTACATTTTGGTAGGAAGAATAAGGAGGTCACATATTACTTGGAGGGTGGGGTAGAGGAGCAAAGGAATCTCGGAGTACAAATACACAAATCACTAAAAGTAGCTACCATACGAAAGAAGAAGACTAAAAGTAGCAACACAGGTTAACAAGGCCATGAAAGAAAGAAAGCCAAGCACCCGGGTTTATTTCTAGAGGGATCGAATTGAAAAGTAGTGAAATTATGCTAAACCTGTATCGAACCTCGGTTGGACCACACTTGGAGTACTGTGTACAATTCTGGTCGCCATATTATAAAAGGATATCGAGGCACTGGAGAGGGTGCAGAGAAGATTTATAGGGATGATACCAGAATGCGAGGGTATACCTATCGGAAAAGGATGAACAGGGTGGGCCTCTTTGCTTTTGAAAAGAGAAGGCTGAGGGGTGACCTAATAGAGGCCTTTAAAATAATGGAAGGTTTTGATAGAGTAGATATAGAGAGTGTTTCCACTTGTGGGGAAGAGCAAAACTAGAGGCCATCAATATAAGATAGTCACCAAGAAATCAAATAGGGAATTCAGAAGAAACATCTTTACCCAGAGACCGTTGAGAATGTGGAACTTGCTACCACAGGGAGTTGTTGAAGTGAATAGTATAGATACATTTAAGGGGCAGTTAGATAAGCATATGAGGGAGAAGGGAATAGAAGGTTATGCTGATAGAGTTAGATGAAGAAAGACGGGAAGAGGCTCCAGTGGAGCATAAACACCAACATGGACTGGTTGGGCCGAATGGCCTGTTTCTGTGCTGTATATCCTATGTAATCCTATGTAAACCTTCCTGGTGCTTTGAAATCTGCTGACATGGAGGCAACCACTGTGTACAGGACAGAGGTCTGTTTATAGGTGCCTTTAGAATTGAAGAAGTATGGGGAATTTGGCTCTTGTTGCAGTTTGTAGATTTGCTGCATTTTCGAGAAAGTGCTTGACTTTTACCCATTGCGTGAGGTAGAATTTAATGAATACTGAAAAACAACCCCCCTCCCCTTTTATAAATTACTTTGATTATGGACTCTGAAAGGCAACAACTGCTCCTTTTTGTTTTTTGTAGAAGCAGATCAGCTTTAGTTCAAAGTCATTCACAGAGGATGAAACTTATGTAGCTGTGTCACTTGCAGTAGCCACTCCCCACAGTTATTCATGGTTCAAGTTCCACGTGGTTCTAGTTCCTCTGTCAGTTCAGGATCTTTATACGTAAGCTCCTCCTTGGTTCCTTGCAGTTTACAACAGTTTATTTCTGTGACTTACATTCTGAAACAATGACCCAACTGATTGAATTTCTAGAAACATCCCTGACTCCTTTTACATCTTTGAAACTCATTGGATATCGTTCTACCAATTGCGTTAATAAATACCTGAAACAACTTCAAAGAAAACCTCAGAAGTATGATTATAGAAATATAAAATCCCTTAGGGATCAGATGAATATTCAAAATATTTAACTTGTGACCTTCAAAATCCATTGTGACTTTAGCACTTAACAGTTGTGAGGTCAGATCACTCGTTAGCATAGTTTTCTCATTCAACAGGTCCCCAAAGGAGTTCCTTTGTTTGTTCAATAGGATACGGAACCATTTGGGATACAGTATTAAGTGTAGGACTAAGTGATCATTCACTCTTATGAGTTGTATTTAATTTGGCTATTTTCGAGTGGGGCATTAGTCGTAATAAAAATTATCGCAGACATATATTTACTTTTACCAAAGAGTGTAACAGTAAACGCAATAAGAAACGTCACTCACGGGATAAAATAAACCCTTATCTGTTTAAACCATTATGAAAGCTTTGGATGAGATGACTGCCCGTTCTGATGGCTCAGGTGGCACTATTTAAAGAAAAGCAAGGAGTTCTACCAATGTCCTAGCCAACATTTCACCCTCAATCAATACCACTAAAAATAGATTCATTTTGTTGTCTTTGGGCTGTTGCTGGCTCAGAATGGCTGTCATGTTTACCTACATAAGTTATTATATTTCAAAAGTATTTCATTGTGAAGCACTTTGTGACATTTTGACATGATAATGTATTGTATTAATAATTAGAGATATTTAAGCATTTCATGTGGTTTCTGTTCATTGCTTTTTGTGAATTATCTGTATATTCATCAACTGTTATGGTCATCCTGTGGTTTGTGTGGCTCAGTCTCACACCACTTGATGTATTTATGCACTGAGTTCTTAGGCAAGCATCTTTTTAGTTTTTTGTGTCAGCAAACAATCCTGTTGAAAATTAACTTGGTATGCGAAATGGGGACTGAAGGTTAGGAATCTATGACCAGAATGTGGGAAGCAGTGTAGCTTTGTGACCATAGGCTTCCAGCATTCATTTATCAAAGAGGAGGGCAATTTATAGATGTTTTGTGGGATGTGGCACATTTAGCATAATAATTTCAGTTGATCTGCTTGCACTCTACTGAACATGTGGTTGAGAGTCACCTTACCATTACCAGTAGTTAGTAACTTGGGTCTCCTCCCAGATTTTCTTTAGATCTTTTGTTGTGGTGGTGCCTATAGCGTAGAATGCGGAGATATGCTCGTGGAAGATTTTGGAAGCATAGCTGTAAGTGAGTTAACTTGCACTGGAATTTAGACAGTACAGCTGGATACTGATTTGGAATTCATTTGTTCTATACCATTGTTTATGTCTCCTAGTTAAGCTTTGATATACTACCTATTCGGATATTTTCTATTCTATGTTGATATATATATATATATATATATAAGTTCAAACATTAAAGATTCAACAAGACTGCCAGCATGTAATGTTTGTTTGTGTGTTTTCAGGCATCCTGTGCAACTTACTTTGAAATATTAGAAAATCAAAAAGTCACATATTTATCAGTTATTTTGTTGATTATAATAGTCTTCCCTCTGTAAAACATTCTTTGGTTGCCATGCAAAAACATGCTACAGTTACCTTTTTAATGTGGTTTCTCTAAGAGAAGAGGGGTCAGTGGAAATATATTTTATTATGTCAAAAGTTGTGGTACATCAGAGAGTTCTATAGTGAGGAGCTAATGTAAGTGTACTTTAATTCACTTTTTGTGTGACTACTGCCTAGCTGAGGTTGATATTTCAGATATAAACACCACACCAGACTGAGTTCTAGAAGTGAATTTATAGTCGTAAAAAGAACTAATCTTATGGTTGGATGAATTTTGTCAGTTCTCAGCAAGGCCACTGGATGAAGCGCAGGGCTTGAAATTAAAAGGAACTAATTGCTCTCAGCACAGAAGCAATAGGTCTTGTAACCTCTCTTTTGGAGAACTAAATTTAGATTCACATCAGGCATTAAAAATGCTCTGACGTACATATCCTTTTTGTTGAAATTTCTAATACTAGCCATGTATTTGCTATTATTGACAGATTCTAGCAAATTAATCCTGGGAATCATGTTTAGCTCACATCCAAAATATCTAAATTTGAAGTATAATGAAGGTATAAGCACAAAAAGAGGGGGGAAAATCTGCAGAACTCTGTCTATTTCCACCCTTACTACCCTCAATCAAATTACATCTCTTGTCATAAGATTGTGAAATGACTAAGGGCCACAGAATAACCTAGAAAACAGTTCTTCCTGCTGAACAAGGTTGCACCGAGACAAGTATCACAGATACAAGAAAAATGGGGAGGAGCAGATAAATTTCCATAATTCTGTTTTAAATATTATTTACCTTGAATATTATAATACTTGCCGTAAAATGTAAGGTCAGGCTTTATAGGAAGATTTTTGAAGTATAATAGACCATCCTGCATTTTGTTTATGATTAGCATTTGAAAGCATAGTAACTTGTTTTAATTTTTTTCAGCATTGGGTATGCTACAAAAATTTGATATAAAAATGCACAACAAAATTAGCTAATAGTTAAATTGCTTGATTAATTGGTAGAGGATGTCAGGTACTCTTTTTTTCGATGGCATACGATCATTTCAAAAATAGGAAATGGAAAGCATTCAGATGCTACAAAATAAAGGAGCATTTCATCCTGGAAATGATGAATTTGACACATAATGTAGCTGAAATAATAAGCTGATCCTCTGCACCAAAGGACTGTCACTCAAAAAAAATTCCACCTCCTTCACCACCCCCTCTTTTTAGCATACAGCAGTCAGGTTTCATCTGTTCCTTTCTGCTCTTTGCACTGAGGTAATCTAAAGTCACACGGAATGGCACTTCATATCTGTTTGTATCACAGTAGATATGACTTACCAAACAATTACAAAAGTGGCTACTCTGGGAAGAAAAGTAGCGCTCATTAAGTTTGTAAGTTTGACACAACACAAACAGCAAATTCTATTAATTGCAGGTTGGATGAACAATAAAAATTGATATCTATAGTTTCCTCAAATTAACTCCTGCTCAGGTCTGCACTTCCTTCTTCACACCAGAAGTCCAGATAATACAAAGTTTTAGATCCGTGCACGTGGGCACAAGTGAGAAAGCCAAACGGAGTTCTTTACCAGAGGTAGTCACATCCTTCCCATGGACAGTAGCATTATGTTTATGTGTGTGTGTGTGCTAGGCCGATGTAGCAGAGCCTGGTCTCCAATCGTCTTGGATCCTCTTGCCATTGGACCAAGACCTTGCTCTGTCAAGCCCGTGTGGTGTGCAACGGCCACCCCACGTTAAAAGAATTCACGCACAGGCATCTTCCACCTTTTAAAATGAAGTTCGGGACCTGGAATGTCAGGACCCTCATGGACAACCCCAACAGTGACAGACCGGAACGCTGTACTGCTCAACCACCATCTGCCCCACCTGTGACAGAGACTGTAGGTCCCGCATTGGACTCATCAGTCACCTGGGAACTCATTTTTAATGTGGAAGCAAGTCATCCTCGGTTCCGAGGGACTGCCTAAGAGAGGAGAGATATGCTACATCCATCAACTGTTGGCTGTTCCTACTTTTTTTCATACTGAATACACTGAATAAGGTCTGCAAAGAAGGATCTGATGACTTGTTTTCCTAACTCGTCATTAAATCTATTGTGAGCACTTTGTGTGGCTGCATGAAGTGCACTCACAGGTCTGGGAGTGTGCACTCCTCACAGTGTCTGGGAGTGTGCACAGAATAAGAGTTCTGGGAGCATTCTCTTGCCCATGTCTCAGATAGAGTATTGTACAGGGGGAGCTTAGGAAAGGGAACAGAACTAGCTGGGTACAGTTATAGTTAGAAGGTTACTGGTTTAAAAAACATCCCAAATTTCAAGGCACATTTTTATCTCTGATTCAAAACATTACTTGTCCTCAACAATGAAATGCATTATTAAGAAAGTTAACATTTTGTTATAGTTACTGAGCCTGGTTAAAAAGAGTTTGAGAAAAATGAATTATATACGTTCAGCAAAAATTGAGAACTGTTGTCCAATTGTTGACCTCTGGTGCCTCAATAGTGTTTTACAAAAGTAAAGTTGAAAATGATTCATGGCTCCCTGAAGGCTTAGTGGTTAAATGTGCCACATGGTGTGGTGCTGAGCCATAAACAACAGGAAGAGCTGTGGTTCACTCTCTGGTCTGTGCTGAGTTAGTTGGTCTCAGCTGGGCTGATCGTAGAGCTGCTATAATTGGCTTCAGCATCTCTGGGCTCAGAAAGAGAAAGTTAGTCAGGGTTCCCATTCCTGATCATTATGTAATGACCTTACTGGAAAGTGCATGTGTATGGATGTTGGATAGGAGAAGATTGAGCTTGACTACCTCATAAATATGCTGTCTCTAAAGAAGTTCCAACTCTAATAGTCCAAATGTTCATATGACCCCAAATAGAGTTATTTGGATCTGTAGAGATCAGTCAACTAAAATGATAGTTACTTGCACTCTACGGTCATTCTGTTGAAGTGTATATTCAATATTTGTATTACAAAAAGAGAATAAAAGAGATTTTCAAAAGGCTTTTTTTTTTCTTGGTGTTTGCCCATTCAACTCTTTTAGGCTGAGGATTTAAACCCAGTCTTCTCCAACTCAGATTTTTCTTTGCAGTCTGTGACCTAACATTTTCAGCATAGAAAGTTAGGCATGCAGAAAAGTGTTTGATACCTACGATATGGGAGAGCCTCGTAAGGAGTTGCACATTACCTTGAATTTTATTTCCATCATTACAGATCCACATTGAACTAAACTATGCATCGATTATGGTTATCTTAATTGTTTTATTATTATAGAGAAAAACAGAAAAAATGTGATTATTATGGGTTTTACAGGGTATTGCTTAAGCTTACATCCTTAAACTGAACTATGGATCTGAATTATGTGTTATGCTTCGATGCAAATATTCAACCCTGTTGAGTTTTAAGTTGAGCTTGGAATTGACCTCAAGCTTTGAAACGGAAAAACGGAAATTTTAGCCTTCACGTGAACCCAAAATTTTTATTATGAAAGTTTAAGGTTATTTCTACCTAAAGAAATAATTAAAAGTAAAATGATAACTCTACCTGACAGATTACTTGGTTAATATGTTATTTGTGTAGGTAGTTAGCTTTTATTTGTTAATACAAGACTCAGCAGAATCTAACTGTGGCAGTGATTTTCCTAGTCAGAGACTTAAAAAACATGAAATACAAAGGTGATTTCTGACTGGAGAAAAATTAAAGTAACCATTTATGTACAATTTTGCAATAAGATTTTTTTTGTCAATGTTTTGCCCCAGAACATTTGCTGCTTGTGTCCTCTCTATATCCTTCTCTATTTATATTTTAACAGTAGACATTTTGAATGCAGTGTGCCTGAATATCAGTGCATAATCTTCTGAACATTTTGTTTTTAATATTCGGTAGTAGTTAATTATTAAAACTAGGTATTTGAATTATAAATATACTAGTTATGCAGTAGTAGGAAAAGCAGCCACATAGCCTCAGGCAAAATTCTTCCAGTATCCATTATCCTCCCGCCTTTATTATGCTGTCTCCTATCTTTATGTCTTTTCTAAAAACACAGAGACATTCTTTCAAACCAACCTCCACCTCTCCCCCCCACCCCCGCCGCCCCCTCCCCACCAAAACCACAAAACCCTCCTCAATATGTATGGAGGCCATTTCCTTGAAGTGGGATGTCATACTTGTCCTAAATATAATAAATTGCTGTCTTCAAGGCATTTCTGCATCTAAAGCACTCCCCCAGAAACCTGCCTGGTCCTTTTGAATCTGCTGGGCTGGATGTCAGAAATCATACTGCAGAAAGCGATATACAAGGAATTATTAACATTGTCAGGAATGAGCTAACTAAAAAAAAAACAGCAACAAGGAAGGAAATGCTGTTGATGTAGCAGAAACAAGGAGCAGTAAATGAATAGTAACTTGAACCTCACTTGCTTTATCATGCTTCCATCTCAAACCTAAAGAGGCAGCAAAAAAGATTGTAGAAAGCATGTCAGGTGGTAAAAGATCCAGCAATGATAAATTCACTCTCTTAAGTGGCCCACACTTTATTGATTTCACACTGTAATTTTTGGAAATAAAGATGGGAATTTTTGGAAATGCCACATGTTCTGGATATGGACAAGCACTGCATAATTATACTATGACATAATCTATGTACATAAATCTTTTGAAGATTTTCTATCTCTCTTTCTCTTTGACTATCATGTTCTTCACATAACTATAGTAACTTGACTGATATTGCACAATTCTGTATTCAACATTTTTCTTTTTGTTGAAAATCTGTTGAAACATTTACATAGGCCTGTCTATACAGGAAAATACGGATGATATCACATTTTCCAAGTTACAGTGTATTGCATATTTCTTTAAAACTCATTACATTATTTCCAAGAAGCATGTGATATTAGACATAGATATAGAAAATTTAATATTATGAAAATGATGCAACATCACTTCTGTGCCAGTTGTACGATGTTGTATAATGTGTGACTTTCATGAAAATTGTATTGATTGAAAGTGCCTTCCATTCTCAGCGTTTCTTTTTTACCCGTTCTCTGTAGCTTGATTACATGAAAGTCAAAGATTCATCTGCGTACTCGATGGCGGCTAAATTGGGCTGCATAGCGCCCGTTTTTTAGGTGCTACTCGGCAAACTAATGCTCGAAAATGGGGTCTGAGATGCGTCGGCAACATGCAGAGCAGGCAGATTATGACGTCAATCAGTGTGCAATGTTGATTTGACACCAGCGCTGCCATTTTCGAGCTCCACACTCCAGCCAATGCCCTGTCTTAACCTCGCCCAGCTGAACACGATGTTAAATGGAATGAAGGACTCCCACCAGCGCTATTTAAAGAGATCATGAACTACTTACAGATTAGTTGCTGGATTATTTCTTCTGGCTGCTGGTGCAATTGTACGTGTTTTTAGAGCTTTCCTATTCTTGGCTAAGGTTTGAATAGTCTACAGGGAATGGTCAGGCTGGTGCTGAAGTACTTTTCTGTACTAAAGCTTGTGCTGAAACAAGTTGCTTCCAAACATGGCCTTCCTCTGGCAATTGAGCATAATTGGGAGAATGAAGAGAGGCCATGCAGAGCAGGACAAGCTGCTAGAGCAAGGAGCAGTAGGAGGGGGAGAAGGATCTTTAGGGAGAAATTCTCTTACCTCAACTTCAGCGAGGACCAATGTATGAGACATCTTCGCTTCTCAAAAGAGGTTGTGATTGAAATTTGCCAACTGCTGCAGCCGTAACTGCAACCGCAAAGCAGGGCGAGGACCACATTGCTTGTGGCTGTCAAGGTGACCATGGCTCTTAATTTTTATGCGTCTGATTCCTTCCAGGCTGTTGCTGGAGATATAAGCAACATCTCGCAGTTTGCAGTGCACTGTTACATTACCGACATCACTGAGGCTCTCTGTACACAGAGAGACAGTGTAATCTCATTCCCTCTTGCCAGAGACAAGCAGGCAGAACAAGCGGAGGGTTTGGATGGATTGCACACTTCCCCATTGTGGTGTATGTAACCTGTTCCACCTTAAGAGAACTTAAGCCTGTTCCACCTTAAGAGATGTACTACTTTCTCTGGCTGCTGTATACGTAATACCGGTGGTGACCACACCGGTATATAAGCACTGTGTAGTAATATTGTATTCAGTATAGTCCCTACCTCCAACCAGTAAAGACCTGTTGAATTTACTCTTGTAGTCTGTGTAGTAATTATCACTATAACACACAGACTTAACAGTGGCGACGAGTCCGATTCTTACCCTGCGGCAGTTATTTCCACGCCGGCTTCATCCACAGACAGGACGTCGAAGAGAGGTTTCCACCCTCATCACCTTACTGGAAGACACGTTGAGTGGCAGGCATCGAGAAACCGGAGTGCAGAAGACATCCTGACCTCGAAGCCTCCATCAGCGACTGTCAGCTTCTTCTTTCTACCTCGGTGGTGGGTAAGCCGGGCAGCGACGCGATAGAAAGTCAACCGCGTTGGCTGTACAGACGGGGCTGGGAAGACGGAGGAATAAGGGCAGTGAGATCGATCGCGACCGGAGATAAGGGCCAGGCCGCTTTCGAGCGAGAGGCGCAGCGCGGGGACATCGATCGCGACCGGAGATAAGGGCCGCATTCGGGCTAAAAGGCGCAGCGTCTGGGGAAACTGAAGGCGCGAGAGCCGCGGTGAAGCGGAGACAGCGTCGGGGGACGGTTGAAGACCGCCAAGCGCGGGAAAACTGCCATTTTGTGGGCGGAGGACGACGACAAGAGCGGGAAGCCGCCATCTTGGATAACATAAAAATACAATAAATTGCAACGATGCCTAAACATGGGAACATTAATACCTTTGATAGTGACATCGAAGATTGGGCCATGTATGTAGAACGCATACAAAATTATTGTAAGGCAAATAAAATTCCTGATGCAGATAAAGCACTAACATTATTAAATTTAATGGGTGCGAAGACATACGGGCAATTGAAACACCTTGTATCACCAGATGAACTGGTGGATAAGACGTTCGAGGAGATTGTTACTGTCCTGAAAAATCATCTAAACCCCATGCCGCTGATGCTAGTGGAACGATTTAAATTTTACGACAGAAGGCAGCTGCAGAATGAAAGCAATGCTGACTATTTGATGGAATTACGTAAGCTAGCAAAATACTGTCAGTTTGGAACGGGACTGACAGAGGCACTACGAGATAAATTTGTGTGTGGTTTATTTAAACAGGATACACAAAAGCGACTGCTCGAGGAGAATGAGCTGACGCTTGAGAAGGCGGTCACTATGGCAGCAGCACACAAAGCCGCAGTGAGAGGCACGGCAGTAATGCAGCTACGGTCACCGGAACTCGGTACAAACAAATTGGGTTTGAGTTCTGTCAAATGTTATCGTGGAAAGACAACGCACGATCAGAACCAGTGTTGGTTTAAAAACCAAGAATGCAGAACGTGTGGCAGGCTTGGCCACATAGCTAAAGTATGCCGGTCAGGAAAGAAGACCAGCAACAAAAAGTCACCGCAAGGAAAATACGCAAAGGTACACAAGGTGACAAAGAACAGTTTGACCGAACAGAAGTCAGATTCAGACGCTAGCAGTAATGAACTGGATAGCTTAAGAGTACACAACGTTGGTAAGGATGCAGATCTCCAGACAATTTGGGTCACTCTTCAGATAGCAGGAGTCCAAGTAAAAATGGAATTGGACACTGGATCGGCATTGACGGTCATGAATAAGAAAGATTACAGAAGGTTATTCCAACATATTCCCCTACAGGATACGGAGATTATATTGAAAACATACACGGGGCAAAGAGTGTACCCCATCGGAAAAATAGAGGTAGAAGTGGTCCACAAGGGTGAAGAAAGCCAAGTAATGGACTTATATGTGCTACCTGAAGGAGGTCCACCACTACTAGGACGGGAGTGGATTAGGAAAATGAATATGGACTGGCACTCCTTGAAGGCACTAACGGTAGATTCCGGGGAAACAGATGTCAAACCTAAACGATTGTCCAGAATATTGGATGATGCTAAAGAGGTGTTCCAGCAGGGACTGGGAACACTGAGAGGAATTACGGCAAACATCAAGATTGATGAACATGCACAACCAAAATTTTTTAAAGCCAGACCGGTACCCTATGCAATACGACCTACTGTTGAAGCGGAACTGGAAGCACTAGAATGTTCAGGTGTACTGTCTAAGGTAGATTGGAGTGAGTGGGCTACGCCCATTGTTCCCATTATGAAACGTCCTGCGAGCAACAAGTCAGGAGATCCAGGGAAGGTTCGCATCTGTGGAGATTTCAAAATCACCATTAATCCGGTGCTTCACACGGTGCAGTATCCGCTTCCATGGATTGAGGATATTTTTGCTTCATTGTCTGGCGGGAAACACTTCACCAAGATAGACCTGGCGCAGGCGTACTTGCAGATGGAGGTTGAGGAAGAGTCACGCCAATACCTCACGATCAACATGCATCGAGGGTTGTACCGGTACAATAGGCTGGTTTTTGGAGTGGCATCGGCTCCAGCAATTTGGCAGAGGGCCATGGAGCAGGTATTACAGGGAATTCCAGGCACACAATGTTACCTGGACGATATTCTGATCACAGGTGATGGTGATGAACAACATCTCGCAAACTTGGAACTGGTGCTCAACAGACTGAAAGAGTATGGACTTAGAGTAAATCGGCAGAAATGTGAGTTCTTCCAGAAGCGGATCTCGTACTGTGGCCATGTCATTGACTGGGAGGGGCTTCATAAGTCTCCTGACAAGATTGAGGCAGTTGTAAAGGCTCCCGCTCCGGAGAATGTCTCTCAGTTGAGGTCGTTTCTAGGATTAATTAACTATTACCATAAATTTCTGCCAAATCTATCCACGGTACTGCACCCGTTAAACGCTCTTTTACAGAAAGGGGTACCATGGGAATGGGGCGAAAACTGTAAGAAGGCATTTCGCAAAAGCAAAGAATTGATCACCTCAGAGGAAGTGTTGGCTCACTTCAACCCGACACTGCCTATTCGGTTGGCTTGTGATGCTTCTCCATATGGTATTGGGGCAGTACTCTCACACAAGTTGCCAAATGGCACGGAAAGGCCAGTCGCGTTTGCATCCAGATCATTGACCTCCGCTGAGCGCAACTATGCGCAGATCGATAGGGAGGCTCTTAGCCTTGTATGGGGAGTGAAGAAGTTTAATCATTACCTGCAGGGCCAAAAATTCACACTTCTGACAGACCATCAACCGTTGGTATCCATTTTTAACCCTAAGAAGGGTGTTTCGGTGATGACAGCACAGCATCTCCAGAGATGGTCTCTTTTCCTAGGGGCACATCAATATCAAATAGAATTCAAAGGTACGAAACAGCATGGCAATGCTGATGGGCTGTCGCGCCTGCCACTACCTGAAGAAGAAGACATGACGAAAGTTGACCCTGTTGAGTTATTTCATTCGACCATCATCGAGTGTTTACCAGTCACCAATGCAAGTATTGAAAGAGAAACCAGGAACGACCCGACACTGTCCAGAGTCTACGAGGTGACAGTGAAAGGATGGCCAACATGGGGTGATCCTCTGTTACCGGCATTTTCGGCAAGGCGAGACCAGCTGTCCGTCTGCCATGGTACCTTGATGTACGGGACAAGAGTGATTATTCCTCCCAAGTTAAGGGAAAGAGTTTTAAACGAACTGCATGAAGGTCATCTGGGGGGAGTTAAAATGAAAAGTCTTGCTAGGGCTTATGTATGGTGGCTGGGTATTGACCAACAGATTGAGGAGTTAACGAAAAGCTGCGCTGGGTGCCAAAAAGTGCAAAATGCACCTCCGATAGCACCGCTACACCCATGGGAATGGCCTTCAGCCCCATGGCAACGCGTATACATTGACTTTGCTGGTCCATTCATGGACTCCATGTTCCTAATCGCGGTGGACGCACATTCCAAATGGCCAGAAGTCATCAAGATGAATACCACTACTTCAGAAAAGACAATTGCGGTGTTAAGAACAATATTCGCAAGGAACGGATTGCCAGAACAGATCTGTTCGGACAACGGACCACAGTTTGTATCGGAAGAATTCCGACAATTCTTAAAGAAGAATGGAGTAAAACATTATACCTCTGCCCCATATCATCCGGCGACAAACGGGTTGGCTGAAAGATTTGTCCAGACATTCAAAAAGACAATTAAGGCCATGAACGATGATCAGATTCCGCTGCAACACAAGGTCGACAAGTTCCTGATGTCATATCGAAACGCCGATCATGCAGTGACTAACCAAAGTCCTGCCGTGATGTTTTATAACAGGAGGTTGCAGTCCAAGTTGGACTTGTTAAAACCAAATGTGCGGAGGGAAGTGGAAAACAAACAGTTTCGGCATATTAACAACAAGACCACTCGAACTTTCGACGTAGGACAACCAGTGTTGGCAAGGGGCTATGGAAACGAAAAATGGCAGTGCGGAACAATTCGGGCCAGACAAGCACCTCTGATGTACACAGTAGATATTGGTCATAATGTGATAAGGCGTCATGCGGATCAACTGGTAGAGTCGAGAGCAAGGGTCGAACCCATGGTTGTGACAGAGACAACTGTGGAAGACGTTAATGAACCTGAAGCATCTACCTCAGCAGGGAATGTACTTGATGATGATGATGACACCCAATACATTGGAAACCAAATAGAGGAGGCACCTCAACAACAAGAATCAGAGACTACTGAGAGGCGTTATCCAAGCCGCATCAGAAAGCCTCCTGAGAGACTGAACCTTTGAACTGTTACACCTGAAGTTATATATGTATATATGTTATTATGTTATGTTAAATGGGGATATGACTGTTAAGCTAAAAAGGGAGGATTGTGGTGTATGTAACCTGTTCCACCTTAAGAGAACTTAAGCCTGTTCCACCTTAAGAGATGTACTACTTTCTCTGGCTGCTGTATACGTAATACCGGTGGTGACCACACCGGTATATAAGCACTGTGTAGTAATATTGTATTCAGTATAGTCCCTACCTCCAACCAGTAAAGACCTGTTGAATTTACTCTTGTAGTCTGTGTAGTAATTATCACTATAACACACAGACTTAACACCCATGGTGCAGGGTGCCATTAACTGCATGCATATTGCCTTGTGTGTGTCTCGTGAACTCTGCCATTTTCAAAAACCGGAAGGGTTCTTCCCTCAATATGCAGCTGGTGTGCGACCACAGGCAGCACATTATGGAAGTGAATGCCCGTTATCCTGGCAGCAGTCACGATTCTTTCATTCTGTGGCAGGCCTCTATGCCACATGTATTTGACCTATCAGGGCAAGTCAAAGGCTGGCTACTGGGCTACGAACGTTATCCATTCGTGACATGGCTCATGACTCTGGTCCAGAACCCAAGTAAACGTGCACTATAAGAGGCCTAAAATGAGAGCCATGTTGGCACAAGGAACATTATAGAGCACACCACCAGCGTCCTCAAGCAACGTTTCCGCTGCCTGGATCACGCTGGAGGATCCCTGCAGTACTCAGCTGAGCAGGTGTCAAGATTTGTGATGGAATGCTTCATGCTACACAACCTCATCCTTAGGTGGTGGCAAGGGCTGTTCCTTCATATCAGGCGAGAAGCTGACGAGCAGGAGCAAGTCGAGGAAGACCAAGAGGAAGGAAGGATACACCATAAACCGCAGCTTTCCACCCAGGCTCTACATGATGAAATAATTAATGAACGATACCAGTAACCACAACCACGCCTCCCCATTCACCAACAGTCCCATGCTCCTTACCTTTCCTCTATCACTGACCATCACATTGTCCTCTTTCCAACAACACAAAAATAAAAACCAGCAGAAAATGCGCATTCCAATCCAATATTATCAATTCAATCATTACATGAAGCATACAAAAATAAATTAATCACCCTTAGTGCCTGTCTTCCATGTGCTTTTGCCTATCCTAGTGCTTCTATGAGGTGCTTCCTCTGGCTGCAGCATGGGTGGTGGAAGGTTGCTGACCTCCAATTGAGGACACTGCAGATGACTTTGGAGGGTAACCTCGAGCAGCTCCGGGCCTAGAAGGTCCGGCTTCAGACTGCACCATCTCGGCCTGGGCTGCTGCAGCCTGGGCTGACAGGCAACAGCAATGGCACTGGTGGAGTGGAGGGGTGGGAGGAGGAATGCTGTCATCCTGAGAAAGGATAGCAGGTACGTGCTCCATGGAGCCACTGCCACTCTCCTGGGGCAGCACCTCAGCAATCCTATTGATCTGTTGGAGAAAAGATTGATGGACTGCTGTGATGCCCTGGAAGCCCCTTTGAACAGTGGTATCCAGAAACACTATGGCAGCAGTCTGAGCTTACAAGACAGCAAACTGAGCTTCCACTACAACACTCAAACGTTTGGAAGTTGTTTTTGCTGCAATGCAAGCTGTGACATCGGCCATCAGCCACTGCATCATGGTGGATTCTACAGGTGCGCTGATGGAGGTGACCACCCGTTCCACGTTGGAAAGGAAGGGCTAAAAGCTCTGTGCTAGGCCCTGTTCCAAGTTGGTGCTGGACTCCTCCATGCTCCTTGACATTGTGCGCAGGCTTTCTGGCAGGCTTTTCAGTGGACCAAGCATTTGGTTATGTACATTCATCAGCCTTGTTCTGTAGCCTGGTCCATCATAGTCCTCATCCGACTCCTCTGCAGCAGAACTAGTGTCCAACATCACCCTCCAGCGAACTGGCACCTGCGCTATCCTTTCCCCCACACCCGGGCTCCTACGCACTTGTGCCCGGAGTCTCACCAAATGCAGATCCCTCCTTTATCCTACCCTGTAAAATATAGACAGCCTTAGTATCTGAGCTGGTGGCTGCGACTCCAAGATCCAGTGTTGGTGTCTCATCATTTTCACTGTCTTCTTCCTCTTCCTCCTCTGAATGGGAAGGTTCCAGGTCTTGGGTATCTGAAATGAAAAAGGGACAAGGGTTGGGTTGTGGTGAGGGGAGAGGAGAAAGTAAAAAGTGCATGCTTGCACCATCTGCAGCTTGTGAGTCAGAAGAGATTGTGGGATAAGGGAGAAGTGGGAAGAGAGGAGGATTAGGTATGAAGATACCCTCATCATCGATCCCTCCATTCCTGCCAATGGCCACAGCCTCATGGATGCCCCTTCCCATGATGGCCAGCACTGTCTCCTCCATGAATGTTAAAACATGCAGGCCTGCTTGTCCTCCTCCAGTTCTTTCCAGCTGCCTCCTGTTATGTGCCACCTTCTCCTGCAAGAAAGAGTGAAGTGTGTCAGTGAGTGTCCTGCAAAATGTTTGGATGATGTGGCTGTCATGGTTGAATAGTTGCCAGTGTGTGTGAACTGGGTGTTGTGGGTGCGAGGCTTGCAACAGTGCCAATTGCGTGAGGGTGAGATAAAGCTTATGAATTGAAGGGTTGAGTACTGATTCTTAGAAATTGTTGGTAGGTGGGTGATGGGGTGTAGTGAATTGAGCAGTGGATGAGGCCAGTGGTGCAGTTGGTAGGATATGCCATTTGAAGATGAACTCACTCACCTTGATAACTCGTGTCAGATTGTTATATGTTTTCCTGCATTGCATTCATGTTCTTGGGTCAACACTCAGTCATAGAGTCATAGAGTTATACAGCACGGATAGAGGCCCTTCGGCCCATCGTGTCCGCGCCGGCCATCACGCCCTGTCTAATCTAATCCCATATTCCAGCATTTGGTCCGTAGCCTTGTATGCTATGGCATTTCAAGTGCTCATCCAAATGCGTCTTGAATGTTGTGAGGGTTCCAGCCTCCACAACCCTTCCGGGCAGTGAGTTCCAGACTCCAACCACCCTCTGGGTGAAAAAGTTCTTTCTCAAATCCCCTCTAAACCTCCCGCCCTTTACCTTGAATCTGTGCCCCCTAGTTATTGATCCTTCTACTAAGGGAAAAAGCTCCTTAGTATCCATCCTATCTATGCCCCTCATAATTTTGTACACCTCAATCATGTCCCCCCTCAGCCTCCTCTGCTCCAAGGAAAACAAACCCAATCTGCCCAGCCTCTCTTCATAGCTGAAGCGTTCCAGCCCTGGTAGCATCCTGGTGAATCTCCTCTGCACCCTCTCCAAAGCTATCACATCCTTCCTGTAGTGTGGCAACCAGAACTGCACACAGTATTCCAGCTGTGGCCTAACCAGTGTTTTATACAGCTCCATCATAACCTCCTTGCTCTTATATTCTATGCCTCGGCTAATGAAGGCAAGTATCCCATATGCCTTTTTTTACCACCTTATCCACCTGTTCCGCCGCCTTCAGGGATCTGTGCACTTGCACACCCAGATCCCTCTGACCCTCCGTCTTGCCTAGGGTCTTACCATTCATTGTGTATTCCCTTGCCTTGTTAGTCCCCCCAAAGTGCATCACCTCGCACTTTTCCGGGTTAAATTCCATTTGCCACTGTTCCGCCCATCTGACCAACCCATCGGTATCGTCCTGCAGACTGAGACTACCCTCCTCGCTATTTACCACCCTACCAATTTTTGTATCATCCGCGAACTTACTGATCATACCTTTTACATTCATATCCAAGTCATTAATATAGACCACAAACAGCAAGGGACCCAGCACCAATCCCTGTGGTACCCCACTGGCCACAGGCTTCCAGTCACAAAAACAACCTTCGACCATCACCCTCTGCCTTCTGCCACTAAGCCAGTTTTGTATCCAACGTGCCAAGGCACCCTGGATTCCATACTCCTGGTATTGACCTCCGCTGCTACTTCTTCCCACTGCCTCCTGAGCATATTTCCCCACTGCGGATACAGAACAGCTCTCTTTTCCATGTCTTGCACCAAGACCTCCTGTGCATGGTCAGGAAACCTTGGTGCTCACTCTTATGTTCAGCCATTGCTCAAAGTATCACAGCACAGATTCAGTTTTCAAATGACTCCCACCACTTCTTGCAGCCACAATGCACCTCCCCTTTAAGAGATGCAGGCTGCCTTTAAGTAGCGCTAGCCACTGACGATATCAGGTCCCCTGCTAATGTGTGCAGTCAATGATCAGTGCAAGTAGTGCTGGCTGCATGCAGAAATCATTTATAACAGCAGGCAGCACCAATTTATCATGCTGCCTGCAATGCAATGAATGGGCCCATGTTAATCACGTACTATGATCCCCACGCTCGTTTTGACGGGACTAGCCAATGTATTTAATTTCAGACTTTACAATAGAAATGTTTATTCTCATTGAGATGGGATATTTACAAGTTGGACGCTAAAAATAAATCTGATTGCTATCCGTCTTTTTGTTAGTAAATTACATTTTTGAAAGGAAAAAAGTGCTCTCTTTCCCTAATGGGTTTCTTTTTAAACTAAATCACAAATACAACAATTTTAAAGTGTATTTTTATACCACACAAATATAGTTAAAAATGAACAGGAAGAACTAAAGGTTGGGAACTTGATAAGTGGGACTTATTTTGCAGTGGGTGGCCCAGAAGGAGATGGAAATGCTGGATGTTTCTTCATCTATATTTGGTTTTCCTGCATGGTCAGATCCATGAGAGATGGAAGATGGACTCATGGAGGAACCCTCACTCTGTCTCAGTAAAGTCAACTGCAGGTCAACAGTCAGGAGGAATAATAACTGGCTTTGCAGATTGCAGAACAATGAGCACAATTTGCTCAATAGGCTATCATCTGCCACATGAGCTGTGTTGTTTCCACTATTAGTCACATAGCTTCCTGCTCCTATCTGAAATTTGTTTCTTCCATCTAAAGACTTTTCAGATGGTGATAGTTTGGATATTGAATCATGTCAGAACCACAGAAGTCAACAGCAGCCGCCAGCACTAGAGGAGATGATGGTTGAATGCTGAAGAGGAGAGTGAGAAAATCATAAATCATACAGATCACAATCTGAATTCTCAGATTTACAAGGCACCCTGAAACATAAGAACATAAAAGTATGGAACAAGAAAAGGTCATGTGGTCCATCAAAGTCACCTCTCACAGCAGGCCATGTACAAATTGAACCATCCTGGATTCTCTCCAATAACCAGAGGTAAGCCAAGAAAGTAAAACTGAAATTATCGTTGATACCTGAAGGCAATTAAGCAACAACGCCAGGAAATCAAAATTGCAACCTGACCAGTTGCATTCAATGGATCAGGCCTGTTCACCTTTCTGGGGCAGTGGCCAGGTCCGTGTGGTAAGTATAATTAAATAGCTTTTGAACCAGGCAAATTCATGATTAATATCATGCTCAGCTCCCAATCTATTTTGTATTTCTTGAGTTCCTGGACTATGCCATTATCAACTCCTTCAATTCTGTCCCTCTCTCTTCACTTCTTTCTCTCTCTGCATTATCTCTGATTCTGTAAACAATGTGCCATTTGTCACCATCCATGTAAGTCAAATTATGTCACTCCAAACTCCTGGGGCAGATCCAATGCTCATGATGTGCAGCAATATTTTTTAAGTGAGGAGCTGCTTTGTGGGCTGCTGGACATCCCTACCAAAGATAACACTTCCATGTTTCCAGCAGTACTAAAACAATAGGATGGCTTTTAACTTGGAGCGGGCTTCTGGTGGGAAACCGCTCCGGCAAGTTAATTTCCAGCTGGAAGAGGCAGCAGGAGGCTACAGCAATGTTAATTGCTGGGCCTCATTTGAATGCTGCAGGTTCACTTCCCATCTGGAACAGACAGGAAGAGAGCACAGAGTGGCTGCTGGCAGGTAAAGATTGGGTGGCCCTGGCCACCCGCTTGCTTCTGGGTAAGTGGCAGAAAAGGATTTTCAGGAGGGTCTTGTGGCAGCGAAAGGGAGCAGTCCAGGGCAGGGGAGGCTGCGACTTTCCTTGTGGGTCCCAGAGGGGCTCTCCTGCTTCTTCTGGTCCCACAAAGGAAAGTTTTAGACTTGCCAGAAGGGCCTCTTCTGTCTGCAGATCTGCTTCTGTATAGTGGAAAAGCTGTTGCGGTTTCCCCGCCCAGGCCCCAGTTAAAAATGGATTGAACATAAGAATTAGGGGCAGGAGAAGGCTTAATGGCCCCTTGAGCCTGGTCCGCCATTCAATAAGGTCATGGCTGATCTTCAACCTCAACTCCACTTTCCCGCCCGATCCCCATATCCCTTGATTCCCCATGAGACCAAAAAACTATCTCCGCTTTGAATATACTCAATGACTCAGCATCCACAGCGCTCTGGGGCAGAGAATTCCAGAGATTCACAACCCTCTGAGTGTCAGCTGTGGCTTGGTAGTGTCAGCTGTGGCTCAGTTGATAGCACCCTTGCCTCTGGGTTAGAAGGGTTGTGGATTCAAGTCCCACTCTATGAAACTTGAGCACAGAAATCTAGGCTGGCACTCCAGTGCAGTACTGAGGGAGTGCTGCACTGTCAGAGGAGCTGTCTTTCGGATGAGATGTTAAACCAAGGTCCATCTGCTCTCTAAGGTGGATGTAAAAGATCCCATTGCACTATTTCGAAGAAGAGCAAGGGAGTTATCCCCGGTCTCCTGGCCAATATTTATCCCTCAATCAGCATCACTAAAATAGACTATCTGGTCATTATCCCATTGCTGTTTGTGGGAGCTTGCTGTGCGCAAACTGGCTGCAGTTTTTCCTACATTACAACAGTGACTACATTTCAAAAGTACTTCATTGGCTGTAATGCACTTTGGGATGTCCGGTGGTCGTGAAAAGCGCTATATAAATGCAAGTCTTTTTTTTTGAAGAAATTCCTCCTCATCTCAGTTTTAAATGGCCGACCCCTTATCCTGAGACTATGCCCCCTAGTTCTAGACTCTCCAGTCAGGGGAAACAACCTCTCAGCATCAACTCTGTTAATCCCCATAGAATCTTATATGTTTCAATGAGATCACCTCTCATTCTTCTAAACTCCAGCGTGTAGGCCCAATCTACTCAATAGCTCCTCATAGGACAACCTTCTCATCCCAGGGATCAATCTAGTGAACCTTCGTTGCACCACTTCTAAGGCAAGTACGTCCTTCCTCAGATAAGGAGACCAAAACTGTGCACAGTACTCCAGGTGTGGTCTCACCAAGGCTCTGTACAATTGTAGTAAGACTCCCTTACTCTTGCACTCCAACCTCCTTGCAATAAAGGCCAACATGCCATTTGCCATCCTAATTACTTGCTGTACCTGCATGCTAACTCTGTGTTTCCTGTATGAGGACACCTAAATCTCTCTGAACATCAACATTTAATAGTTTCTCACCTTTTAAAAAATATTCTGTTTTTCTATTCTTACTACCATTTCCCCACATTATGCTCCATCTGCCACTTATTACCCACTCACTTAACTTGACTATATCCCTTTGCAGGCTCTTTGTGTCCTCCACACAGCTTACTTTCCCACTTAGCTTTGTATCGTTAGCAAACTTGGATACATTTCACTCAGTCACTTCATCTAAGTCATTAATATAGATTGTAAATAGCTGAGGCCCAAGCACTGATCCTTATGGCACCCCAGTAGTTATAGCCTGCCAACCGGAAAATGACCCGTTTATCCCTGCTCTCTGTTTTCTGTCCGTTAACCAATCCTCTATCCATGCTAATATATTACCCCTAACCCCATGAGTTCTTATCTTGCGTAGCAACCTTTTATGTGGCACCTTATCGAATGCCTTTTGGAAATCTAAATATACTACATCCACTTTATCTACCCTACTAGTTACATCTTCAAAAAAACTCTAATAAATTTGTTAAACACGATTTCCCTTTCATAAAATCATGTGGACTCTGCCTAAGCATATTATGATTTTCTAATTTGGCTGTGGCCATTACATCCGTGCCTGATTCTGTCTTGTCATATGAACACACAAAAAGGACTTAAAAGATCAATGGAGAAACCTTACAGCACCATTCACTCACTCGCAACAATTCTGTCTCCTGGGAGAGGCCAAAATAGTGATAAATTTGCAGCTGGTTCAGGGAAATTCTTCTCTAGTTCCTTATGTAATCAAGCAAGCTCCAGGTGACTAGTTGCCCATGATTCAGCCCAGTCTGGACCAGTAAACAACTTACCCCTGTACATGAAAATGGCCTCTCAATGCAGGAAGTTGTAACGTTCCCTTTTAAAGGACTTCAGCGACCCCCAGTTTTCCAGGTGGTCATGATTCTCAGCAAAAATGGCAGCCTTGACATGTCTTGTCATCCATTTTCAGCAGATGTTTTCTGAGGAGCAACTAAGTTCAAATTAAGGCCAGAGTTATACCCTTTCTTAGCTGTGGGGCGCTGAAATTCGAATGCACTGCACCAATTTTACAGATCGAGAATGGGCTCCGAAGGATCTACTATGGAGGGAGGGGGGGGAGGGGCGGTCTGCATGTGCCCACCCACCATATAAAATTGGGCTGCTCCATAGGCATACCGGATTAAAAAAACATGGATATTGTGTCTGGATCTCTTGCAGCAATTTTTCATCTTTCAATGTTTCTGGCTGTCTGCAGCCAAAGTGCATCTCCCCTTTAAGAGGTGTTGGCTGCCTTCAAAGATGCCTGATTTCCTGCCCTTCAAAGTAGGTGCATGCGATAATGAGGTCCCAGCACAAATCCTGCGTAGTCCCCGTGCCATTGAGAACAAGCATTCAGCGCGCACTCCACCAAAATAGGTACGATCGAATTTCTAGGTCTTTGGGCTAGAAATTCATTATAGCCCAGGAATGGGCTGTATCATTAGAAAAGTTGGAGAATTAGCGCCAGGCGCTAATGCTTTAGACTGCATGCAAAATTCAGGCTCACTGCTCAAAGAAATGATTGGAGCGCTAATTCAAGTCTTTAAGCCCAAGCTCATTGGCGTTACACTCAAAGGGTGGACCAACATCAGGTGCAGTCTAATTGCAAGTCATGATTGCCACAAGTTTTTTTCAGTTCTTAAAGAGGAGATTCATTGATACTGCAGAACCTCATTCTCAGCATTGCTGGCTGGCCAGCTGCCTCAGCAAGCAGTAGCAGGTCAAGGAGAAGGAACCGGAGGACCGAAGCAGCTGTACTCATGGCAGATCCATGCCCCAGGGAGAGAGCCCACAGATTCTGCGATCAAGTATTGGAGGCATTGGTGTTTGCTGTGGAGAGATGGAGGACAGCGCTCTACCCGGCATGTGGCAGGAGACCCTTGCTGCAAGTCTTCTGCACCATGTGGAGGGAGGTAGCGCAGCACGTCTTGGGCAGCACTGTGGTCCCCAGGACCTACACACGGTGCAGGAAGAAATTTAATGACCTCACTCGGGTGGTCAAGGTGAGTCAAGGCTTCAACAAATGCTACATACCACCATCTGTACCACAATTTTCACACTGCCCAAAGCACCACACCCCCAGCACTCACCCACCAACAATCTCCACCTACCAACACTCACACCCACATCTCACATCTTGCACACAATATTCAACTATGGCAGGCACATCACCCAAACACATTGCTCCACACTCACTCACACACTTTCCTTTCTCTTGCAGGCCAAGGTGGCCCACAACAGGAGCAAGCAGGAGCGCACAGGCGGGGGTCAAGCTGACACCCAACCACTGTCTGCGCTGGAAAATAAGAGTGCTGCAGATTATTGGGTGGCAGGTGGTGGGCACCATAGCCATTGGTGACATTGACCTCCTTGGAGACAACAACGGTATGTTTATCCCTACACCTTCTCACATCCCACTTCCCCCTCACCCCACAAGCGTTTTGCACTTTCCAGCTAATCATGCTGCATGCATGCATTTCTCCCTTCCTGGCCCCTCCCCTCACCTAAACCCAACTCTTGTGCCTTTATGCTTTCAGATAATGAGCAAACACCTGAGCAGCCTGTCCCTGAAGGCACCGTAGAGAGCGAGGTGGGAGAAGAGGAGGAGGAAGAACACACCGCATCACTGCATCTCTCGCTCGCAGGCACCAGCTCAGATACTGGCACTACGTGTTCTTTAGAGGCTAGTATAGTAGCAGGATCTGCACAGGGCGAGGCACCGGGGATGAGTGGGCTGCAGCAAGGCCAGGGGGAAAGGGGAGCTTGAGGGCCAGCACCCCGGAGGGCGGGTTCGCGCGTGAGTTCTGCTGCACAGGACTCAGATAAGGACTTCAATGGGGAGGCCTTTAGAAGAAGGGTGATGGGCATGCACACGATAGGTGCAATGGCAAGGGTGCCCGAGAGCCTCTCAGCAATGATAAGAAGTGTCCTCATCCTCCAACATTCCACAAGGCTCTGCGCACACCATAGAGACCATCATTCCCAGTCTGCAAAGGATGGTAGACTCCTGGAGAGACCGTGGTGACTCAGACCTGATGCTGTGTGTGATGGGCGATCTGGCAGCGTCCATTGCAGCACAGGCAGAAGCAACGCAATGTCTTAGTGCTGAAATGGAGTCTATACTTGGTGGCATCCAATCTCAGACTGCTCTCATGCAGTCTCAGCTTGATGCCTCGCAAGCTCTGACTGCTGACATTGTGGCTGGGTCAACCACCGTCGACTGGGGCTTTCACAGTGTTGCAGCAGGCCAGCAATCTGTGCTTCAACAGATTGCTAGGGATGCTGAGGTGCAGCCCTGGGGGAGTGGCAGTGGGTCAGTGGAGCAGGAACCTGCTGTCCTCTTTCAGGATGACAGCATTCCTGCTCCCACCACTGCCATTCTGCCATTGCCCTTGTTGCTGCCTGTCATCCAACCAGCTCAGACTGCTGCCACCCATGGTGAGGGTGCAGTCTTCAGCCGGGCCTTCCAGGCCCAGAGCTGGTCGAGTGCCTCCTGCATGGCCATCTGAAGTCTCCCGCACAGACACTCAGCAACCTTCCACCAATCCTGCTGCAGCCACTGGGCCAACATTTTGTAGGAGCACTAGAGTAGGCAAAGGCACAGTAATGAGAGGCACTAAGGGATTGCACAAGGGTGAATAGTTAATATTTTTGTTGTAAATATGTGTTCACTGATTTTTGATAAATTTATTAATTCAGTTTGGATTCTTTTGTGGTGTGTCTCATTTCAGCTTTGCGCTGTGATATGGCCTGCGACAGGGATGGATTGGTGGCTATGCGGGGAGCAATGGGGATCTGGGGTTTAATTCATTGGAACCGCAGTCTTCTGGGGCGGTCACAGACCACCCTTCCGGAAGGCCGATTGAATGGCTGCCTCCTCCCTCGCTCCTGTTCCTCGTCCTCCTCATTGTCCTCGTCTTCCTCCTCATCCTCCTCCTCCTCTTCCTCTCCCTCTTCCTCCTCCTCAGGTGGTCCTGCAATCCCTGGTGGCAAGGTCTGGGCCCTCATGTGGAGCATTCAGTAGATCACCACGAAATGGGACACCCACTCAGCCAAGTACTGGAGGGCTCCTCCCGACTGGTCAAGGCAGCGGAACCTTTGCTTCAGCAGGCCGATAGTCTGCTCAATGATGTTCCTGGTGGCAGCATGGCTCTCATTATATAAGTGCTGGGCAGGAGTTTTGGAGTTGCGGAGGGGAGTCATGAGCCAGGTGGAGAGCGGATAGCCCTTGTCTCCGACCAGCCAACCGCAAGCTTGACGTGGTGGCTGGAAGAGTGCTGGCACAGAATGAAGGCATTGTGGCTGCTGCCAGGATAGCGGGCATTGACATTGAGGATTAACTGTGTGTGGTCGCATACCAACTGCATATTAAGTGAGTGGTAGCCTTTGCGGTTACGGAAGATCTCAGGATTCTTATGCAGTGCCCGCAAATCCACGTGGGTACAGTCAATGGTGCCCTGCACCATGGGGAATCCGGCTATCCTGGAAAAGCCACATGCACGCTCGTCCTGCTTCTCTCTGGTGATGGGGAAACATAGAAACAGAGAAACATAGAAGATAGGAGCAGGAGTAGGCCATTCGGCCCCTCGAGCCTGTTCCGCCATTTAATGAGATCATGGCTGATCATCCAAATTCAGTATCCTGTCCCTGCTTTCTCCCCATATCCCTTGATCCCTTTAGCCTTAAGAAATATGTTTTAACTCCTTCTTGAATATATTTAATAAGTTGGCCTCAACTGCCTTCTGTGGTAGAGAATTCCACAGGTTCTGTGGTAGAGAATTCCACAGGTTCACCTCTCTTTGGTAAAGAAATTCCTTCTCATCTCAGTCCTAAATGGCTTACCCCTTATCCTTAGACTGTGACCCCTGGTTCTGGACTCCCCCGCCAACGGGAACATCCTTCCTGCACCTAGTCTGTCTAGTCCTGTTAGAATTTTATAAGTTTCAATGAGATGCCCTCTCATTCTTCTAAACTCGAGCGAATATAAGCCTAATCGACCCAATCTCTCTTCATATGTCATTCCTGCCATCCCAGGCATCAGTCTGGTGAATCTTCGCTGCACTCCCTCCATGGCAAGAACATCCTTTCTCAGATAAGGCGACCAAAACTGCACACAATACTCAAGGTGTGGTCTCACCAAGGCCCTGTACAACTGCAGCAAGACATCCTTGCTCCTGTACTCAAATCCTCTCGCTATGAAGGCCAACATACCATTTTCCTTCTTAACTGCCTGCTGCACTTGCATGCTTACCTTCAGCGACTGGTGCACAAGGACACCCAGGTCTCGTTGCACTTCCCCTTTTCCCAATCTATTGCTGTTCAGATAATAATCTGTCTTCCTGTTTTTGCCACCAAAGTGGATAACCTCGCATTTATCCACATTATACTGCATCTGCCATGCATCTGCCCAAACACCCAACCTGTCCAAATCATACTGGAGTTTCTCTACATCCTCCTCACAGCACACACGCCCACCCAGCTTTGTGTCGTCCGCAAACTTGGAGATATTACATCTAGTTCCCTTGTCTAGATCATTAATATATATTGTGAATAACTGGGGTCCTAGCACCGATCCCTGCGGTACCCCACTAGTCACTGCCTGCCAGTCAGAAAAAGACCCGTTTATTCCAACTCTTTGCTTCCTGTCTGCCAACCAGTTCTCTATCCAAGTCAGTACCTTACACCCAATCCCATGTGCTTTAACCTTGCATGCCAATCTCTTATGCGGGACCTTATCGAAATCCTTCTGAAAGTCCAAATACACCACATCCACTGGTTCTCCCTGATCTATTCTATCAGTTACATCCTCAAAAAATTCCAGTAGATTAGTCAAGCATTACCTTTTGTAAATCCATGTTGACTTTGTCCGATCCTGTCACTGTTTTCCAAGTGCTCTGCTATTACATCTTCTATAATGGACTCTAGCATTTTCCCCACTGCCGATGTCAGGCTTACCGGTCTATAATTCCTTGTTTTCTCTCTACCACCTTTTTTAAATAGTGGGGTTACATTAGCTACCCTCCAATCCATGGGAACTGTCCCAGAATTTATCGAATTTTGGAAGATGACCAGCAATGCATCTATTATTTCTAGGACCACTTCCTTAAGTACCCTAGCGTCGGCGGGTGTTTCAGCGGCAGAGCGGGGCTACAAAAGGCTCCCGAGACCCAGGTAAGGCCAAAGAGCGTCGGCGGGTGTTTCAGCGGCACAGCGGGGCTACAAAAGGCTCCTGAGACCCAGGTAAGGCCTCAGAGCGTCGGCGGGTGTTTCAGCAGCAGAGCGGGGCTACAAAAGGCTCCCGAGACCCAGGTAAGGCCTCAGAGCGTCGGCGGGTGTTTCAGCGGCAGAGTGGGGCTGCAAAAGGCTCCCGAGACCCAGGTAAGGCCTCAGAGCGTCGGCGGGTGTTTCAGCGGCAGAGTGGAACTACAAAAGGCTCCCGAGACCCAGGTAAGACCTCAGAGCGTCGGCGGGTGTTTCAGCGGCAGAGCGGGGCTACAAAAGGCTCCCGAGACCCAGGTAAGGCCTCAGAGCGTCAGCGGGTGTTTCAGCGGCAGAGCGGGGCTACAAAAGGCTCCCGAGACCCAGGTAAGACCTCAGAGCATCGGCGGGTGTTTCAGCGGCAGAGCGGGGCTACAAAAGGCTCCCGAGACCCAGGTAAGGCCTACCAGTCTCCGAACTCGGAACACAGAGGGAAGGAGAGAGGTAAAAAGAAATCGAAGTGTGATGTCACCAGAAAGCAGGTAAGTGATTGGTTGGTGAGTATTTGTCTCTTTTTAAGCTTAAACTCTGGTTTATAGTTTCTAAGGTGTGATATTCATCATCTAGAATCGGGGCAGTGGGTATTTAAAAATAATATTAATAAATTTAATTAATTACATAGAATGGGAGAGCAGGTGATGTGTTGCTGCTGCAATATGTAGGAGCTGGTGGACACCATTGATGCTCACGGTGATCACATTTGCAGTAAGTGTTGGCTGCTCGAGGAATTCCGGCTCCGTGTTGATGAGCTGGAGTCCGAGCTTCAAACACTGAGACACATCTGGGAGGGGGAGAGTTACCTGGACTCTGTGTTCCAGGAAGTAGTCACACCAATTAGATTAATTAATTCAGATGTAGTCTGTGGCCAGGGTCAGGATGGTGTGACTAGAAGTGAGGCAGGTACAGGGATCCAGGAGGTAGTGTTGGAGGAGCCGCAGCCCTTGCTCTTGTCCAACAGGTTTACATAAGAACATAAGAAATAGGAGCAGGAGTAGGCCAATCGACCCCTCGAGCCTGCTCCACCATTCAATAAGATCATGGCTGATCTGATCCTAACCTCAAATCTTCTATCACTCTGCATCCACCCAAACCCATGTGATCTCCCGGGAGAGGCGAAAAACCAGATAAAGACCCAATGGCCAATTTGGGAGAAAAAAATCTGGGAAATTCCTCTCCGACCCATCTAGGCGATCGAAATTCTTCCAGGAGATCACTCTGTCCCTATATTTTCTACAGTACTTACCTTCTGTAAAGGCGATCTCCACCCCAGCCAGGAACAGGAATAAAACCATCTCCTGAAATTTAACACAGAATTAGAACACAGTAGGAGCAGAACCAGGCTACACGGCCCCTGGGCCCACTCCACTACCCACAGGGCCATGACCATTCCGAACCTAGACTCATGTCCAATTTCCTGCCCGCTCCCCATAACCCTTAATTCCTTTTACTTCTAGGAAACTATCTATTTCTGTTTTAAATTTATTTAATGATGTAGCTTCCATAGCTTTCTGGGGCAGCAAATTCCACAAACCTACCACCCTCTGAGTGGAGAAGTTTCTCCTCATCTCAGTTTTGAAAGAGCAGCCCCTTATTCTAAGATTATGCCCCCTAGTTCTAGTTTCACCCTTCATTGGGAAGATCCTCACCGCATCCACCCGATCAAGCCCCTTCACAATCTTATATCTTTCAATAAGATCGCCTCTCATTCTTCTGAACTCCAATGAGTAGAGTCCCAATCTACTCAACCTCTCCTCATATGACCACCCCCTCATCCCCGGGATTAACCGAGTGAACCTTCTTTGTACTGACTCGAGAGCAAGTATGTCTTTTCTTAAGTATGGACACCAAAACTGTATGCAGTATTCCAGGTGCGGTCTCACCAATACCTTGTACAACTGCAGCAATACCTCCCTGTTTTTATATTCCATCCCCCTAGCAATAAAAGCCAACATTCCATTGGCCTTCTTGATCACTTGCTGCACCTGCATACTAACTTTTTGAGTTTCATGCACCAGGACCCCCAGATCCCTTTGTACTACAGTACTTTCCAGTTTCTTGCCATTAAGATAATAACTTGCTCTATGATTTTTCCTGCCAAAGTGCATAACCTCACACTTTCCAGTATTGTATTCCATCTGCCAAATCTCTGCCCACTTACTTAGCCTGTCTATGTCCCCTTGCAGGTTTTTTATGTCCTCCTCACTCACTACTTTCCCTCCCATCTTAGTATCATCTGCAAACTTTGATATGTTACACTCGGTCCCCTCCTCCAAATCGTTAATATAGATTGTAAAGAGTTGGGGAACCAGCACTGACCCCTGTGGAACACCACTAGTTACTGATTGCCAGTCCGAGAATGAACCATTTATCCCAACTCTCTGCCTTCTGTTAGATAGCCAATCCTCTATCCATGCCAGAATATTACCCCCAATCCCATGATTTTTTATCTTAAGCAATAATCTTTTGTGTGGCACCTTGTCAAATGCCTTTTGGAAGTCTAAATACACTACGTCCACTGGTTCCCCTTTATCCACCCTATATGTTACTTCCTCAAAGAACTCCAGCAAATTTGTCAAACATGACTTCCCCTTCATAAAATCATGCTGACTTTGTCCTATTAAATTATGATTATCCAAATGTCCTGTTACTGTCTCCTTAATAATGGACTCCAATAGATGTTAGGCTAACCGGCCTATAGTTTCCAGCCTTCTGTCTACTGCCCTTTTTAAATAAGGGTGTTACATTAGCAGTTTTCCAGTCTGCCGGGACCTTTGTTGAGTCCAGGGAGTTTTGGAAAATTATTACCAATGCATCCACAATCCCTACCGCCACTTCCCTCAAGACCCTAGGATGTAAGCCATCAGGTCCAGGTGATTTATCCGCCTTGAGTCCCATTATTTTACTGAGTACCACTTCCTTAGTGATTTTGATCGTGTTTAGCTCCTCCCCCCCATAGCCCCCTGTTTGTCCAGTGTTGGGATATTCTTAGTGTCTTCTACTGTAAAGACTGATACAAAATATTCATTCAGTGTTTTTGCCATCTCCATGTTTCCCACCATTAATTTCCCGGTCTCATCCTCTAAGGGACCAACATTTACTTTAGCCACCCTTTTTCTTTTTATATAACTATAGAAACTTTTAGGCCTAGAAATTCAGTTGCGTTTGCGTCCACTTATTGGCTATAAAGTGGTCTGCGCCGGAAGTTTATTAGCGCCCGAAATTGAGTTGGTCCCTAACATCGGCGTTAGCCGGTAGCGCTGCGCCAGCACCGATGACGTCATCGGTGTGCGCAGCGCCCCGGTTCCAATGGTAATCCGTCCCGATGGCCAAATTCAGTTGCGGCCGCCTCGCCCGTCGCGGCCGCAAACAGCGTTTGCAAAACGGTGCCTTACAGCTCCGAAAGGCCGGCGCATAAAGGTGGAGGGGCGGCCGGCCGCTTTCCCGGCGGCCGCCTGGCTGCACCTCCCTCCCCGGACTCCTGCACCACCCCCCCGCGGCATTGGTGTGTGACTCCCGCGAGCCCGGCACTTCTCCGTGGTGCCGGGCTCATTTGACGGGGGAATCCAGCGGCGATCTCACGGCTGCAGGCAGCTCCTCCTTAAGAGAAGGAGGAGGCCTGCAGTACCCCAGCCTGCCGCACCGCATCGGTTGCCGCAGCGGCAGCTGGGCACCGGGAACTGACATTCTTCGCCCCAAACGAGGCGGCCAAACCCTCCAATAGCGCCCGCCTCCGTCTTGGGGCGGCGCTACTGAATTTCAGGCGGGCGCTAGGGGAATCCGGCCCAGCGCTAAATTTCGGGCACTAAAGACCTGGCGCGGCGATACCGAATTTTTAGCCCTTACTGTCTGTTTTTATATTTTTTGCTAATTTACTTTCATAATCTATCTTCCCTTTCTTAATCAATCTTTTAGTTATTTTTTGCTGTCTTTTAAAGACTTCCCAATCTTCCATCCTCCCACTAGATTTGGCTACCTTATATGCCCTTGTTTTTAGTCGGATACTATCCTTAATTACTTTACTTAGCCACGGATGGCTATCTTTTCTTTTACACTCTTTTTTCCTCAGTGGAATATATATTTTTTGGAAGTTGTAAAATAACTCCTTAAATGTACACCACTGATCATGTACCGTCTTACCCTTTAATCTATTTTCCCAGTCCACTCTAATCAATTCCGCTCTCATACCTTCATAGTCTCCTTTATTCAAGCTCAGCACGCTTGTTTGAGATCCAACCTTCTCACCCTCTAATTGAATATGGAACTCAACCATGTTATGGTCACTCATTCCAAGGGGATCCTTTACTAGGACATTTTTAATTAATCCTGTCTCATTACACAGGACCAAATCTAAGGTTGCTTGCCCCCTGGTCGGTTCAGTTACAAGCTGCTCAAGAAACCCATCCCTAATACATTCAATGAACTCATCCTCAAGGCTGCTCTGCCCAATTTGATTTGTCCAGTTAATATGATAATTAAAATCCCCCATAATTATAGCTGTTCCCTTATTACAAGCCTCAACTATTTCCTGATTAATACTCCATCCAACAGAGTTGCAACTGTTCGGAGGCCTATAGACTACACCCACTAATGTTTTTTCCCCCTTATTATTCCTTATCTCCACCCAAACTGTTTCACTATCCTGCTCCTTTGACCCAATATCATTTCTCTGTATTATAGTGATTCCTTCCTTTATTAACATAGCCACCCCACCTCCTCTCTCTTCCTGCCTGTCCTTCCTGATTGTTAAATAACCTGGTATGTTTAATTCCCAGTCATGGTCACCCTGCAGCCATGTTTCTGTAATGGCCACAAGATCATACCCATATGTCGTTATTTGTGCCGTTAACTCATTCATTTTGTTACGAATGCTACGTGCATTCAGATAAAGAACTTTCAAATATGTTTTGTAACACTTAGTTCCTGTTTTTTCCCTTTTTAGTACTTTACTTTTTACTCCCTTCCTGACACATTCTGTTTTTTAATTCCCCCACTGCTACCTAAGTCTATGACCTTCTCTGTTGTCATTTCTATTATTTGCTCTCTAGAAACCTCCCCCCCACTAATTAGTTTAAAGCCCTCTCTACAGCCCTAGTTATATGATTCGCCAGGACTCTAGTCCCAGCACTGGCCAAGTGGAGTCCATCCCAACGGAACAGCTCCCTCCTGTCCCAGTATTGGTGCCAGTGTCCCAAGAAGCAAAACCCATTTCTCCCACACCAGTCTTTGAGCCACGCATTTAACTCTTTAATTTTATTTATCCTAGCCATATTCGCTCGTGGCTCAGGTAATAACCCAGAGATTATTACCCTTGAGGTTCTGTTTTTTAATTTGACCCCTAGCTGCTCATACTCCTTTAACAGGACCGTCTTCCTTGTCCTATCTACGTCATTTGTACCAACATGGACCACGACAACTGGCTCCTCCCTCTCCCACTCCAAGTTTCTTTCCAGCCCAGAAGAGATGTCCTTAACCCTGGCACCGGGCAGGCAACACAGCCTTCGGGACTCCCGCTCTCGGCTGCAGAGAAATCTATCTATCCCCCTAATAATACTATCCCCTACCACTACAACATTTCTTTTTACTCCCTCCACTTGAATGGCCCCCTGTACCACGGTGCTGTGGCCAGGTTGCTCATCCTCCCTGCAGTCCCCACTCCCGCCCTCACAGGGAGTAAGAACCTCGATCTTGCTGGACAAGAACAAGGGCTGCGTCTCCTTCAACACTACATCCTGGATCCCTGTACCTTCCTCACTCGTAGTCACACCGTCCTGTCCCTGACCATGGACTACATCTGCAGTAATTAACTTCATAGGTGTGACCATCTCCTGAAACATAGAGTCCAGGAACTTCTCCCCCTCCCTGATGTGTCGCAGTGTCTGAAGCTCGGTCTCAAGCTCCATAACATGGAACTTGAGTTCCTCTAGCAGCAAACACTTGTCGCAGAAGTAATCACCGTGAGCCTCAATGGGGTTCACCGGCTCCCACATCTCGCAACAGTAACACATCACCTGCTCCATTCTATATAAATAATTAAATTTCTTATTATTAGTTATGAAGACCCTGCCCAGATATAGATGATAATGTCACACCACTATTCAAAGGACTTACCAACTTAAAGGTATAAAAGAGAAGAGAAGGAAGAAAACCAACCAACCAGCTGATCACCAACCTCCTCCTTGAATACTGTCTGTGGGGCCTGTTTGGTTGACTCGCCTCGCTGCTCTGCCTCCGCAGTGCTGTCCAAGCCTGGGAGTGGGGAACAAAACAGAGCAAAAAACACCCTCACCACCCACTTATCCGAACTCTCCCACTTAGCAAAACTCCAGCACCACTCAATGCACAAAGCACTCCGTGCACTGCACTAGCCCCTCCCCTTTTATACCCGGATTCTACTTCCGGTTTAAACTGCCCAAGAGTTAAAAAAACCCTTAAAAAATTAAACTTACTTCAAATAATTGACTTCTTAACACACTAAAATTCACAAAATACACTTAAATGATTTTTCTCCCACTTAGCAAAACTCCAGCACCACTCAATGCACAAAGTTTGAGGCTCTTCCTCCCTGTGAGGATGGGAACGGGGACTGCAGGGAGGATGAGCAACCTGGCCACAGCACCGTGGAGCGGGGGGCCATTCAAGTGGGGGGAGTTAAAAGAAATGTTGTAGTGGTAGGGGATAGTATCGTTAGGGGGATAGATAGGGTTCTTTGCAGCCGAGAGCGAGAGTCCCGAAGGCTGTGTTGCCTGCCCGGTGCCAGGGTTAAGGACATCTCCTCTGGGCTGGAGAGAAACTTGGAGTGGGAGGGGGAGGATCCAGTTGTCGTGGTCCATGTTGGTACCAACGACATAGATAGAACAAGGAAAGAGGTTCTGCTGAGGGAGTTTGAGCAGCTAGGGGCCAAATTAAAAAGCAGAACCACAAGGGTAATAATCTCTGGATTACTACCTGAGCCACGTGCAAATTTGGCTAGGGTAAATAAAATTAGAGAGTTAAATGCGTAGCTCAAAGACTGGTGTGGGAGAAATGGGTTTTGCTTCTTGGGACACTGACATCAGTACTGGGACAGGAGAGAGCTGTTCCGCTGGGACTAGAGTCCTGGCGAATTGAATAACTAGGGCTGTAGCGAGGGCTTTAAACTAATTAGTGGGGGGGAGGTTTTAAGAGAGCGAAAAATAAAAATGACAGTGGAGAAGGAAATAGAGCAAAGTAGCAGTGGGGGAATTAAAAACCAGAGCGTGTCAGGAAGGGACAGAATGTATAATGGTAAAGTAGTAAAGGGGGTAACAACAGGAATAAATTGTCAGAAAACATATTTGAAAGTTCTTTATCTGAATGCACGCAGCATTCGTAACAAATTAGACGAGTTGATGGTACAAATAACTACACATGGGTATGATCTGGTGGCCATTACGGAAACATGGCTGCAAGATGATCATGACTGGGAACTAAATATACAAGGCTTTTTGACAATTAGGAAGGACAGACAGAAAGGAAAGGGAGGTGGGGTTGCTATGTTATTCAAGGATGGAATCACTGCAATAGTCAGAAATGATATTGGGTCAAAGGATCAGGATAGTGAAACAGTTTGGGTGGAGATAAGGAATAATAAGGGGAAAAAGTCACTAGTGGGTGTAGTCTATAGGCCTCCTAACAGTTGCAACTCTGTTGGTCGGTGTATAAATCAGGAAATAGTTGGGGCTTGTAATAAGGGAACAGCTATAATCATGGGGGATTTTAACTTTCATATTGACTGGACTAATCAAATTGGGCATGGCAGCCTTGAGGAAGAGTTCATAGAGTGTATTAGGGATGGGTTTCTTGAGCAGTATGTAACTGAACCAACCAGGGTGCAGGCAATCTTAGATCTGGTCCTGTGTAATGAGACAGGATTAATAAAAAATGTCCTAGTAAAGGATCCCCTTGGAATGAGTGACCATAATATGGTTGAATTCCAAATTCAGTTTGAGGGTGAAAGAGTTGGATCTCAAACCAGCGTACTGAGCTTAAATAAAGGAGACTATGAAGGTATGAGAGTAGAATTGACTAAAGTGGACTGGGAAAACAGATTAAAGTGTAAGACAGTACAAGAGCAGTGGTCTACATTCAAAGAGATATTTCACATCTTTCAAGATAAATATATTCCACTGAGGAAAAAGGGGAGTAAAAGAAAAGACAGCCATCCGTGGCTTAGTAAAGTAATAAAGGATAGTATCCGACTGAAAACAAGGGCATATAAAGTAGCCAAATCTAGTGGGAGGATAGAAGATTGGGAAGCATTTAAAAGCCAGCAAACAATAACTAAATGATTAATTAAGAAAGGGAAGATAGATTATGAAAGTAAACTAGCAAAAAATATAAAAACAGATAGCAAGAGTTTCTACAGCTATATAAAAAGAAAAAGGGTGGCTAAAGTGAATGATGGTCCCTTAGAGGATGGGACCGGGAAACTAGTGGTGGGGAACATGGAGATGGCAAAGACGCTCAACAAATATTTTGTATCAGTCTTTACAGTAGAGGACACTAAAAATATCCCAACACTGGACAAACAGGGGGCAATGGGGGGGGGGGGGGGTGGCGGGGAGCTAAACACGATTGAAATCACTAAGGAGATGGTACTCGGTAAAATAATGGGACTTAAGGCAGATAAATCCCCCGGACCTGATGGCCTACATCCTAGGGTCTTGAGAGAAGTGGCGGTAGGGATTGTGGATGCATTGGTGATTATTTTCCAAAACTCCCTGGACTCAGGAAAGGTCCCAGCAGATTGGAAAACTACTAATGTAACACCCTTATTTAAGAAGGGAAGTAGACAAAAAGCCGGAAACTGTAGACCAGTTAGCCTAACATCTGTGGTTGGCAAAATGTTGGAGTCCATTATTAAGGAAACAGTAACAGAGCATTTGGATAAACATAATTTAATAGGACAGAGTCAGCATGGTTTTATGATGGGGAAGTCATGTTTGACAAATTTGCTCGAATTCTTTGAGGACGTAACATACAAGGTGGATAAAGGGGAACCAGTGGATGTAGTGTATTTGGACTTCCAAAAGGCATTTGACAAGGTTCCACACAAAAGATTACTGATCAAGATAAAAAATCACAGGATTGGGGGTAATATACTGGCATGGGTGGAAGATTGGCTATCTAACAGAAAACAAAGAGTTGGGATAAATGGTTTGTTCTCGGGCTGGCAATCAGTAACCAGTGGTGTTCCGCAGGGGCCAGTGCTGGGACCCCAACTCTTTACAATCTATATTAACGATTTGGAGGAAGGGACCGAGTGCAACATATCCAAGTTTGCCGACGATACAAAGATGGGAGGGAAAGCAGTGAGTGAGGAGGACATAGAAAACCTGCAGGCTAAGTGAGTGGGCAGAGATTTGGCAGATGCAATATAATGTTGGAAAGTGTGAGGTTATGCACTTCGGCAGAAAAAATCACAGAGCAAGTTATTATCTAAATGGAGAGAAACTGCAAAGTGCTACAGTACAAAGGGATCTGGGGGTCCTGGTGCATGAAACACCAAAAGTTAGTATGCAGGTGCAGCAGGTGATCAGGAAGGCCAATGGAATCTTGGCTTTTATTGCAAGGGGGATGGAGTATAAAAACAGGGAAGTCTTGCTTCAGTTATACAGGGTATTGGTGAGGCCACACCTGGAATACTGCGTGCAGTTTTGGTTTCCATATTTAAGAAAAGATATACTTGCTCTTGAGGCGGTTCAGAGAAGGTTCACTCGGTTGATTCTGGAGATGAGGGGGTTGACGTATGAGGAAAGGTTGAGTAGGTTGGGACTCTACTCATTGGAGTTCAGAAGAATGAGAGGCGATCTTATCGAAACATATAAGATTGTGAGGGGGCTTGATCGGGTGGATGCGGTGAGGATGTTTCCACTGATGGGTGAGACTAGAACTAGGGGGCATAATCTTAGGATAAGGGGCTGCCCTTTCAAAACTGAGATGAGGAGAAACTTCTTCACTCAGAGGGTAGTAAATCTATGGAATTTGCTACCCAGAGAGCTGTGGAAGCTGCAACATTAAATAAATTTAAAATGGAGATAGACAGTTTCCTAGCAGATAAGGGAATTAGGGGTTACGGGGAGAGGGCAGGGAATTGGATGTGAGTCTAGATTCGGATCAGCCATGATCCTATTGAATGGCGGAGCAGGCCCGAGGGGCCATATGGCCTACTCCTGCTCCTACTTCTTATGTTCTTATGTTCTTATGTAGATTATCAGGCCCTGGGGATTTATCGGCCTTCAATCCCGTCAATTTCCCTAACACCATTTCCCTACAAATACTGATTTCATTCAATTCCTCCCTCTCTCTACACCCTATGTTCCCCAACATCTCTGGAAGGTTATTTGTGTCCTCCTTTGTGAAGTAAATGTAGTCCCTTCTCTTACTGCAGAGAGCCTCTGTGTCCTCCCGGATGCAACGATGGATGGCAAAGTGCGAGATGTTAGCCATGTCTCCTGTTGCAGAATGGAAGGATCTGCTGGCGAATTAATTGAGGGCGACGGTGACCTTGACTGCCACTGAGAGATTCGTGGTCACTCTGATCTGAGGCTGGATGTCTGGTTGCAGGACGTGGCAGAGTTCTGTGACCTCCTCTTTGCTGAAGCAGAGCCTTCTAATTCACTGCTCCTCGCTTAATTGGAGGGAGGAGAAGTGCTCTCGGAATACCCTCGGAGGGCAAAGCCTGCTGTTGAGAGCCGTGATGGCCCTCCTCCTCCCTCTGGCCACATATTAAAATCTTTCTCGCTGCCTCCGCTCCCTGTGCCATAGATCCTGGAGGGCGAGGTCGACTGCCAATACAGCCCCCATTAATGTAACCAAGTGTAGCAGTTTGATTTTTTAAAGAATAATTGTAGCTACTTTTTAGTTGCCACAGCACTCCTGATACTAATAAACGTTGATATTACAGAATGAGACTGTTGCACTATGTGAAACTGACAAGAAAGCACAGAAACTCCACTAACCAACAGCTGTGAAACATTACTGATGATCCCTTTAAATAACATCCCTGGAGCTGGCTTCCTGTTGCTTCACGCCAGCTCTCCCTATTGCCGTTTCCTCCAGGCACTAAGGTAGGTGGCGACAATCAATTTCACAGATTGGTGTTGCACACTCACTGACGTCAACTTCCACCTGGCGTTGAGGCTCCCGGCGATAATTTTGCAGTGGTGCCGGCAAGGTGGGGTGGGGGGGTGGGTGGTGCAGGATTTGGCGTACACTGTTGGATTCACCTCGCCCTGGCGATAATGATCTTGTGCCCCGTTAGTGCCATCCGCTGGCACTAGCGGGAGGCGCTACGGTACCCAATTTTCCCCCCACAGTGCCTCCACTCTAGTCTGGGCTGTGATCGACTTACTCAGCAGAGGGCAAAAGTTGTAGTTGGGACGTTCTTGGTCTGTATGGCTGAGTAATAGCACTCAGTTGATTTTCCTAATGTACTATCAGGGGAGCAACTGCCAGCATTCTTTGCAGTAAATCCTGATGGCGAACTACATTTCCTAGCCTCTTAGAGACTAGGACTGGCTAGGGGCAGCTGATAGATAATGTTTGAAGACAATCACAGATTGCAGAACGTAGACAGAAAAGCAGTGGGGAATATCAAGCCAAAGAGGTTTAACAACCATGCACTACCTTAATTAGAAATAAGGAAAAAGGGGATTTGTTTTTTCATGATGAGGGGAATTGCAGCAAAATTATTTATTTAAAAGCCAATTTAAGAAGTCAATAGGAATGTTCACTCCTAAAACATCAATGGTTTATTTGTTTTACCCTGTGCAACAGAATTCTGTTTAAATTTTAATGTAAACCTTATTTTAGTTTTTGTAAGTATATAATCAATGTCTGTGTTTTGCTTTAATGCGCTCACACCACTTGAGACCATTTTCTCCTATTTGGATGAATCCAACCATCTAATTTTCCCCCTTATAACAGATATATAGAAATTAGGTTTAAAACCTGGAACCTTGCCCCAGACTACAAGGTTCCAGGTTTGATGAGATAACTGACCTCAGTCAGCACAGTAGGTGTGCTGCAATTGACCTTAGTGCCCTTGGGTCAGGGTGGGAAATAATTGGGAACATTTTCTACTCTTGACTGTTATGTGAGCCCTGCTGGAATTTGTGCATGTATGGACGAAGATGTTCTGGGCTGTGATGGCCTCCATAGTAAAGAGCCTCCTGACTAAAACTCTCCCAGCTCAAACATAAAGAATGGCTGCGTGGATGATGTTACTGCTGCACTGCCAGTCAAAATGGAACTGTACCCCAGCAAGTCATAGCACCTTAAGGAGAGAAGGGGAGAAATCTGTGGAAAGAGCCACGAGAAAACCCTGTTCTGATTGTTTTTGCCACTTTAGATTAGAATTCAGCCATTGTTTAACACAGGCCACTGTACATGTTCCTGATACCTGGGACTTGAGTAACATGAAAATGGAGTGAAGTAAAGTGGAAAAAACTTATAGTTGAGATTCGAGGGCCTAATTTCCTGTGTTTATTTTCCCCAGTATAACAATGCCGAAATTCGGAACAGTTAACAACGCCAAAATTCGGAACAGTTAAGTGTGGAAGTTGCACTAGGACCCAATTTGTCCAAGTCTGCACTCTTTTTTGGTCCGTCTTAATTTCTGGTAGATGCAGAATAAGCCTGCCCAAAAATGGCTGGAGGCATGCAAATGCAGGAATGGCATCATACAGCATAATTCCAGTATTTGCAGCTTTAGCAGCACTGGTTGCAAGTGATTCTTGTATGCCACAGTGTTCGGTGTTGCTCGGGCAGATATGCATTTAAAAATGAAGAGGCTGAAATTTCCCTAATGCAGTTGACTATAATGTGATTGATTGCAGTACATAAACTGACTTCTCAAAAATGTGACCTTATTTTTCATTGTATTTCGGGTCAGCGCCCTTCTGGCCGAGCCCTGTGGCAAGTCATGAGGTGGGCGCCTCAGTTGTGCAAATACCCTTGACCCTGGAAAGTGGAATAGGTTCAGGAGTAAGGCCTGGGGCATAAATAGTGGGCAGGCGGCCGTACCACTCCACCCTAGATCTACTCCCTGAAGGCCTCCAAGGAAATTTGGGGCCACTTTCACTGGAAAGGTCTTACAGAATCTGATAAAGTCACTCTTGTCTAGCAGTGGTCTGCTCTAGTTAGAGTGCAAGAACATTTTTAAACCATTGTGATCGATATCCATAGAGGTAACTGGAGCACACAGACTGTGGTGCCAATCTTTGGCATCTATCCATGTTGTATATCCGCTGGGTGATCAGGATCAGTAATCTGAGGCTTGAAAATGGCTTTGCTTGGATTTTGTATGAAATTTTATTTATTGTCCACAATATTTCATCCAGGCTTCCCACAATTTAAAAAAAAAGACACAAACGATGAGATAATGTGGTTTAAAAATACAGTCATTTATTTTCAACAAGTACATCCCTTGGTTGAATTCATATTGTCACTATACTGAAGGAGAGTAGATACAAAAGCTATTGATTAGCATAATTGTTTTTGTCTAAACAATCCAGCATTACCTGCCTTTATTGATGTGGTTCTGGGTGCCAAACAGCACAGTGGTGCAGCAATTATAATGGCCAGAGGAACAGAGTGAGTGGTAAAAATACCATTATTGTCATATTTGTTCTGTACCTGCACTGAGCCAAATTCTGATCTTGGCAAATAAGCTCCAAATGGACACATTTAGGGTTACTTAAGGTTTCAGATTCAATTTAGTACTCATCCCTACTGATTATTTTGTAATTGAATAGCTTATTGATTTATGGAATAGTTTAATATTTCAGGTCATCAAACCTATTCTAAAAATGGTGCAACTTGTTTGTCAAACAATTGTTTTTCGTGATAGTATGCCAAGATTATACTGAATGAATGCCAGATCTTTTGTACACATTTGCAACCTAGCTTCTAAATTCTAAACTATACATTCTTTGGTCTAGAAATTGGATATAGCCATAGAAAGGGCAGTGTTAAGGCCAAATGATGTTACGCTGCACCACCTCAAAATGTTCTAGGTAGCACATAAAATTCATGCTCACTATCATTAACATGATTATAGTCATGATTTCAGCACTAAAACTGCTGCTCATTGGCTTAACGCTCAACAGGTGGACCAATAGTCTAATTCCCAAGCTGGCCTGCAAGCTGGAGGGAACAGCGGCAGACAATGGGGTGGGGTGGGGTGGGGTCAGGCTGACATGCAGGACCTCAGCCAGTTCGAGGAGAAAGTTCTGCAGATAATTGGGTGGCACATCGTAAAGGCCGTGGCAACCAGCGAAGTTGAATCCCTTGGGGACAACAACGGTATGATCATCCTAATCATTCTTCTCATGTCCCACTTCCCCCTCAGCCCACAATCTCTTCCCTCTTTCAAGCTACTCACGCTGTATGCATGCATATCAGGATTTCCCCCCCACCCCCCACTCCCCTCACCATAACCCGACTCTTGTGCCTTTCTGCTTTCAGATAATCAACAAGCACTGGACCAGCCCATCCCCGAGGTGATGCAAGAGAGTGAGGGGCAAGAAGAAGAGGAAGAAGAAGACACAGCGTCACTGTATCTGTCACTCGCAGACACCAGCTCAGAAACTGGCACTATGCGTTCTTTAGAGGCTAGTGTAGTAACGGGATTTGCAGAGCGAGGCACCAGGCACGAGTGGGCTGCAGCAAGGCCAGGGGGAAAGGGTAGCTCTGGGGCCAGCTTCCTGGAGGGCGAGTTCGCATGCGAGTTCTGCTACACAGGACTCAGATGAGGATCTCAATGGGGTGGCCTTCAGAAGAAGGGTGATGGGCATGGACACTGAATTGATAGGTACAGTGGCAAGCCTGCCAGAGAGCCTCTCGGCAATGTCAAGGAGCATGGAGGAGTCTGCCTCCAACATTGCACAGGGTTTTGCACAGAGCTTGGAGCCCAGGGTTTCCAGCCTGGAAATGATGGTAGACTCCCGAAGGGATCGTGTTGACCCAGACGTAATGCTGCCTGTGATGGGCGATGTTGCAGCTTCCATTGCAGCACAGACGGAATCGACTCAATGGCCCAGAAATTCGGGTCCCAACGAGTGAGTACGCATGGGGTACTCACGCGTAGGCCCAACAAAAGTGCCGGTTTCATGCATGCACTGCGCATGCGCGGGAAACCGGCACTTCCGTTCCCCTGAAAGAAGGGGTTGACAGGTGGAACGCGTGCGCCGGAGAGGCAGCGCATGTGCATCGAACATACCTTTTTTTTGCAGGTTTCTCCGGGAGGGTAAGTCTCCAGCAGTTACACTTTTAAAAAGCAGGTGCAAGGCCTGCTTATAACAAGGTAAGTGGTGAATTAATTAAAATTAAAACATTTTTTCCACAGGTTTATTATTTTTAAACACTTTAAAGAAAGGTAAGGTTATTTTTAGCCTTGTTAGAAAATGTAATTATTTTTTTCAAAAATTTAAATTATTGTTTAAAATAGTTATTTCATGTAATTTATAGTTATTTTAAAAATGTGATTTAAAAAAAAATTATTTGAAGTTTTAGTGATGTTTTGGGGCTTATAGTATTTATAGGTTTGACAGCTCTTCCTGTCAAACTTATGAATGAAGCATTCCCTGCTACCATTGGCTCTCCATGGCCCACATGATCCCAGGGGACGCGTCGAACTATCTGCGCCCCTGGGATACGCAAGCACTGCGCGCCGGCAGTTGGAGGAGGCCCAGGATCGGAATCCCACGCAGGCCCACAGCTCAACGGCCGGCGCGCTAGGTAAGTGCAGGTCGGGGGCTTGCACCTGCTGGAAGCCCCTGACCCGAATTTCTGGGCCATTGTCTTAGTGCTGCAGTGGAAGCTCATACCGCTCTCATGCAGTCTCAGCTTGATGCCACCCAAACTCAGACTGCTCTCATGCAATCTTAGCATGCTGCCACACAAGCTCTGACTGCTCCCATCGTGACTGTGTTTATCACCGTCGACCAGGGCTTGCAGGGTATCGTAGCATCCCAGCAATCTGTGCTCCAACAGATTGCTAGGAATGCTGAGGCGCTGCCCCGCATTGCAGTGGATCAATGAAGCAGGACCATGCTGTCTCTCTCAAGATAACAACATTCCTGTTCCCACCACTGCCACTCCGCCATTGCCCTTGCCACCGCCTGTCAGCTAGCCAGCCCAGACTGCTGCCCCCCATGCCGAGGTGGTGCAGTCTGCAGTCGGGCCTTCTATGGCCGCTGCTAGTCGAGGATGTCCTGCAAGGCCACCTGAAGTCTCCTGCACAGAAACTTAGCAGCCTTTCACAGCCATGCTGCAGCCACTGGGGGAGCACTAGAGTAGGAAAAGGCACACGATCGACAGGCACTAAGGGGTTGCACAAGGGTGATTAGTTAATATTTTTGCTGTAAATATGTATTCAGTGATTTTTGATAAATTTATTAATTTTGTTTGGATTCTTTTGTGGTGTCTCTCATTTCAGCTTTGTGCCCAGGAGGACACTGTGATATTCCTTGACAGAGGGATGGTATGATGGCGATGTGGTGAGCAATAGGGATCTGGGGGTTCATTCATTGGAATCGAAGTCTGATGAGGTGCTCACAGACAATCCGTCGGAAGGAAGATTAGCTGCCTGCCTCCTCCCTCCTTCCTTGTCTTCCTCCTCCTCCTCTTCCTCGTCCTCCTCCTGAGGTGGTCCTGCAGTCCCTGGTAAAAAGGGCTGCGCCCGCATGATGGCCAAGTTGTGAAGCATGCAGTAAACCACCAAGAAATGGGACACCCGCTCCGGTGAGTACTGGAGGGCTCCTCCCAAGTGGCTAAGGCAGTTGAACCGTTGCTTCAGTAGCCCGATGGTCTGCTCGATGATGTTCCTGGTGGAAGCATGGCTCTCATTATATGAGTGCTGGGTACGAGTGTTGGGGTTGCGGAGGGGAGTCATGAGCCAGGTGGAGAGCAGATAGCCCCTATCTCGGAGCAGCCACCCTCGAGTTTGCTGTGGTGGCTGGAAGATTGCTGGCACACCGGACTGAAGCAGGATGGAGGCATAATGGCTGCTGTCAGGATAGCGGGCATTGACCATCAGAAAGCGCTCGGCGTGATCGCACACCAGCTGCACATTAAGTGCATGGTAGTTTTTGCGGCTATGGAAGTTCTCAGGATTGTTATACATCACCCGCAAAACCTCGTGGGTGCAGTCGATGACGCCCTGCACCATGGGGAAGCCCGCTATCCTGACAAAGCCACATCCGCACTCATCCTGCTTCTCTCTGCTCAGAGAGAAGACAATGTAGTCCCTTCTCCTGGTGTAGAGAGTCTCAGTGACCTCCCAGATGCAGCGATGGACGGCGAACTGTGATGTTATCTGTGCCTCCTGCTGCAGACTGAAAGGAATTGCTGGCAAAGAAATTGAGGGCCACGGTGACCTTGACTGTTACTGGGAGAGCCGGGGTTGCCCTGCTCTCAGGTTGCAGGTCTGGTTGCAGGAGGTGGCAGAGTTCCGTGACCACCTCCTTAGTGAAGCGTAGCCTCCGAAAACTCTGCTCTTTGCTTAAATGGAGATAAGAGAAGGGCTCTCGGAAGACCCTAATTGGATAAGGCCTCCTGTTTAGAGCCCTCCTGGCCCTCCTCCTCCTCCCTCTGTGAGCATCTTCTCTCCTTCTTCGCTGCCTCGCTCCCTCTGCCGAAGATCCTCGAGCGCGAGGTTGGCTGCCAGTACAGCACCCATTACTGTGAGCAAGTGTTGTGAGCAGAAGCCTTGAAATAATAATGAAGGCATTCTCCACTTACAACAACACTGTTACCTTAGAACCTTGAAAGAAGTTAATAAAGCTGCTGGAGTTGCAGAAAGTTGCACAGATCCAGTCAAACTGCAGAAACATGTCAGGTGCAAGTGATCGCTGATGATCCCTTTAAATACCACTGCTGGAGCCTCCTTCCTGCTTGTCAACGCTGGCTTAGCTCGTCGTTGTTAAGGCATTCCGGTAAGTGGAGCGGCGAAGTCCAACGTCACAGATCGGGTGTCAAGTGAGCGTTGCACACTCACTGATGCCATCATCTGCTTAATTTCATAAATTTCCATGATCGCTGCTATCGGCAGTGCTGCCGGCCCCCCAAAATGGCAGCCGCGGGACCTGCTACCAGCTGGTGGAAGAGCAGCAGCTGCCATTTTTTCGCTCAATTAAGACGTTTACAGGTGGAGTTAAACCACCCAATTTCTATGCCTCTGTTTTGTTTTCAGGACAATGTCGGGAGACTTATGCGGAATAAGATCTGAATATATGACGTAATATATTTGGATTTCCAAAAGGCTTAAGGTACCGCATACTAGACTCATGACTAAGGCCAGAACATGAGGAGTCAGGGGACAAGTAGCAGAATGGATAGCAAGCTGGCTACAAAACAGAAGAGAGTAGTTACTCAGATTGGCAAATGTTGGCAACTGGTATTCCACAAGGATTGGTGCTGGGACCACTGTTGTTCATCATTTATATAAACGATTTGGACTCTGGAATCGGAAGTACAATTTCAAAATTTGTGGATGACGCCAAATTGGGTAGGTGTAGTTAATACAGAGGAGGACTGCGACAAAATACAGGACAACATTAATAAACTTGCAGAATGGGCGTGTAATTGGCAAATGAACTTCAATATAGATAAATGCAAGGTATTACATTTTTGGTAGGAAGAATAAGGAGGCCACATACTCCTTGGAAAGTAAGTCCCTAAATGGGGTAGAGGAACAGAGAGATCTGGGGATACAGATACACAGATCACTAGAAATAGTGACCCAGGTTAATAAGACCATTTAAAAAAGCAAACAAAGCACTGAGGTTCATTTCTTGTGGAATAGAATTGAAAAGCAGAAAAATTATGTTAAACTTGTACAGAAACTAATTAGACCACACTTGGCATACTGTGAACTGTTCTGGTCTCCATAATATAAACAGGATATAAAGGCACTGGAGAAGGTGCAAAAAAGATTTACTAGAATGATACCAGAATGATATGTTCAGACACAAACAGACAGAAGGTCAGGGTGTTATGAAAATAACTTTCCAGATTCCGGCAACTACTTCCAGGGATCGAGAAATGAATACAGGCTACCTAAAGAGAGGAGAGATCAAGAACCACCAGCATACATTGAAGAGGACCACAAAGAAGAATACAGAAGACGACCTGTTTCAGCGGTGGGAAAATCTAGATATTTGATAAAGGAAGTACATGACTGTCAGAGAGAACGCTCCAAGTCTGCTTCAGTGAAAGGTGATGGCCCAGAAATTCGGGTCGGGGACTTCCCGCGGGTGCAAGCCCCCGACCTACACTTACATATCGCGCTGATATTTGAAGACTGGGCCTGTGTGGATTTCCGGTCTGTGGCCCGGTTCAGCTCCCGGCGCGCTGTGCGTGCGTGATCCAGCGGCGTACTTAGTGCGATGAGCCGGCTGGGATCACATGAGCACTGGGCAACCAATGGGAGTTTACAAGAGTCCATTCGTGAGTTAGACATAAGACCTGTCAAACTCATGAAAAGTCCGGATGGCCAAAACACTACTTAAACTTTAAATAAAAGTTAAAAAAAATTCCAATAATTAAATTAACTATTAATAACTTTAAAAAACTATTTTAAACAATTATTCAAATTTCTGCCAAAATTTTTTTTTCAAGAAATCGGGTCCAAAAATACACTTACCTTACTGTAAATTCTTTAAAAATAATAAACCTGTGGAAATTTTTTTCTAACATTTAATTATTAGACCACTTACCTTATAAAACTAAGTCCTTACGTCTGCTTTTTACATTCGGAGGCCTTCACGCACGGACAAACCTGTCAAAAAAACAAAGTTCAACGCGTACGCGCTGCCTCAAATGTTGCAAGGGAACCGCCTCTTAACCCCTTGGTTCAGAGGAGAGGAAATGCCGGTTTTCCGCGCATGCGCTGTGCATGCTGAAATCCGGCACTTCCAATGGGCCCACGCGTGAGTACCCCGTCCGTACTCACGCGTTGGTACCGGAAATACTGGGCCATCGGATACGTTTGGTACAGGATTGTTGTTGGGTAACAGTGAGCGAGAGAGTGCACAAAGGAGAAGAAGGGAAAGGTACAGACAGGAATTGTTGGAACAAATATCAGAAAAACAAGAAACGGGAAAAGGAGCTTGAACTCAGAGTTGCTGCTTCAGGAGCTGCAGACCCAGAGAAGGAACCAAATCGAATAAGGCAGTTTGGTGCTGTGATGCGACAACAAGATCATCGCAGGCATGATGCCTCTTACCAAGGTGGTGAAGTCCATGTTGCAAAATATTCAAGTGATGAAAGATCTCCTGTTGAAGAGAGACTGCCACCAGAATGACCTAGGGTAGCTTTCCAAACTCCTCCGGTTAATGATGGGGGTCTTAATATTGGTATGAACAATGGAATGTGGAATCCCCTTAGGAATATAATGCCTCCTAGGAGAGTCAGGGAGAAGCAGGCCCCAGGACGTCGGTACCACGGCGGCTGAAGATTGTCGGGCAGGAGTGCGGGAAAGGCGGAACGAGGCGAGAGCGGACCCTATTGTGATGGCGCCGATGAAGATGGCTGCCGTCCTTGCGGGCTCCGTGCCTACCAGGCAGCTAAGTGTCCCTTGCTGCTTGGTGCACTCGGCTCGTTAAGAAAAAAGCATTTCACTGACTGGATTTCACTTGTTGTATTTGGTTATGTGACAAATAAAAATTGAAATTGAATGGAGAGGTTATACCTATCAGGAAAGATTGAACAGGGACTGAGGGGTAACCTGATAGAGGTCATTAAGATTATGAAAGGATTTGATAGGGTAGGCATAGAGAAGATGTTTCCACTTGCGGGGAGAGCAGAACTAGGGGCCATAAATATAAGATAGTCACTAATAAATCCAATAGGAAATTCAGGAGAAACCTCTTTACCCAGAGAGTGGTTAGAATCTGGAACTTACTACCACTGTTGAGGCGCTAGCATAGATGCATTCAAGGGGAAGCTAGATAGACACGTGAGGGAGAAAGGAATAGAAGGATATGAAGAGGGGTAGGAGGAGGCTCGAGTGGAGTATAAACACTGGCATGGACCTGTTGGGCCGAATGGCCTGTGTCTGTGCTGTAAATACTTTGTAATACTTTGTAATACTTCAAATGAAACCACGTAACAAGGCTTATTGGTTCAGCCAATTACATGTCAATTAATTGATTACACTCGAATTCACTGCAATGAATATTTCTGTGATGTGAATTTAAATTGAAAATAAAAATCTGCACTTATTGTGTCCATTCCTGTTAAATGAATATTTTCACTGTACACTCTTGTTAAGTGGCTATTTTGTTTTGCTAAATTTACATGTAACCTGCTTCTGTATGATGTTGTATGGCTCTCATTATTTCTATAATATACTAAACTACACCACACAACAGATAATATGACTGAAACAGTTTTTTTCTACAATTGAAAATATGCAAGCTGTCAGCAGAACATCATTTTGAACATTTTCAGTATGACTGATAAGCCTATGGTAAACATTCACACAGCCACTCATTCACATTGTTTGGCTAGTCTCACTGATAAGGTAGTGGTCTTAAAATGGCTGTTGGAGCAGCGAATGTACATTTGAGGTTGGGGTTAAAGCAAATTGTGTAATTGAGAGGAAGCACTGTACTATCTCACTGCATTTTATTTGGGAGTGTGTTATGTTGACTGTATTTGCAAAAAGAAAACATGTTCAGTTCATGGATACCTTTATCCTGATGACATAACATTCATTTAAGAATGAAGAGCCAGATTGTCATTGTTGTATTTTTTTTTTAAGTATGGGTGAATTTTCAAACAATAAACAAGAATTTTGCTCCTCAAACATATTTAGAAGTCAATATTAAGTATTTTCAAACTACAAGATTAGGTATTTAGTGCCTGTATTTAACTAGAAATGCAGTATGTCATAATGATTTTTGTAAAAATAGCTTAATTGTATAACATAATTTTAGAAGTGTAAAAAGTTAGCTCTTTAAAGACTAAACTGCTGTAAACCTTGTGCTTGATTAGGAGTGTTGCAATCTGATTTCCTGGCAGCATAGTGATCATTTGGTAATGTATTAGAATTTTTATTTAATAGCTGCAGTGTTGTAGAACAATTTTAATCTTGCCATATTTTTTACTTTATTTTTGTAATGACAAATCAAATTATCTGTATTTTGCCCAATTTACTTTGCTAACAAAAGATAAATTCTACTCAGACTTAACAACAACTTGAATTAGATAGTGCCTTTAACACAGATAAAATGTCCCATATTGCTTCACAAAGGCATAAGGAAGAAAACAAAAAGTACATCGAGTCAAGGGCGATATTAGGAGCGACAAGGAGGAGGTTTTTAAGCTGAGTCTTACAGGAGGAGAGGGTAGGTGGAGATGCAGAGGGGTTTAGGAAGGGAATTTCAGAGCAAGCGGTCTAGGTGGCAGAAGGCATGGTCGCTAATGAGGTAGTGATGCACAAGAAGCTGAAAATTTCGGAGGGGAGGGGAGGGGTTGAAGTGCTGCAGGAGGTTACAGAGATTGGGGTGGGGTGGGGAATGGGGAGGGCATAGAGGGATTTGAACATGTCAAAAACAGTTTTACATTTTATGAAATTTAGAGGCTTTAGCCATTAAACTAAAAAGAATTATTAAAGTATAATAATTAACCAAAATTAGCATATGTAAATTATCTTAAGTATAAAATAGTTCCTGCCCCCAGTAATTGAAAAGCATAAAACTTGCCTGTCCAAAACATGTTGAATATATTATTTGCATTAGTGGGCACAATACATCAGGAAATTATATTTCAACCAGAATTTACATCTACACTTTAGTTGATTGCAAAATAAACTTTTTTTTCTCTCATAACTCAGATAGTTTAATTGCCTGTTACAGAGGCAATGTATTTATTTTGGCAAAAGTTTTGTTATGTTCATATGAAGTCCTTTACTGTTGAACTGTTGCAATTGCTATGACTGTCATAATTTCCAATTCTGAGAAGGAAACACAGATGCTATGTTTGTCATAGGCTACATGATGCTATCAATTATACATCAATGTATATCAATAAAGTGATACCCCTCTTCTCTGCCAACATAAAAGTCAAAAAGACCTTTTAAAATAAAATCTGATCTATGGCAAAATTCAATTGTTATAACAAAGTGATTTTCATTTCAAAATTAAAGTCCAATTCTCAAGTAAATGGCTCTAATAATTTGCAGAAGAAAAAGCAAACCATAGAAAGGTATAATATACTATTACCTTAATTAACAGATACTGCATTAGTACTTAAATATTTGTTCCTGTTTTACAGTAGTAATTATTGTCAGAGTCATATTTTCATAGTGCATTGACTGGAATCATTAAATATCATAGCCTTCCTGGAGAATATGTTTTCTTTATCCAGGTGATTGTATCATGTCAAAAAATAGTAAATTATGGACACATGCACCACGTTAGAAACAAGTCAGGCCTCTGACACATAGGTTTTTTCGGAACCCTTGGTTCATAATTTATCCCCCTCATTTTTAAACTTCCTTTTGCACTTGCCTTCACACTTCTTTTCTGAGTCTAAACAGCGTTGGCTAGTTGAGAGGGTGGGCAGGTGATCTGCTCCAAGGCCTTTGCTGATGCTGTTCAACAACTCGCCACTGGTATGTGATGCGCCTCAATAACTTCAAGGCTCAAAGTTAACTGGATAAAACAAGGTTTTTATTAGCAAAGAAAGATGCCTGTGTCTTCACCTAGCATTCTGCTGCAAGACAAGCCTGGGCTTGTCTTAAGTAGGGCCAGGTATGGGCGGAGCCGACACACCCAATGGGGAGAAAGGGGGCGGTGCACTATATACAATACAAGGTAAAACACAGGAGCAGGCAATACAATATATGTAGTTAAATACAGAGTCTGATGAATGACATATTTCATCACAGTATGTATGAGAGAAACTTGGGGGATTCTGGTCTTCCCTGGTCTGCCAAGAAATGCTTAGCCTTTTCTTTGCACCTCCCTCCAATAACAGAGGTGATGCAAGGCGTTTGCTCTTTGAGAAATTATAGACTTGCATAATTCTTTACATAAGGCTTTCATATCTTGATACGTTCAATTAAGATAAGTGAGAGACTGATCAATAATCCAAGCAATTATGACTTAATACTTGTGCAGCTTGCAACCTCAGCACAATTGTTTCTGATGATGGCAAGTGGTGACAATAATATGGGCCCTTATTTTCTGATCAGAGGCTTTCTGTGTGCGGAGGCCTCCGATCTGGAAAAAATCTATGCCCTTACCTGAGGGCTCCGGAGGTCCGGACATTTGCACTCCAGGGCCTCTGCTCTACGAACTGTGCAGGGCCCAGGTATCCCAGGGGCACATGCAGTTCGCAAGCGTCCCTGGGATCATGTGGGCCATGGGGAACCAATGAAAGAAGGGAATCCCCCTTCATACTTTTGACAGGTCTCTCAGCTTAGACCCGTCAAAAGTATGATTGGGGATCACTCAAAAAACACATCAAAACATTAAATAAATGTTTTTTTAATCACATTTTTAAAATTAGTTAAAATTGCAATAAATTAAATATTTTAAACAAAAATTTAATTTTTTGAAAAAAAACTTAGTTTTTTATGGGGCTAAAATAAACTTACCTTTTTAAAAAGTATTTTAAAATTATAAATGAGTGAAAAAATATATTTTTTTACTTTTTTAAACTCTTATGCTGGTAAAAGCAGGCCTTACGCCTGCTTTTACCAGGCGTAAGATTTTTAAGGGATTTCAGCGGGCGGAGGTTCTGCAGAAAGCGGAACTATCCGCCCGCAGAGGCCCTTCTCCAGGGCAGGCGGAGGATCTAGCAAGAGGATTCTTAACAGATCGGAAGTGCCGGTTTTCAGTGCATGCGCTTTGCATGCCTGAAACCGGCACTTGCGAGGTCCCTACGGGTGCGTACACACCTCGTACACATCCGTAGGGATCGGAAAATACGGGCCATGTTGTATCAAAGTACACAAAAATAAAGCTGCTCAGTTTTACAAAATTGTAAAAGCCTTTTTCTAATAAATTTCATTGTGATATGTCCAGTATTGGTTTGGTATTGTTTACTGTATGCAGGTAGATTTTATCAGGCATGCATTCAGTAGCAAGCCACTTACCAATGAGCATATTATTAGTAATCCAATACTATAACAAAAAGCAATTACTTATTTTTAAACATGAAGAATAGCAAAAACTTTCAGAGTACAGCGTACTTTCATTTATAAGTACTCTCACTATCTGTCTAATCAGAAAAATGGTGTAGAAATCTCCTGCCTGGTAGGAGATACCCTTTATTTTTTTGTTTTATCAGCCTAGTGCAGTTCAGCTGGGACTTCCTGGCAAAAAGGAAGACCCGAAATGCTGGGACTCCATGGATCACAAGTATAATAATACAATCATTGATGATGGAAGCACTTTATATTTAAAGTACTCATCCCTATACTATTATTTTTGAAGTAGCTTTTCATCATAACAAATTGATGGTTGATATGTAATTCGTCAGCTTCATTAAGGTATTTAATCCAAAATGTTGTCTTTGGTGTTTTGGACAATTTAACTTGGCCTGAAAAAAAGATACACTAGTCAGCTCTAAAAGGACTTTTTGAAACTCTCAAAAGTTTGTTTATCACCCTCTCTAACAATCTCAGTTCAGTCTCCGATATATCTAGGAAGAAACTTTGGCCTGATGTCTGGACAATTCATTTTGTTTCCCCATGGCTATAATCACACAAAAACATCTGTTAAATTACATTATATAAATCCTGACCGATAAACTAATATGCCCAGGGGAGCTTTAAGTTAGGCGTTGTAAAAGAATATATTGAGCCTACCACATGGTCTGCAGAAGTGCAATGGCAACATTTGGTTTGTGGAAGGATATTCTGTTTCTCTATTTTGGAATTGTACAAAAATGTCTGCTAAATTATGTTATATAAATCCTGATGGGTAAACTAATATGCCCCAAGGGATTTTACTTTAGGTATCAGTGAGAGAAGAGGTTGACCCCATCACATGATGAACACTAGTATATTGGCTGCATGTGGTTGGTTGTCGGAAATGACAAAAGGAAAGGTCAGGGATTGGAAATAAGCTGGCAGTGTTGATAGCAGGACCTTCAGCATTAATTTAAAACACAGGTACACTAGGAATACTCATTGAAGACTGCACTGAAATCAGCAAAATGCCTCCATAGCTAACCATATTGAAAGAGAAATTTATGTATGCACAGTGATTAGAGTGTATGCTAAATGTTAACTTTCTATCAGGCCTGTAGGACTTGGGTGTCCCCTCTCGTATCATCTGATGAAGTTAGTAATTTAACAGTTGACTAGTGCCTCCAGCACATTTTGCCTGCCAAGCGATTCACTAGTCAAGTGTTGACACTGTATGCCCATTAATGTTGGCATGCTAGAATTATAAGTAAGATCAGCAGAGAAAGATTGTTTGCTCACTCGCTGGAACAACGCGAGCAGAGAATGCACATGGCCCTACTGCCTGTCACACTGTAATAATAGTTGGACAGACTGGGTGAACATATCTGAGGTCTGACAAGCTATTTCACTATTCTCCTTCCTCCCTATTTTTCTTGGTTTACCATTTATGGACACACATCGAAGAAGGGCAGATGTGTAGTTTCAAGGGAATATTTTTATTTTCCCTTCAAAATATTTTGTGAATGCTGTGCTAATCAGGGGTCAGTAGTGATGGAGACAAGAACATAATTCTAATTTTTGCAACTGTTGTATGCTTCAAGCAGTTTCAGGACAGGCATAACTGGAGTCAGCCCCTTCTACACTGCTCACTGTATCTTAAACCCAACCTGATACAATCACCTCATACTGAAATGATCTAATCTTCTTCTCCTCCTTCTTAGGCAGTCCCTTGGAACCAAGGATGACTTGCTTCCACATTAAAAATGAGTTTGCAGGTGACTGATGAGTCCAATGTGGGACCTACAGTCTCTGTCACAGGTGGGGCAGACGGTGGTTGAAGGGGCAGGTGGGTGGTGTGCTTGGGTTGACGTGTGTGTTGTGTATGTACCTTTAAGAGAATAACTGGTCTCAGACTGCAGTACCGGCAGTGACCACCCCTGTATAAAAGGCGCTAGTGAGCCTCTGTGTTTTTAGTTTTCACTATTGACTTCCACCAGTAAAGACTTATTTTGTTCACTCCTGCTGCCCGTGTCTCAATTATTCACGGACGTAACACTGGTGACGAGTAAGAAATGAACTTACCTGCAACTCGGCAGCACCTCAGACGACGTTATTGAAGGTCGAAGCCAGAAGAAAGAAAAAAAAATAAAATCCAAAGAAACTCGAGAAACGGGCGTCAACCGTGGGCAACCGCCCTCCAAATCGTCGGATTGAAAACTTGCAGGAGAGACTGTCCAGAGCCAGGCTGGGTTCCTCAGTCTGTGGTTTCCCAGCTAATCGAGCTGGTGGCAGGTAGTGCACTGATCCTTCCTGGGCTGCGGCGGGCTAGAGCTCGCTCGGGTGGCTTTTCAATTGGGCTGGGCAGCGAGTCGGGAAGCAAAGAGGGAGAGAGAGGGTGGAGCACACAGGGCGCGGCCGGTGCTTCGAATCCAGGCAGCGTTCGGACCTAAGAAGAGGGAGGGAAGTGTCCCAGAGGGTCCGCTCCACGACGGGAAAATAATAAAAGAAAAAGAATCAATATTAAACGCGCAAGAAACCATGGAAAGCAGCGCTAACAACAGCGGGGAAGAAGGCAAAGCGCGGGAGGCGCCATTTTGTTAAATCGGGGAAGAAGGCAAAGCGCGGGAGGCGCCATTTTAGATTTGCAAGATGCCGAAGACTGGCTGTATCACTGCTTTTGAAAATACAATAGAGGACTGGACCACATATGTGGAAAGAGTCGAGGTATATTTCGAGGCAAACGAAATAGCGGAAGGGAAAAAGGCATCGATATTGCTAAACTTAATGGGCGCTAGAACGTATGGCCTATTGCGGGACCTGATTACTCCAGCCAAACCGAAGGCGAAGAGTTTTAACGAAATTGTTGCTGTCCTACAGGAACACTTAAACCCTGCACCGCTGTTGATAGCAGAAAGATTTAAATTCCACAGGAGAACTCAGCACAAAGATGAGAGCAATGCTGAGTATCTTATGGAACTACGCAAGCTATCAAAGCACTGCCAGTTTGGAGCAGGACTGGCAGATACCCTACGGGACAAATTTGTCTGTGGACTCCTGAGTGAAGGAACACAGAAGAAGTTACTCTCAGAGAAAGAGCTGACGCTAGATAAGGCTTTTAGCGTGGCAGTATCGTATGAAGCAGCAGCCAGGGGAGCTGCAGAAATTCAACAAAAACCACAGGAATACGGCACCCACGAAATGACACGGGGATTTGCAAAATGTTATCGCTGCGGCAGAACTAACCATGACCAGAAGGACTGCTGGTCCAAAGACAAAATATGCAGGCAATGCGGGAAGATGGGACACATTGCACGAGTTTGCAGGTCTGGGAAGAAGACCAGCGACAACAAAAAGGCTACTAAGGAACCGTACAAGAAAGTACAAAAGATGACGGACAGTAGTTCCGAAGACCAGATGAGCGATAGTGAATCCGGGAACAGGAGACTAAGCTGTCTCAAACTTCACAATGTAATCGCAAAAGAGGATCACCGAACCATTTGGGTCACCCTCACGATAGCAGGGTCACAAGCTAAAATGGAATTGGATACAGGATCAGCGCTAACCATCATGAATCGACGAGACTACGAGCAGCTATTTTCACACATACCCTTGAAAGAGACATCCATCGTCTTGACGACGTATATGGGGCAAAAAGTATACCCCAGAGGAAAAATAAGGGTGCCTGTCGAATACAACGGCAAGAAAATACAGAAATTGTATCTCTACATACTGCCAAATGGTGGACCACCGTTATTGGGACGGGAATGGATCAGGAAGATTAACTTAGATTGGCACTCCATTCATGCAATGACGGTGGATGGTAAGAAAGATGAAGACGTCACTCCTGGACGATTGTCAACAATCTTAGCTAACGCCAAAGAGGTATTTCAACAAGAACTGGGCACGCTTAAAGGTGTAACCGCCTCGATAAAAATAGAAGAGAATGCAGTTCCCAAGTTTTTCAAAGCAAGACCGGTACCATATGCAATTCGCTGAGCCGTCGAGGCAGAGCTGGAGAATCTGGAGAAGGCGGGCATGTTGTCTAAGGTCGACTGGAGCAAGTGGGCGACACCCATCGTTCCTGTCATGAAGAAAACGTTAAGCAATAAGTCCGGGGAGCCAAGGAAGATTCGCATCTTTGGGGATTTCAAGGTGACGGTGAACCCAGTCCTTCACACAGTACAATATCCTCTTCCAAGGATAGAAGACATCTTCGCCTCACTGTCTGGAGGGAAGCGTTTTACAAAAATTGACCTAGCACAAGCATATTTGCAGATGGAGGTTGAGGAGTCCTCTAGGAAGTATCTCACGATAAACACTCACAAAGGTCTTTACCAGTATCATCGATTGGTATTCGGAGTAGCATCGGCTCCGGCGATATGGCAAAGAGCGATGGAACAAGTTCTGCAAAGGATTCCGGGGACTCAGTGTTACTTGGACGACATCCTTGCAACAGGTGAAGATGACAGTGAACACCTTAACAACCTAGAACAGGTGCTCACTAGACTACGGGAACATGGGCTGCGAGCCAACCGCCCCAAGTGCAAATTTTTTAAGAAACAGATATCGTATTGTGGCCATGTGATTGATGAAGAGGGGTTACATAAGTCCCCTGACAAAATTGAAGCGGTTGTTAAGGCCCCAGCGCCTGAAAATGTGTCGCAACTGAGGTCATTCCTCGGATTGGTGAATTACTATCATAAGTTTTTGCCGAATTTGTCGACAATTCTGCACCCACTGAACACCCTGCTATGAACGGGGGTAGCATGGAAATGGAGCGATGATTGTAAGCGTGCTTTTCAGAAGAGTAAGGACTTAATCACTTCAAGGGAAGTATTGGCTCACTACAACCCAGCACTGCCAATCAGGCTGGCGTGTGATGTGTCTCCCTACGGCATTGGGGCGGTACTGTCACATAAATTCCTTGATGGTTTAGAGAGGCCGATAGCTTTTGCGTCACGCTCGTTAACTTCTGCCGAGCACAACTACGCCCAGATTGACAGAGAGGCCCTCAGCCTAGTGTGGGGGGTGAAGAAGTTCAATCACTACCTGCACGGTCAAAAATTTACTCTACTAACCGATCATCAACCTCTTGTCTCCATTTTCAACCCTCAGAAGGGCGTACCGATAATGACAGCACAACGGCTGCAGAGATGGTCCCTTTTCCTAGGGGCACACCAATATGACATCGAGTACAAAGGAACTAAACAGCATGGAAATGCTGATGGATTGTCACGTCTACCGTTGCCGACAGTGGAAGAAGAAGACCTTGCAGTGGATCCAATGGAGTTATTCCACTCGACCATAGTCGAATGTCTCCCTGTGACGAATGCAAACATAGAAAAGGAAACACGGAATGACCCGACACTATCACGGGTCTATGATTTAATGGTGAAGGGATGGCCAGCACATGGCGAACCACTGCTGCCAGCATTCTCGCCGAGAAGAGAACAGCTGTCAGTGTGCAGAGGAACCTTGATGTGTGGATCCAGAGTAGTAATTCCACCTAAGTTGATGGATAGAGTGCTCAATGAGCTTCATGAGGGTCATCTGGGTGGGGTAAAAATGAAGAGCTTAGCCAGAGCGTTTGTGTGGTGGCCGGGAATCGATAGAGAAATCGAAGAGATGACCAAGAGCTGTGCAGGATGCCAGAAGGTCCAAAACACCCCACCACAAGCTCCTCTGCATCCATGGGAGTGGCCCTCATCTCCATGGCAAAGGGTGCACATTGATTTTGCTGGTCCCTTCATGGACTCGATGTTTTTAATTGCGGTGGATGCACATTCAAAGTGGCCAGAGGTAATAAAAATGTCCTCAACCACCACGGAAAAAACGATCACAGTTTTACGAACCATATTCACCAGGAATGGGCTGCCTGAACAGATTTGCTCTGACAATGGACCACAGTTTGTGTCTGAAGAGTTCCGGAGGTTCTTAAAGAACAATGGTGTTAAGCATTACACATCTGCCCCATATCATCCAGCCACTAATGGATTGGCTGAGAGGTTTGTCCAAACATTCAAGAAGGCTATCAAGGCAATGTGTAATGAAGATATACCCCTACAACACAAGGTGGATAACTTCTTGTTTGCATACCGGAATGCGACACATGCGGTTACCAACCAAACTCCAGCCATGATGTTCTTCAATCGAAGACTTAAGATGCCGCTTGGATTTGGTTAAGCCAAACGTCCGAAGAGATGTGGAGAACAGGCAATTTCAGAATATGAATGAAAGGCCGACCAGGAGTTTTAAGATAGGTCAACCAGTTTTGGCCCGGGACTACCGCACTGAGAAATGGCAGCCAGGAACGATTTGTACACGACAAGGACCTCTCATGTATACCGTGGACATTGGGGAGAACATTGTAAGATGCCATGCTGACCAGATTCTAGAGTCACTGGAAAACGTCAACTCCACACCACGATCTGATACACCTGGTAATGAAATCGACGTTCCAATTGCAGCTACCGCAGAACCGGTAATATTGGAAGCAGATGAACCAAACAACGACATTGATCCTGACTCAACACTGCCAGAAGAACCTGATACCCCAAAGAGGCGTTATCCAGACAGAATCAGGAAGCCTCCTCAAAGACTGAACTTATAATTGCTTAAACTTAACCAATGTATCTAGCAACAGTAATTGTGATTGTAATTAGTTATCATTTAGTTGTTAAATGAATGTTATTTACTGTTTATCTAAAAGGGGAGGAATTGTTGTGTATGTACCTTTAAGAGAATAACTGGTCTCAGACTGCAGTACTGGCAGTGACCACCCCTGTATAAAAGGCGCTAGTGAGCCTCTGTGTTTTTAGTTTTCACTATTGACTTCCACCAGTAAAGACTTATTTTGTTCACTCCTGCTGTCTGTGTCTCAATTATTCACGGACGTAACAGTGTGCTCCTTGCGCTGCCTGCGCTAGGCTTCTGCTTGCTCCCGGCGAAGAGACTCGAGGTGTTCGGCACCTTCCCGGATGCTTCTCCTCCACTTTGTGCGGTCTTGGGCCAGGGATTCCCAGGTGTCGGTGGGGATGTTACACTTTTTCAAGGTGGCTTTGAGGGTGTCCTTGAAACGTTTCCTCTGCCCACCTGGGGCTCTCTTGCCGTGCCGGAACTCCGAGTAGAGCGCTTGTTTTGGGAGTCTTGTATCGGGCATGCGGACAATGTGACCTGTCCATCGGAGCTGAATGAGCGTGGTCAAAGCTTCGATGCTGGGGATGTTGGCCTGAGCAAGAACACTGATGTTGGTGTGCCTATCCTGCCAATGGATTGGCATGATCTTGCGTAGGCAGCGTTGGTGGTACCTCTCCAGTACTTTGAGGTGCCTGCTGTATATGGTCCATGTCTCTGAGGCATACAGCAGGGCGGGTATCACTGCTGCTCTGTAGACCATGAGCTTAGTGCCGGGTTTGAGGTCCTGGTCATCAAACACTCTCTTCCTCAGGCAACCGAAGGCTGCACTGGCACCCTGAAGGCGGTGTTGGACTTCGTCATCGACATCTGCCTTTGTTGACAGTAGGCTCCCGAGGTATGGAAAGTGATCCACATTGTCCAAGACCTTGTCATGGATTTTGATAATCGGGGGGCAGTACTGTGTGGCGGGGGCAGGTTGGTAGAGGACCTTTGTCTTACGGATGTTTAGTGTAAGGCCCATGCTCTCGTACGCTTTGGTTAAAGTGTTGACGATGGTTTGGAGTTTGACCTCCGAGTGAGCACAGACGCAAGCGTTGTCTGCATACTGTAATTCGACAACAGAGGATGGGACGACCTTGGGTCTGGACTGGAGGCGATGGAGGTTGAACAGTTTCCCGTTTGTTCTGTAAATTAGCTCCACTCCATTCCATAGAACACAGTAGCTCCAACGCTGCTGGAGCTAGGGAGGGGGAAGTGGTTATCTGTCAATACAGCTACTCAGAGTTTAGTAGTGGTGATGCAACAATGGATAGATATGTTCTGGAATTTTACTTGAGTACCCTTTGGATTAGGGAGTATTGGGTAATTTTTCTCTCAGAAGATTAAATAGGAGTCCAGATGAGGGCTGATTGTACATGATCTATGGACGGTGTGGACCAGTGGGCTGGATGACCTTTTCTTATTTCGTGCCTTGTGTGTTTGCAACAGTGCAGATTTACCGTTTCGTATATCAGCTATCTATATGGCCTGTTTAAATGAGACTGTCAGTTTAGTGCCAAATTGTGTGCCATATTTTTATGTGGACTTATACCCCCACCACCCCCCAAGAGCACTGATGAAATCATTCAAACTACTTTCACTTAGAATCCTTACAGATATACAGAAAAAAGATTGATTTCTCAGAAATGAAAATATTGTCTTAACCACTGTACACTCTTGCCCATCTTCCAAGTCTATTGCACTCTTCCGAGACTGACTAACTGATCCCAAGTGGAGCACATATTTTTATGTGGACTTTAATTTTGGGCAACTGACCAGTGGAGCAGGCTGGTCGGCTGCCAGTTTCAGTGGGGAAGAGACCCCCGTAATTTTGAGACCCCATCCTCATTTAAATTTGGCAGGCAAGCTGTGGGGCACCAAACAGGCATCCCGATTCAGCATGCCAGATTGAAGCCTCAAGAATTGGCTGCCAACCAAGTATGTTGCGGGGTGGCGTGGGGCGGGGGGGGTGGGTTGATTGCAGACGGTGGGAGTCCCATGGCCTTGGAGAAACACAGCCGCTCCTCTGGGATCCACAAGAATAATTTGAAATTTACCTTTGGTGGGCCTCTTTGGTTCCATCGCCTGTGGAACAAATTGGAACCTGCACAGCGCAGGCTGTGACCACTTCCAATTAAAAATGGCAATCAGGGTCCTATTTACGATTTCCATATTAAAAAAGGCCTATGGCCTGAAACAGGCAGGCAGTTTGGACGCTTGGCAGTAGGCCTCTTTCAAAATGGAGCCAGCCGCATCGCTGGTGTTAACGGGCTGGTAGGCTATAACCCCATTTTGATGCTCCGTTAACGCCAGACGAAGGCAGTGAAAATCGACTCCAATCTGTCTCAGTAAGAAAGATGCTGGTCTAGAAATCCCTGTGCCTGAATGGGTAGACCTAAGGTGCACCTGATATTGGGCCTCGCACCTCATTGAAATAAGACCGGCGATCTGCTGACAATATGGCGGGTGGCGCAATTCCGGCTTATGATGAGAGCACGCTTCCTGCTTGCCACATTGGAGGCTTAGGCGCCTGTTTAGCACCTGAAAAATTGGCGTAGCATCCTCAAATTTCTAGGCCGGTATCTGCAAAGCCTCAGTAGGTGTTCAGCCTTGGTGCACTTAATCTAAAATTACAGCTGAGAGGTTAAATTGCTGTGTTTGCTTTTATTATATTTTTAAGAGAAAACAGTTTAGTATGAGAGGACTTCTGAAGCCTGTAAAGGGCAGTACCAACACGCTGTGGGAGGTCCAGGATGCTTTGTGTGTGCAGGAGAACCACACGTACAGGAAATGTCTCCGATTGCTTGTGCTCAAGCTCACTGCTTCTGAGTTGAGGAGCAACTGGGGTCACTTCAGCAACTTAGGGATGCTGGAGTTCCTGGAAAGTATATTCCAGGAGTTGGCCACCATGCAGGTAGAGCAAGTTAATAAGGAAGAAAAGTTGGTGATCATCCATCAGCGTAGATGAGACAGGAAGCAGTTGCAGGGATTACCCCAGAGCACTGAATTGGCAAGCAGGTATTCATACCAGTTGCAATGCCAACAGCTCAGAGGGGGGAAACCATGAGCAAAACCATAGCACCATCGAGCAAATGGTTCGCAAAGTGTGGGAAGTGATGTGCATTTTTTTTTGATGCAGTAGTAATAGGGGTTTCTATAGTCAGCTAAATAGACAGGCACTTTTGCAGCTGCAACTGAGTGTCCATATTGATGGGATTCCTCACAAGTTCCAGGCTAAGGGATATAATGGAGTGGTTGCAAAAGATTTTGGAGAGGGGAGGAGAATCAATGACGTTCATGTTGGAAGAAATAGAATTGAAGTCCTGCAGATGGTGCTTCAGGAATCAGGAGATAGACTAAAGAGCAGGACCTCATGGGTAGTAACCTTCAGAATGATTCCTGGTGCCACATGCTTGTATAGGAATAGCAAGATAAGGGAGGTATAGTGCAGGGAGGAAGGATTTAGATTCCTAGTGCATTGGGAACAGTTCTGAAGGTAAATTTACCTGTGTCGGACGGACGGCTTCACATGAACCAATGTCCTCACTGGGACAACAACTAATGCATGAGGGAAGGGGTTTATTTAATGTAACGGTTTATAACATTTTCAGTGGAGATAGAAAAGGAAAAAGGAAAAGTGGGCTGGCAGTGTCTGTAAAGGAATCTGTCACAATGCTAGAAAACATAATGGTGTTCCGTGGTTTTGCATTAATCTAGAATCCTTGTGAATGAAGGAATAGGTTTTCACAGTTTTCAGTGTGTATTATAAACCACCAGAGATGTGATGAGGATCTATAGACAGTTCCGAGATACGTGAGAACGACAGGGCAATAATGGGTGATTTATTATCCCAAGATAGACTGGCAAAAAATTAATATATGTTGTCAGATTGTAGAATATTTTTAGAATGATTGCACAACTGTTTCCTAAATCAGTGGGGTTAAAATCCCTTTGCATTTCGCTGAGTTTTTGAATGCAAAATCCGTGTTCCACTTACCAATTTTGTGGTGGAATTTCCTGTGCCAGAAATGTGCACAAAAGATGTCCACCACCATATCGTTTAAGGTGCACATTAGGCGTCCCTGACAGTTGCTTGAAATGAAGGCTGGCCTCATTAAAATACGTAAATTGGCATCCTGCAATTGAATTCGGATCCGCTTTGGAAACTGGTGCCTGTGAGCGTTTCATTCGTTCATTATTATGCCTACCCAGAAAAAACATGGTGCCAACAGTTGACAAGCGGGCTGAAGCATCGATATTTAAAGGGGTCCCCACCTCCATTAAAGGAAGCCTCTGAAAAGTTGCTTTTTGCTACTGGGGATTTTTGGAACCATTTTTTGGCTGAATTTTGGCAGTTTTTGTGAGTGCACAGCACTTGATTTAGAGCTGACTTTTGGCTGTAGCTACACTTCTTTACTTCATTGGCTGCAGGAATACCAGGAAAGGTGAGTATGTTGCAGGGATTACCACTGAGTCTACCGCAACAGCAGCACAGACCTATAGAGGGTCAAAGCAGATGGCGAAGGAGGTATTACAAAATGTGGGTCTTCCGGGACATGACAGGGGGACAATGGCCGTGAAATTCAGCTCCTTATCACCGGTAGTTATGGCCGTTTTTTGAAAAAAATGGCGTCTGCCTCACTTCCACCCACTTCCGGCATGGCCTGGGCTGTTCACCATCCTGGTGAGGGCAATAGTGCAGGTGTAACGTACGTGTGCCGGCAATATGCAATGTAGGCAGATCGTGTTATCAGTCAGTGTGTAACGCTGACTTGATGCACGACTTCCCATTTTTAATGTTGCCACTCCATTCAACGCCCTCTCCTAAACAGGCACAGCTAAACATGGCCCTCAATCTTTTCACCAGCAGATCCTTCCAGGCTGGAACAGGCAACATTAAACATTAAACAACATTTGCCGTCCATCGCTGCATCCGAGAGGTCACAAGGCTCTACGCTAGGAAAGGGGACTTCATTGTCGTCCCTTTAAACAGAGAGAAGCAGCAGGAGTGCGCACGTGGCTTTGCCCATGGTGCAAGGAACCATCGACTGCACACACATGACCTTACAGGCGCCGCATCTCAATGATGAGATGTTCCGTAACCGCAAAGGGCACCATGCACTTAATGTGCAGTTGCTGTGCGACCATGCCCAGCACATCTACAGGTATATAAAAAGGAAGAGAATAACTAAAGTAAACGTTGGTCCCTTAGAGGATGAGACTGGGGAATTAATAATGGGAAACAGGGAAATAGCAGAGACTTTGAACAAATATTTTGTATCAGTCTTCTCGGTCGAAGACACTAAAAGCATCCCAATAAGAATAGAAAATCAAGGGGCTATAGGGAGGGGGCTACTTAAAACAATTACTATCACTAGAGAAAAAGTACTAGGCAAACTTATGGGACTAAAGGTGGACAAGTCACCTGGGCCTGATGGCCTGCATCCTAGGGTCTTCAAAGAAGTGGCTGCAAAGATAGTGGATGCATTGGTTGTAATGTACCAAAATTCCCTGGGTTCTGGAGAGGTCCTAGCAGATTGGAAAACTGCAAATGTAACACCCCTATTCAAGAAAGGAGCTAGACAGAAAGCAGGAAACTATAGATCAGTTAGCCGAACATCGGTCATTGGGAAAATGCTGGACTCCATTATTAAGGAAGTACTAGCAGGGCATTTAGAAAATCATAATACAGTCAAGCAGAGTCAGCATGGTTTTATGAAAGGGAAATCGTGTTTGACAAATTTACTCGCGTTCTTTGAGGATGTAACGAGCAGGGTGGATAAAGGGGAACCAGTAGATGTAGTGTATTTGGATTTCCAAAAGGCATTCAATGAGGTGCCACAAGATAAGAGCTCATGGGGTTGGAGGTAATATATTGGCATGGATAGAGGATTGGCCAAATAACATGAAACAGAGTCGAGATAAATGGGTCATTTTCAGGTTGGCAAACTGTAACTAGTGGGGTGCCACAGGGATCAGTGCTGGGGCCTCAGCTGTTTACAATATATATTAATGACTTGGATGAAGGGACTGAGTGTAATGTAGCCAAATGTGCTGATGATACAAAGATAGGTAGGAAAGCAAGTTGTGAAGAGGACACAAATAATCTGCAAAGGGATAAAGATAGGTTAAGTGAGTGGGCAAAAATTTGGCAGATGGAGTATAATGTGGGAAAATGTGAGGTTATCCACTTTGGAAGGAAAAATAAAAAAGCAAATTATTATTTAAATGGAGAGAGACTACAAAATGCTGCAGTACAGAGGGATCTGGGGGTCCTTGTACATGAAACACAAAAATTTAGCATGCAGGTACAGCAAGTAATTAGGAAGGCAAATGGAATGTTGGCTTTTATTGCAAGGGGGATGGAGTATAAAAGTAGGGAAGTCTTGCTACAACTGTACAGGGCATTGGCGAGACCACACCTAGAGTACTGTGTACAGTTTTGGTCTCCTTATTTAAGGAAGGATATACTTGCATTGGAGGCAGTTCAAAGGAGGGTCACTAGGTTGATTCCTGAGATGAAGGGGTTGTCTTATGATGAAAGGTTGAGCAGGTTGGGCCTATACTCATTGGAGTTTAGAAGAATGAGAGATGATCTTATTGAAACATATAAGATTCTGAGGGGACTTCACAGGGTAGATACAGAGAGGATGTTTCCCCTCGTGGGGAATCTAGAACTAGGGGGCATAGTTTCAGAATAAGGGGTTGCCCATTTAAAATGGAGATGAAGAGGAATTTCTTCTCTCAGAGAGTCTTCAATCTTTGGAATTCTCTACTCCAGAGAGCTGTGGAGGCGGAGTCATTGAATATATTTAAGGTGGAGATAGACAGATTTTTGAATGATAAGGGAGTCAAGGGTTATGGGGAGCGGGCAGGAAAGTGGAATTGAGGCTAAGACCAGATCAGCCATGACCTTAATGAATGATGGAGCAGCCTCAAGGGGCCAAATTGCCTACTCCTGCTCCTATTTCTTATGTTCTTATGATGGTAAATGCCTGGTATCCTGGCAGTAGTCATGATGCCTTCATCCTGTGCCAGTCTGCTGTGCCAGCATTCTTCCAGCCTCCATGTCGAACCCAAGGGTAGTTGCTAGGCGATGAGGGCTATCTGCTCTCCACCTGGCTGATGACACCCCACCGCTTGTGGGCAGCACTGAAATAATGAGAGCCATGCTGCCAAGAGGAACATCATCGAGCAGACCATCGGGGTGCAAAAACAATGGTTCCGCTGCCTCGACCACTCGGGAGGAGTCTTCCACTACTCGCCAGAGTGGGTGTTCCAATTCATGGTGGTCTGCTGCATCCTCCACAAGTTGGCCATCATGAAGGTGCAGCCCTTGCCACCACGGGTTCCGCGACCACATGAGGAAGGGAGGAGGCAGCCTGCACATCCACGTTCCGGATGGGCTGTCCGTGAGTGCATCATCATCAGACTCCGGATCCCCTGAATGAAACCCCAGATCCCCCTTGCTCAACACTTCCCCATCTTACCATCCCTCTGTCATGGAACATCACCGCATCCTCTTGGCCACAAAGCTGAAATGAAAGCCACCACAAAACAAACATTCCAAACCAGATTTATAAATCATTAGATCCAATGCTAAATAATAAAGTCAACTAATCACCCTTATGCATTTCCTTAGTGCTTGTCTTTGCCTGTCCTAGTGCTATTACGAAGTGCTACCCAAGTGGTGGAAGGAAGGCTGGTGGAAGGCTGCTGACTTTCAGTGGGCGAGACTGCAGATGGCTTTGCAGGACAACCTCGAGTAGCTCTGGGCCTAGAAGGCCCAGCTGAAGACTGCACCACCTCAGCATGGCCGGCAGCAGTCTGGGCTGGCTGGCTGACAAGCAACAGCAAGGGCACTGGCAGAGTGGCAGTGGTGGGAGGATGAATGCTGTTATCCTGAGAGAGGACAGCAGGTTCATGCTCCACAGAGCCACTGCCACTCCCCTGGGGTGGCACCTCAGCAATCCTAGTAATATGTTGGAGGACAGATTACTGGACTGCTGTGACACCCTGCAAGCCCCGTTCTACACTGTTAAATGCAGCCATGATGGCAGCAGTCTGAGTTTGAGTGGCAGCAAGCTGAGCCTGCATGAGAGGAGTCTGAGCTTGCGTGGCAGAAAGCTGAGCTTACATGACAGAATTCTGAGCTCCCACTGCAGCACTCAGACATTGGGTCGCTTCCACTTGTGCTGCAATGGAAGCTGAGGCATTGCCCATCACGTCCAGCATCATGGTTGGGCCCACAAGCGTTCTAATGGAGTTGCCCATCACTTCCAAGCTCTGCGCAAAGCCCTGTGCAATATTGGAGCCGCACTCCTCCATGCTCCTTGACAGTGACAAAAGGCTCTCTGGCAGGCCTGCCAGTGCACCAAGCAGTTCTGTTTGCATGCCCATCACCCTTCTTCTGAAGGCCGCCCCATCGAAGTCCTCATCTGAGTCCTCTGCAGCATAACTTGTGTGCGACCTCGCCCTCTGGGGAGCTGGCACCTGCGCTACCCATTCTCCTTGCCCTGGCTGCAGGCCATTCATGCCCAGTGACTCACCACATGCAGATCCTGCCTCTATGCTACCCTCTAATGTACACGCAGTGCCAATTTCTCAGCAGGTGCCTGTGAGTGTCAGATCGAGTGACGGTGTCTCTTCTTCCCCATCACTCTCCTCTTGCTCTTCCTGCATTGGCTGGGAAGCTTGGAGTTCTTGGGTATCTGAAAGGAGAAAGACACAAGGATAGGGTTGTGGTGAGGGGAGGGGGGTGGAAAGCAAGTTGTGCATGCTTACACCATCAGCAGTTTGTACGTGAGAAGAGATTGTGGGATGAGGGGCAAGTGGGATGTGAGAAGGAGGATTAGGTATGACCATACTGTCATCTTCAATGCTTTCAGCCTCGCCAATCGGCACAGCCTCAGTGACGGCCCCTCCAATAATGTCAAGCACAGTCTCCGCCAGCTGGGTCAGGATATGCAGCCATGCCTGTCCCCTGCCGGTTAGCTGCTGCTCTTTCCTGTTATGCACCACCTTGCCCTGCAAGAGAAAGGGAAGTGTGTCAGTGAGTGTGGTGCAGTGTGTTTGGGTGATGTGCCTGTCATGGTTGAATAGTTGGCACTGTATGCAAGGTGTGTGATGTGGGTGTGAGGCTTGCAGCAGTGGTAAGTGTGTGAGGGTGAAGTGAAGCTATGAATGTGAGGTATGAGTCGTGATTGATAGAGATTGTTGGTAGGTGAGTGATGGGGGTGTGGTGCATTAAGCGGTGTGTGAGGCTAGTGGTGCAGTTGGTGGTGGACAGCTTTTGAAGATGCATTCACTGACCTTGACCACTTGTGTAAGGTCATTAAACTTCCTTGGCACTGGTCAAGTTCTTCGGGGCAAAACTGATGGCAGTAACCGCTTCAGATATCTGTTCTCACTGCCTTCTTACTGTGAGTCTGGAGGGCCTCCTGCGGGTAAAGGAACCTGTCTTTTCCATTCTACCCCCTGCACTAAGACTTCCAGTGCTGCATCTGAGGTGCTCGTTCTCTGCCCTGTTGAGCCATAACTGCCTGACAGTTGCCTTGACAATCAGTTCAGTGAGGTGCTGAATGCAGAATGCACCTCCACTTTAAGAAGTGCAGACTGTGTTTAAAAGTGGAGGCTAGCTTTAAATAGAGCTAGCCTCGCACGTACTTAGGCCCCCTGCAGGCTGTACGCATCAATAATGTTAATTATCAGGCAGCATGAATGTCGAGTGCTGCCTGCACTACTTTCAAAAGGTGTGGGCCAATCGAGCATCGCAATCCCCGCGTCCGTTTTTGGGCCTACTCAAATTTTAGGTGACGCTTCAGCAGTCAAGCTGTCACTGACCTCTGTCACCTGCTGCAGCAGGAACTGGAGTCAAACACCAGAGCACTGCCTGTAGCTGTCTTTTCTAGAGTAAAGAACCCCAGCCTGTTTGATTGTAGGTATCAATGTTCCCTCTTATTGTTTTTTGTGGTGGGCGGCCCCTTTAAGGGGCTGCGCGGCCCATTCACAGTTTCACGCATGTGTGAAACTTTACATTGAAAAAACGGTCCTGGGCTGCGCGGGACTGGCAGAGAGGTGCGTGGCTGTATAAGGAATGTTGATAGGTATTACCTCTTAGTTCTAGTATCATTCTAGTAAATCTTTTTTGCACCTTCTCCAGTGCCTCTATGTCATTTTTATAATACGGAGACCACAACTGTTTACAGTACTCCTAGGGTGCTCTAACCAAGGTTGTATACAAGTTTAACATAGCTTCTCTGCTTTTCAATTCTATCCTTCGAGAAAGGAACCCCAGTGCATTGTTTGCTTTTTTCATGGCCTTATTAAGCTGTGTCACTACTTTTAGTGATCTGTGTATCTGTATCTCCAGATCCCTCTGCTCCTCTACCCCATTCAGACACTTATTTTACAAGGAGTATGTGGTCTCCTTATTCTTCCTACCTAAATGTACAGCCTCACACTTATTTCTACTGATGTTCATTTGCCAATTACACCCCTATTCTGCAAGTTTATTAATGTCTTGCTGTATTTTGTCACTGTCCTCCTCTGTATTAACTACACCCCCCAATTTGGTGTTGTCCGCATATTTTGAAATTGTAATGGTGGCTCTCAATTTTTAATCCGGAGGCTCTTTCCAGGTTGCAACAGCTAACACAAGCACATCAGTCAGTTCGCTGTGCATTGGCCATAAAGCAAGAGGTAGTAAGCTCTTTGCAAGGAGAGAGCAATACTTCCCAATGCAGGATGCTCCTCAGGAGGAGGGAGCACTCGGATTTGCCCTGCATTGCTGGATTTCCCCAGGCGCAAGGTCTCATTGACTGCACACATTTTGCCCTGCGTTCTCCCCTTCACGGCCCAGCCATGTTTTATAACAGGAAGGGGTTGCACTCCCTGTAAATTCAGCTGGTGTGTGTCCACAGGCAGTGAATAATGCAGGTCTGTGCCTGGTTTCCTGGCAGTAGTCATGATGTATTCATACTGCATCAGTCCTCAATTACCACTGTCTTTGACCCAGACCAGTGGGAGTCAGGCTGATACCTCCTCAATGCTGTGCTGGATGACCCCACTTAAGCTAGATCTGGACTCCTCCATGCTCTATGCCATTGTGTGCTAGCACTGGCAGGCTGCCCAGAGGACTTAAACGGTCCTGGTGTATACGGATCAGTCTTTGCAAGTAGGCTGTGCCCTCGAGATCTTAATCTGTGCCCTCTGCAGCAGGGCTAGGATGTGAGCTCTTGGTTAGCTGCTTGCTGGGCTGTCCCATCCCCCTACCCATGGTCCTGTGCACCAGTGCTCAGTGAGTCTCCCAGGGCAAACTCCTCTAGTGTATCCTCTACAGTATGCGTAGTGCCAGTCTCTGAGCTGGTGCTTGTTAAATACGTTCCAGTGATGCTGTGTCCTCTTGGATGCTGCTTTCTGCCAGCTCCTCAGCCTCTGGGTACTCTATATTTTGTTGAGCTGAAAGTGAAGACAGGGACAAGGATTAGAATTTAGTGTGAAAGATGAGCAGAGGCGGATGAGAATGGCTGCTTGAAGCAGCTGCAGTTAGTCATGCATAGTGTGCAAGGGTGAGATTTCAATGAGAAGGGATAGAGTGTAAGATAGCCAAGAACTCTGCAGAGTGCGTCCTTCTAGCCTCATAACCTGCGACACCCCTGATGCCACCCATCCCCATGATCTGCATTACTTGCTGATCGATTGTGGAGAGGGCCTGAATGGACGCCCTCCCTCCTCCTGTCCTCACCGCCTCTATTATTCTTCACCAGCTTCACCTGCAAGAAAGAAGGAAGAGTGTTAGTGGTAGCCTAATGAGATGCTTTGAAGATGTGCATGTCAGGGTCGAATAGTGGTGCTGGAATGTGAAGGGTGGTAGTTGTGTGAGGAGGTGAAAGCAATAATGGGAGGAGAATAGGAGGTGCAGAGTGTGGCAGTAGGAGCAGAAGGAGGTGGAGTGAAGTGTATGGCAGTGAATGGAGGTGAGTGCTAATAATCGGGAGAGGGAAAGGTTGTGAGTTCTGGGACTTCGCTCTCGATGTTAAGAGTGACTGAGGGAGCTCTGCCTTTCCCTGTGAGCAGGGCAGAGGGTCACAGAGTTCCCTCCTGGGTAGGAGATTGCAGGCCGAGCCGAGCAGTGTGAAGGAGGTACCGGGAGAGTGAACCCAACAATACAGCGGCCTGTCCGATAGCTGCAGTGGCCCGTCTGATATTCTTTTCTCCCCCCCCCGACCTGATTTGCGGGCCAGCTTAGCGTAGGAGTCAGCCGATATCCAGCTTTCCCACAACTGGCGGCGGCAGTCGAGCCCCAGACCTCCGCTAAGTAAAGGAATTCAGATACGGAGCAGGGGGAGCTGTAAACAGACTGGGAGCGGCAGCACAGAGAAGCAGGAAGGGGAATGAGACACGGAACAGTCACAAGAGGTAGCCTGAACTTTAAAAATTTATATTAAATACAAATACTAATTACCAAATTAATTTAATGTTCAGAGTTTCCCAGTCTGAAATAATACCTTCTGAAATCCGAAAATTTCCGAAAACCGAAACACAGCTGGTCCCAAAGTTTTTGGATAAGGGATAGTCAACCTGTACTAAACATACAGCTCCACCTAGTGTACCATTCTAGAATGACATGTTACTGATCATTACATCCCCCTTCCTTAGAGGTTAAACAAAATCAATATCAATCAATATCAATCAATCATAACGACATAAATATCTTCACAACAGTCAACACATTTTCAAAGCTTTACTTTATGAACTCTAAGCTTTTCATTCTTTTATTATAGTTTTCTTTGTACTCAAAGATTAAGTCTATCAGGCTTTTTTACTTCACGTGTGGATCTTCTCAGCACAGGTAAGTCTGATGTGTTTTCATGAGAGCCTGTATGTGTGTTTGTGTTAGATTGTTCTGGTGGTGAGTGAAAAGATTCAGTTGCGGCATTGTCATCGATTTGCTCTTGGATAGTTTCTTGTGTTTTCAGGAGAGAACGGCGGTTCCTCCTGAGAATCTGTCCTTCCTCAGTTCTAACAGTGTATGACCTTGGTCCTACTTCCCCAAGAACTGTAGCTTTCCTGTTCCATGCATCTGGATCCTCAATCCTGACAACATCATCCCTTGTCAATGGTTTCAGAGTTTTGGATGACTTGTCATAGTGTGATTTCTGTTTCAGCTTTAACAGTTGAAGTCTCTGTCTCAGTTCCTTACTCTGCTTTTCTTTTGCACAGCAGGGTAGCATGGTGCGCAACTTGCGACCCATTAGGAGTTCAGCAGGTGAAGAACCACAGTCTAAAGGGGAGGCTCGGTAGCTCAGCAGGGCGAGATAAGGATCAGACTTGCTTTCTGTTGCTTTCTTCTGTAGCTGTTTGAGAACTTGAACACCTTTCTCTGCCTTACCATTCGACTGAGCATACAGAGGACTGGATGTGATGTGTTGAAAGTCATAATGTGCTGCAAACTGTTGCCAATCCTTACAGTTGAAGCACGGACCATTGTCGCTAACGGCAATCCTGGGAATTCCATGTCTGGCGAAGATGGATTTAACATGCATTATGACACTGCTTGCTGATGTGCTTGAGAGCAGCGCCATCTCAGGATAGTTAGAATAGTAGTCAATCACTAATAGATAGTCTTTACCATTCAAATGAAAAAGGTCCATACCAACCTTTTGCCATGGTGCTGTTGGTAAGTCAGCTACTATCATTGGTTCCTTTGCTTGTTTGTTTTGGTGTTTCTGACATGTCTCACATTCGCCTATCATGTTCTCAATGTCCTTATTTATGCCAGGCCATTTATGCCTCTTGCTCTCCTTTTGCATTTTTCAATTCCGAGGTGTCCCTCATGAATCCTTTTGAGCATGTCTCGACGTAAAGCCTGTGGAATGACTATTCTGTTCTGCTTTAGTAATAGTCCACTTGCGACACTCAACTCTGACCTGATGTGATAGTACTTTGGACAGGAACCTTTTGGCCAACCATGTTGAATGTTCTCTATTACTGTTTGTAACACTGTATCTTTTACTGTTTCTTCTGCTATTTGCTTTGATTTTGTGTCTGACACGGGCAGCGCAGCAGTGACCATATTCACATGAACATCCACGTCTTCCTCAGTAGAGCTCACATGACTCATTGTGGGTGCTCGGGATAGTGCATCTGCTAACACTATGTGTTTGCCTGGTGTGTAGATCAGTTCAAAGTCATATCTTTGCAGCTTCATCATGAGTCGTTAAATCCTTGGAGACATCTCATTCAGATTTTTTTAATGATGGCAACCAGTGGGCTGTGGTCTGTCTCAACTGTGAAGGTGGGAAGTCCATATATGTAGCCATGGAACTTTTCTAGTCCAACTACCAAGCCTAGACATTCCTTTTCAATCTGGGCGTATCGACACTCAGAGTCAGTCATAGACCTGGAGGCATAGGCAACAGGCTTCCAATCTTCACCCTCTGCTTGTAGCAAGACCGCGCCTAGGCCATCTTTTGATGCATCCATTGACACTTTGATTCTCTTTGTTGGGTCAAAGAAAGTGAGTACAGGTGTGGTTGTCAGCACTGTTTTGAGGTTCATCCACTCTTGTTCATGTCTTTCTGTCCATGCGAACTCATTTGTTTTATGTAGCATGTCTCGCAGACAGGCTGTCTTGGCTGACAAGTTAGGAATGAACATTCCAATGAAGTTTATCATCCCCATGATGCATAGCACTCCTTTTTTGTCAGTGGGTCGGGGCATTTTGAGTATGACATTTACTTTTTCCATATCTAGCTCTATTCCTTTACCAGATAGATTATCTCCTAGGAAAGTGACTTCCTGGATGCCAAACTGACACTTGGCTTTGTTGAGCTTCAGTCCATTCTGGCGTACGCTCTGTAGCACTTTAGTCAGTCGCTGATTGTGTTCTTTCAGTGTGGAGCCCCAGATGATGACGTCATCAACATAGACCCGAACTCCTTCCAGACCTTCAATTATGTGTTCCATCGCTCTATGAAAGATTTCAGATGCAGATATTATTCCGAAAGGCATTCTGAGGAAACAATACCTGCCAAATGGTGTGTTGAAGGTACAGTATTTGGTGCTCTCTTCATCCAGTTTTAGTTGCCAAAATCCTTGTGAGGCATCGAGCTTTGTAAAGTATCTGGCACCTGACATTTCACTGGTGATTTCTTCTCACTTGGGAATCTGGTAGTGTTCATGTTTCATGTTTGCATTTAAGTCTTTTGGATCCATGCATACTCTTAGATCATTGTTCTTTTTCTTTACACATACCATGGAGCTAACCCAGTCTGTTGGCTCTTCGACTTTCCTGATGACTCCTAGTGTGGTCATTCTGTCCAGTTCTTTCTTGAGCCGGTCACACAGGGGTGCTGGAACTCTCCATGGAGCATGTACCACTGGCTGAGCATTCTCCTTTAGCTGGATCTTGTAGGTGAATGGTAGAACTCCAAATCCTTTGAACACATCCTGGAAATTATTCACTACAGAATCCACTGAGTCATCTGGTCTGCTTATGGCACAGTTTATACGGTAGACTCTCTTGACCAGTTCTAAGTCCTCACAAGCTTTGTCACCTAGTAGTGAATCAAGTCCTTCAGCCACAACAGAAAACATGAGATGATGCACTTTGTCTTTGACTGACACTTTAAGTCTGCATACACCTAAGCTATCTATTTTCTGTCCATTATAGTTCTTCAGTAGTACTGACTTTTTCTGTATTTTGGGCTTTTTTTCCATATTTTTAATGTCACTCATACTGATTAAGTTTGCTTTTGCCCCAGTGTCTAGTTTCAATGTAACTAATGCTCCATTTATCTGCAGTGGCATCATCCATTTGTCCTCTTTTGCTGCATTAACTTTATATTCAGCATTGTCCATTCCTGAGGGCTGCACATTTTCTGTATCCTTTTCGATATTGTCACATGACACCATTCCTACAAAAAATGTCTCACTTAAATCAGTGTCCTCAATCACATTGACTTGTTGCCCTTTCTTTGTTTTTACTTTTGAAAAGCATTGTTTGGCAAAGTTATTCTTTCCATTACATTTCGTGCACATTTTCCCAAACGCTGGGCATTGTCTTGACTGGTGCTGGTAACCACAGCATTTACAATTAAAAATTCCATCCTCCGATTGCATTGCATTTCTGTTCTGCCCATGTTTCTTCCCCTAGTAGGACACAGCACCAACAGCAGCACTGTCATTCACTACAGTCGCATTATTATTAATTTCACTGAAAGTCTTTGCATGCTGTTGAGCTAGCTCACTGGCATGGCATATTTTCACAGCATCCTCCAATGTTAGTTTGGTTTCTCTCAACAAACGTTGCCTGACCTTTTTATCATGAATACCAAACACAATCTGGTCATGAATCATGGATGATTTCAGTTCAGAGAAATTACATGTCTGTGCTTTCAGTTTCAGATCGGGCACAATGCTATCAAAAGTCTCATTTTGCTGCTGTGTCTGTGAACGGAACACGTACCTCTCATAGGTCTCATTCTTTTTGGGAGAACAATGTGTATCAAACTTCTTTAGCACATCGTCCATCTTTTCTCTGCCCTCCTCTTGATCAAATACCAACGTATTAAATACCTCTATCGCCTGCGGGCCTGCAGCCGTGAGCAGTAATGCTATTTTCCTTGCATCTGGCTTCGTACCGAACCCGATTGTGGCAATGTAGAGTTTGAATTGTTGTTTGAAACTCCGCCAATTGCAGTCGACATTCTCCGTGAGTTTCAAACCCTCTGGTGGCTTCAAATTCTCCATGTCGCGTTTCACAATGTTCAGCAGATATTACCACTCCTGGTACCATGTTAAGTTCATAAATAAATAGACGTTTTCATTATGAACAGCTAGCTTGAGCTAGTCACTTTATTCAGCCATGTGGACTAGTGTACAGGCATCCATCTTGACTACTGCCTTGTGGGTAGCCAACTACTAAACATACAGCTCCACCTTGTGTACCATTCTAGAATGACATGTTACTGATCATTACAGACATAGAGAAGATGTTTCCACTTGCAGGCGATACCAGAACTAGGACCATAAATATAAGATAGTCACTAATAAATCCAATAGGGAATTCAGGGGAAACATCTTTACCCAGAGAGTGGTTAGAATGTGGAATTCACTACCACAGGGAGTAGTTGAAGTGAATAGCATTGATGCATTTAAGGGGAAGCTGGATAAGCACATGGGAGAAAGGAATAGAAGGATATGCTGATGGGGTGAGATGAGGAAGGGTGGGAGGAGGCTCATGTGGAGCATAAACACCAACAGAGACCTGTTTGACCGAATGGCCTGTTTCAGTGCTGTAAGTTTGTAATACTTTGTAGTTCTGAAATACCAACCATAACATAGCTATGTTCAATGTGAAAATAGAAAAAGGGTAATGGAGTCAAAGATAAGGGTGCTCGACTGGAAAAAGGCAAATTCTAGCGAGATAAGAAGTGTCCTAGAACAATTAACTGGGCAGCAATGTTAACAAACAGGATGATGGATCACCAGTGGGGAACCTTCAAATACAAGATGGATAGAGTACAATAAATATATTCCTATGAGGCAAAAAGGGTGTGTCAAAAGATAGTGTTCTGTGGATAAATAGAGAGTTAAATTAAATTGAAACATAAAATGGAGGTCTATGATAAAACCAGGGTTAACAATCTATATGTTGAATATATTAAAAATCTTAGGCCAGATTTTAACCTGGAGTGGGAATTGGACAGGCGAGGGCTGAGATGAGTGCCAAACCCCTGATCTCAGCTGCGTGAGTCTCAAGCAATTTTAACTCCCCGGACTCATCTGCATGCCCCCTGAACCATTGTCCACCTGAAAGGTGCGTGAATATAATTGCAGGAGGCAGGAGACTGCCGGCTGGGACCGAAGGAATGATCACTGGCACTCAGGTAAATTGCGGGAAGGTTTCATCACATGACCTTCTGCCTCCAACTGCCTGCCTCCACACTCCTGCCATTGGTCATTCGACATGTCCACCCTCATGGCACAACACCTTCCTACACCAATTGGGAAACGCACACTCTTCGTTACCTGATTGGATTATTCCTGACTGACAAATAGCCTTTTTTCCCCTTCTCCAATATAGTTTAACTAATAATCAAAAATGTTCAAAGAAAATGGTAAAAGTCCTCCTGTGTTGCTCGCAGCAGTGTCCGGGAGATTGAACTTCAGTTCTCAGCGACTACAGGTCAATCCTGGAGGGTTGCAACCCTAGCTTGGAGTTGATATTTTTCCCAGAGCTGTGACTCTGTGAGTTGAAATTGGATTGTGCAGTCTGAGCATGTACAGTGCACCTGATTTCCCAGGATACATCTGTACCATTCAGTCAGCTGTCTTGATGCAATATATTCTTCAGCTCCCTCAACTTTCTGCTCACTAGCATTTCTTCAAACAATTTTGAAAAACAGTAGGACACATTTCAAAAGCTTAATTGAGATATAATCAATATTGTGTTTTGTTTAAAGAGGCTATGTCAATTTGTGTAAGTGTGAGAGATTGAGAAAAATGGCTGTACTAGTTACACACTTGTAGCTTTTGTTTTGTGTTCTATGAATGTCATAAAATGTGTTAAGTTGTCAGAGGGGAGTGAGCGAGAAGATAAGGGGGAAATAAGAGAATGCCTTTCTTCATGTTAATCAATTTTCAAAAAAATGTTGAATTTTGAAGCTAACTAATTATTTCAACCGATTTTTGTTGACGGTTAACAAAGGTCAATGGTAATGTCTTATGCCTGTGAGATAGAGGTTCTATCATATATGAGGTGGTGGAGGGAGGAGTTGGAGAGAGAGAGAAATAGAGAGAAAGGCAGACAGACAATTATGTTCCTCATTCGAATTAGATGTTTTAAAAGAAGTTGAATTTTGAAAGCATCAAAACATCTTTAAGGGAAACAGGTAGGAAGGGAGGGGGGAAGAGGAGGAGAATGCTGGTCGAGAAAGAAGGGGATTGAAATAGAGAGGAAAGGTTGAGCAAGAGGGCATAGAGACCGAGAGATGAGAGAGTGAGAGAGATGGGTTTCAGAAAGAGAGGTAGCAAGTGAGGGGTTTAGAGAATGAGGGGGTTGAGAGAGGAAGGTGAGATTCAAAGAAACAGCATTCATTGAAAAAAAAATCAAGGAGAGTTGAGTGAGAAAGAGGAGGTAGAGAGGGAGGGTTGAGAGAAAAGATTGGCTGAGAGATGAGGTAGAGAGAGCGACAGAGATGGAGTGAGAAATGAGATTGAGCTAGAGGGATTTTGAGAGGTGGTTAAGAAGGGAAAACAACTGAGAGAGAAAGGGGTTGAGAGAAAGGAGGATAGAGAAAGAGAAGAGGGTTGAAATGGTGGGGTTGAGAGAAACAGAGAGAAGGGGGGTTGAGTGACAGAAAGGAAGCTGTAATTACAGTTGGACAAGTTTACATAGGCGAGTTCTGTAAAGTCTGTGGGTTGTGCAGTTAATTACGACACAGACTTCAGGAGTAACATACAACAGGACTTTACTATTCGAAGGTCAGGGCGAATCTGCCCTATAAATCATGCCACAGCACTTATATACCGGTGTGGTCACCGTCGGTATTACCGTATACAGAAACCAAACAAGTAGTGCCACACCTAAAATAGTTCTCTTAAAGGTGAACGGTTACATACAATAGTCTCTTAAAGGTAGACGGTTACATACACTACAATCCTCCCTTTTTAGCTTACAACATACTATTTCTCATTAACATACATATATTCAACTTCAGGTAAACAATTTACAGATATAGTCTCTGTGGGAAACAGTTCACAGGTTCAGTCTCTGTGGGAACAGTGTATAGATTCAGTCTCTAGTCTTGACTCGGTCCGAACAACATCGCTGTGGTGTAGCCGGTTCACATTGCTAGCGTGACTCCTCCACTAGTCTTCCCCTTGACGTAACAGCTTGAACTTTCATCCTGCTGAACCAGCAATGCTGAATTTTACAAACAGCTGTATTGCCTTGGTAATTTTTCTTACTTTCCAACTGATTTATCTCCCTTTGTAGGGCCCACATGCATGATCTGGTAGGAGTGATAATGATTTTGATGGTTATCATCTTCTGCTTCTTCTTTTTCTTTTCTGCTTCTTGGAGACTCTCGGGGCTCCCTTATTAGCTGCCAGCTGTAGCGCCACCATCTCTCTATGTTCCTTAGACTTTAAGTGCTTCATCCTGATTTCTGCACTTTGGGAGTTTTCATCACAAGCTGGGCAGACCAGATCCTTGTAATATTCAGTGTCACTCAACAGGTCATGGTAATATTCGGTGTCGTCCTGAGCTAGTCTAGCGAGAGGGCCTGCTACTTCTTCCGTACCCAACTGGACGTTAGCCGACTGTTGTTCCCTCCCTAGACATCTTTCCTGAAGAGACTTCTTCATGCGTTCATATTCATCCCGCTCTTCCTGGGTTTCCTGCAAATCCTTCACTAATGACCTCGTTTGTGATTTCAACACTTCCCCTTCCCTCGGGGATTGATTGATCAGGCTATTCAATCCTTCTACTGGAGCAGCTGTTTCAACATTCTGCTGTTCACATTGACGTGATTCAGCGTACTTTTGGCATCCCTGTAAAATCTGTGTTGCAACCTCAGCTATTTCCATAACTTTTGAGAGCTCCGAACTCCTTCCCTTTGAAGATTGAAGCTCGTGTTCAGATTGTTCCCATTGTAGAGTCTTGTCCTTCAGCATATGAAGGAGTTGGCTGACCGTTAACTCTTCCACGGGAACACTGTGGGTCAGAGTCTTCTCCATTTCATCCACCTTTTCCTCCAATGCTTTCACCTTCTTTTCCTCTTGTACTTTGGCTTCCAGCGCTCGGAGAAGTTGCGCCTTGATGCTCTCTAGCTCATGCTCAGAGGCCATTCTTACAGTCTCTGTGTTTCTTACAGTTCCCTTTTCTCCCACTGAACGGATTCCCAGTTGAATCTGTTCTTCAAGTTGTTGAATCTCGGTCATTGCCGCCCCATATTTGTCTTGGGTTTCCTTTAATATTTTTATGAGTTCTTGTACATCTTGTCTTTCAGGTTCTGCCATGTCTTTCACCTCTAATTTCTCATCTATGGATGGAACTTCTACCGATGAGTCTGTCTTGGCCTTGAGCTCATCAAGAATTTCCTGCAGCCTTTGGACTTCTTGCTCATGTTCAACCTTCAGTTGCTCATATGCTTCCACTGAAACTAGCTTTTCGGAGGTTGCCGAGTTAACCCCTTCCAGAATTGTAGCCTGGGCCTGTTCATACTGTTCTTTCAACTTCTCACACTCTGCTTGTAAGGAGTCGTAGAGAAGAACTGGAATAAAATCCTGGCTTCCTGCAGATTCCTCTTCATTTGCTTCTTCCTGCAAATATTCTAACTCCTGAACAGCATAAGGGAGATGTGATCGGTAATTGGTCACGATGGCTCTATGGTCGCTCTCTGCTTGAGCTAGCTGCTTCTGTTGTCTTTCCAGATTCTCCCATTCGGTGTCATAGAACTTTTTCATTGTTTTCATCTCTTGTACGAGACGGTAACTCAATTGTTCTAATTGTTGTCGTAATTTGAAATAAGTTTGAGTCCGAGCTCGGTGTTCTTCCGTCATGGATATGTCCGTAACTTGAACAGGCTCAGAATTTTCTGTCGAACTAGGTTGTCGTTGTTCGGTGGAGTCCTGTTCTGAAACTTTGTTCTTCTCTGGAGCATAAGCCTTTATGCATGCCTTCGTTTTTCCAACCTTCGTCGGCAAGTCCATTTCAGCCTTGTCTTTCATATTTGGGTTGGTCTTATCGTCATCCGTTTCAGAATCTGAGCTGATTGTCTGCACCGAGTCCTCACTCGTTATGGCTTTTAGATAGTGCCATTCCATGTCTATTTTCTTGATCCACTCCCATCCTAGAAGTGGTGGTCCTCCCTCAGGTAGTACGTATAAGTTCATTCTTGGGTGTTCTTTACCCCTATCTCTCACTTTGACTCTTATCTTTCCCATGGGGTATACTTTATGCCCCGTGTATGTCTGCAATACGAACTTGGTATCTCTTAAGGGTATGTGTGAGAATAGCCGGTGGTAATCCCTTCGATTTATGACTGATAGAGCTGATCCAGTGTCCAACTCCATTTTCACTTGGATTCCAGCTATTTTTAGCATGACCCAGATAGTTTGTAGGTCAGCTTCCTTACTCACATTGTGAATTCTCAGACTACCCAGCTCCTGGCCGTTTGGGTCTGAGTCTGAATTCTGTTCGTCTGAACTCTTCTCAGCCACCTTGTGTACCTTGTTATACTTTTCCTGTGATGGCTTCCTTTGGTTGTTGGTCCTTTGGTTGTTGGTCTTCTTCCCTGACCGGCATACCTTAGCTATGTGACCCAGTTTGCCACATTTCCTACATTCCTGGTTCTTAAACCAGCTTTGGTTCTGGTCGTGTGTTGTCTTCCCACAACGATAGCATTTTGTTGTTGTCGAGGTAATTTGATCCACACTTAGTGCTGCTGTCTTTAGCTGCATTTCCGCATTTCCCTTCGCTGCGGCTTCGTGCGATGCTGCAATAAGGACAGCCCTGTCAAGTGTAAGGTCGTTCTCTTCGAGTAGTCGCTTTTGCGTTCCTTCCTTTGCCAACCCGCACACGAACTTGTCTCGCAATGCCTCTGTCAGATTCCCTCCAAACTGGCAGTATTTCGCTAGTCTACGCAGTTCGACCAAGTATTCTGCGTTGCTTTCGTCTTTCCGTTGCGTTCTCGCATAGAATTTGAATCGTTCCGCCAACATCAACGGTGTGGGGTTCAAGTGATCCTTCAGGAAAGCCACAATATCATCGAAAGTCTGATCCGCCGGTTTAGCTGGTGCTAGTAGATGCTTCAAGAGCCCGTATGTCTTTGCGCCCATTGAGTTCAGCAAGGTTATAGCTTTGTCATCTTCTTCTATTTTATTGGCCTCACAATAGATCTCAATGCGTTCCACGTACGTGGCCCAGTCTTCTACTTCGGAATTAAAATCGTTGATGTTACCACACTTAGGCATCTTCCTCTCTTTGGGAACAACACAAGTATTTCTTTAAATTATTATTATTTTTTTTTTTCTAAGATGGCGGTTTTCCCGCGAAAATGGCGGTTTCCCGCTCTTATCTTCTCTCCCCGCCCACTTCAATGGCGGTTTCCCGCTTCTGTCTTCTTCCCCGCCTAATGGCGGCTTCCCGCGTTTCTTCCCTGGCGGGAGGGGTACACTTTCCCCACGGGCGACGGCCGCTGGCTTTCAGGTTCACAGCCTGTGCGTCGGCTTCAAGGCTTTCCCTTTTTTATTTTATTTTATGGCAGGGCGACCGGCTCTGGGTACCCCGTTGATGGCGAACAGGTTCAGCCGCTGGGCTGGCTCTCGCACAGTTCCCCTTGCTCGGCTCTGTCTCTCTCCCGCTCGCTCGGCTCTACCGGCGCTGGGTACACCCCGTTGACGGAGGACAGTTCAGCCGCTGGACTGGCTCTCGCACAGTTCCCCTTGCTCGGCTCTGCCTCTCTCCCACTCGCTCGGCTCTACCGGCGCTGGTTACACCCCGTTGACGGAGGACAGTTCAGCCGCTGGACTGGCTCTCGCGCAGTCTCTCTTGGTCGGCTCTGCCTCTCCCGCTCGCTCGGACCCCAATCGCGCCTCCCAGCCCTCTCGCAGTCCGGTGCTTCTCTCCCCGGCTGCGGCTGAGTTTCTCTCTTCCCGCGCCTACGCTCCCGGTCGCAGCGCTTCGTGGCTTCGGTCACCGCCCGGCTTTTCCCCCGGTCGCGGTCTCTCACGACGCCGTTGGACCCGACTTTTTGTCCGGCTCCTTTTCCCCCTCGACCGTGGTCGAGTGCCCAGCCCTTATCCTCCGGCTATTCTTTTCAGTTTCCCTTACTCACAGTCACCGTGGCAGAAGGGACAGTCAGTGCCTGTTGCTGATGGAAGTTTTCGTCGCTAAAGTCTTCCTCCTTTCTATTGCTGCAGCCTTGAGTTTTCTCCCAGCCGAATGACGAGGGCGGTTGCCTCTTTTCGACGCTCTTTCGTTGCTTTGAAATTATTGTTGCCGCAGGGTACGATCGGACTCGTCGCCACTGTAAAGTCTGTGGGTTGTGCAGTTAATTATGACACAGACTTCAGGAGTAACATACAACAGGACTTTACTATTCGAAGGTCAGGGCGAATCTGCCCTATAAATCATGCCACAGCACTTATATACCGGTGTGGTCACCGTCGGTATTACCGTATACAGAAGCCAAACAAGTAGTGCCACACCTAAAATAGTTCTCTTAAAGGTGAACGGTTACATACAATAGTCTCTTAAAGGTAGACGGTTACATACACTACAATTTCCATTATAAATTTGGATATAGGAATTTCTAGAATCATCATAGAATAATGCAGCACAAAATGTGGCCATTCAGCCCATCGTGTCTGTGCCCTCTGTTTGAAAGAGCCCCTGCTCTTTCCCCATAGTCCTGCAATTTTTTCCCCTTTTATATATATATCCAATTCCCTTTTAAAAGTTACCATTGCATCTGCTTCCATTACCTTTTCATGCAGTGCATTGTAGATCATAACAACTTACTGCATTAAAAAAAAATTCTCATTCCTCTCCCCTCTGGTTCCTTTTATCTTAAATGTATGTCCTCTGGTTACTGACCCTCCTGCCAGTGGAAACATTTATATAAAAAGGAGGAATTTATGACTTTAAAATGGGGAATGAATTACTATGCAAACCCTCATCGAACTTTGTCCTGGCCTCTAACCCTACTTCACCTCAAGACGGCTTTGGGTTTTGACTCCCTAGTAGTGTAATTGGACCTCATTGTGCCCATTTTCCAGGTGGAAAACGGGTACAAAGAGGTCTACTTTAGGGGAGCAACCTCCTGCACCTGAACAGCGTTGGAAACATATCCGTCGCTATATTGGTTCGGACACTCCAGAGGTATCCCTAGCGGCTGCGTAAAACAGTCATTAGATGCCTTGAATGTACTAATAAGGGGCCTAACACCTGTTTTAGGTCCCAAACCAATAATTGATTTTCACTTAATGCAGCAGGATTACCAGGTCTATCAAGGATGCACAAGAGGCTGGAATCAGAGGAATGGAGAGTTCGGGGGAATGTTAGGTGGAAGAAGGTTACAGAGATATTGAAGGGTGAGGCCATGCAAAGATTTAAACACAAAGATGAGAGTTTTAAACTTGAGGCATTGGGGTCTGAAAGTCAATGTAATGAGAACAGGGGTGATGGCTGAATGGAACTTTGTGCCAGATAGGATATGGGCAACAGAGCTTTGGATAAGATGAAGTTTACAGAGGGTGAAGGATGGAAGGCTGTCCAAGAGAGCAATTAAGTCTGGAAGTGATAAAGGCATGAATAGGAGATTCAGTGGACGATGGGCTATGGTAGAGGTGGAGGTGGAGATGGGTGATGTTACAGAGATGGAAATAGGCAGTCTTTGTGATGGAGAAGACATGGGCTTGGGGACTCAGCTTGGGGTGGAACAGGACATCGGGTTGTGAACAGTCTGATTCAATCTGAGACAGTGGTCCGGGAGGAGGCTGGAGTTGATAGCATGGGGATGGCATTTGTGTCAGGGACTGAAGATGAGGGCCAAGGATGAATCCTTGGGGGACACGGTAAGTGTGGAAACAGGTGAGGGTAGAAGCATTGGAGGAGCATGGTGTGAGGCTGTTGAAAGGGCTAGGAGAGATAATGCATTGTGGTCACCATCATAGAAAATGTTGTTTGTGATTTGGTTAGGACTATTTCAGTACTATGGTGGGGGAAGGGGGGAGCGCAGAAGCCTGAGTGGAGGGATTCAAACAGGTAGAGATGAGCACAAATCTGGGAGGTGACAACATGATCAAAGACCTTGGAGAGAAATGGGAGGTTGGACATGGGATTGTAGTAGGGAGGACAGAGGGGTTGATGGTGGGCTTTTTGAAGATGGGGGTGATGAAGGAGGTTTTAGAATGAAGAGAACAGTGCCTGAGAAGAGGGAACAACTTGGCTTTGGGGGCAGTGAAACCCGGGAGAACTTTCAGTGCGTCTGTCTGTGACATTTTACAGTGGCCACCTAATTTGAATAGAACCTTTGGGTTTGGCATCAGTTGCGCGGCAGCGGGCATGGTGTGGATCCACATGATGGGATCTCAGCTCTAGTAATTAAAGGGCCTATCCAAAGATGGAATTTGGAGGAGTTAGGATTTTGAACAAGGAGAGGAAGAAGTTTCATCATGAATTCAGGTCACGCAAGGGCTGTGCCTCGAGATAATGATGCATTGCTTTGATGCACTGCTGGGTGGAGTGAGGAGTCAGAGAGAGATACTTTTCCCCAGCAATGAGAAGAAGAGACCTGCTGCTGCTACCAAGAAGGCATGGCTGGAGGTGGCCGAGGAGGTCAGCAGTAGCAGCATTGTGCCATGCTCCTGGTGTTAGCGCAGGAAGTGCTTTAATCATCTAACCAGGTCAGGAAAGGTAGGTACAGTTGCACATTCACCTACATCCTGTTGTGCATATCATACCCCCGCCCTCACTCTGCCTTGTCAAGCCTACTCCATCACATCAATCCTCACACTCACTTACCCTGCAAGCTCACCCATTGTTCTCTTTCTATGCACTTTCTCACATTCCCATCTATCCATCCACCACAGCCATTCACCCAGATCTGTATGCAATTTGCCTCTCCCTGATAGTCACCCTCACCAAATGCACTGTATCCATCAGATGAGCACATGCCATTACAGTCACTCATAAGTCTGTTCTTTCCCCCATTGCAGGAGAAGAGAGCACAGAACATGAGGGAGATGGAGAGAACCGAAGGTGGTCCTCCACAGATTTCCCAGTTAACAACTGCAGAGGAGGAAGCGCTGGAGATCAGCAGCATTTTGGCATCCCTGGCCATCAGATATCAGGAGATTGGGCCCTATGAGCTACCTGGTGACAGAATTAAATATCAGCGACCAACATGTCATACAACACTCAGTCATGTTGACTTGATTTCAGCAACGAGTGAAATATGGTCATCTTCATAATGATAAATTGCAGTCAACTGATGAATACTCAGAGGAGCTGATTCCTGCTGATGGTGCAGCATTACAGGACTCATGCTTACTGTGCACCAGCCCAAATACTCGCACTTCGGTAGGACCAGTTAGACGGATAATTGAGATTTCATCTGGTAACCACCATTTCACAAGTGAGCAGGAGAAGACAGTGATGGCATGGACAGCTGTGGAGAGTCTGTTTCAGAGGGCATGGCTCTCTCCAAGCTGGACATAGACGCTGTAGCCCGAGGGCCATTGATGAAAATGATATGCACTGAGGGGCAGCAGAAAATCTGCGACATACTGGCAGGCCTTCCACACACACTGTCCACGATTGCAGAGAGACTGGAGGCACCTACCTCAAGCATGAGTGGATTGATGTTGCAGGGTATTGCGAGCTTGTCTTCTTCCATTGGTAGAGTGGCCAAAGCCGTGGAACATCAATTGCGGTAATCAAATGAGTCCATTCAATTCTTTACCATAGTCATGCAAACTCTGGATGCCAACGTGTCTGACATTTAAATAGGATGACGGACAACTTAATCTTGGCCTTACAATGCGTCACTGACCTGCACCAAGCTGGTCTCCAGCAGAGTGGTAGGAGTGAAGTGTCCCATGAGAGGTATGATGGCGAAAGGGGACATGGCGCTCCCACTTCTCACCTGTTGCCCCTTCACCCAGTCAGTACCTGACAGGTGCAGGTGGAGCAGTCTTTGGCTGGGCCCTCACGGGCTCCAACACCCAGAGATGGTTAACATCTCAACAGTCAGAGCAGGGATCTGAGCAGCCTGCCTCTACCTCTGCTGAAGCCACAGTGATTGCACCTCATAGGAGCGGTAGGAAAAGGAAGAGTAAAGCTTTGTAGTTGCACAAAGGTATAAGAATTCGCAAAATTGAACATTGTCCTATAAGGGTCTATTGGCAGAAAAGGCACGGAAAAAAACGAGCTGCGGGCGAAATGATGGTCAGCGTGTCTTGCTGAAGAGAAGGAGCCATCAGCTTGAGCAGCCCACTGCTCCTACAGCCCAACGACCACGTGGAGACAGGATGCCTGAGAGGACCAAAACGCAGACTTCAAAACCTCTATGTTTCTAACTGGGATTGGTGAGCATGTTTCTGGCCCCTCATAATCTAATCTAGCTAGGTTTAGGGGGTGGGCATTTAGGGGATAATTAACAATGAGTTGTTGTCCCTCGATGTTCTGTGTGCTTCCCTATTTCATGATGAACCTTGTAAAGCGTAATATGCCTGTAGATATGTTGGCTAGTACTGTATTATGATTTGTTTCCCCCCCCCCCACGTACCTTATTGGCTTACATTCAATTTTTCCTTCATGCAATAAAATTTCATTTTGTTTCATTAAACTTGGTCTATAGAGTATTCTCTGCATTGTAGTTCCTGCCTCAAAGACCAGTGTACAGAACCTAAGGGGTGAGTGGGTCGAACCACTCGGTGAATTACTGTGCAAGAGAGAGAGGCCTCTAGAGAGAGAGAGAGAGACCTCGTCGATCGAAAACCCCTTACAGTATGCACATGGGTGTATAAGAAATGTTATGTTGTTACATTTCTGCTGTTTTGTAGAATCTCATAAAATTAATTACTTTGTATCACTTTCCTGTTTTATCCATTTTTGGTTGCTGGGTGGCAATTCACCTTTTCCGGTGTTGTTGATGAATGGGAAGAAATAAAATGATGGGAACCAATGGGGGGGGGGATGTGCAATGGGTGGTTCGTTGGTTATAAGACTGCTTTGTGTCAGTGGGATTAGGTTGCGGTAGGGGGGGTGGGGCGAAGGGGAGGTGGGTGGCCATTGGATGTGATTGTTGCAACGGTCTAATTGAACCTTACAGCTATAAGGGAATCCCTGGCATCCTGGGCAGCAATGTGAGTGGCTGGTGCTGCATTGGGGTCATCATCTTCCTTCTTCTCTTCCTCTTCCTATTCCCCCACAGCTCCAGTACTAGATGAGCAGAAATTTCCTCCAACGAAATATTGGGAAGACTGAAGTCATTGTCTTCGGTCCCCGCCACAAAATCCGTTCCCTGGCCACCGACTCCATCCCTCTCCCTGGCAACTGTCTAAGGCTGAACCAGACTGTTCGCAACCTTGGTGTCATATTTGACCCCAAGATGAGCTTCCAACCACACATCTGTGCCATTCCTAAGACCGCCTATTTCCACCCCGTAACGTCGCCCGACTCCGCCCCGCCTCAGCTCGTCTGCTGCTGAAACCCTCATCCAGGCCTTTGTTACCTCTAGACTTGGACTATTCCAATGCACTCCTGGCTGGCCTCCGACGTTCTACTCTCGGTAACCTTGAGGTCATCCAAAACTCTGCTGCCCATGTCCTAACTGGCACCAAGTCCCATTCACCCATCACCCCTGTACTCGCTGAACTACATTGACTCCTGTTTAAGCAATGCCTTGATTTAAAAATTCTTAACCTTGTTTTCAAATCGCTCCATTGCCTCACCCCTCCTTATCTCTGTAATCTCCTCCAGCCCCACAACCCTCTGAGAAATCTGCTCTCTTCCAATTCTGGCCTCTTGAGCATCCTCGATTTTAATCGCTCCACCATTGGTGGCCATGCCTTCAGCTGCCAAGGCCCTAAGCTCTGGAATTCCCTCCCTAAACCCCTCCACATCTCTTCCTCCTTTTCCTTCTTTAAGCTTTTGGTCATCTGCCCTAATATCTCCATATGTGGCTTGGTGTCAAATTTTGTTTTATAACGCTCCTGTGAAGTGCCTTGGAATATTTTACTATGGTAGGAGTCTTCAACCTCCTTGGATTTGTCCGCAGGCAATGTGTGCTCAGCGTCTTGCTCCTCCTGCAGCTCCAATCCTCACTGCTGCGCAATGTTCTGCAGAGCGCAGCACACCACAATCAGTCTGGAGACCCTGGCTGGTGAGTACTGAAGGGCGCCTCCAAATCTGTGTAGGCACCTGAAACGCATCTTGAGCATGTTAATCGCTTGCTCAATGACACATCTGGTTGTCATGTGGCTTTTGTTGTACTGCTCTTAGGCTTCATTGGTTGGGTTTCTCATGGGTGTCATCAGCCAGGTTTGAAGGGGGTATCCTTTGTTTCCAACCAGACACTCTTAAGTCTGCTTGCAGGTCTAAAGAGGTCAGGGAGCTTGGACTGCTGCAGGATGAAAGCATCATGGCAGCTCCCCAGGAATCTGGCGCACACCTGCATTAACCTTTTACAAAAGCAAAATACTGCAGATGCTGGAAATCTGAAATAAAAGCAGAAAATACTGGAAAAACTCAGCAGGTCAGGTAGGTCTCTTCTCTGAATGCCCTCCATTGCTTCATTACTGCTTTACCCCGCAATCACCTTTTCCAATCTACCTGTGCTGTAAGATTTGCAAAATTTCTACATTTCCCCGAAGGTCATTATTAATAAAGAGGACCCTGCGTGGACATTTTAAATCAAAAAGGGTACCCAAGATGGCGTCCATGCCTCGTGGCAGAAAGCCTGTGAGATTTTAAAATGGACTCTGCAACACAGACAGCTTGTGGATCGAAACCAAAGCTGCAGTGTCTGTGAAGAGAGACTTTGTATTTTGAAACCAGACAGGACTTTGAATTATGTATTAGGTCGAATTGGAGACAAATCTAAATTCAGTTAGGTCTATAGTTAAGGCCATCAAGCAGTTTACATACATAATCGGAAACAGATTAAGAGAGCCATCGAGGCTGGACAGGCCCATCAAAGTACATTCCTGACAAAACAAGTGAATTATCGGGCCGGTAGATGCGATTACCGGCCATCTAAAAACAGTTAATATGGATTGCTACCATTATTTAAAATAGCCCGCCAAGATTAAGACAAAGAACTAACCTGATTTGGCGCATAGATAAGCGTTTTCGAAAAGAGTATAATTGAAGTCCCCGGGTAGCAATCATAGATACATAGATACATAGAAGATAGGAGCAGGAGTAGGCCATTTGGCCCTTCGAGCCTGCTCCGCCATTCAATGAGATCATGGCTGATCATCCAAATTCAGTACCCGGTCCCTGCCTTCTCCCCATATCCCTTGATCCCTTTAGCCTCAAGAAATATATCCAACTCTTTCTTGAATATACTTAATGAACTGGCCTCCACCGCCCTCTGTGGCAGAGAATTCCACAGCTTCACCACTCTCTGGGTGAAGAAATTCCTCCTCATTTCAGTCCTAAATGGCTTACCCCTTATCCTTAGACTATGACCCCTGGTTCTGGACTCCCCGGCCATCAGAAACACCCTTCCTGCATCTAGTCTGTCCAGGCCTGACAGAATTTTATAGGTTTCGATGAGATCCCCTCTCAATCTTCTAAACTCCAGTGAGTATAAGCCCAATCGACACAACCTCTCCTCATACGTCATTCCTGCCATCCCAGGTATCGGCCTGGTGAATCTTCGCTGCACTCCTTCCATGGCAAGAACGTCCTTCCTCAGGTAAGGCGACCAAAACTGCACACAATACTCAAGGTGTGGTCTCGCCAAGGCCCTGTACAACTGCAGCAAGACATCCTTGTTCTTGTACTCGAACCCTCTTGCTACGAAGGCCAACATACCATTTGCCTTCTTAACCGCCTGCTGCACCTGCATGCTTACCTTCAGCGACTGGTGTACAAGAACACCCAGGTCTCTTTGCACTTCCCCTTCTCCCAATCTATTACCATTCAAATAATAATCTGCCTTCCTGTTTTTGCCACCAAAGTGGATAACCTCACATTTATCCACATTATAGTGCATTTGCCATGTTTCTGCCCAATCACCCAACCTGTCCAAATCGTGCTGGAGTTTCACGACATCCTCCTCACAGCATATCCTTCCCCCCAGCTTTGTGTCGTTTGCAAATTTGGAGATATTACATCCAATTCCCTCGTCCAGATCATTAATATATATTGTGAACAGCTGGGGTCCTAGGACCGATCCTTGTGGTACCCCACTAGTCACTGCCTGCCACTCAGAAAATGACCCGTTTATTCCAACTCTTTGCTTTCTGTCCGCCAACCAGTTCTCTATCCAAGTCAATACCTTGCCCCCAATCCCATGTGCCTTAATTTTGCACACTAATCTCTTATGCGGGACTTTATCAAAAGCCTTCTGAAAGTCCAAATACACCACATCCACTGGTTCTCCCTTATCTATTTTACCAGTTACATCCTCAAAAAATTCCAGTAGATTAGTCAAGCATGATTTACCTTTTGTAAATCCAATCGCTCTCTTCTCTTCTCTCTCTGCTCTGCTCGGCTCTTCGGCCCCTCGTCCGCTTGGCTGCTGCTCTTTCCCTGTCCCACGCTTACCCCCTGGCCTTTGCCCATGCCTTTTGCCACTCCATCTGGAAATCGCCCAGGCACTGCATTGGGCGGACATGGACAATTCAGGCCAGGCGAGGCGGGACGCGATGAGGGGAGGAGGGTAGACCAACTGAGGAAGACCAGCTGAGGAGACGAACTGAGGGTAGGCTTCGAATCATCGGGCCTTCAGCCTCAGCCAACCTGTGACTATCTTCATGCAAACTCAAACTGTCGGCTGAAGAAGAAGAATCATCCCTGCAAGGTAAAGTACCCAAACAGAGACTTTAACTTTGGGGTACTCGAACCTGGACAATGCCCTTGCAGCCCCCGGAGACCACGTGACAACGGCAGGCTCCAGAGAGCACCAAGAGCGAACCCCGAACCCCACCGCTGTTTTGAGTCCAACAAACCCTTTTGATTGGTGAGCATAAATTCTGGCCCCTCGTAGCTTAATCTAGTTAGGTATAGGGGGTGGGATAAGGATAAGGGGATCGTTAAGATAGTTGTTTTCCCTCGATGTGCCGTGTGTTCACCATTCCCTGTATGAGTGTAGTTATTTGTATTTGCCTGTAATGTTATATACTGGTAACTTCTCATAAGACTGTTAATCTTTTCTGTTTAATAAAATCCTGAGTTTTGCTTATATCCAAACCACCTGTCTACTCGAGTCTTTTCTGTATCGCTACCTGTACCTAAGTCCAGTGTCGAGAATCACAGGGGCGTGGGAGCGATTCGAACTGCTCACGGGCAGTCAGAGGCATAACTGACTGGGCTCACGCGCCACCCCCTACAGTGCTCAGTCCATTCAAATTAGTTCTTCCCCAGTTGAACATTTTTACCGTCGATATTTTGTGGTCTCTTTCCATAATTACTTTAAACCAAATTAAACCAAGATGAGTAGGAAACTAGAGAGAGAAGGGGATTTAGGTCCAGTGTGGGAGGAGAATTTGGGGGGTAGCTGAGGGGGAAGTAGTGAAGTATTTGAAATGATGGTCTTGAGGTGGCAAAGAGTTTCTAGTATTTATTGTTAACACCTCTAACAATAAGTGTCTCACAGGAGGCTGGTTAGAAAAAGTCACTTGTAGGAGATAAGAGGAAGTGTAGTAGCATGGTTCATGACCAGGAAACAAAGGACTTGGGTTAATGGGCGTGACTCAGACTGTAGAAGGGTTGGAAGTGGTGTACCGCAAGAGTCAATTCTGGGCCCACTTTTTTTGCTCTCTTTCTCTTCCTGAGAGAGAGATGATTTGGACAGGCATGGGAGTATAAACTCAATGAAAGGATGCTGAATGGTGTGGACGAACTGAAAGAGTTCAAATAGATAAGTGCAGGAAGTAAAAGCCATAATTGGGCCCATAGCATTTTGAATTTTTTTAAATAAGAGCATAGAGGACATGCACAAGGAGGTAATGATACATTTGTACAGGAAACTTTTGTTTAACCGGAGGTTAAATATCCGGAATGCTCTATCCACCGGCAAAATTCAGGAGTCGGTTCAGATACATATTTTTACTTTTCGTTGCTTTTTTTCTCCAGTCCTGGCTCTGCAAGCGTCTAGCTGAAGCTGTTGCTTAGCTACAGAGACGCTTGCAAGCTGCGCCGATTGTTTTGAAGCTGTTGCTAAGCAACAGGGTTTGTTGCTTCAGACAGAGCTCAGAAGCTCCGTGTGTTTTAACATTAGCGCTCGTTTTTCCGGCAATGTTGATCGACCGGCACCAGCTCGGTCCTGTCAGTGCCGGATACCAGAAAGTTTCCTGTACAAGACAATGGTTAGGCTACAATTAGAATATTGTGTGAAGTTTTGGGTGCCCCATTATAGAAAGAGCATTAAAGCCATAGAGAGTGTCCAATGTACATTCACCAGGATAAATCCCAGAAAATAAAACTATAGTTATGAAGAAGAGCTTGCGATACTGCACAAGTATTTCCACTGGAGCAGAGAAAGGTAAGAGAGGTTTTTAAAAAAATTTAGAAAGGTTTTGATAGTGAAAAAGGAAAGACTATTTCCTCTAGTTTGCAGTCAATAATGAGAGGTCAAGTTAAAACTGTCAGAGTGAGGAGAGTTTAGAGGTTCTGTGCTTCTCAGAGGGATTACAGACTTTCAAACTAGCATCCAATGCTTTAAAATAGATGAATATGATGTGCGTTTACCCTCAGTTGTCCTATTAAATCTAAATATGATAAAATACAAGACACTGATGCTCTCCTTAAAAGTCGGACAACATTTCATATTCAGCAATATTAGCATCTGTTTTAGTTCTATCAGTAATGTCTAGAGTATTTTAGCTCCATTTTGTCTGTAATTTTGAAACTGTATTTAAAAAGTAACCGATCAGTTATGGAAAAATCTATGGCGGCGATTTTATGGAACTCGGCGGGTCTGTGGCAGGCGATGTCTGTGGCGGGTCCTGACTCCGCTGCTGTCTCCATTTCGGCCTCTGAAATGAATTTCCCGTGATTGGGCTTGTTAAGCCCACCCAGCGCGTTTCCTGGCCAATTAGAGGAAGTGGGTCTGGTGACGTCATTTGATGACACGTCATCAGCCAGTTTCCTTAAAGGGAACATGGCCAACTTGCTTTTAACATTTGTGCTGTCAATGTTCCACAGCATTGAGGTGCTGCAAACACTGACAAGCACTGCACAGAGGTGCACGGCTGCACCCAGGCTCTCCCATGACTCCCTCCACATGCCCATGGGCGGAAGAGACCGCCCCAGGACACCAACGCAGCCTGGTTGAGCATTGCACAGGAGGGCACAAGCAGGGTTGTCATCAGGAGGACCTGGCTGCAGTGGTGCAAACCTTGCAATGATCTCTGTAGATCACGAAACGTTACTGCAAAGCTACACTCAACCTCATCCTGCTGTGCCACTCATCACATCCCCATCACTCTGCCTTCCCTACCCTACTCCTGTATATCCTTACTCACACCAACTTACCTTGCACCTCCACCCATCCCTCTTTATCTACATTATCACTTCCCCATCTCACTAGCCACCTCTCACACTCACCCTCATCCGAGTGCAATCATACCAACTAACAACACACAAGGGTAGGCACTTGGGTGTTTTAGCCAATGTTCATGTGAAGTTTCTGTTAATGTGCTGTCAAACATTGAAATCTTTATTTTCAAAACTTTGCATTCTTGGACAGATTTTTGTGCACCTTTGGAAGTGGCTTAGTGAGTTGCAGTGAATAGTGAGACTTAACGGCCCCCCCCCCCCGCACCACAATGGTGATGAGTGTGAAAGGAATGGCTTGGGCATTGTAGGGATGCTTTATGGTGTTGGTGTGGGGAGGTGCCAACCTGGCGCATCATGTGGCAGCCAGGGTGTACCGCGTCAAGTGAAGTAAATGTGGCCATGGTGAGGCCATCCCTGGCCTCCTGGGCAGCAATGTGATCGGGTGCTGATGCCCTGTGTCCTGTGCTGCATCAGGTGATTGTGGAGAGGTTGGTGTTGTTGTTGGGGCTGCTGGTGTGCCTGGTGATGCTGGTGTTGGGGTTGATCGTGGTGGGATTCTGAGGACCAAGGTGAGAGAGTTTCAAGGGCTGATGGAATAGATGGCAGGTGAAGTAGAGATGACAGAAGCGATCTGTCAATGGTGGGAGAGATAATGAGGTCAGACTGGATGGAGACTTGTATAAAGACTTGCAGCATCTTGAATCTGCAGTGGAAATGCAATTTAGAGAAGCTAGTGGCTAAGGGAACATATCTCAATCAGCTGGGAGCTTTGACTTGACATTTGAAACTGTCAATTCATCTGCTGATTCAATGGCTAGTGGCCTCCTGCCTCAGCTTCACAGACGAGGTCTAGGAACAGCGGGAAACTGGTGGGCGACCTGTCAAATCCAAAAAGCTGGCATAAAACCATTGATAAGTGGCTGTAAACAAGCTACTAATGATTTTAATTGCCTCAACACTGGCCGACCTGGCATTAGGAAAGTCCAGTGTGCGCATTTTGACAGCGGGTTCCTCTTCCCCATTTTAAATTTTTTGTTACCCTCTCAGGTTTCTTTGGCTTTTAACAACTCTCTGGGCAAGAGTGTGGGAAGGCCATCTGCCCCGAAGCCTTTTAAATCAACTACTAGGAGATGTGTAATTGTGGCTAGAGTTAACTTGCTCTTAGATATTATTTCTTTCCCTCTTTGTGAGGAAGCTCCTGGCCTCTGCTTGGTAACTCAACCCATGAATGAATTGCCAAAAATCAGTACAGGTAAAAGCCTGTTACTCTGCACAAGGCACATTGGAGCACTAATGCTATGCACCACTTTGCTGGCATCAGCTTTATGTTTATAGCTATGGGCATTAATATGTCTAGACATCCACTCTATCTGAATAACCTAACTAAACGCCAAATTTGGGTTATGCATTGACACCATGCTTTCTGCTAGCAGATTGTCAGGAGCTGAGTCTATAAAATAATTCTACTGGTGGCCTACTTTTGAGGGAAAATATCACTGTGCTGAGACAATGTTCATGTATTGATAGGGTGCTACTTCACAATTTTAAAATGGTTCTTTATATAATGATTGGATAAAGTTTCCTATAAAATTCTGTGTAAACCAATTTGCCATGAAGATCTGCGTACATAAACTAACTTCTCTTTACATCTGGCTTGTAATTTGCTGTCCCTTTTCATTGTTCTTCTTCACATTTCACTGGCTTGTGCCTGAAGTCAACAAATCCCATGGGAAGCTTTTTGACGTCTCTAAGAGCACATCACTTGTCTTTCCTATCCTGCATTCTGTATTGCCTAAAATGCCATCATTTAAAGTTCTTATACCTCCAGGCATCAGAATTAATCACAAATTTTAAATGTAGGAAAGGCTATCCAGTAGTCCTCAATACCATATTGAAGTTGGAGATATGAGTCTCTAAGGCCTGGATATTAACAGGGGTGGGTGAAATAGGCAGGGGGGTGGGGGGGTGGCGTGGTTGGGGGGGGCGGGGGGCGGAGTTTAGGATGGGCCCCGCATGCTGTGGAGTTTTAACTGTACAGCGTGCATTTATGTCATCGACAGCTTCAGCACCCGGAAGTCAGCCTGATTGACAGGCTTGGCTTCCATTCGGGCAGGGAGGACTCCGGAGTAGGCCTCAGGAGCAGGCCGCAGGGGCAGGCAGGTCTGATCCACAACCCCGGAGAATGGGGGGGGGTCTGATCCCCGGCCCCAGGGGGCGCGATCAGATCCGATCCCAGGGGTCTTTGCATGGGGGGAGGGGTCTGAATGGGGGGGTGGAGCTTGGGGGGCAGGGGAGAAGCACTCCTGCTCCTCCTGGCCCACAAGCAGTGTTGTAAAGGCACTTACCTTCTTCCCGAAGCTGTCTTCGCCTCCTTTCAGCTGCCTGGGAAACCCGGCCGCCCACTCTGAAACCTGCAAAGCAGATTAAATCAGAGGCTGCAAGCCTTATTAAAATATTTAAATTGCCAACCTGCCTCCTGGGAGCAGGCTGGCTGCCAGCCCCTTGTCCCACCTCCGGTAAACCTGGAAATGGCGGGTTGGAGGCAGGTTGGAGTTCAATTTCAGATTTTTAAAATTTTAACATCTGTCCCAACCCCAACCACCTGTTTTTGGCTATTTAAATTCAGTCCTAAGTCTTTCATAAGCTCCTCTTTATTAAACTTCTGACTTGTTGAGAAAATTAGATAAATACCAATTTCTAGCTTTACATAAACTGCATGAAAGCCTTTTCCAGTTACCAGTGATTGCAAACCATGCTTCTACTGCCTTCCCTTTAAGCAAGGCTTCACTTCACATGACTTTTAGGGTAAGTCCACTGCTTTGAGATATTTGAAGAATTAATAAAGGTTAAAATGTTAATCTGTGATGCACTTGGTTTCGTTCACTTCTCAAATTACTGTAATAATCTTACAAGTAAAAAAAAATCAAAACCTATTTGTTAGAATGGGCATTATCAGATTGCCATATCAGTTGAAGCACTTCTCTGACCAGAATATCTGCCAAGCAGAAATTATTTTGATACCGACTTTCATCCAGAACTCTGTAGATAAATTCAATAATCCTACCAATGCTTTTTGACTAAACTGTTTTTACTGACAGAAGATAATGTTATCATGGACAGAGGGAAAATACAGTGGGTGAATTTCGTTAGGAGCTCTGCCGCTCCACTGCTGTAATTTCGCCAGTGGAGTGGGAGAAGCCCCAAGGAAATTCCCGGTGATGGCTTTTGAAATAGGGTGCTTTGGGGGTAACAAAATCATTCAAGCAGAAACTTGAAAATTTCCTACATCAGATCTCATTAGCCCTTGCAGAATTAAAGCTTCTGCTTGAACTGCCAGTCAAGCTCTGAACCATCAGCCCATTATCATGATTCATGAATGCAATTTCAATTTAATCTGAATATGGTGGCTCACCGCCTTTTTCTTGCTCTGGATGCAGTTGTGCAATTTATCTGTAAATGGACTATAAGATAATTGCTCTTCCAGTGATGGAGTGAAACTTTAGCAACAATACAGATCTGTGCTGGAAAAAAAAGAGAAAAAAAATCTGCATTTATGTAGCTCAGAAACATCTCAGAGACCTTCACCTACAATGAACTATCCTGAAGTACAATGACTGTTATGCAGGCAATATGACAGCTATTTTGTGCACAAATAGAAATGAAACGAATGTCCAGTTAATCTGCATTGGTAGTACTGATTAAAATTGGAATGTTAACCAAGACACAGGGACATAATAATTAGGAGCAGGTGTAGGTCATATGGCCCCTCGAGTCTGCTCCGCCATTCAATAAGGTCATAGCTGATCTTCGATCTCAACTCCACTTTCTCGCCCGATCCCCATATCCCTTGATTCCCGTAGAGTAGTGATCTTTAATGTCCACCTGAACACAGAGATCGGACCTCAGTTTAAAGTCTCCTCGGAAGGATGACACCTCTGGCAATGCAACACTTCCTTAGTACTGTACTGGAGTGTTGCCCTAGATTATGTATTCAAGTCTTGGAGTGGGGCCTGTACATACACAGTATGGCTCAGCAACAAGAGTGCTACCAAATGAATCAAGCATACCATTGCAGATCTCCTCAGCAGTGGCATGATTCATCCTCGAGTTGACACTTCATTAGGAGGTACCATATATTACATTGCTAGGGTTACTCACAGGTAGGCTTCTAAATTACAAGGAAATAAAGAATCTTTTTCAGACTCCTGGTTGTTGTCTAGAGTGGGAACTTTCCCTATGCCTTTTCTCCTTCACCTGCAAATAAGCATCATATCTTGGAAGTTAGGAAAGAGAGGGTCAGGATTATTCTGATAGAATCTTTATAGCTTGGATCTGTGGCCTACTAATCTTACTAACCTACAAATAGAAAAGACTACCCAGACTTTGCCAAAGGAGGTAATTGAGAACATTAAAGGATCCAGAAAACTTACTACACAGATGGTGTACAAGAGGAAAATTTTAAAAGGTTTGCCAAAATCAAGAGGAAGCCCCACAGTTTATGGTATCCCATGGGTTTTTCATACTCACAGAAATTGATGGATGATAGCTTAAAGCTTTGTTCCATTGGTATTCATGCTGCAAATATATATGCTTTCCACTCTAGCAGAAAGTAGCTCAGTGGGGGAGCACCCTCTGGTGTCAAGACAAAACCATATCTGAAAACCATAACTCCTGTTTGGAGTTGAACATTGTTCTGCATAAACTCATATATTTAAGTTTCCCTTTCTTCTTCCCAAACCCCTCCCCGCCACCCCATGCCCCCCGCCCTCCCACCTCCCCAATGATTCAGACAAAAATAATATGTTTCCCAGGGGAAACAATAAATAAATAGGAGTGGAGACCAGTCTCCGAATCAAGGATCTTTGTTGTCTTGGGATCTATATCACAAAGTTACAGGTCTACCAGAATACTAGACTTAGAGAAAATAAATGTACATGATAACCTTTTAGGAAAGGTAAATTCAGTTAAATTAACACCATTGTTTCTTAAGTTCTAAATTATTGTGCATCAACTTGATAGTTTATAAGCATATTGTTATTGTTTATCTGATAATATTATAAACCTAATCGTTTTACATTTTTATATTAGATTTTCTTCCTTTGGATAGGAATCAATGTGAATTTAACGTTAAAAAGTTATTGGGTTAATATTAAAGTATGAAAGTATAACTTTAAAAAATCCTCTTTCTGTCTCATTGTTTGCTTTGCTGATTATCACATCCTCTAGGTTTAAGTCATAGTGTATATTGATTTGTGCTTCCCAGCTTTGCTTTATTTATTGATCACAGAATCATAGAAACTTACAGCACAGAAGGAAGCCATTCAGCCTGTTGTGCTTGTGCCGGCTCTTTGAAAGAGCAGTTGTACTTAGTCCTCATCCTCAAGTACCTGTCCAACTCCTTTTTAAAATTACTTATGGGATCAGCTTCCACCACCTTTTCAGGTAGAGTGTTCCAGATCCCTACAACTCTCTGAGTGAAAACATTTCTCCTCATCTCCCCTCTAGATCTTTTGCCAGTGATTTTAAATCTATGGGCTCGAATTTCCAAGCCCCGTGGAGGTGGGTTTGGAGGCGGGAGTGGGGGGAAAATTGCAGAATCGGGGGGCACAAACCCTTCCCACCCCCAACCCGCCTCCATGCCCGTTTCCCAGGAGGCGGGTACCCAACCTGTGCTGGGAGCTGCCTCCCCGAGGCGGGAAGGGGATTAGTGCCAATTAACTGCCTGTTAACAAGTAGTTGACAGGCAGTTTTTGGCCTAATCCCTATTTTTAGCCCTGAAGTGTGGGCTGCCCGACGGCTCCAAACCACGCCAAGTTAGCGAGGTGGACCGTCGGACTGAAGGGCTTGGAGGGTTCGAGGTGTCCGGTGTTCAGGTGAGTGATGGTTGCATGAGTGCAGAGGTAAGTGTGTGAGGTAAGTGTAAAGTGTATAAATAAGTTTTACTTACCTTTACTTACTAATGCAGGCTTCCTTCCTTCAGGTCTCGGGTGTCCCTCATCTCACCGGCACAGAAAGCAGAATGGCCGCGAGCTGCCAAAAGTTGCAGCATTCTGCTTTCTGTTCTGGAGAGATTTCTAACTGAATCTGTGGAGAAGGACTCAAGTTAGAAGTCAGATTGTCAGTGTTTGACAGCTTCACAGAGCTGTCAAACGCTGATATTTCATCTGTCAAAAGCTATTGACAGATAAAATGTCAATCCCTGACATCACCTGTAACCTGGTGTCCCTTAATTGGCCTGCTGAGCCCGCTGGGTGGGCTCAACAAGGTCAATCAAGGGAAAATCGCGTGGGTTGGCTACAAATCGATGGAGGCGGGACTACAACCCAAAAAGTGGGAGTCCCGCCTCCATCACGTCCCCATTGACAAAATCCAGCCCTATGACCTTTGGTTATTGACCCACTCACCAGGGGGAATAATTTTTATCTATGTACTTTATGAAAACTTCTCATCATCTTGAAAACCTCAATAAGGTCACCTCTTAACCTTCTCTGTTTCAAGGAGAACAGTCCTAGATTTTCCAATCTCTCCTCATAACTGAAGTCCCTCATCCCTGGTAACATCCTGGTAAACCTCCTCTGTACCCTTTCTAAGGCCTTTCCATCTTTCCTGGAGTGTGGTGCCCAGAATTGTCCACAATATTCCAGCTGAAGCCTAACCAGTGATTTATAAAGTTCGAACATGATCGCTTTGCTTTTATATTCTTCTTCTTCTTCTTAGGCAGTCCCTTGGAACCGAGGATGACTTGCTTCCACACTAAAAATGAGTTCTCAGGTGACAGATGAGTCCAATGCGGGACCTACAGTCTCTGTCACAGGTGGGGCAGACGGTGGTCGAAGGGGCGGGTGGGTGGGCTGCTTGGGTTGACGTGCGCTCCTTCCACTGTTTGCACTTGGCTTCCGCTTGCTCCCGGCGAAGAGACTTGAGGTGTTCGGCACCTTCCCGGATGCTTCTCCTCCACTTTGTGCGGTCTTGGGCCAGGGATTCCCAGGTGTCGGTGGGGATGTTGCACTTTTTCAAGGAAGCTTTGAGGGTGCCCGTGAAGCATTTCCTCTGCCCACCTGGGGCTCTCTTGCCATGTCGGAGCTCCGAGTAGAGAACTTGTTTTGGGAGTTTCGTATCGGGCATGCGGACGATGTGGCCTATCCATCGGAGCTGATCGAGCGTGGTCAAAGCTTTGATGCTGGGGATGTTGGCCTGAGCGAGAACACTGACGTTGGTGCGCTTATCCTGCCAATGGATTTGCAGGATCTTGCGGAGGCAGCGTTGGTGGTACCTCTCCTTTGAGGTGCCTGTTGTACATGGTTCATGTCTCTGAAACATACAAGAGGGCAGGTATCACTACTGCTCTGTAGACCATGAGCTTGGTGCTGGGTTTGAGGTCCTGGTCTTCAAACACTCTTCCTCAGGCAACTGAAGGCTTCACTGGCATACTGAAGGCGGTGTTAGACTTCGTCATCGACATCTGCCCTTGTTGACAGTAGGCTCCCAAGGTATGAAAAGTAGTCCACGTTGTCCAAGGCCTCGTCATGGATTTTGATAATCAGGGAGCAGTACTGTGTGGTGGGGGCTGGTTGGTAAAGAAGTTTTGTCTTATGGATATTCTATTCCTCCAATAAACCCAAGTAACCCATATGCATTTTTAGCCACCTTATCAACTTGCTGTGCCACCTTTAAGGATTTGTGTATATGGACAAAAAGGCGTCTCTGCTCATCTGCTCTCTGGTCTTGTACTGTTACACTGCCAAATTTATTTACAATGTTTAAAAGTTCCTTCACTTCAAGGTATTTATATTATTCATGTCTCCTAATATAAATACCTTGATACGTCAACTACATGGGCCTAGAAATGGGCGCAAGAAGACAGGTGCAGGCATCGCGATGTGCGATACGTTCAAAAAGCGCAGGTAGCATGTCAATTTCATGCTACCTGCTAATTATCATGATTGTAGCGCACAGCCTAGAGATGAACGCACAGCTGACAGGCTGTGCATTCAGCAGGGGGCCGAAGTTCACGTTGCTTGAGCGAGGTTAGCTTTACTAAAAGCCAGCCTGCTCCTCTTAAAGACAGCCTGCAGCTCTTAAAGTTGAGCTGCCTTCTGCAGATAAAAAAAATTAAAAGCGCTTCAGCACTAGGCAGTCTGCACTTCCTAAAGGTGAGCTGCTTTCTGCTGCTCAAAAATGGTAAAATTGCTTCAGCACTAACACAAATGGCTCAACAGGCCAGGGAAAGAGTGACCACGGTCTTGGATGCAAACCTCGAGCTTTGTGCAGGGGGCCAACACTGGAAGAGAGTTCCTCTACCGACAGGGGCCAGGAGGCCCTCCGGAAAGAAGGATGTGGTACCAGATCGCTGAAGCCATCACTGCCAGCAGTGTCACCCCAAGGACCTGGCTCCAGTGCCCAAAGAAGTTTCATGACCTCAGACGAGTGGCCAAGGTCAGTAAATGCATCTTCAAAAGCTGTTTCCTACTAACTGCACCACTAGCCTCACACACTGCTCAATGCACGACCCACCACCCAACCCCATCACTCACCTACCATAAGTCTCTACCAAACATGAAGCACACCTCACATTCCTAGCTTTACCTCTCCCCCTTGGAGGAGACGGTGCTGGCCATTCTTGGCAGGAGTATGGCTGAGCCCTTGGCCAGGAGCAGGGCTGAAAGAATATAAGGTGCTGGTATCCTCATATGTATTCCTTCTTCTCACATCCCACTTCCCCCTCATCCAACAATCTCTTCTGATTTACAAGCTGCACATGGTGTAAGTGTGCACCTCTTGCTTTACCACCTCCCCTCACCACAACCTTACCCTTGTGCCTTCCTCATTTCAGACACTCAAGAAATCCAGCCTGCCCAGCCAGTGGGTCAACAAGAAGAGAGAGAGGAGAGTGAAGAAGAAGATGAAACACCGTCACTTGATTTCACACTCCCAACCACCAGTTCCACGAGGTCATCCTGCAGGGCCACCTGCAGTGTCCCCCACTGAAAGTCAGCAGCCTTCCAACAGCCATGCTGCAGCCACTGGGGTAGCACCAGGATAGGCAAAGGCACACGCAATACAGTTACTAAGGGAATGCACAAGGGTGATTAGTTGATTTTTTTAGATGTAAGATTGGATGCATATAAGGATAAAGTTGGATTGTAAAGTTTGCTTTGTGGTGGCTTTTATTTTAGCATTGTGGCCAAGAGGACACTGTGATGGTCAGTAACAGAGGGAAGGTAAGGTGTGGGACAAATGTTGAAAGAGGAATTGGGGTTGTGTTCATTGGTAGCGCTGGCGGATTTTTCGATCCCGGATATCCCGGCCAGAAAGGGTATGTCTGGGTTGCCTCCTTCCTTCCACTTTCTCCTCTTCTGCTTCTTCCTCCTCCTCCTCCCTCTGTGAGCAGCGTGTCCTCTTTACTGCCTCTGCTCTATTGCCATGTGATGCTGCAGCCCAAGGGGGTCTGCAGCTGGAGCCTCCAGGACTGGGACTAGGTAATGTTCTCAGAGGCCTTCCTTTGAGAATCAAAGCCTTGCAAATGTCCAGCAGCATTCCCTGCACACTTTACCAGCTTTTTAAATGTATTGCACCAAGCCACTGCTCCAATAAAATGTAAAGAAACCAGTAGAAAAGCAAAAATCTAAACTTACCTGAAAGTTGTGTGTGTCCCTTTGAGAAGTGCTGACAGTAGCTCCGTTCTACTTCTGCACGCACATTCTACTGTGCATGGTTTGGAGAGGGTGTTAGTAAGAGTGGCAACGTCCAAAATCCCAGCTCGTGTGTCAATTCAGCGTTGCACGCTGATTGACGTCATGATCTGGATCATTTAAATATGTGAAGCAAGCGCAGGCAATGGCAGCCCAAAATGATGGGCGCCACGTTCTGCACCGGAAGCGGGCATTAGTGTGGTGGCCCAATTTTTTCTTCCAAACCAGTCGTAACAGCTGGCCACAGTTTACATCACACTTTGCACATAAAGGTAACTTCACTCATCTCATACTCTCAGCAAGGCACAAAGCTTAAAGGGAACGTGTTTTGGAAATTCAGCACAACAGTGTTGTCGCCCTATCTACAACCTGGAAACCCTTCAAGTTGTGGCTTACCTTGAAGAGCATGGAGCCAGTGCCCTATAAAATTATGCTTTTCTTGTCTTTTGGTTTTTCAAGTTGCATATATTTTTTCCACTAAACTTTTTACATTTTTGGGACATCTTCAAAGTACCTTTGTGGAAACATCAATAGTAATGTACATCTCTGTATTGAGAGATACAGTACAATATAATATATGATATCAGCATTGATATCATTGTTTTGTTCTATTAGTAGACTCCAACATTTTTGTGCAATATATTCTTGAAGGCATGAAAGGAATGCATGGACCTTTATCAGAATCTGTATTATAGTCTTTCACATTAGACCATGTCACAGTCTATACACATGCAAAATTAAGCAGCAGAACAACCTTCTCCAGAAGCTGCTGTAGATCTCCTTTGGTTACTTTCCTAGTCTGATGATTAAACACAATCTTCTTCTTGGTGGTTTTCTGGACACTATTGAACCATTTGTGGACATCCTGCCAGATTTTTCTGTCCATGAAGATTACATAGACCATTACGCAATCTCTTCCAAGACTTTTCATCCGAGTATATGGGTTGAGGAAGATTGAGGAAAGTTCTAAGTAGTGCCAATCTAGTGGCCTCAGCCTCATCGAGAATCAGGATTAAATCTCATTATGAGTGGGCTTCCTGTTTCTTGATACCACCGTGGATATTTTCCAACCAGCTCTGCTGGTGTACATCCAGTTCAATGACATAATTATCAAGTGCCTAATTTTCTGCTCTTTTAGGTGCTAACCCACGATGATTGTAGCTATACAGTGACTGCATATCTTAACTTACTAACAGCATTAACTTAAGATATGTGTGGTATTTTCCAGTGTTCTCACCATGTGGTAAGCTCCTTCATTTATCCCTGCCCTGCCTAACTGCCTAAATTTCCATAATGCTCACATAGTGCCTCCCATGTCACTGAAGAATATAATCTGTTTGGAAATTTTCCATCATGGAATGAGTCAGTTGACAGAATTTGTTTATATTTTATCATTTAAAAAAATAATTATGAGAGGAAAACAGATTTGGATGAAAAACTGCAAAGGATCAGTTTAAAGGATTTTTCAGAACATAAGTGCAATGTCTGGATTAAGTATCTTAACAGTTAATATAATCATGGTTCACAGACCAGTATCTTCTTCTTCTTAGGCAGTCCTTCGGAACCGAGGATATATTGGCACTTTGTACATGCAGTTATAACTAATCCAGAGAAGTCTTTCTTTGATTAAAAGCTGTAACACATTTACTGATAGCATGTAGATAAATGGATCTATCGTTGGGGTTGCTTTTCCCAGTTAAGTCAGATCATTAATCTTGTCCTATGACAGCAGTAGTAAAAAGATACAGGAGCTAGTATTCCCTTCATAAAATGACAAAAGAACTCATTCAGAAACACCTGTGAAAGGAGTACAATGGCTGGTATTAGCAACAAAACCAAACAATTTAGGTCAATTGATCAAAAGATCAGCTAATACACTCCTAATCTAAGAGTGCTTATTAAAGATTTGGAAGATTCCATTGAATCTAAATGAAAGTAGCAGTCAAAGTCATCGAGAGTCTTGCATAATTCACAGAGCACGGTTAGGATCCTCGCTGAAAATGTCTGTATGTGAAAACCATGAACAATATTGTTCACTGGGATCCAGCTGGGTACTTACATCATCTTATAACGGTGTCTAAGATTCTTTAAATTCCTGATTTAAAAAATAAACTGGAAGATAAACTTTTTACTAATTTTTGTAATGTTCACCTCTTGCTTAATCATATAATTGTCAATTGCCTTTTCCCTTATTTAGGTAGTTCCAGACAATGGGGTTGAGTAGAATGTCCTTTACTTTTAATGGCTCCTGGGTGGATATAAAAATCATTTTCTTCGAACCATTACTAAGCAATAAGGTTTTTCAGAGACTGGCAAAGTACCCACAAAATCCTTATCACAATAAATCCAAAATGAAAAATGTACCAGCTTTACTCTGTAGCTGGACCAAACACGCTCATAATTCTCTTGACTTCATTCACTGCTAAAGCATTATCATTGATATAATAAATAAACCATAAATCAGCCCAGTAAAATAAACCCACTGCAACTGTGAAAGTTCACATGGTTAATGAAGAAGATAACAACTGTTATCCAAGAGAAAACAAAACCATTGAAACCTATATAACCTTCCCTGCTCACACAAATACATTCTTTAAAAAAATTCAAAAGAAATTTCAGGAAAAAAAATCCGCAAAAAAGGGGTCGATTTTAATCCAGAGTGGGTTTCGGGCAGGTGAGCAGTCGGGGCAAGTGCAGAATGCACTCGCTGGCCTAAGTTTCAGCTAGGGGCATTTTAACTCCCCAGTCTTATTTAAAAGCTGCCGGTTCACTTCCTGCCTGGAGTGGGTGGGAAGAGGGTGCAAAGTGGCTGCCAATAGGTGGAGATTGGGCAGCCAATGGCCACCCAGCAGCTTCCGGGAGGTGGGGAGGGGGGGGTTTCATTAGGGTCTTGCATGAGGAAAAGTGCGGGAGTCTGGGGCAGGGTTGGTCATGATTTTACTTTTGGGGCCCAGAGGAGCATTCCTGCTCCCCTTGGCCCCACAAAGGACGTTTTTTCACTTATCTGGAAGGCACCTTCGTCTTTCCCACTGGCTGCCGACTGAGGTTGGGAAAGGCGCTATATAAATGCAAGTCTTTCTTTCTTGCATCCTGGTGGAAAGGCCATGGTGCATTCCCTGCTGAGGCCCCAGTTAAAATGCCCTGAGAGTCCTGTTGACATCATAGGACCACGATTAGCTAATGCCTGAGTGTCATGCGCCACCAAAACCAGTAGAATTAAAATCAAAAATTGGCAACATAGCGGAAAAACTGCTCATGCGCTCCATTCCCACCTAGCAGGGTAAGTTAAAATTCTCCCCCTCCACTCAGTCTTTCTTTCGTTGCACCAAACCAGTATCAAAATCTTTTAACCTTTTAACATCCTCACCTCTTGCTAGTTATATGTTCATAATCAAAAATGACAATGATCATTGAAAGAATTGTACAACATTAACTTTGCTTATCTAAACCTTTACACACAATGTAAGTGCGCGCACACACACACACACATATATATACACATTCACAATTAACCCTTTCAATAGCAAGATCAGATTTACAGAAATCACAATGCATGTAGGTTTATGTGTTGGTGGAAGTTCAGCGTTGAAAATAAAGGCTCAACGGCTGACTGAGTTAATGCACTTCCCAGTGTGGTACAAAATTTAACAGACTGGGAAAGTCCCAGGTTCAATCTCTGTTCTGTGCTGAGTTACCTGATCACAGCCGGAGCATATCAAAGATTCTACAATTGGCCTCAGCACCACTGGGAAAGAAAGGGAAAAAAAGTCAGCCTACGTTCCTGTTCCTGATTACTATCCAGTGATCAATGCATGTGCAATTTTGTCTGAATCAATGGAAATAAAAATTGGGCAGGTTCTATAATGAGCGCGAGATCCACTCTACCAGTTTACTACCCAAGTGGTGAAGGTGAAAATTACCCCCTCATTGTCTACGTTCACACAGAAAGAATGGCAAGTTGGAAAATGTCTCAGAGGGTGACCAGCACATATGAAGCTGCACCTCACAAAGGTCAGCACAAGGAGAAAAGAGAAGGGAAGAAATTGGAAAGGAATATTACAAAAAATAAAAAAAGGTTATAGCTATCAAATTAAAAAATACTTGTTCCTATATATAGCAACCTTAGTTTGAAGCCACCGGAATAGGTATACCAGTAGGATCATGATGTTTGACATCCACTTTTTCTTGTTAAATCATTTCCTATCTAAATATCAGATGATTAAAATATTAGAAAAGGAGTATTGGGAAGTTTGCTCTTTGATAGTTTGAATTACTGATAGTGAGATTTATAAAGGATGTGGGGTAAAAACAAAGAGATAATAAATGTGTTGCCATTTGATTAGACTCAGAAAGCATTTCTTCTCTTTCATATGCTATTTACATGAAAGTAACAAGATTATACAATGTAAAAATTGTAGGCTTATTTCAGAAAATTCTCAGTCTTGATTCAGCCCAGTCTTCCCTCAGCCACAATTTCTCAGACATAAGAGAAAAGGATAAATATTAGGTAAGTGCACTTTCCACTAATACTAGGATAAGAATTTTCCATTTTATCTTATGCATTTGGACATTGTATAAAAGTAACCTGTTCATTTTCTATCAGCTGGATTAATATTTGCTTTGGCGTTATATCTTCAAGCTTTGTCAGAGCTCAGTTTGTCAATACAGAGGAGGGATAGTCAGAAACAAAGACAGTCATTTACTTATTGAAGCAGAAGTTTCTAAGCGGCAAGAACTATGCTCTATATAAATTACTCCAATGTTACAGGTAGCAGATTGCTTCTTCATTAATTGAGAGTGCCTGTACCTGTTCCAGATAAGTGAACTCTGGAAGCCAGATTGTAATGAATCTGCTAATGATAGAACACATGGATGAAAGCTTCTGTGATGACCAATTCATACGCTAATGAAAGAAAGGGTACTGAATAAACAAATCACAGTGACTGAAAATATGTCACAGAGAATCATAAGGAAGAAATGTTGGCTTGAAAACTCAAGAGGATCAATTTTGCACGTAATCGAAAATAACAGAATTGCTGGTCTAATGCTATTTTCTACCCTATTGACTGAAGTTTCATAAAGTTAAATTGCATTAATGCTCGTTCAACCTTCCTTCGCATTTGAATATCTATCAAAAATAAAATTGTGTTAATTAAAAGTTTATTGTTTAGCTACTTTCTCCCAGGGATTTGTTGTAGCAGCTACTTGCTGGCAATAAACGGTCACCAAAGTTCACCACACTAAAGTATCAACTGTGGGAGAGATTGAACACAAGAGGGTTTGAATCATCACCAGTGAAAATCCAAAGACTGAAAATTCCATCCTATGGAACTACCAAACTTTTCCACATATTGAATGCAGTACTGTAATATATTGCTTATCACACTAGATGACTTAAATCCTAAACGGGCTCCATTGTTAAAAAATTGTGAATTATACTGAAAACAAATCAATAAAAATGATCAGAATCGATTGCATAACCAAGAATTTACTATTATGCAAAATCGTTCCACCACAAAAATTGCACATCTGAGTATTCGTGAAATTTTGGAATTTCAACTAAGCAGATATATTTAAATTATATATAAAATATATGTAAATGATTTTGTTACTGAGTTCTTAAAGATAGCTTATTATGTTTAATTCTGCAGATGGTAAACCTATTTCTTTCCTTTTTAAAAAATTTCCCTAACAAAGAGAACATTATTCCAAATTCTAACATATCTGCTTGCCTATTATCATTAGTCATAAGCTAAGCCCTGCACTAAATGTCTAGCTAGCACAGATAATGTTCATTTTGTCTGGAAGACAGGTTGCCGCCTGTCAAGAAGAGATGGAATAAATGACAGGTTTGGACTTTGTGCCTTGCAGGCATATTAAGCTAAGAAATCGGCAACATGATGAAAAATTATTTTGTCAAAAATTTGTAGGTCACCCATCACTGTCTAATGTATTCTGTGATTAATTGCTAGCATAGATCAGCATTATGTCTTTCCACTGAATCGCTTAATTGTTGCCTGCTCAATGCTCTTAACGTAATGACAGGGCATCTGGTCCTTTCAAATATGCATTTAAATGGTGAATTCTCTGCATCCAGGTTACGAGAACTCTAACATTAACCGAATAGTCCTTGTGAAAAATGAAAATTTACAGAATGTACTCTCTTTATGTTTTTTAACGGTTATGCACATGGAAGGCTGAGTGTTAGTGTTAATATATGTAGATTTCATTTCTGATGAGTGATTATTTGACTGCTCATTTTACGAAGATTTATGGTGTGCTTTCTATCTCCTGACTGCAGTGCTACTCTTATCTTTAATAAAAGAGATGAGGACATTAATCAGCTGTTGTCAGGAGACCTGACTAAGACATTAAATGTACTGTATGGGATAGGTAAACACGCTCCAGATCTCTCTCTACTTCACTAGATCAGGCAAAAACCTTCATTATATTTATCATAATTTCACATCTGCTGTTTTTGAAGCAATGTACCATGAGGCCATAAACTGTGTTACAACCGTGCATAAATTCAACTGATTTGTGGTTGGAGTAACTAATTCCTAAAGTACATTTTAGAAAAACAAGCAGTGAGCCCTGAAATTGCGATTGCGTATAGGTACTAAATTACTCACTGCAGATTCAGGAATTTGCTTGATGTGGTTCTGCAGTGGTCGTATTACAAAAAGAGGCAGCAAATTTGTGATGAAGTCATTGAAACAAGAATGAAAGAATAAGAGACACCCAGGGACAAAGAAAATAAGAAAAAGAGTGAAATGGGAACAGGAATAAGTATTTCTTTAAGAAGCAATGGATACAATAATTAATTGGTTCCTTGATATTAAAAGATCATCCTTGTACTCTAAATTCTCATAACCTTTTATGCTCTATAGAGCCTTACAACAACCATCCTTTGTACCTCTGCTTAACACATAGGAGTTAATTGCTATGTAACATTCTGAACACAAAGCAAAGATTAGCATTTACTCTTAATAACAACTGAATGTGTAGTAATCTATTTCATTACTAATCATTGGAAAATGAAAAAGAAAATGTCCTTAATGTACTTTGATAAAGTTTCATTGATAGAAAAAAAAGTTATGTTGGAAATGCAAATCCTTTTATTTTGCCCACTAATTAAATTTTGAAGATTACTTTAAGCCATTGGAAAATCTACACAATGTGTCGCCATTACTGTCCAGTACATAGCAGACAGTGTAATATTATAATAACTTCTCTTGCAGTGTATAAAACAAAGTGCTCAATTTCCTTTATTAAAATATCTAATAATAATTGATTTAAAGACTGTAAAATGTGTTCATTAGAGGGTTTATACTCAAGAAATATTGAAAGTATACCTAAAACTGTCATTTTTATTGTGAATGAACAGGATAATATAATTTGAAAAGTGTGTGATCATACTGAAGATTTGTCCTGCAGCATTATCTGATAGCTCGTAAAGCGCTGAAATTTAATATGATGCATTCAGTCAGTTTAATTGAAATTTAATTGCCACTTTGGGCAGAAGGTTTAGATCTGATCAATAAAATATTAAAGAATCTGTGCTTTCGGTTGGAACAGCTTCAGACCGAATGCAGCAAGGGAGGTCTACATCTGAAAATTATCTGTTTATTATGCATCAGACAAGCTCTTGAACTGACTTCCTTATCTTAATGTAGACAGAGAATTGGCTCTTTTAATATGCAGCATGGATAAATAATAAAAATGAATGATTGCAGATTTTATTAATTGCACTATGGTTAAAAACCACCAATCACCTTAAGATCTGTAAGGAATGCAGTAATGCAGAAGAGCAATAAATATTTTGAAATGTCAGACCTCAGAAAGACAGAGTCCAGCATATGAACCTCATGATTTTGTGCAGTCTGGCCTTAAATCAAATGCTTAGAAGAACTCTGGAAAAAGGTGGCTCTCTAGTATTTTAGAAATAATTACTAATATAAAAAGGATAATGAACTAAACTATAAATCAAATTAAACAAGGGATTAATAGAAGTTGTGTTTGTGAGGTTAGGCCTAAATCTTTTCAAGTGACCACATTGGACATTTGTCCACTTTTTTTGTTAGTAGAGTATAGAAATAAGCTTGAAAGGAGCTTCAAGATCTGTGATAGATTAAATTAAATAAGCCTTTTCATCAGTCACAGATTAAAAAAAATATATACTGGAGTATCTGAATTATGCAGAAGCATGGATTGAATTACATGCAACTGCTATGCACACATTGACCTTCGCTGACTCTGGATGTTCATTGTTAGGTGATGAGCTAGTAACAGAAAGTATTAGTGTTACTGTTCTATTGCAGTACTGTTGCACAGTTTGCTATCAGTTTTTCCAACTAGCTCATGTTGTGGTTGCAGTACATAGCTGCTGCTACTGTACAAAAGACAACACGACCATCATGACAGTTGTAAACCTTGGGCAACATTCTGATGAGCATGTAACTGGGCAGTGTAACTATTTTATATGCATTAATGAACTGCATGTGTAATTTACCTGAAATTTAGTACATTGGCACAAGGCTAAATTTCTGCATGTAAAACCTACGTATTGTGCTCTAAAACTGTGTAACCAGTACATTTGAATAATTATGTTTGCCACAAATTAATCTTCTATAAGACAATAAAACACTCAGAAATACACATTTCCAAATCCATTTCAAATTTCCTTCCTACATATGTCGGACCTCCATTCAATTTCTTTCCTGGCAATTCGCTGCTTGTCAGGATAACAACCATGCTTACACATGTGCCAGACAAGCTCCAGAATATTGAAGGGAATGTATTAAAATAATGCCGAAATGTCCCTGACTGACTCTGCTCAGGAGGGAAAATAACAATACAGTTGTATTTATAATAGACAATTGTGTTTGACATAGTATCCATATGCCTAGCTTAATATGCAACCTATGAATGTCATTGCAACCTTGGCTGCTACTTTTTGTATTGAATGATAATGTGAATTCTTTGTGTCAGCATGATAGTGTATCCTAAATACACACGCTCTTCTGTATATACATGTATACACTCATGTACAGTAAAAGTGACTATGTTGAAAGTTAAAGCAATGATAGGTGTTTATTTAAGATTTACATATAGCACTATAGATATGCTTCCACTGAGGTTGGTTAGTGACTACTTAATCATTTGTCCATAGTTCCTCAGTCACCAACAAATTACAAATTAAACACTTGTGTGTATGTGATTTTATATATATATATATATATAATATATGCATATATGTTTTGTACTTTGTGTGTGTCTGTCATGCATCAGACATTGCATTTCAACTTTTCAAAATGTAAAAAATTTAGAAAATGCAGTTATTTCATGCTCGTCTCTGCTGACCCAAAGCAGAAATTTACAAGTACCTGCTAATCAATTTTAACTGTTCACGCCAGGTGGGAAACAGGCGGAAGGAGGTTGGACGCCTGTTTCACACCTTGCCCGATATTCCTTTCCATTGACTTCAATGCCAACTCACTGCCGCCTGTTTCCTACCCAGTGGGAACAGTCAAAATTGACCCCCATGATATAACGCTTCTGCCATTATAAACTAACATTTAATCGATTCACCATGAGCAATGCCATGGAGTATCCAATTATAAAATAAACTCCTGATTGTATACAAGAGATCTCACAACCCAGGTGATCAGATCTAGTAAATAATTTCCAAATAATTTGCAGGGTTCTTGGCAAGGAATGGCTTACAAATTCTCCCAGTAGGTGAAATCAGCCAGGTGTCACATTTGCAGGAGCAGAGTAAAACCAGAATAGCATTGTGTAGGAGAAATTATCTCAGAAAATCATGAGAAACTGGCAGTCACTTTAAATTTTGGCTGCTGTCCACGGCCAATATTCAGCTTCAAATACACAAGTCATTGCAGATAAGATCCATGGCTTTCGTATTCCTTTGAAGAGTCAGGACATTGTTCCCGTGCAAATACATTTTATTTGGAAAACTTGTCAACCTTCTTCATTTGAGAAGTATTTGATTTTGAAAGACTATTTACTCTGGGATGTTAAATGGACATATAAATTGGCCAGAAAAAGCAGCAAACCTGAGGATTGGGAGCAGTTTAGGATTCAGCAAAGGAGGACAAAGGGATTAATTAAGAGGGGGACAATAGAGTATGAGAGTAAGCTTTCAGGGAACATAAAACTGACTGTAAAAGCTTCTATAGATATGTGAAGAGAAAAAGATTGGTGAAGTCAAGCGTAGGTCCCTTGCAGTCAGAATCAGGTGAATTTAAAATGGGGACCAAAGAAATGGCAGACCAATTAATACATACTTTGGTTCTGTCTTCACAAAGGAGGACACAAATAGCCTCCCAGAGATGTTGGGGAACATAGGGTCTAATGAGAGGGAGGAACTGAATGAAATCAGTATTTGTAGGGAAATGGTGTTAGGGAAATTGACGGGGTTGAAGGCCGATAAATCCCCAGGGCCTGATAATCTACATCCTAGGGTATAAGAACATAAGAACATAAGAAGTAGGAGCAGGAGTAGGCCATACGGCCCCTCAGGCCTGCTCCGCCATTCAATAGGATCATGGCTGATCCAAATCTAGACTCACGTCCACTTCCCTGCCCTCTCCCCGTAACCCCTAATTCTCTTATCTGCTAGGAAACTGTCTATCTCCGTTTTAAATTTATTTAATGTTGCAGCTTCCACAGCTCTCTGGGGTAGCAAATTCCATAGATTTACTACCCTCTGAGTGAAGAAGTTTCTCCTCATCTCAGTTTTGAAAGGGCAGCCCCTTATTCTAAGATTATGCCCCCTAGTTCTAGTCTCACCCATCAGTGGAAACATCCTCATCGCATCCACCCGATCAAGCCCTCTCACAATCTTATGTGTTTCGATAAGATCGCCTCTCATTCTTCTGAACTCCAATGAGTAGAGACCCAACCTACTCAACCTTTCCTCATACGTCAACCCCCTCATCTCCGGAATCAACCAAGTGAACCTTCTCTGAACCGCCGCGAGAGCAAGTATATCTTTTCTTAAATATGGAAACCAAAACTGCATGCAGTATTCCAGGTGTGGCCTCACCAATACCCTGTATAACTGCAGCAAGACTTCCCTGTTTTTATACTCCATCCCCCTTGCAATAAAAGCCAAGATTCCATTGGCCTTCCTGATCACCTGCTGCACCTGCATACTAACTTTTTGTGTTTCATGCACCAGGACCCCCAGATCCCTTTGTACTGTAGCACTTTGCAGTTTCTCTCCATTTAGATAATAACTTGCTCTGTGATTTTTTCTGCCGAAGTGCATAACCTCACACTTTCCAATATTTTATTCCATCTGCCAAATCTCTGCCCACTCACTTAGCCTGTCTATGTCCTTTTGCAGGTTTTTTATGTCCTCCTCACTCACTGCTTTCCCTCCCATCTTTGTATCATCGGCAAACTTGGATATGTTGCACTCGGTCCCTTCCTCCAAATCATTAATATAGATTGTAAAGAGTTGGGGTCCCAGCAATGACCCCTGCGGAACACCACTAGTTACTGATTGCCAGCCCGAGAACAAACCATTTATCCCAACTCTTTGTTTTCTGTTAGATAGCCAATCTTCCACCCATGCCAGTATATTACCCCCAATCCCGTGATTTTTATCTTGATCAGTAATCTTTTGTGTGGAACCTTGTCAAATGCCTTTTGGAAGTCCAAATACACTACACTGTTGCCTCACAGCGCCAGGGACCCGGGTTCGAATCCGGCCTCGGGCGACTGTCTGTGTGGAGTTTGCACATTCTCCCCGTGTTTGCGTGGGTTTCCTCCGGGTGCTCCGGTTTCCTCCCACAGTCCAAAGATGTGCGGGTTAGGTTGATTGGCTATGATAAATTGACCCTTAGTGTTAGGGGGATTAAATACATGGGGTTACGGGGATAGGGTGGGATATGTGTTGGTGTAGGGGTTACGGGGATCGGGTGGGATATGTGTCGGTGCAGGCTCGATGGGCCGAAATGGCCTCTATCTGCACTGTGGGGTTTCTGTGATTCTGTGATTCTGTGACATCCACTGGTTCCCCTTTATCCACCCTGTATGTTATGTCCTCAAAGAATTCGAACAAATTTGTCAAACATGACTTCCCCTTCATAAAACCATGCTGACTCTGTCCTATTAAATTATGTTTATCCAAATGCTCTGTTACTGTTTCCTTAATAATGGACTCCAACATTTTGCCAACCACAGATGTTAGGCTAACTGGTCCATAGTTTCCAGCTTTTTGTCTACTTCCCTTCTTAAATAAGGGTGTTACATTAGCAGTTAAGGAAGTGGCCCTAGAAATAGTAGATGCATTGCTGGTCATTTTCCAAAATTCTATAGACTCTGGAACAGTTCCCATGGATTGGAGGGTAGCTAATGTAACCCCACTATTCAAAAAAGGTGGTAGAGAGAAAACAGGGAATTATAGACCGGTAAGCCTGACATCGGTAGTGGGGAAAATGCTAGAGTCCATTATAAAAGATGTAATAGCAGAGCACTTGGAAAACAGTGACAGGGTCGGACAAAGTCAACATGGATTTACAAAAGGTAAATCATGCTTGACTAATCTACTGGAATTGTTTGAGGATGTAACTGGTAGAATAGATAAGGGAGAACCAGTGGATGTGGTGTATTTGGACTTTCAGAAGGCTTTCGATAAGGTCCCACATAAGAGATTAGCGTGTAAAGTTAAAGCACATGGGATTGGGGGTAAGATACTGACTTGGATAGAGAACTGGTTGGCAGACAAGAAGCAAAGAGTTGGAATAAACGGGTCTTTTTCCAAGTGGCAGGCAGTGACTAGTGGGGTACCGCAGGGATCGGTGCTAGGACCCCAGCTATTCACAATATATATTAAAGATCTAGACGAGGGAACTAGATATAATATTTCCAAGTTTGCAGATGACACAAAGCTGGGTGGGTGTGTGTGCTGTGAGGAGGATGCAGAGAAACTCCAGTATGATTTGGACAGGTTGGGTGATTGGGCAGATGCATGGCAGATGCAGTATAATGTGGATAATTGTGAGGTTATCCACTTTGGTGGCAAAAACAGGAAGACAGATTATCTGAATGGCAATGGATTGGGAGAAGGGGAAGTGCAACGAGACCTGGGTGTCTTTGTGCACCAGTCGCTGAAGGTAAGCATGCAGGTGCAGCAGGCGGTTAAGAAGGCAAATGGTATGTTGGCTTTCATAGCGAGAGGATTCGAGTACAGGAGCAAGGATGTCTTGCTGCAGTTGTACAGGGCCTTGGTGAGACCACACCTTGAGTATTGTGTGCAGTTTTGGTCACCTTATCTGAGGAAGGATGTTCTTGCCATGGAGGGAGTGCAGCGAAGATTCACCAGACTGATACCTGGGATGGCAGGAATAATGTATGAGGAGAGATTGGGTCAATTGGGCTTATATTCACTGGAGTTTAGAAGAATGAGAGGGGATCTCATTGAAACTTATAAAATTCTAACAGGACTAGGCAGACTAGATGCAGGAAGGATGTTCCCGATGGCGGGGGAGTCCAGAACCAGGGGTCACAGACTAGAGATAAGGGGTAAGCCATTTAGGACAGAGATGAGGAGGAATTTCTTCATCCAGAGAGTGGTGAACCTGTGGAATTCTCTACCACAAAAGGCAGTTGAGGCCAATTCATTTCAAAAAGGATTTAGATATATTTCTTAAGGCTAAAGGGATCGAGGGATATGGGGAGAAAGCAGGGACCGGGTACTGAATTTGGATGATCAGCCATGATCTCATTAAATGGCAGAGCAGGCTCGAGGGGCTGAATGGCCTACTCCTGCCCCTATCTTCTATGTTTCTATGTTTCTATGTTTCTATGGTCTTAGTTTGACACCTGGCGGATGGATACTTTAGATATCTTCTTAAGTCAATTTTCTAATCAATTGCACCCAATTGATAAGCATAAATTTGGAGTAACTGATCGGAAAATTGAGTAAAGATCAGTTACCGCAGATTTTCACCCATTTAACACCCATGCAATTTTCTGGTCAGGTTTTGTGCTAGAACTGGAACTACCTGCCAATTTACAGTTAATTATATTAAAAATGGACCCTGATTTTGCCATTTCCATTCAATACAATTTCCAGTATTTACAGCAGTGTAGCAGTCTGCTACACTGCCCATATAATATGAGTGCCCATATAATATGAGTGTCCAGGGCTGCTGGGTATACCGTCTATGGAAGCGTATTTAAAGAGCTCTATAGTAAGATTAGCAGAAGCATTTTGAGGCTAAGTCATAGAGTCATAGAGTCATAGAGTTTTACAGCACAGAAAGAGGCCCTTCGGCCCATCGTGTCTGCGCCGCCCATCCATCCCTGTCCAGTCTAATCCCATTTTCCAGCATTTGGCCCATAGCCCTGTATGCAATGGCATTTCAAGTGCTCATCCAAATGCTTCTTGAATGTTGTGAGGGTTCCTGCCTCCACCACCCTTTTAGGCATTGAGTTCCACATTCCAACCACCCTCTGGGTGAAAAGGTTCCTCCTCAAATCCCCTCTAAATCTCCTGCCCCTTACCCTGAATCTATGCCCCCTTGTTATTGACCCCCCTACTAAGGGGAAAAGTTCCTCTTTGTCTACCCTATCTATGCCCCTCATCATTTTGTACACCTCAATCAGGTCCCCCCTCAGCCTTCTTTGCTCCAAGGAAAACAACCCCAGCCTGTTTAGTCTTTCTTCATAGCTGAGGCGCTCCATCCCAGGTAACATCCTGGTGAATCTTCTCTGCACCCTCTCCAAAGCAATCACATCCTTCCTATAGTGAGGCGACCAGAACTGCACACAGTACTCCAGCTGTGGCCTCACCAGCGTTTTGTACAGCTCCATCATAACCTCCCTGCTCTTATATTCTATGCCTTGGCTAATGAAGGCAAGTATCCCATATGCCTTTTTAACCACCTTATCTACCTGTTCCGCTGCCTTCAGAGATCTATGTACATGTACACCAAGGTCCCTCTGACCCTCTGTACTTCCTAGGGTCCTACCACTCATTGTGTATTCCCTTGCCTTATTTGTCCGTCCAAAATGCATCACCTCGCACTTTTCAGGGTTAAATTCCATTTGCCACTTTTGCGCCCAACTGACCAACCCGTCTATATCGTCCTGTAGCCTGAGGCTTTCCTCCTTGCAATTTACCACCCCACCAATTTTCGTGTCATCTGCAAACTTACTGATCATCCCTTTTACATTCTCATCCAAATCATTTATGTAGATCACAAACAACAAGGGACCCAGCACCAATCCCTGAGGTACCCCACTGGACACAGGCTTCCAGTCACAAAAGCAACCTTCGACCATCACCCTCTGCCTCCTGCCACTCAGCCAGTTTAGGATCCAATGCGCCAAGGCACCCTGGATCCCATGGGCTCTTACCTTCTTGACCAGTCTCCTATGCGGGACTTTGTCAAAAGCTTTACTGAAGTCCATGTAAACCACATCCACAGCATTTCCCTCATCCACCTCCCTAGTCACCCCCTCGAAAAATTCAATCAGATTTGTCAGACATGATTTACCCTTGACAAAGCCATGCTGACTATCCCCGATTAATCCTTGCCTCTCCAAGTGGAGACTAATTTTGTCCCTCAGAATTTTTTCCAATAATTTCCCTACCACAGATGTTAGGCTCACTGGCCTGTAATTCCCTGGTTTATCCCTGCTACCCTTCTTGTATAATGGTACTACATTAGCTGTTCTCCAGTCCTCTGGTACATCCCCTGTGGCCAGAGAGGTTCTGAAAATTTGTGTCAGAGCCCCTGCAATCTCCTCCTTTGCCTCCCACAGCAGCCTGGGATACATCTCGTCCGGGCCTGGGGATTTATCCACTTTTTGGCCTGCTAAAACCGCTAGCACCTCCTCCCTCTCGATGCTAATATGTTCAAGTATGTCACAGTCCCCTTGCCCGATTTCTATGTCTGCATCGTCTTTCTCCATAGTGAACACAGATGCAAAAAATTCATTTAAAACCCCGCCTACATCATCTGGCTCTACACACAGATTGCCACTTTGGTCCCTAATGGGCCCTACCCTTTCCCTGGTTATCCTCTTGCCCTTAATATACTTATAAAACATCATAGGATTTTCCTTTATTTTGCTCGCCAGTGTTATTTCATGGCCCCTCCTCGCCCTCCTAATTTCTTTTTTAAGTATGCCCCTGCACTTTTTATACTCCTCTAGGGCTTCTTCCGTCTTTAGTCTTTTGTAACTGCCAAAAGCCCCCCTTTTATTTCTAATGCATTTTTGTATCTCCCTTGTCATCCAAGGTTCCCTTTGCTTGTTGGTCCCACCCTTGACCTTTACAGGAACATGTTGGCGCTGTACTCTCTCTATTTCCCTTCTGAAAGTCTCCCACTGTTTTGATGTGGATTTTCCTTTAAGTAGCTGCTCCCAGTCCACTTTGGCCAGATCCTGCCTTATCATATTAAAATCGGCCTTCCTCCAATTTAGAACCCTTATTTCCGGGCCGTCTTTGTCTTTTTCCATGACCACCTTAAATTTCACCGAATTATGGTCACTGTCGCCAAAATGCTCTCCTACTGATACTTCCACCACTTGCCCGGCTACATTCCCCAGAATTAGGTCCAGTCTGAACCTTTTTCTTGTTTTGTTTGCATTTCCACTTAGTTATGTCAAGTGCTCTGGCACTGCTGTTGGTTTGGAATGCCTCTGATATTAGGACAAAGGGTTTCCCAACTGGAATCCTCCTTTACCTATGTTTTTTGGAAGAAGAATGGATAGTTGCCTGGTCAGGGCTGTGGCAGATGCACATTGTGCCCACCTCTAACCAACATTTACAGGCAGAGGTGTACCTACCTGGCATTGACTATTCGGGATTGGATGTACAGACTCCAGATCAGCAAATAGCTAGATGTAGAGCTGTGCCATCTGCTTGAAGGACAGTGATAGTAACAGTTCACTGTGCCCTCTTTCTTCACTTTCTCCCCATTATGTTGCCATAATGCCCACTGGAGAGAATGGCAAGCAGGGCCACCCTCCTCATTGCCACATCATTCTGCCTTGCCTCCACTTGTCCAGCCATCAAACAGGGGTTTGTAGTACTGTGACACTCCATCACTTGGACAGACTGTGCATGCCTCCACATTTTTTGTTCCAGGTTCTGTTAGACATTTTTGTTACCCAAACAACATTTGCAAAGGCTGAAATACAGATTAAAATATCCGCAGTGTTTGTAAAGGGCTGCTTAAATGCAATTTCCCCTCCTTCCCCCTATCTCAGTGAAATTTCAATGCCAGACACAATATGGGCTGGGAGCTTAACAATGTAATGTGATCATATCAATCTGAGGCAGGTCTGCCTACATTTAAGGTTGACAGATGTTAATAACGAGGTCCAATTGGAAAATTTACTCCTAGTTCTATTTAATTATGTGTTTGGTACCTTCACTGAATTTTGAGAGATACTTTATTAATTTCCTTTTTTCCTAGTTGAACTTCAAAGACTACCAGAGATATATAGAGGAAGTGTAACTCCAGTTCACCAGTTCTTCTGAGGTTACTGAGGTAAGGATTTGAGTCTCTATGGGTCCAACAAATCCTATGTTCAAATTATGTTATGGACACAGATCCAGGTTTAGTGTTAGTAAAGTTAGTGAAGTCTTGTGTAATTTGTTATTTTGTAACCAAAGAGGGAGCATACATTAAATATTCTGCAAAAATAATGCAAACTGTGCTCTATTATCTTTGCTATTACCTATCTCTTATGTTTAATGGATGTCATCCATAGTGTATAACTTAAGCCACAGTCTGATAGAATGTTTATTCTACCACTTTCTGGAATCAGATCATAAGAAGAAGGCTTGTGTCCCATCCAGTATGCTAAACACAGTAACAAGGATTTCTATTCAACCCTTTTACTCACAACTTTAGCAGGTACTGGCCATGTAAAAGTACACCTTGGATCATAGGGAGCAAGGGCATGTTGACAGGAGTGCCCTTTGGCACTGAGCACAAGAAAAATATCCAAATAAGAACCCAAAAAATTAAAAGTGATGATAGGAAATTGGGATTAGAATGTTACTTGCAGAGCAACAACAGGCTATTCACATTTTTAAAGTTTAAAGTAAACTGAGCAGGTAACAAACAGCATTATCTAGAATGAGGATAAGAAGTGCAGATCGCGAGCTAAACTTAGCCTGATTCGCTGTGAAAGAAAAAGATGAAGAGTGAACATAATTAATTAGAAGTCCTTAAACTGGAAGCTGCGAAGAAACAAAGCAACTTGAAGAGGCAAAGGAACACTGCAAACCCAAGAATGAGTGAGAATGGCACAGGAAATGGAGAAACAGTGTCAACATGTAGAACACGGGAAAAAATGGAATCACTGACAGCATGAACTCAAAATGGCTGGAAAATTTATGGCAAATACAGTCCAGGTGAGTGAAGATATGGTCCATCAAAATCATGATCTGATAAATGATGGACTCCATGGGCTCGATTTTGTTACTGGGGCGGACTGCGGTTGTGTAATCCGCTTTTCCTGTTAGCCACCTGATTCTAAATCAATGTGGGAGAAAGAAGCAATTTTAACTTAAGTGGGCAATTGAGTCCCTGCGTGTGGGAACCCATGGCCCAATTAGTTTTTTCAGTGTGAAACTCGCCTCCAATGACATCATCATTGCCGCTGCATTTAAGGTCTGCAAGAAGCCTTGCTTCTTCTGCAGACTGCCAACCTTTTGGCCTTTCATGTTAGAGGGACCTGGAGGCAGAACAACCAGCGAGAGACCTAGGTCTGCTCCCAGGTTTGATGACGTTGCCCTGCAAGCTTTAGCGGAGGGAGCAAGAGCCAATAAAGAGGTGCTCTTCCCTTCTTCAGGGAGGAAGAAGCCTCCCCAGCAGACCAAGGCTGTGTGGATCCAGGTGGCCCAGGAGGTCAACTCTTTGTTGATAACCCGCAGAACCTGGCTTCAGTGCAGGAAGAGGTTTCATGACCTTCTGCGCACTGGAAAAGTGAGTACGACTTTCCCATTACCCTCAATCTGATCCCCATTGCCTCTCCTCAGCAGCACTCAGCTTTAGCAATCTCTTCCTCCACATCCCACTTGACACTGACATCCATGCACCCTTACCCATTCCCTCTCTCTCTATGGTCACATTCACCTAACTGTTTGAATATGCAGCCCTCACACTCCCTATCACTGTGATGCTATGAAAACAACTTACAACACACAGGGAGGGCCCTTGGTCTTGCCACCTCACTCCACCTTTGTCTCCTTCTAAGCATCTATGCTATGGATTCTCTACACTCACTCCTTCATTCTCACTCAAACTCCACTTATTTCCCTCATTGCAGGAAAAGAGAGCCCACAATAAGAGGGAAAGAGCGAGGACAGGAGGAGGGCCACCCTCAGTAGCCCAGCTCACCCCCTGGGAGGATGCAGTCCAGGAGATCATGGGAGTGGAGGACGATGCGCAAGTGGGTGACGGACAGACGAGTGCATCACAGCAAGCTGGTGACAGAATAGTTTTCCATCTCTCTCACTGACATTGCATGAGTCACTGATAATGATTCTGAAGATCTAACAGAGGGACTTATGATCATCTGCAATATGCAATGTGCATGTAACCTTGGCATCACATCTCTGACTCTTTCCTTTACTCCCCCACAGGACCATCGACAGCACCCATTCCCACTAGCCAGGAGGAAGAGCCTGAGCATCCAGACTCCTCAGAGGAAGCTGCAACCTCTGAGGGTGCAGCGTCAGCAGAATTCAGCGCACCCAGCACCAGCGCAGACACTCACACCTCGGTGGGACCTTCGCGAGATAGAGTAGTGTTGTCACCTGGTGTATCACAGCTCACAAGTGAGCATCAGCAGATGGTGGAGACAGGGACAGCAGTGGAGAGTTTTCATCGGAGGGCGAAGGACTCTGCCAGCTCAGCTCAGCTGCATGTCGACCCTCTGCCTCTGGGTCCATCCACAAAATCAGTGGTGCTGGAACTCCAGGAAAAGATGCAGGAGTCTCTGGCAGGTTTTGTCTCCAGGGTCACTGCGAGTGTGGAGCGAATGGAGGAGTCCATTGCGAACATGAGCAGAGCCTTTGTGGAGTCATTGGCGCATTACCATGGAAAGGATGGCAACCTCCATGGAGGTGATAAGTCGCCAGAGTGCAGAAAACATGGTGAGTGTTCTGAATAGAATGACATCTCTGGAGGAGCGATGGTCATCTATTGAACAGAGAAACCAGACCTTTATGGAAGTCCTTCTGAGTAGGACTGCCGGTGCAGATATGGGTCCCCATGGCCCCCCTGATGTGCAGCAAGGTGCTCTCAAACCACTTGCAAACGCTGAGGGGTGTAATGATATCAGCAAATAGTGATGGTATTTGCCTGTTTGATTATGATGCCTTACCAGCATGTTTGCATGTATTGATTACTTATGCCTGACCAGCAGAGGTCATGAGAGAGACAAGCAGTTGAGTTTAGTTTCAGTTTAGTTCTAGATGGATTTCTAGCATGGTGTCTCCTGTAAATGCTGTTAACCAGAGTTGAACAGACTTTAGATTAAAACTCATTCTCTTTCATGAATGTGTCATCATTGAACCCACAAAGAAATCAATACATGGTGTCAGAAGTGATTGAAAGAGATGAAGAGGAAAAATCTGAAGTTAAATCAGCTCTCCACATATTAGCAAGCCAAAAGAGAACATCGTTACTTACCATTAGAGAATAGCTAACGAAGTGAAAAATGGAAGCTTCAGTTGACAGGTAATGTGGCTGAAATTTGGAGGAGATTCAAACAACGTGTGGGGTTGTATTTAGCGGCAATCGGAGCTGACGAGAAAAGTAATAAAAAGAAATCGTCACTGTTCTTACATGTCGTGGGTGATGAAGCGCTGGAGGTGTATAATAACTTCACATTCACTGCTGATGGAGACAAAATGAAACTAGATAAAATAATGGAACAGCTTGAGGCCTACTGCATACCTAAACGTAACGTGACGTTTGAGAGGCACAGATTTTTCACATGTGTACAGAAAACGGGAGAGACTATTGATCAGTATGTGACTGAACTGAGAAACAGAAGCAAAACATGTGAATTTGGGGGACTGACAGACTCGCTGATAAAAGACAGACTGGTGTGTGGTATTCCGGATAATGGTCTAAGGGAAAGATTGCTAAGAGAGCAAGATCTAGACCTGGGAAAAGCCATAGAACTGTGTAGGGCTACAGAGACTGTGAAGTTGCAGCCAAAGGAGCTGTTCAGTGACAATAGCTGCAACGTGGATGCAGTGAGAATGAACGGACACAAACCGGTTAACAAAAAGAGCGCCAATGTGAAAAAGGAGGCGTGGCCAGCAAACAAAAATGAAAGGGACAATCGAAAGTCATGTAGTCGATGCGGTACACAGCATACACCAAGAAAGTGTACAGCATATGGTAAAACATGCTATAGATGCAACAAAAACAACCATTATGCCCGTTGCTGTAGGAACCAAGCACAACAAAGCAAGGTCCATACAGTAGATGAAAGCGAGATAGAGGAGTTCAATGTAGATGTTGTGTCTGAAAACAAAAAAGAAGAAAGAGACTGGATGTTGACACTAAAAGTGAATGACATACACATTCCATTTAAATTGGATACTGGGGCACAAGTTAATGTGATATCAGAGACTGATTTTAAGAAAATTAGACCCAGACCAAAGATACATGGAATAAAAGTGAAAGTGACAGGATACTCAGGTACTGATATACCAGTGAAAGGAAGATGCATTGTCAAATTGACACACAAGGACAGAGAGCACACGCTAGCATTAATCGTGGTGCCAAAGGATGTGCAAGCCATACTAGGTTTAAAAGCCTGTGAGAGACTGAACCTGGTAAAGAGAGTCCTCGTTGTGGAAAGCGAAGGAGAGACAGTCTATGATGAACTGAATGTTGCGTACACACCGGGTAAGCTGATGTATACAGCAGACACGTTGTCCAGAGCTGTTGACCCAGGAGAGCCCGCAAACACAGTGAAAAGACTGATGTACAAGGCAAAAGACAGTGGAACTGACTTCTGCCAGAGCATGCTTGTATACCGCACAACGCCGCTCGAGTGTAGTAAGTCACCAGCCCAACTCCTTATGGGACGTCGGCTAAGGTCAAACCTACCCATCCCGGAGAACCTCCTGAAAACAAAAGAGGGGGAGAAAGTGAGGAAGTTCAAAGAGCAACAGAAAGAAAAGCAAAAGTACTACTATGACAGAGGAACACAAAACCTAACTGAACTCCACACTGGTGACCAAGTAAGGTTCAAAGACAAAACAAACACATGGGGCTGGATTTTCCTAAGCCCCTGGAGTCGGGTTGGAGGCGTGCGGGCGATAAAAATCGGAGATCCGGGGGTCCCGACCCCATCCCGCCTCCAACCCGCCTCCATGTCAATTTCATAGGAGTCGGGTTCCCGACAAGTGCTGGAACCCGACTCCCAGAGGCGGGAAGGGATTAAAGGCAATTAAACTGCCTGTTAACAGGTAGTTAACAGGTAGTTTTTTGCCTATTCGTGATTTTTATTGCAGGTTTGTGGGCTTCCCGACAGCTCCAAACCACGAAAAGTTTTCGAGGCGGGACGTGGGTCTGAGGTCTTGGAGGGGTCGAGATGCCCAGTGTTCAGGTGAGTGAGGGGTGCAGGAGTGCAAAGGTAAGTGTTTTGCAAGTGGTTAAATAAGTTTAACTTACTTTTACTTACCTTTACAGGAGTCCTGCATTCCGGTGTCGGGAGTCGGCTGCAAGAACCACAGAAGCTCCGATTTTTAAAAATAAATCAGCTTCTTTGTTTCTACAGCAAAATGATTTTAAAGTTATCCTGAGAAAGGACTGAGGCTGAATTAGCAGTTTTTCAGTGCTTGACAGCTTCAAACAGCTGTTAAACACTGATATTTCATGTGCCAAAAGCTTTTGACAGATGAAATGTCAATCTCTGACGTCACCTGTTGCCGGGTGGCCCTTAATTGGCCTGCTGAGCCCACAGGGCGGGCTCAACAAGGTCAATCAGAGGAAAATCCAGTGGGTTGGCCACATCTCCATGGAGGCGGGACAACAAGCCCGAATGTGGGTTTCCCACCTCCAACCCGCCCCCGTAGCAAAATCCAGCCCATGGACTCAGAAGGGAACTGTCCTGAGTGAAGTTCAACCAAGATCATACACCATTCAGACAGATGAGGGTGCTGTTCTGAGAAGAAATCGTCGAGATCTTCTCATGGGACCAGCCACAGCAAGTCAAAAGACTGATACGGTTGAACAACCTGATCACACAGCTGAGAATCAATCATCTGAGGCAACAACTCAGATTCAAGGACAATCAATCAGAAAATCCTCAAGACACGTGAAGCCTCCTGAGAGACTCATTGAGCAAATTTAAGGACTATTGTTATAGAAGGAAGTAATGTTATCTTATTCTTTCTTCAAGTTCTAGTGTATTTACATATTTCATGTGAACACACAAAGCAAGGTTAAAAATCCTTGATCATGATAATGATAATATAAGTTCATTAAGTGTTACAGTTAAAATGCAGATTAATACAAAGAAAACATGTTGTTAGTTAAAAGTAAAATACTTTTGTTTTAAGAAAAGGAGATGTAATGATATCAGCAAATAGTGATGGTATTTGCCTGTTTGATTATGATGCCTTACCAGCATGTTTGCATGTATTGATTACTTATGCCTGACCAGCAGAGGTCATGTGAGAGACAAGCAGTTGAGTTTAGTTTCAGTTTAGTTCCAGATGGATTTCTAGCATGGTGTCTCCTGTAAATGCTGTTAACCAGAGTTGAACAGACTTTAGATTAAAACTCATTGGCCTAGAAATTCACTATGGCCCCGCCAGCTGGCTAACGGCCAAAAGTTAGCGCTGGGCGCGGAGCCATGTGCGACCATCCGATATTCACTTTTTGCGCCCCAAGTTGGAACCGGCTGCTATTCCAGGGTGTGCCCGCCCCCGCTTGGGGCGCTGAAACTGAATTTCAGCGCTCTAAGTGCCGCTGCGCCACCCGATGCGGTGCGGCAGGCTGCGGTACTGCAGGCCTCCTCCTTCTCTTAAGGTGGAGGTGCCTGCAACGGGGAGATCGCCGCTGGATTGTGCCGGCAAATGAGCTCGGCACCACGGAGAAGTGCCGGGCTCGCGGAAAGCAGCCGGCAATGCCGCGGGGGGGGGTGGTGGAGGAGGCCGGGGAAGGAGGTGCGGGCAGGCGGCCGCCGAAAAAGCGGCCGGCCGCACCTCCACCTTAAAGCGCCCCAGTAGCGCAGCAGTACGGCCCCGTTTTTCAATCGCTGTTTGCGGCCGCTGCAGAAGAGGCGGCCGCAACTAAATATGGGGTTTGGGCCGGAAGCGGGGCGGAACCGGGGCGCTGCGCACACCGATGACATCATCGGTGTCGGCGCAGCGCTACCGGCTACCGCCGCCATTACCGCAGCGCTGAATATCAGCGCACCCTCTTACACTGGCGCAGAAACCCTATTTGGGCGGTAACTGGGCGCAAAGCCCACTGAATTTCTAGCCCATTCTCTTTCATGAATGTGTCGTCATTGAACCCACATACAAGTCAATACAAGGGGGACCTGACCCATGAGAGGCAAGTTGGTGGCAGACATCAAGGAAGTGAGGGCTCCTCTCCAAGTGCTCACACTTCCATGCCACTGCAGAGCCCTCGGTCAGAGCCTCGCCAGAGTCCACACCCAATTGAGATTGGCGTCTCAACCCCTGCACAGCCACAGGAGCAGCAGACTGTTGGCGAGCCCTCACAGGTTTGCAACCCCAGAGGACGTCCGCCAAAGGTGTCGAGACAGGAGCAGCAAGAAAGTGAGCAAGGGGCCTCCACATCTGCTGAAGCCACAGGAGAAGCACCACGTAGGAGCACGCGTAAGAGTATGATACTGCACAAATAGTCACAAGGGTAGTCACTTGGGTGAAATTTGATGTTTAATGTTAAAAATGCATCAGATGGTTACTGTAAATAAAAAATCTGATGGCTACTGCTGCAGTTGTGGCGTGTGTCATTTCGCTAATGGGACTTCCATATTGAGGGCTTAGGATTACTTGGTATATGCCTCAGTTGAGGAAGCGCTCAGTGAAGGTGGCGAGGGGTTTCCCAGGAGGTCACACTGGAGATGGGTGTCAGGCTCCAAACTTCCACAGCTGTGGTTATGCCTTCTAAAAGTTCCCCCAGACCTGAGACAACAAAGTCCTGCCACCTGCAAATGATGGCTGATCAAATCTCCTATTTAATGGTGGAGCTGCAGCCAATAGTCAGCAATCCAATTGTGCTCCCGCCAGGTTTCACCGTCGTGTTTCAGAGCAGGCGTGCTTCACGTCAGAAAAGGGTTAAAATCACCAAGGCCTTTCAAAATGGCATTATAGAGGCAATTTAGTGCTTGTTAAGGGCCTTAAGGGCCTATCCCGCCTCTTGGAGGCGGGACAGAGATGGGAGCCGTAAACACGATTTCTTGAAAATTGCTTGGAGGCGGGATGGAGGCGGGGTTGAGCCCGCCCGCCACTTTTTGCAATTTTAACACCCCACACGCCTCCATTTCCGCCTCCACGGCCCTGTGAAATTCGAGCCCAATAAATCTAATCTAATTCCAAAATTTAAGCTTGGGGGTATCATAGATAGCTTTTAATAAGCATTTGAATTGTTTCCAGGCAACAGAAATGGGTTTGTGGAACATGTGCAGAGAGATTGGCGCCATCAGTCAGTGGGAAAGCTTTAGTTGCATTTTCACCTGTAGAGCCTGAACTCTGTACAGACGATGAAACTGTAAAACATACAAATGTTGAATTTAAATGTGGGTGTGGGGTAGGGGGAGGGGTTCTCCCAATTGTTCACTGTAACCTTTGGTGGAAGATTTTTGGAAACCCTGAAGAAATGGGGTCTCTGCAGATCTTCCACCAAAGTTACGGCAGACAATCGGGAGAATCCTGTGGAAACTCAGCTCTACAGTTTTTGCTGCCTGTGACTAAATGCCTGAAGCATACAGGTGGAAATTCAAAAAGTTGCAGAAAGTTTTCAATGATACTTATAGGGGCTGATAATGTGATCGGATCCCAATATTATCAAGCGCAGAGGTTGTTAGTGGGTTCATTTGCATGAAACTATGAGTATCCCTAAGGACAAATCTCTCTATTTGTAGGTTCTGGAGGAGTAGGATCAGGGAAGGCACACCAGGCAGGTGTATTTGCACCTTAGATACAACATTCAGACCTGCTCTTACATCATTGCTTGTGTGTAGAAGGCCAAGTTCTTAAATTTGGAGCTGTCCAAAGACAACTGCCTCCGCAGGTGATGATTCCTGAAGGACGCTATAACAGAAATACGAACACTGCTGCAGCCAGACTTGTCAAACAGTTCCAGCACAGGAGCAGCTCTTTCTGTGGCCTTGAAGGATACAGCTGCTTTGAGCATTTGTGTGGCATGCTCCATCCAGACTTGTGTGGGAGATTTATGTCACATCTCCCAAACTTCAGTGAACACAAGCAGGTCACTGATGCACTCTTTCCATGGGGCCAGTGATTTCAACAATTTCCATTTGGAAAGCAACCAGAAACAGGAACAAGCTCCCTTCTTCTACTATGTGGCTGGATTCTTACAAGTTCCGGGCATAAATCAATAGAAAGGGCTACCACTTTATGTGGACAATAAGAACAGAATTATGCACTCAGTGCCTGCTTCCCTGGCAGTGCTCATAACTCCTTTATCCTACAGCAGTCAATGGTGCCAGTGTTATGTGAAAAGCCAAGAAAAGTCCAGAAGTAACTGCTGGGCAACCAAGAATATGCACTGCCCCCATGCCTTATTGTACCATTGCATCATCCAAGGACAAGACCTGACAAGAGGTACAATATGACTTATGATGCCACTAGAGTCATATTAGGAACACAACTGTAGGAGTTCGCAGTGGCGAAGCTAGGTTTGGCCGACTTAAGGGATCAAATGCAAGTCTTGGCTGACTTAGCAGGAAGGGGACCAAGCTGGGAATTGGGGAATGCCGACATACGTAGTCCAAAGGCTGAGCGGGGAACCGCACAGACATGGAGGCCAAGGACAGTTGACAGAGGTTCCTGGGAGCAAAATGGAGGCAGTCCTCCAAAGCTGCATTGGTCAACCTCAGAATGATTGGGGAGTCATGACCCCCTCCTCCTCACTGGCTCAGCCAATAGGTGTTGTTAGGTGCTTAGTTGAGGATGCATCTTGGCCTTGGCCACTTCATCATCTTGTGCACTGTAAGATGGATGATAAAATATTTGTACTACGTACCAAGTATATTACCATAAATTCCAATATTCAATATCTACATGTCAAAGGATATTAAACTAGTTCTTGGTCTTTTGCCTAACAGAGAAATTAGGCAATATCACTACTATACACAACAACAACTTACATTTATATATTACCTTTATTGTCCCAAGGTGCTTCACGAAGGTGTAAGGAATAAAGTGAGATATTAGGAGGGATGACTAAAAGAGGTGGGTTTTAAGATGGGAGTGGTTTAGAGAAGGAATTCCAGATCATTTACCCAAGGTGTCTGAAGGCACAGCCACCAATGGTGTAGCGGAGGGGGGAGGGATGCACAAGAGGCTGGAGAGAATTTGGGGAGAAAGGGGTTGTAGCACTAGAGGAGGTTACATAGATAGGGAAGAACGAGGCCATGGAGAGATAAGGCCATGGACGGATTTAAACATAAGAATGAGAATTTTAAATTTGAGATGTTGGGCACAAAGTAGGGCAGTGAGGACATGACAATGGATAAGTTGGACTTAGTGCAGGATAGGATACTGGCAGTAGAGTATGAAGTTTATGGAGGGTGAAGGATGGGAGGCTGCCAGGAGAACATTAGAATATCAAGTCTGGAAGTTCCAGGCATGGATCAGGGTTACAGACGCAGTTGGGCTGAGGTGCAGTGGTAGAAATAGGTGATCTTTGTGATGGAGAGGATATGGGGTCAGAAGCTCAGCTTAGAGTCAAATAGGATGCTGAGATTGTGGATTAGTCTGGTTCAACCTGAGGCAATGGGCGAGAGTGGGCTGGAGTCAGTAGCAAAGATATGGAGTATTTAGCAGTGGCCAAAGAAACTGGAGGAAACTATGACTCATCCAAGACTGGATGTCGGAAAAGTAGTTTGACAGCACAGAGGCAGTGGAGGGGTTGGGAGAGGTAGTGGACAAGTAGAGCTGTGTACATGTGGAAGCAGATCCCATGTCTGTGGATGATGTCACTAAGGGGCAGTGTGCATATGAGGAAGAGGAGAGGCTAAGGATAGATCCTTGAGCGACTACTAAGGTGGTGGTGCAGGGTGGGAAGAGAAGTCATTGATAGAAATTCGTTGGCTACAATTGGATAGGTATGAGTGGAACTAAGCAAGGGCAATCCCACTGTGCTGGACAACAGTGGATAAGCTTTTGAGAAGGATAGTGTGCTCAACTGTGTGAAAGGTTGCAGAGAGCAATTTAGTAAGAATGGGGTTGAAGGAGTAGGAGGTGGGTCTCATGGATGAGATGAGCTTAGAAAGGCCATGAGACAAGTTGGGGGAGAAACTGGTCAGACAGTGGTTCAGGGAAAAGGCAGGAGAGAGGCCTGTGGGGATGTTGTGCTTGGTGGGCAGGTGGAAAGAGGTGAACCTTCAGCGGCAGCTGAACAAATGGTCTCTATCTTGGTGACACAAATATCCATGAGCTCCTCATACTTATTAGAGATGAAGGTAAAGAGGGCATGGGAGAAGGGTTTAAGGAGGCAGTTAAGTCGACTAAAGAAGCTGACAGTTACCTTTGCTCTTCAGTATGATCCTAGCGTAGTAGGCAGTTTTGTCAGAGGAGAGTGAAGCCTTGTAGATCTTGATGTGGTCCAGCTAGATCTGGTGATGGATGGCTAAGCCTGTTGTGTGCCAGATGTAGACATGTTTTTGTCCCTTAGACTTGAGGGAGTGAAAACAGGGGCTGTACCAGTGGAGAATGACAGGATGGGAGACAGTGAATGTTTTGCTAAGGATAATGGCATCCAGTATTTTTAAGATGCCAACTTAGCTCACCTCTAAATTGTCTTGCATGCCCAGTCCATAATAGTTACTCCTGAGCCAATTATTATTAAATTACAGAACAATCATGATTGGAATAAGTTAATGTCTTTTTGCTTGATTCATCAAAGATAACGTTAGACACAGGGATGCATTCTAATACTACTTTATTCACATTATCTAAGTTAACACAACAAATCTAATCGCAAGACTAAGCATTGAGAATTACAATAGGCACTTAGGTAGAGGTTATTAATTGACAGAGTATAAATTATTATAAGCACAAATGGAAATTAAGTCTATAGCAGTATCTCAGCATAAATTTAATTACAACTTGGCCCTTTGGATAGATTGACATGTGGCCCAGGTATTTGACTTCCTTGGAGATGTTCTACTTCTGGGAATGCCTGTGATGAATCACTGTCTGTGCTATCTTCTTTCTTCAGTCAGCATATTCTCATCCTGGTTTAACTAATCTTGCACATATGTGTTTGTTACAAAATGTGCCTTAGATATTCTCTTAGGCTCAGTGGTGCTAGTCTTTCATAAGCGGTCTGAATGTCTTACGTTCAGGAGTAAGCCGTTACTGCTCAATATTTAATCATACAATTGCATAAGCCAGGGCATAACAATAGTAACCCCCTGTTGTCTGAACTGGATTTTGGGTCTGTCACATGTGCCCTCATGTGCACTTCTCTAGTCTTTCGATAGGTGGACTGGAAACATTGTAGTGAGACAGGCCTGATCTGAACTGTTAAGCTGCTTTATTTTATAGATAGCAAATGAATGTACAGAGTAAAAGATGTAATTGAATCTCACCTACTTCACTTAACTTCACATACATAAGAAACATAAATCACATCACACTATCCCCTAATAGTGGACTAACTTAACTTTTTTTTCTGGTCAGCAGCTTTCTGGTTCTGACTGGCTTTGAGCTTAAGATGAGTGAGCTTTCCCTCACTACACCAGTCTCCCTTTGTAGACTGAACTGGGCAGACTGATTTACATGTCCCTTTGTCCTTTTTCTCCCTGTGTTTCCAGGAAGTGGGAGTGCTGTCCCTTGACTGGGTTTACCAGTAGGCCTGTCAACTGAACCAGCTACCCCTTCCCAAGAGTATATTCTCAGCAGACAAACCGTAACTGAATAGATCACCCTGACGAAAACGGCGTAGATGCTAACTAAGATATCCAAATTAAGGTCTACTGACTAAAGCATTCTGATTCATATGCTTCATCTCGATGCTAATCTACATTTCCCAGGTCTGCTATTCTGTGTATTTAACCCATTCAGAGCTACATTTAACTTAATAGTAGTGACACCAACATCCTTCCATGGAGGCATAATCAGGAATCCTGAAATGCGACTGTGTTTCTTTATATTGCCATATACCATCTGCATAATCTTACACAGTGCTCAGTGAAATGAATTTTAAATACAGTTGCAATACACTTTACAACTTAACTTCTGTTAGATTAAACCTTTAAACTTCCTTAATCTTACAGTTCCACCCTTAACCATTTATCTGTTTCTGCAGGATTGTTTGGAGGTCTCTTTACATCTTGTCTAACGTCTGTACGTTCCAGATGTTTCCTATCGCTCTTTCAAAACTGTCCAGATAGCTCCCTCCCTCTTTTTGCTGATTTCTTCATTCCTTTTGAATTCCTCTGTCTTCTGCCTTCCTGTCTCATCTGCCTTTCTGCCTGCTTATTTCAGTAGGCAAATGCATGGCTTTATGTTCTAGAGCCAGCTAGAATCATAGAGTGGTTAGAGCACAGAAGGAGGCCATTCGACCTGTCAGCCCGTGCCGGCTCTCTGCAAGAGCACTTCAGCTGGTCCCACTCCCCCGCCCTTCCACGTAGCCCTGCAATTTTTTTCCTTCATGTACTTATCCAATTCCCTTTTGAAAGTTACGATTGAATCTGCCTCCACCACCCTCTCAGGCAGTGCATTCCAGATCCTAACCACTCGTTGCAAAAAAATGTTTTTCCTCATGTCGCCTTTGGTTCTTCTGCCAATCACCGTTAAATCTCTGTCCTCTGATTCTCGACCCTTCCACCAATGGGAACAGTTTCTCTCTATCTACTCTGTCTAGACCCTTCATGATTTTGAACAACCCCAGCTTCTCCAGTCTATCCACGTAACTGAAGCCCCTCATCCCTGGAACCATTCTTGTAAATCTTTTCTGCACCCTCTGTAAGGCCTTCAGATCCTTCCTAAAGTGTGGTGCCCAGAATTGGACACAGTACTCCATTTGAGGTCGGACCAGTGTTTGATAAAGGTTCATCATAACTTCCTTGCTTTTATACTTTATGGGCTCGATTTTAATAGCCCTGAGGAAGTGGGTTTGGAGGTGGGTCTGTAGCGAAAATCAGAAAAAATGGCTTCAGACACCCAACCCGCCTCTATCCCGCCCCCACCCGATTTTCGTGAGTGTCTGTTCAACCGCTCCCAAACTGACCCGGCTGGAACCGATGGGACAGGTAGTTAAGGTAGTTAAGAGCCTGTTAACTGCCTTGCTAATCCTATTTTCGTAGTGGTTTCCCATTTTTGTGCTTCTGGCTTCTGTTTCCCGACTTGTCAGAAACAGGCCAGGTTCAAGGAGACGAGTTGCTGGAGGACATGATTTGTATTCAATGGTGAAGTGCTTTAAAAGTGCCCCTGAAACATGGCTGACATTCAAATGCAACAACTTTGCTGTTGTAGGTGTGGGATAAGATTTTGCACATCTAATGACCTTGTGACTGTTCAAGCTAACATCCATCTGCAGTGTGACCTGAATGGAATTGCCTCAAATTAAATCTATAGCAAGGGGATGGGAAACATTTATGCCCTCTCATCCTGGTCCTCCTAATCGGAGGAGTAGCAGCCACGTGACACAGCGCAGATTTTCCTGGGAAGAGGAGTAGGGGGAGGAGGAGGGGTGCCTTGCATGCCTGTTGTGACCAATGCAGCATCCCTCCAGTTCACTGCTGCCCGTCAAGCAGGGTATGCACACTGCCATGCCACATTCGCATAAGCTTACTCTTCAACCATAGGTGGCTACCATATGGCTCTGTAATTGCAGGCGACAACTTGTCCAATGTCATACATAATTTCTACTATACCCTGTTATTTCCTATCACTTTTACCGTCAGCATTACAAAAGCAAGGCGCCCTGAGCCCTCAATGCGCTTTTGTCATTTCCCATAACACATAGGCCACACAATCAACATAATTTTACTTTTACACATCACAAAAGGATAATAAACCAGCAACAGTCAGAAAAAATAGATAAATCACCCAAGTGACTCCCCTTGTGACTAGGTGCTTAACCTTTCTCTCACACATGCTTCTACGTGGTGCTTCCCCCATGGCTTCAGCAGATGTAGAGGCACCTTGTTCACTAGGATGCTGCACCTTTGGTGGGCATCCTCTGGGTTTGGGAGCCTGGGAGGGCTCTTCAACAGTCTGTTCTTCCTACGGCTATGCAGGGGCTGAAACAGCCATCTCAGTTGTCTCCACAAAGTGGATCTCTGACCGAGGGCTCTGCAGTGGCATGGTCGTGTGGGCGCTTTGAGAGTAGCCCACACTTCCTTCTGTCCTGCCAACAACATCCTTCTCATGGGTCAGCCGCACCTCAGTGCTGGCAAGTGGCTGGAGAGCACCTTGCTGCACAACAGGGGGGCCACGAGGACCCGTATCTGTACTGGCAGTCCTCCTCAAAAGGACGTCCATGAAGCTCTGGTCCCTCTGCTCAATAGCTGCCCATTGCCCCTCCAGAGATGACATTCTATTTTGAACAGTCACCATAATTTCCTGACTCTGGCGACTTATTTCCTCCATGGCCGTAGCCATCCTTTCCACTGAGGTAGCCAGCCTTTCCACAGAGATTGCCATTCTATCCATGGAGGTTGCCATCCTATCCATGGTGGTACATTCATGCACCATTGCCTCCAACACGGCAGTGCTGATGTTACAGATGGACTCCTCCATTCTCTCCACATTCGCACTAACCCTGGAGGCAAACCCTTCCAGAGACACCTGCATTTATTCCTGTATTTCCCGTGATGCTCTTTTTCTGGATGGCCCCAGAGACACAGCGTTTGCATGCAGCTCAGCAGAGCTAGGAGAGTCCTGCAACCTCCACTGAGGACTCTCCACTGCTGTCGCTGTCTCCACCATCTGCTGATGCTCACTTGTGTGCTGTGATAGACCAGGTGGCAACACTACTCTAACTCGCGAGGGCCCCACCGAGGTATTTGTTCCTGCGTTAGTGCTGGGTGCGCTGAGTCCTGGTGATGCTGCTCCCTCAGAGGCTTCAGGTTCCTCTGAGGAGTTGTCCGGCTCTTCATCCTGGATCGTGGGGAGGGGTCGCTCAATGGTCCTGTGGGAGAGTAAAGGCATGATTTAGATAGCTGATATTGATGTAGCTGACACATTCCTTTGAGCAGATGATGCAACGCAATTCTCTATGAACATCATATGCCATTGCATTCTGAGAGGGATGAAACTCTATTATGTCACCAGCTTCCTCTAGTGTGCCCATCTCTCCATCACCCACTTCCAGGTCCTCACCACCACCAACAATCTCGTTTGCTGCCTCCTCAGCACTGGTCAATGTGGCTAGGGTAGGTGTTCCTCCTCCAGTCATTGCTCTCTCCCTCTTATTGTGGGCTATCTTTTCCTGCAAGGAGGGACACAAACGGTGTTTCAGCCACAGTGATGGAGTGAGGGTCAATAATCCCTACCATAGAAGCTTTGAGGGAGATGAGGATGAGGTAAGGTGCCAAGAGGAAGCTAGCTCCCTGTGCGTTGTTAGTTGTTATCACTGCATGACAGTGAGAGCGAGTCTAAGGGATGCATAGGCAGGATGCTGAAGTGATTCAGTGCAGAGACAGAGATGGATAGGTAAGGGTGCAAGGAAAGTAAGGGTAAGGTGGAATGTGAAGGAGGAGGCTTACAGCACAGAGTGCTGGTGATGAGAAGAGAAGGGAAGCAGATTGAAGGCAAGTGTGATGGGATACTCACTTTTGATGTTCGCACAAGATCATTAAACCTTTTTCAGCACTGGATCCATGAGCGTGCATATATGGACCTTGCGCTGATCTCCTCAGCAATGCGCAGCCAGGCTGCCTTAGTCTGCTGAGGAGGCTTCCTCTGGCCATCAGGAGGGAAGAGAATCTCCCTGCACCCTCTGACAGCATCCACAAGAACATGTAGGGAGTCACCATTAAAATGAGGAGCTGCCTTGCCTCTGGAAGAAGTCATTGCGTCTAAATCAATTTCAATGAGTCCAGGAATCCACAAGAGAAAGGCTTAGGCTGAATGGCAGCTTTAAAAGCAGCAGCTATGATGACATCGCCAAAGGCGGCCAGCCGACCTGATGGCATTCATTGAACCGGCCAGTGCGCCTCATTGAAATCAACAAGCGCATTGAATCAAAATCGGACATCAGCAGCTGATCCCGCCGGAAGCGGCTCCGCAACCCGCCCACCATGCAACACGACTCCAACCCGCCTTGGCAATTAAAATCGGGCCCTATGCCTCTATTTATGAAGCCCAGGTTCCCATATGCTTTTTTAACCACTTTCTCAACCACCCTGCCACCTTCAATGATTTGTGCACTTACACCCCCAGGTCTCTCTGTTCATGCACCCACTTTAGAATTGTACCCTTTAGTTTATATTGCCTCTCCTCGTTCTTCCTACCAAAATGCATTACTTCACACTTTTCTGCATTAAATTTCATCTGCCATGTGCCTGCCCATTCCACCAGCCTGTCTATCTCCTCTTGAAGCCTATCACTATCCTCCTCACTCTTCACTATACTTCCAAGTTTTGTGTCACCTGCAAATTTTTAAATTGTGCCCTGTACACCAAAGTCCAAATCATTAATATATATCAAGAAAAGCAGTGGTCCTAATACTGATCCCTGGGGGACACCATTGAGCACCTTCCTCCAATCCAAAAAACAACTATTCACCATTACTCTCTGTTTCCTGTCACTTAGCCAATTTCGTATCCATGCTGCCACTATCCTTTTTATTCCACGGGCTTCAACTTTGCTGGCAAGCCTATTATGTGGCACTTTATTAAAGCGGCTCACCACCACCTTCTCAAGGGCAATTAGGGATGGGCAATAAAAGCTAGCCTTGCCAACGACGCCCACATCCCATAAATGAATTAAAAAAAAACCCTTTCAGAAGTCCATGTACACCACATCAACCATATTGCCCTCATCAACCCTCTCTGTTAACTCTTCAAAAAAACTCAATCCAGTTAGACAAACACGATTTGCCTTTAACAAATCCATGCTGGCTTTCCTTAATTAATCCACATTTGTCCAAGTGACTGTTAATTTTGTCCTGGATTATCATTTCTAAAAGCTTCCCCACTACTGAGGTTAAACTGACTGGCCTGTAGCTGCTGGGCTTATCCTTACACCCTTTTTTGAACAAGGGTGTAACATTTGCAATTCTCCAGTCCTCTGGCACCACCCCTGTATCTAAGGAGGATTGTAAGATTATGGCCAGCACCTCCGCAATTTCCACCTTTACTTCCCTCAGCATCCTAGGATGCATCCCATCCGGTCCTGGTGATTTATCTACTTTAAGTACAGCCAGCCTTTCTAGTACCTCCGCTTTATCAATTTTTTTTATCAAAACCCAGTATCTCAAATACTTCCTCTTTCACTATGACTTTGGCAGTATCTTCTTCCTTGTTAAAGACAGATGCAAAGTACTCCTTAGTACCTCATCCATGCCCTCTGCCCCCATGTGTAGGTCTCCATTTTGATCTCTAATCAGCCCCACCCCTCCTCTTACTACCCGTTTACTATTTATATGCCTATAGAAGACTTTTGGATTCTCTTTTATGTTAGCTGCCAATCTATTCTCATATTCTCTCTTTGCCCCTCTTATTTCCTTTTTCACTTCCCCTCTGAACTTTCTATATTCAGCCTGCTAGGATGAACCCACTCCAGGACTAAGGCCCCGATTCTCCCCCAGCCGTCGGGCGGGTTTTCAGGCGTGTGGGCGGGGAAAATCGCAAAAACAGAGGGTCGCGACTCCTCCCAACTGATTCCCCGCCCCGTCCGACTTTCGGACGGCCATTTCTCTCCGACCCGAATCAGTCCCACCCGCCGCTGGCGGGACTGGCTGTTGGGACCCTAATCAGCAATTATTGGCATGTTTAATGCCATTTTAAGGGGCCCTTGCTATTTTCAAGAGTTTCCCATGCTAAACACGCCTGCGGGGAACCCCGCTGATGAAACCTGGCATGAAGCAACCCGGCTTGCTTGCTCTCAGCTGCAGGTCATTTGGGAAAGCAGTGATTTAATCGGAGAGCATTTGTATGTTGAAGGACCTTGTTGTTGCAGGCTTGGGGCTACTTGTTCAAGGCTTAGGCACAGCTGTGGAAGGTTGGAGCCTCACACACTTCTCCAATGTGAGCTCCTGGGAAGCCCCTCTCGCCACCCTCACTCAGTGCTTCCTCAGCGGAGGCATCTACCAGAAGCATGGGACGCCTTTTTTTCCTTCCCTTCTTGTCATTAGAGGATCTCCAGCAGCAGAGGTGGCAGCAGCAGAACCAGGAACAGCAGGATCAGCACCAGGAGCACCAGGCTGCTGCTCACTCACCTGAAGCTGCACAGGCCAGAAGGGGCCAGCACTTGGAAGTGGCTTGAGAGCACCTAGCTGCGCTTTAGGGGGCCATGGGGACCTATATCTACACTGGCAGTCCTACACAGCAGGACTTCCATGAAGGTCTGGTTTCTCTGTTCAATAGATGGCCATCGCTCCTCAAGAGATGTCATTCTCTTATGAGCACTCACCATGTTTTCCATACCCTGGTGACTTATCTCCTCCATGGAGGTTGCCAACCTTTCCATGGTGATGCGTTCCTGCGCCAATGACTCCACAAAGGCTCTGCTCATGGTCGCTATGGACTCCTCCATTCGCTCCACACTCGCAGCGACCCTGGAGACAAAACCTGCCAGAGACTCCTGCATCTGTGCATGGAGATCCATCACCTCTTCTCTTGCGGATGGACCCAGAGGCAGAGGGTCGACATGCAGCACAGCTGAGTTGAGCTGGCAGAGTCCTGCGCCCTCCGACGAGGACTCTCCACTGCTGTCCCTGTCTCCAGAATCTGCTGAGGCTCACTTGTGAGCTGTGAAACACCAGGTGACAACACTACTCTATGTCCCGAAGGTCCCCCCGAGGTGTGAGTGTCTGCGCTGGTGCTGTGTGCGCTTACTTCTGCTGACGCTGCGCCCTCAGAGGTTGGAGCTTCCTCTGAGGAGTCTGGCTGCACAGCCTCTTCCTCCTCCACAGTGGGGACGGGGGCTCTGGATGGTCCTGTGGGGGAGTAGAGGAAGGAGTTAGAGATGTGATGCCAAGATTACATGCACATTGGAGTTGGCAGATATTCATAAGTCCAAATGATGTAGCTTCAGAATCATAACAGCGACTCATGCTATGTGAATGAGAAAGATGGCAAACTATTCTGTCACCAGCTTGCGGGACTGCCCCCGTCTCTCCTTCCCCAACTTCCGCGGCCACATCAGCCCCAACAATTTCCAGCACTCCTTCCTCCCAGGGGGTCAGGTGGGCTACTGAGGGTGGGCCTCCTCCAGTCCTGGCTCGCTCTCTGTTGTTGTGAGTTCTCTTTTCCTACAATGAGGGAGACAAGTGGAGTTTGAGTGAGAAGGAAGGAGTGAGCGTAGAGATTGCATAGCATAGGTACTTAGAGGGAGACAAAGATGGTGTGAGGCTGCAAGACCAAGGGCCCTCCCTGTGTGTTCAAAGCATCAGAGTGAGAGGGAGTGTGAGGGCTGCATGGTGGAATAGTTATGTGAATGTGAGCATAGAGAGAGATGAAATGGGTAAGGGTGCATGGATGTGACTGTGAAGTGGGATGTGGAGGAAGAGAGTGCTAAAGCTGAGTGCTGGTGGGGAAAGGCAATGGGGATCAGGCTGAGGGTGTTGGAAACTTCATTCTTACTTTTCCTGTACGGTGAAGGTCATGGAATCGTTTCCGACACTGTATCCAGGTTCTCCTGGTGACTCCTAGCGAGTTGACATCTGCTGACACCTGCATCCATGCAGCCTTGGTCTCAGTGGGCAGCCTCTTCCTGCCTGACCTAGGGAAGAGGACCTCCCTGTGGGCCCTAACCCCATCCAATAATGCCTGCAGTGAAGCTTCGTCGAATTTGGAGGCAGCTCGGGGTCTGGCACTGGCCACAGCTGCTGTAGGCTCCTCTGCCATCCTGTATGGTTCGTTTGGAAGCCAACAGAGGAAGCAATGCTTGCTGTGGACCTTGAAAGCACCACGAATGATGACATCATACTATGGGGCTTTCTGACCGAAAATAGTCGATTAGCAAGGGTTCCCACACGCTGGAACTTAATTGGCCACTTGAGGGAAAATTGCGTGCAGCTGGCTGACCCATTTTTTTCCGGGTCGGAACCCGACATTCGGGGAACCCGAAAATTTCTCGCACGATCCAGAAAATCGGGCCCTAAGTCTTTGGGATTGAGTAAAATAGAATTAATTCTGTCACATGGGTCCTTTCTAAGGTGCCCAACAATTGAACAGGCATATATCAGGAATTATGATGGTCAAATTTCAAAACGTTTGATAAGAACCAGGCCCTGTTGGAAAGTTTGCACCTCTTAATGTTCCTTAGCAATTAGCTACAACTAGAGGCCATCATTCTGATGCAGTGTTTTCTTTAAAACTCTCTTGTTTATCTCCTAGTTATGTTCACAAGTTGTTCACAAACAAATCGATTAATCAATTAGCCTCTCAAGTTTGCCATTTTGGCAGGTTTATGTCACTTGTGGCTCTAGCCATTTGCTGGTCTGGTTTAGGAACCCTTTGTCCATTGTTGGTGCAAGTTGAATTTCTCCTCCAAAAATTCAGTGGAACGGTGTTCAGAAAGTTCAATTATTTTTTCAATTGCCACTTTCCACATCTAGCTGGTTTAAAACAACTGACACCCCCAATCTTCCTATTGCAATTGTTTAACAGAATATCCATCATCCATCTGTAGTATCATATTTCCCAGAATTTTCCATCAACATCCCTTTCAATGGCATCTGCATTCTCCTTATTATCCTTGGTTAGGTGACTAATCATTTGCAAGTGATCAAAATGTAGTGATTTGTGAGTTATCTCTATATTATGTAAAAGTGTAAGTTTCACAAAAATGTTTTGTTAAAATAAATGTTTATAGTTTATTACCAATTGAACATACTTGTAATTCTTGAGTTAATGATAGATCAAGTGTCTGTAATCTCCAGCTTTGAATTTCAGCAGATGCCAGGTTGATAATAAGCTTGTGCAAAATTCCAAGATACCTCCTCGGTTGAGAGTTGCACTGTGTTAAATTAATGATATCAGTTTTGTGTTGTGGTGATGAGGTCTCATACTTATGACCATCTGTCATATTATGAAACATAATGGGTTCTATCTCTTAATATAGTAGAAAATAATCATGAGATTTAGGGCCCGATTTTGTGGATTGTGTGGGAAATGGTCGGATTCCCCGAATGTGGGGTTCTGACACACAAAAAAATGGGTCAGCCAGCTGCACGCAATTTTCCCTCAAGTGGCCAATTAATGTCCAGCGTGTGGGCAGCCTTGCTACTTGTCCATTTCCAGTCAGGAAGCCCTACAGTATGATGTCATCATTCGTGGTGCTTTCAAGGTCCACAGCAAGCATTGCTTCCTCTGTTGGCTTCCAAACGAATCATGCAGGATGGCAGAGGAGCCTGCAGCAGCTGTGGCCAGTGCCAGACCCCGAGCTGCCTCCAAATTCGACGAAGCTTCACTGCAGGCATTATTGGATGGGGTTAGGGCCCACAGGGAGGTCCCCTTCCCTAGGTCAGGCAGGAAGAGGCCTCCCACTGAGACCAAGGCTGCATGGATGCAGGTGTCAGCAGATGTCAACTCGAATGTGCATGTAACCTTGGCATCACATCTCTAACTCCTTCCTCTACTCCCCCACAGGACCATCCAGAGCCCCCGTCCACACTGTGGAGGAGCAAGAGGCTGTGCAGCCAGACTCCTCAGAGGAAGCTCCAACCTCTGAGGGCGCAGCATCAGCAGCAGTAAGTGCACCCAGCACCAGCGCAGACACTCACACTTCGGGGGGACCTTCGGGACATAGAGTAGTGTTGTCACCTGGTGTTTCATAGCTCACAAGTGAGCATCAGCAGATTCTGGAGACAGGGACAGCAGTGGAGAGTCCTCGTCGGAGGGCGCAGGACTCTGCCAGCTCAGCTCAGCTGCGCTGCATGTCGACCCTCTGCCTCTGGCTCCATCCGCAATAGAAGAGGTGATGGATCTCCATGCACAGATGCAGGAGTCTCTGGCAGGTTTTGTCTCCAGGGTCGCTGCGAGTGTGGAGTGAATGGAGGAGTCCATAGCGACCATGAGCAGAGCCTTTGTGGAGTCATTGGCGCAGGAACGCATCACCATGGAAAGGTTGGCAACCTCCATGGAGGAGATAACTCGCCAGGGTATGGAAAACGTGGTGAGTGCTCATAAGAGAATGACATCTCTTGAGGAGCGTTGGCCATCTATTGAACAGAGAAACCAGACCTTCATGGAAGTCCTTCTGAGTAGGACTGCCAGTGCAGATACGGGTCCCCATGGCCCCCTAAAGTGCAGCAAGGTGCTCTCAAGCCACTGCCAAGTGCTGGCCCCTTCTGGTCTGTGCAGCTTCAGGTGAGTGAGCAGCAGCCTGGTGCTCCTGGTGCTCATCCTGCTGTTCCTGGTTCTGCTGCTGCCACCTCTGCTGCTGGAGATCCTCTAATGGCAAGAAGGGAAGGAAGAAAAGGCGTCCCATGCTTCTGGTAGATGCCTCCGCTGAGGAAGCGCTGAGTGAGGGTGGCGAGAGGGGCTTCCCAGGAGGTCACATTGGAGAAGTGTGTGAGGCTCCAACCTTCCACAGCTGTGCCTAAGCCTTGAAGAAGTAGCCCCAAGCCTGCAACAACAAGGTCCTTCAACATACAAATGCTGTCCCTTTAAATCACAGCTTTCCTGAATGACCTGCAGCTGAGAGCAAGCAAGCCGGCTAGCTTCACGCCAGGTTTCATCAGCGGGGATCCCCGCAGGCGTGTTTAGCGTGGGGAACCCCTGAAAATCGCAAGGGCCCCTTCAAATGGCATTAAACATGCCAATAATTGCTGATTAGGGTCCCGATGGTCAGTCCCGCCAGCGGCGGGTGGGACTGAATCGGCTCGCGGAGAAATGGCGGTCCGAAAGTCAGACGGGGCGGGGAATAAGGCGGGGGGGGAGTTGCGACCCCCTTTTTCGGTGATTTTCGGCCCCCACCCGCCTGAAAAGCCGCCCGACGGCTGGCAGAAAATCAGGGCCTTAGTTTCAATTAGAAAATAGGTATCAAATAACAGATAGTAACACTCCCTTTCTATTATGTGCATAAGTTTGGAATGCAAATGTTCCTACTTTTCCAGTTATTTTAGCATCATTTATGTTTTCTTTTGAATATTAGTAAGTAGTTTGGTTGAACAGTAGCCAAAGGCTTTGCTTGCATTTTCACTTAACTCTGCAAGCTATTATTTTCCCTGAATGCCTTAATATTTTGGATAGGATGAAGAAATCTTGTTCATCTTTTTCTCCTAATGTCTTTGTTCCTTCTATCAATTTGAGTTCAGTTCCTAAATCATTCATTTTATAAACAGCTCCTCCATGGTTTTATTCACAGGTAGTTCAGGACCTGGAATATGGTTTCCGATGTTTATTGCAGTTTTGCTGCAGCCTAAGAGCAGTTTACCGTCAGTGTAATACAGCAAATACACTGAAATAACATAGCACATGATTGGCACCAGGTAAATATATTACAAACCTTACTGAAACTGAAAAATATACAAACCTTGCCTAAAATAAAGCAACTTTGCTTTTCTCTCCCCAAAACCTCTTGTTCTTAAGTGATTTTAATTATAAAATGTATTTTTTGTTACTTTCCATGGTGGATTTGCAGTATTTCTTGCCTTCCAAAGCCTTCCTTCTTTTTGTCAGATTTTTGCATAATTATAAAACATATTCTTTTCTCTCCCACCCTCCCTTTCTTCCCAAGATGGATCTGTAGTTCTTACTGAAGTTATCATTGCATAGAGTTGCACCAGGAAGCTTTTCCTACCACAGAACCTACAGTGATCAGCACCTTGACAGGTGACCATTCATCATGCTTTAGGCTTGACTGACAGACCCTAGCCACAGTGTGTGAATCCCAGCACATCCTACCTCAAAAACATCTCCACATGATCCTGACGCATACATCATTCCTTCTTAGTGACTTGAAAAACTATTAAATTCTGTAAAAAAGGGCTAGGTTTTTCCAGTCAGTGGATGGAAAATCGAGCACTATCTTTTTATTCTTGATGTTATTTTCTACCACTCATGCCTCAATGTTCCAAACAGATAATCCATTATGGCCTGCTACATCACTGGAATGTGAATTGTTAGTGAAGTGTTTACAGGACTTCAGCTGACCAGTCCTAGATGAAAAGGAGGACACATGAAAAGGAATTCTTCCAATACCAAGTTGAACAGGAGCTCAAGGAGTCACAAGGCATCTAGGTGCAATCTGCAGAGTCCCATGGTAGGCAATAAGTAAAGGCCAGTTACTAAGCTGTGCCACATCCTGCAAGGGAACCTACAGTCATTCTGTAATATAAGAAAGAGTAAGTTTACATTCATACAGCTCCCTTCATAACCTCAGGATGTCCCAAAGTGCTTCATAGCCAACAAATGTACTTCTGAATTGTAGTAGTTATGCAGGCTAATAAGACAATAAATTTGCACACAGCATGGTCTCACAAACTGAAAATGAATGATTGGCCAGATAATCACTTTTGCTGGTGTTGGTTGAAGAAGGACACTCACTGGTTGTCGTCAAATAGTCCGTTGGGATCTTTAACGGCCACCTAAATAGACAGACAAAGCCTTGCTTTAACATTTCATCTGATACACGGCACTTCCAAAAATGCAGCACTTCCTCAGTACTGCACTGTATTATGAGCCTACAGTTTTATTAGGGTTCCTTGGTGCCACACTCGGTCAAATACTTCCTTGATGTCAAAGGCAGCCACTCTCACCTCACCTCTGGAATTCAGCTAATGTAACCATGTTTGGACCAAGGCTGTAATGAGGTCTGCAGCCGAGTGGCCCTGGAGGAACCCAAACTGAGAATCGGTAAGCAAGCTATTGGTGAGTATGGGGGAGAAATTCGGTATCGCCCCATTTGGGGCGCAATTATCGGCCGGGCGCAAAGATTAGCGCCAGGCACTAATTATCGCCTCCGACTGCAAACTTGGCTTTTATCGCCCCTGTAGGTGATTGGAGCGCTAAATCAGGTGCTTCACATCTGTCTTAAGGCGCAAAGGCCAAGGAGTGAGGCGCTAACTCACAGCGCTGGCGAAGCTCATGTGATGTCAGTCAGCAATGGAACACAGACACACAGGCACCGGCCAATTCTTAAAGGGGAGTTCTGATGAATGGTCATCGACCTGAAACGTTAACTCTGTTTCTCTCTTCACAGATGCTGCCTGACCTGCTGAGTTTCTCCAGCATTTTCTGTTTTTATCTTAAAGGGGAGGGTTTATCTTGGTCTCCATCTACATCCTGTTCATTGCAGCCTTGAGTCTCGGTCTGGAGAGACCTGTACATCAAATCTGCTGGAAAGAACAATGGAGAGGCCCAGGGAAAGAGCTCAGAGTGCAGCCCCCACAGTCTCTTCTAAATCGATACAAGGAAGGGCAAATCAAAATGAACCTGCAAAGTGCTGCTCAGTACCCAAAACTCCTTCACACAGTGTAGAATCTCTCCAGAAGTCTCTCTCTCTCTCTCTCTCAGAATGCATGGTGCAAAAATGTCACCAACAAAAAAAGGCAGGAAGCGGTCGCCTTTAAATAGCGCTCCCCCAGTCCCTTCCCGACTGCAAAACGCTCACCTCAACCTGTCGCTGCTAGCAGCAGGCGTTAAGGCAGGGGGCGCCACTCAATTTCCAGTCTGGGGCGCTACCGGGGCGTTGTGCACTCGACTGACGTCACGATCTGCCGGCGCAGGAGATCGTGGCGGTAGTGTTTAGCGCCGCTGCAAAATGTCCGGTCAATTTCGTGAGAGGCGCAGATATCGCCACGCCCAGGCGCTAGTTGGTTTGCGCCCCACTTAGCGCCCTCTTAAGGCGCTAACGGGTGGCGCTACTGTAGTGTCCGTGTGTAGATAAAGACACTGAAGACAGGAGTTGGTTCATAGGTATTTACTAAGCAAGTCTGGGGGGGGTTTTCTAAAGGATATACACAATACACAGGCTTATATAGCCCAAGTGGCAATTACCGGCATTACGCACACCTGGGGCTCTTAAAGGCACATACACCATAATTGCTCTTAAAGGCACATACACCACAATTCCTCCCCTTCTAGCTAACTAGTACATCATATTTTAAGTAATTATTAATTACATGTTATATGCAAAATAATATACATTGCTGTATTAATTAATTATAAGTTAGTCTCTCAGGTGGCTTCCTGACTCGGTCCGGATAACGCCTCGGGGGTGTAGTAGTTTCTGGTGGTGTAGTAGGTTCTTCTGGCAAGGCTGATTCGGCTTGAAGGCCAGTGTCGGGTTCATCGGGCTCCAGTATCACCGGATCGGAGGTAGATATGGGTATCTCTACTTCATCGTTAGATGTATAGAGTGGTGGTGTAGGTTGTCCCTTTTCGGATGACTTGATGATTTGGTCAGCATGGCGCCTTATTATGCTGTCTCCGATGTCCACGGTATACATCAGTGGTCCTAATCGTGTGCAGATAGTTCCAGGCTGCCATTTCTCGGTACGGTAGTCCCGGGCCAAAACCGGTTGGCCTATCTGGAAGGCCCTAGTTGGCCTTTCATTCATGCCCTGAAACTGCCAGTTCTCCACGTCCCTTCGGATGTTGGGCTTGACCAAATCCAGCCGGCATCTTAGGTTTCTATTGTAGAACATCATGGCGGGAGTTTGGTTAGTAACCATATGCGTTGCATTCCTATATGCAAATAAGAAGTTATCCACCTTGTGCTGAAGTTTTATGTCTTCATTACCCATGGCCTTGATGGCCTTCTTGAAGGTCTGGACAAACCTTTCAGCCAACCCATTGGTGGCGGGATGGTATGGGGCGGACGTGTAGTGCTTTACCCCATTGTTCTTTAAGAACTTTCTGAATTCTTCGGACACAAATTGCGGTCCATTATCAGAACATATCTGCTCCGGCAGCCCATTCCTGGCAAATATGGTCCTTAATACAGTGATGGTTTTTTCCGTGGTGGTGGAGGACATCTTTATTACCTCCGGCCACTTGGAGTGTGCATCAACTGCGATTAAGAACATTGAGTCCATAAATGGACCAGCAAAGTCGATGTGCACCCTTTGCCAGGGAGATGAGGGCCACTCCCATGGATGTAGAGGGGCCTGTGGCGGAGCATTTTGGACCTTCTGGCATCCTAGGCAGCTCTTGGTCATGTCTTCGATGTCTCCATCGATACCTGGCCACCATACAAACGCCCTAGCTAGGTTCTTCATTTTCACTCCACCCAGATGCCCCTCGTGAAGCTCATTTAGCACTTTATCCTGGAGTTTGGGTGGAATCACCACTCTGGATCCACACATCAAGGTTCCTCGGCACACTGACAGCTGTTCTCTTCTTTGCGAGAATGCTGGCAACAGTGGTTCGCCATGTGCTGGCCATCCCTTCACTGTTAAATCGTAGACCCGTGAGAGAGTAGGGTCATTTCTTGTCTCCCTTTCAATGGCAGAATTTGTCACCGGTAGACATTCCACTATGGTAGAGTGGAATATCTCTACTGGGTCTACTGTAGGTGCCTCTTCTATCGTTGGCAACGGTAGGCGTGATAAACCGTCAGCATTCCCATGCTGTTTTGACCCTTTGTATTCAATGTTGTATTGGTGTGCCCCTAGAAAAAGGGACCACCTCTGTAGTCTTTGTGCCGTCATAATGGGGACACCTTTTTTAGGGTTGAATATGGAGATGAGGGGTTGATGGTCAGTCAGCAAGGTAAATTTTTGTCCGTGTAGGTAATGGTTGAATTTCTTCACTCCCCATACCAGGCTGAGTGCTTCCCTGTCTATCTGGGCATAGTTACGCTCAGCTGAGTTCAATGAGCGTGACGCAAAAGCTATCGGCTGTTCCAAGCCATCAGGGAATCTATGGGACAATACCGCTCCTATGCCGTAAGGGGATGCATCGCACGCCAGTCTGATTGGTAGTGATGGGTTGTAATGAGCCAAAATTTTCTCGGATGTGATTAAGTCTTTACATTTATGGAAGGCACGTTTACAGTCTTCGTTCCATTTCCAAATCACTCCTGTCTGTAGAAGATCATTAAGAGGGTGTAGAATAGTTGATAAGTTCGGTAAAAATTTATGATAGTAATTTATTAATCCCAGGAATGACCTTAATTGTGAAACATTTTCAGGTGCTGGGGCTTTTATAACTGCTTCAATTTTTTCAGGTGACTTATGCAACCTGTCCTTATTAATTATGTGGCCACAATATGATATCTGATTTTGGAAAAATTCGCACTTGGGGCGATTTGCTCGTAGGCCACGTTCTTTCACCCTAGTGAGCACCTGCTCCAAATTGGCAAGGTGCTCGTTGTCGTTTTCTCCTGTTATAAGGATGTCGTCTAGGTAGCATTGAGTCCCCGGAATCCCTTGCAGGACTTGCTCCATAGCTCTTTGCCAGATAGCTGGAGCTGATGCTATTCCAAAAACTAGTCGATTGTACTGGTACAGGCCTTTGTGTGTGTTTATTGTGAGATACTTTTTAGAGGTCTCCTCAACCTCCATCTGTAGATATGCCTGTGCCAAGTCAATTTTTGTGAAACGTTTCCCTCCGGATAGTGAGGCGAAAATATCTTCTATCCTCGGAAGAGGATACTGTACCGTGTGAAGGATCGGGTTTACAGTCACCTTAAGGTCCCCACAGATGCGAATTTTTTCTGTTCCTCAGAGTTATTTTTCAATGTTTTTTTCATGACTGGAACGATGGGTGTTGCCCATTCGCTCCAATCTATTTTGGATAATACGCCTGCCTTTTCCAAATTCTTCAGCTCTGCCTCGACTGCTGGACGTATTGCGTATGGCACCGGTCTTGCCTTAAAAAATGTTGGAATTGCTGTATCTTCCACTTTTATTGAGGCGGTGATGCCTTTCAAGGTTCCTAGTTTCTCTTGAAACACTTCATTGGCGTTGGCCAAGATGTCTTTTAATCGTTCAGGTATGATGTCATCATTGTTTTTTTCCTTACTGGTCACCATCAGTGCCTGAATGGAGTGCCAGTCTAAACGTATCTTCCTTATCCATTCACGTCCCAACAACGGTGGACCACCATCTTGTAGAATGTATAAATACAACTTTTGTATTTCTTTGCCGTTGTATACCACAGGCACCCTTATTTTTCCTTTGGGGTAGACTTTCTGCCCCGTATATGTTTTTAAGATAATGGATGTGTCTTTTAGAGGTATATGCGAAAATAGCCTCTCGTAATCTCGTCGATTTATTACGGTTAGAGCTGATCCTGTATCTAGCTCCATTTTAACTGGGGACCCTGCTATTGTGAGGGTAACCCAAATGGTTTGGTAATCCTCTTTGGCAAGTACATTATGTAATTTGAGACAGCTTAGTCTCTTGTTTCCGGAGTCGCTATCGTTATTCTGGTCTTCGGAGCTATTGTCCGTCATCATTTGTACCTTCCTGTACTTTTCTTTATTGATTTTTTGTTTTCTGTCAGTGGATTTATTTTGTCCAGATTGGCATACCCGTGCAATGTGTCCAATTTTACCACATTGCCTGCATGCTTTGCCCTTGAACCAGCAGTCCCTCTGGTTATGGGTGGATCTGCCGCAGCGATAGCATCTTCCGAACTCCTGTGTCATTTTATGGGTGCCGAAGTCCTGTGTCTCTTGTTGTATCTCTGCTAGATGAACACGATGGAGGGTGTCCTCACTGTGAAGATGGGACTTGGTCTGCATGAGGACTGTACGGTGGTCATACCTACCAATGCTGATATGGACCCCACTCCCCCGCCCCTTGATTGTATACCATTGTTCCCCCACCTCTAGTGTGTCTGTCCTGCTGGTGGGACAGGACCTACCCAGGAGTCTGGGACATTTGCTAATAGGTATGATTTTGTGAGTATATTTATGCCAAGTGTTGCTTGACTAGTCTGTGGGGCAGCTCTCCCCAATTTTGGCACCAGTCCCCAGATGTTAGTGAGGAGGACTTTGCAGGGTCGACTGGGCTGGCTGTGCCTTCAGCGTGTCCTGATTCGATGCCTAAGTCGCAGTTAAGTGATTCATCCAGTTTTATTCTTTTGTTTCTAGTGGTTTGATACAAAAAGAAAATACTGCAGATGCTGGAAATCTGAAATAAAAACAGAAAATGCTGGAGATACTCAGCAGGTCAGGCAGCATCTGTGAAGAGAGAAACAGAGTTAATGTTTCAGGTCGATGACCTTTCGTCAGAACTGGAAAAAAGCAGGAAATGGAACAGATTTTTAAGCAAGTGTAGGAGCTGGGAAAGGGGATGAAAGAACAAAAGGGAAGGTCTGTGATAGGATAGAAGGCAGGAGAGGTTAAGAGACATTAAGAGATTTTGAAGGCAAAAGGAGATGGTAATGGGACAGGTTAAGAAACAAAAGATGGCTCTAGATGAAGTGTAAATTGCACTGGCAGAATGAAAGAGAGCTGCCATGTGGGAGAGAAGGAAAGAAAACACAAACAAAAAAAAAGTGTGGAAAAAAATATATATGATAGGGGCCGAGGTTATGATCTGAAATTGTTGAACTCTATGTTGAGTCCAGAAGGCTATAAAGCGCCTAATCGAAAGATGAGGTGCTGTTCCTCGAGCTTACGCTGAGCTTCAGTGGAACAATGTAAGAGGCTGAGGACGGTGAGGTCTGAGTGGGAATGGAGCGGTGAATTAAAGTGACAGGCGACCGGAAGCTCGGGGTCCCCCTTACGGACTGAACGGAGGTGTTCCGCAAAGCGGTCACCCAATCTGCATTTGGTCTCCCCAATGTAGAGGAGACCGCATCGTGAGCAGCGAATATAGTATACTAAATTGCGAGAAGTACAAGTAAATCGCTGTTTCACCTGGAAGGGGTGTTTGGGGCCCTAGACAGTGGGAAGGGGGGAGCTATAAGGGCATGTGTTGCATCTCCTGCACTTGCACGGGAAGGTGCCGGGCGAAGGGGAAGGGGTGTTGGGGGTGATAGAGGACCAGGATGATGTGGAGGGAGCGGTCCCTTCGGAATGCTGAAAGGGGAGGTGAGGGGAAGATATGTTTGGTGGTGGGATCACGCTGGAGGTAGTGGAAATTGCGGAGGGTGATCCGTTGAGTGGTTTGATACAACTTGCTAGGCCACTTCAGAGGGCAGTTAATGGTCAACCCTGTTGGCATGGGACTGGTGTCACATCTAGGCCAGACCAGGTAAGGATAGCAGGTTTCCTCCCTAAAGCACATTAGTGACCAATCTCACATGGCAGCTGTCTTTCATTCTGCCATCGCCATTTACACTTCATCTAGAGCCATCTTTTATTTCTTAACTTGTCCCATTACCATCTCCTTTTGCCTTGCACCACCATCCCTTTTGTCTCTTAATCGCTCCTGCCTTCCATCTACAGACCTTCCCTTTTGTTCTTTACTCCCCTCCCCCCTTTCCCTGCCCCAACACTTGCTTAAAAACCTGTTCCATCTCCAGCTTTCCCCAGTTCTGACGAAGGGTCATCGACCTGAAACGTTAACTCTGTTTCTCTCGCCACAGATGCTGCCTGACCTGCTGAGTATTTCCAGCATTTTCTGTTTTTATTTTACATTAGTGAACCAGTTGGGTTTTTAACGATTATCCGACAGCGTCATGGTCACTTTTACTATTACCAGCTTTTTAATTACAGATTTTGTTGTTTTAACTGAGTTCAAATTCTCACACTGCCATGATGGGATTTGAACTCACTATCTCTGGATTACTAGTCCAGTAACATAATCACTATGATACAATAATTGGTATGAGGAGGGCTTTTCAGGATAGGAGATAAGTAGGATGTCCTGAATGCTGGTATTAACATAATACAAAGCCTAGTTTTGTAAATGAGCAAAGTGTATGGTTGTTAGGTCTTAGCAGAACAACATTTCAGGCAGAAGTTCTTTGTTCCAATTTGAAAACAATTTGTGGATATTTGTGTGGTTATCTTTTGCTCACTGCCCATGGCCCAATTTTCATCTGGCACCAATGCAAATGTAAGCCATCAGAGAGAAATGAAAACTTTGCTCCTGCCAGGCCATACAATTTAAATAAATAAAATGACTACTGTTGGTGGATAGGGGAGAATACAGTTTTCTTCTGATTCGTGTTAAATCGATTTACTGAAGTGGAGTATTCAGCCTGCTTTGAGCATTCATTATTTTAATTTTAAATTATTATTTCAGACATCAGTTTGAACTTTACAAAAATAATAATTAAAAGTGAATATGTATGTCTTTATAAATTTTCATTGACGAATTCTACTTAAACATACTAAAAAAGCATGTTATCCACTGTGTCAAAGGGTTATGTCATAAAATCTGTACAATGTGGCTAAATAGGTGCTGTTTGGATTGACCTAAATTGGCAGCTTTACCTTGCTGTGGCTTCAGTTTGAAAGTCATTGCATGCTTTTAAAACATGAGCCAACAGCTGAATACATATATCATTTAATCCTTTTCATTTTTTTGCATTAACATTATATTCACAGCCTCCACTCCATACCAGTGAATATAAATTTAGAATAATGAGGACATGGAAGTGAATATAATCAAATCAAGGGTTTCACATGATGTCATGAACCACTAGAGCAATGATTGAACAGTTTATAACTTGTCATTTAAACACAAATATTAGATTACTGACTTGGATCTTACTCTAGACTGTTTGTTGCTTTATATAAGATACACTCAAAGTTTTACATATTGTTTAATTCAGGTTTTTGCCCACTTTTTGTGCTGGGCTTGGCTGACACTTCAGCCAGTTGATGATCACAATGAAAAAGAGTTAACAGTTGTGGTGCTATTACAGCAGGCTGATAAATAAATATTCTGCAGCTGATTGGTGGGAAATCTAATGAACAGTATATCTTAGAAAATGACATTTCACACAGGTGACAATAACAAGTAACCATAGCAACTATTTTTAACATTTACTTAATCCACAAAACAAATAACGTTAAGGTGCTGATACAAGTACAATAATGTTAAAGTACTGTTGTGGTGGAAGACAATAACATAAAATATTAAGTACAGAATGTGACTAATTGTTCCATAAATGACTATTTAATCATCTCTCAAATCTCTGAAAAGAACTGTCAAATACAGAAAACACAATAGGAACATAGGAACAGGAGTAGGCTATTCAGCCCCTTGAGCCTGTTTATAATAATAATAATAATAATAATCAACTTTATTGTCATTGTTAGTGCACAAGTGCAGTACAACGAAATGTAAGCTTGCGGCTCCCGAGAGTGTACATTTTGATTAAGACATTTAACATACATTTGGCTTGTAACATAAACATAAACATAATAAAGTGCATTGACAGATGTGCAGGCTTTAGAGTTTATTAGCAGAGTTCAGTAGGATGACAGCCCTGGGAAAGAAGCTGTTCCAAAATCTGGTCGTGCGGTTTCGAATGCATCTGTAGCGTCTCCCAGATGGCAGGGGGGTGAACAAGCTGTGGCTGGGGTGGGTAGGGTCTTTGATGATGGTCAGTGACCTCCGTAGACAGCGTTTCTGGTAGATGTTCTCAATGGTCGGTAGCCGGGTGCTGGTAATGCGTTGGGCAGTTTTGACTACCCGCTGCAGGGCTTTCCGGTCATAGGAGGTACAGCTGCCATACCATACTGTGATACAGTTCGTCAGGATGCTCTCTATTGTGCAGCGGTAAAAGTTAGAGAGGATCCGGGGTGACAGGTTGCATCCCTTCAGCCTCCTTAGGAAATATAGGCGCTGCTGGGCCTTCTTCACCAAAGAGGAGGTGTTGAGGGACCAGGAGAGGTCTTCCGTGATGTGGACTCCGAGGAACTTAAAGCTGCCCACCCTTTCCACCACAGCCCCTTGGATGTGGATGGGGGTGTGTCTTCCGCCTTTAGACTTCCTGAAGCCCACAATGATTTCCTTGGTTTTCTTGATGTTAAGGGCCAGGTTGTTGTCGGCGCACCACTTCACGAGGTACTGGACCTCCTCCCTGTAGGCTGACTCATCATTGTTGGTGATCTGGCCTACCACCATGGTATCATCCGCAAACTTGATGATGGTGTTGGAACCATGAACAGCCACACAGTCGTGGGTGAAGAGGGAGTAGAGGAGAGGGCTCAGCACACAACCTTGTGGGGCCCCCGTGTTCAGGGTCAGGGGAGGAGAGGTGTGGTTACCTAATTTGACAGACTGGGGTCTGTTAGTTAGGAAGTCCAGGGTCCAGTTGCAAAGGGAAGTGTTCAGGCCAAGAGTGTGGAGTTTGGTGGCCAGCTTGTTGGGGACGATGGTGTTGAATGCTGAGCTGTAGTCTATGAACAGCATTCTGATGTAGGTCTCTTTACCGTCTAAGTGTTTCAGTGCAGAATGAAGAGCAGTTGTGATTGCATCCTCCGTTGATCTGTTTGCGCGATAGGCAAACTGGTGTTGGTCAAGAGAGGTGGGAACACTGGCTTTGATGTGAGCCAGGACCAGTCTCTCGAAACACTTCATTATGATGGGTGTGAGTGCGACAGGTCGATAGTCGTTCAGACACGTCACAGCCGTTTGCTTTGGCACAGGAATAATGGTGGCGGTCTTGAAGCATGTAGGGACTACTGCCTGGGCCAGTGACAGATTGAAGATGGCGGTGAAGACATCAGCCAGCTGATCAGCACATTCCTTGAGTACCCGTCCAGGGATGCCGTCAGGTCCAGCAGCCTTACGTGTGTTCACTCCGCGTAGAGCACCCCTTACGTCGGAGGTGGACAGAGTGAGCACCTGGTCTTCCGGGGGTGGCAAGGCTTTGGTAGCTGGCTCCCTGTTGTCCCTGTCAAAGTGAGCGTAGAAGTTGTTAAGCTCCTCCGGAAGGGAGGCATCGCTAACCGGGGGGCTGGTGTTTTTACTCTTATAGTCAGTGGTGGACTGGATGCCTTGCCACATGCGCCGGGGGTCCGAGTTGTTGTGGAAATGATCCTCAATCCGCAGTGTCTGTTTTCTTTTGGCAGTCCTGATACCCTTTTTTAGGTTGGTCCTAACTGCACTGTAAGCCGCTGCGTCGCCAGATTTAAATGCTACATCGCATGCTTTCAACAGCGAGCGGACCTCCCCATTCATCCAGGGTTTCTGGTTGGGATATGTCCTGATATTTTTATGGGTCGTGACGACCTCGACGCAACTGTTGATGTAGAATAGCACTGTGGATGCATATTCCTCGATGTCAGTATGAGCAAACATGCTCCAATCAGTGCGTTCGAAGCAATCCTGAAGCTCTGAGACTGCCCCCTCTGACCATACTTTCACTGATCTTACTGATGTTTTCACTTTTTTGATGAGCGGTTTGTATGCCGGGGCTAGAAACAAGGAGAGGTGGTCAGACTTCCCAAGGTGGGGGCAGGGAATGGCCTTATAAGCATCTACAATGCTCGTGTAGACTTGATCCAGTGTGTTCTCCCCTCTTGTGGGGCAGGAAACATTCTGGTGGAATTTCGGGAGTACAGGTTTTAGGTTTATGTGATTGAAGTCCCCCGCGACGATAAAGGCTCCGTCTGGGTGCGCAGTTTGTTGTTCGCTGATGGCCCTGTAGAGGCCATTCAGTTAGATCATGGCTGATTCAGTTAGATCTACCTGCTTGAAGAAGGGAACTCCACACTGACATAGCTTGAGCACTATGGCCTGAAACTTCCACTGGAACAGTGACATCATCTGAACAGTCATAGGATCAAGTACTATCAGAACTAAATCTAAAATATCAGCGCTGGCTATTACAGTTGGCTGTACAAATGACCCGGTCCACCAAATTGAGGCATTCTGATACCTGGATAGGGGCAGCACGGTACAGGGAAAAGAACGATATTTGTTAAACCTGAGGTGTGCTACTCCTATTCACTGCATACGTCAAATTGTAAGTTTTGTCTCATAGGAACATGGGTTTGCCTAAGGAAACTGCAATCTGCTGTGAGCAGGAATAAAGACAGTCGGGAACAGGCCCGAATTGTAACAGTCTGCTTTTTGCTGGCAGTACTGCTCAGTGCTGCTGTTTTGTCCATGGACTGTGGATACAGGAATGTGTCTTTTGAAAAAAAAAACTTAATCAAAGTGTAAAGGTAAATATATATGTAGTTTTTGGTTTAAAACACTCAGATACGTGGATGTCATAGTATGACATGTAGGTGTTCCAGTGCATTTGCTATTAAGTAATAGGATGCTGGTTCTTTCCAACAGAAAGCTCCAAATATTAGGTTAACTGTCAGCGAGAGGTCCCAAGTGAGTGAGGGGCCACCATTTCAATAGGGAAAGCACAGTGAGAAACCATGGGACACACCGCCTCCCCTCCCAGCAGTTGGTTCAAGAACAACACAGACAGAGATGCAGTGTACGCTGCCAGTTCTCTCAGCCACTGAGCGATGCATGGTGTCAAGAGGAGGCACCTGAAATGGCAGGAGGAAAATTAGTTAAAAATGAGCCACCTTCCCCATCCCATCCAAAAAAATACAACTCCATAGAAGGAAAAATGCATTACACATTTATGTAGCAGTTTATGTATTTAACCAACTGATTGCTTTTCCTGCAACAAGGACATTTTGTTCTGTGCGCAGTGACTTTTTTTGGTAAAATGTCAAGTCGGAGGAATTTTGCCTTTTACGTTGTGGTCATTCTATTGTATTGAATATTTTTTTGCTTGCATGTTATCTTATTGGTATTTATTTAGCATGCACCCATTGCATTGATTTGTTTTATGTGCATAAAATGCTGCATAGAAATAAAATATTTGATTTCCTAGAAATATGGAAATAGCTATACAAGTATAGGTAAACATTATCCAAGACACTTTTTAATCAAAGCTAAATGAAGGATTGTGAATGTCAAATAGTACTATTGTACTTCAGTTATTACTGCATATTAAGAAATAAAGGGGGATTTTACTGATACTAGCACAATTTAGGTTGTTTTTCTAGTTGGGGGTTGTGGAAATCTGGCCAGCAGGTCTAAAAGGGATGTGAACATTTAAAGGTAAGTGGCTGCGCATGGGGAGAAATATTCTTTCAGCCTTTTCAGAACTTCAGAATACATTTTAGATATTTTTCAGCGTGTGCCAAGGCTGGGGACGGAAAGGGAGAGGAGAAATGCCAAGTGTAAATTAAATGAAAGGAAACCTGATGTGGGGGTACAATGTGTGAGCATGCGACAGTAATGCAACACCTAGTTACTGGCTGGCAAAATGGGCGTGCAGCTGCATGATGAGGAGTGCCCCGTTTGTCACTTCAGCGCACCCTCGGTACAGAACAGCTGTGCACCATTCCTGGCAGCAGGTGGTGAACATGATGAACACTGTATATACTATCTGCAGGGTCTAAGAACATTTCACCGCAGCTCTTCAAGCACTGCGCACCCATACTTTGTAGGGCACAACTTCAAGATGGAATGTACAGGGCAAAGTCTTGCCACACTCAAATCTTCCAAGGCCGTCACATCTCAAGTTACTGTAAAACAGCCTAGCTCTATGATGAATAGTCATTTACTGACACCCAGGTTGGCGAGTATGTGACTGTCACTGTGCTTGCGCTCCTTTAACTTCCAGCATTTCATACAGCAAGATGGCATATTGAGAGCCCACTCCCTACCTCCACAGGTACATCCCTGATGAAGCTTAGGTGGGGAAAGCACATTTCCTCTGACATGGCCAAGTAGCTCTGGCGGGATCTTTGGACCAGCATAATTGTGTAACAGCAGTTCTGTGCAACCCGCCTCAGGCAGTCTTCCCTTTGATCACTGCTTTGCATCTCATCCTCAAGCTCTCTAAAGGCAAAAACATTTCCCAAAGGAAAGCCCAGCCTATCCAGCGGGGGCTGTTTCCATTTTGGAGGCTAACAGTTTATTAAAAGAAAGGAAAAGTGAGCAGTAACCTGCAAAATGACAACAAAAAAAAAGCACCTTAAAAAAAGACAGCAAAACCAATCCAAAGGGCAAACAAAAAACATCACCGCCACCTGCTAAATCAGAACCCAGGTTCTGAAGGCAAGGCAAGTCGATTGGAAGTGAGCCCGTCTTATACAATTACATTGCGGATGATGTTGCGTTTTGGCTACAATCGCTGAAAAATGCAGTAGAGGGAAGCCACACCATAATTAGCATACTTTTCAGGTCTTTAACGAGGCTTTGGTACTCCAGGAGTGTGAGCCTCCTGAGCCCCAGCATTGGTCAGTCAGAAAATACAGAGTGCTCCCGGTGCATTTTCAGCACTCTGTCCCGAATCCTCTAACTCCCCTCGGGTCTGGCGTATGCAGGAGCCACTGCCGCATTGGAGCAGAAAGTCTCCCCATAAGCTTTGAAATTACTCTCCAGCAGTATTAGTAGCAAAGGTGTTAATGCATTGGTGTGAAATTCCTCTGTGTGCTGGTTAGTGAATGCAGGGAGTCAGTTTGGAATTGAGCCCATTTTATACAAGTGCACAGCGGTGATGTTGTGTTTTGGGTGCAATTGCCAGAAAATGCATGAGAGGAAAGCCATGCCTTAATTTGCTTAATTTGCATACTTCACTGCATTCATTAACCAGCTTTCTTTAAATGATTTAACGAATACATTAAAATTCTACAGAGAGGAATTTTATACAAAAGTCTTAATGTGTCTGTCACTACTACTGCAGAGAGCAATTTCAACCCTATAGTCTATTTGGTTATGAAACTGAAATTGTCTGAATGATATCACTGGAACAGGGTTGAATATCATCAAGAGTTATTGAGGACTGGGATGTGAGATAACTTTTAATAGAAGGTGTACATTTAAAGTGGGTCTCAGACCTATTAATTCAGCCTGCTTTAGGCCACACTGAATAAATTTGTTGTTAATCATGTCACTGACAGTGTTGAAAATTCTCCAACCGCATTGATTTTTATGGCGTTTTTTGTGTTTTTGCATCATCCATTCTGCCTTGTTGCTAACATATACCTGACATTCTCTCGCATCAGAAAGGATCCAGCTATTGCAAACAACAAACTGTCATAAGTAAAGAATTTGTCTCCAATATTCATGCTTAAGTGACAAGAATAAGTTGGCTATTTATTTTATGTGCCTTGTAAAGTGTGTCATTTATTTTGGACACAGTGATGACATATAGGCTGATTCTAGGAAGTGTGATACATTTCTAATTTCAGAAAACATTAGCAATTCAGAGGTATGTATGGCATTCTAGAAATTTTTGCATCTAATATTTGCCTCACATTGATAGTGTACTATTTTAATTGCCTGTCATCCAATACTAGCTTCCTGTCTTCAGACAGTAGCTTCTGTAACAAAATAAAGCAACAACTTAACTATTTAAATTAATGAATGCAGACTGCATGCTAATTATCATCTTCAATTTGGGGCATTGGATAATATATCCAATTCCTTATTTTGATCACAGCGTAAGAGATGGGTTTGTTTTATAAAGCATGTTGTAAATTTTGTGACCTACAAAGCATGGCTGGGCATTTGACTTAAACTGGCATATAAGCCCCAGAGTAGGAGACTTCCTACAGTTTAAAAAAACAGGCAGCTGGTAGAAGGAAAAATCCTGTATAAAGTGAACATACTGGGGCTTCCTGCCGTTTCAGCAGTGCCGTGTCCCTGGGTGAGACATCTGTTGTATAAATATCAAAACACGGTACTTTTGTCATGAGATACTCTTCTTTAACACTCCATTCCTTGTTTCTAATCAAGTATCTGTAATACCTTCTCAGTTTAATTTATTTTATAACTGGGTAGATTTTCCAGAGGGGCGCTGAGGGAAAGTCCTTACTGAGGAATTTTTTTTTAAACAATCGTAGCAACCTTGGTTAAATTTCTTCACTTCCTTTGAGGCTTAGTATGGATCCAGATGTTATCCTTTTCACACATGCTGGGTGACATTGTACCATCATGACCCTTTCTTTTGTAAAAACCCACGGCACCATCTCTGCGGTAATGACTACACTAGCCCCCGGCCTGGCCACAGCTGTCTGTATTCGGTTTTTGTTCTGTATCCTTCTCATTATTTGCCATCGTCTCTCACCGATGCAGATCTTGATCAAGGGGACATTAAAGTACCTTCCTTATTGTCCTTCATGTAAATATAAAAGCTATTTTTAAAATGTCATCAATAATGCAACGTACTGTGCTGCCTAAAATCAAATGTTAAGAAGTTGTATCTGTGGTTTACATTAATATGCAGATAATTCTTTTAAGCAGGCAAATTGCCAAAATAACCGATTCATTTGCATGTGTAGAGGTCCTTACACATGCGCATCTAATATCACAAACTTAATCACAAATCCACAAATTACATAACAAGAGAAACAGTGGTCTGATAATCGGGCAAAAAAACAAACTATGATTCGTTTTTGCTAATAAATAAACATTAATTTTGCCAACAGATCAAATTTCTAGTGATTGCATTTTTATTCTGCTAAGTCTCCCCCCTCCCCTCTGTTGCTTGATCACAGTGCAGTTCCATGAAGACTGGTCATCCTCCAGTATCTTGCTCAAGTGGCCATTAATCATGCGTGAGCCTTGACAGTGAGCAACAGCTGGCTATTTGGCTGTTGGGGGCATCGCAACCTTAATTTGTCCTTTGTGGTCTCCACATAGATTGCTGGACAGTGAGCAGGTGCAGGGGACCTGGTCATTTTTCCTCTCTAACTCAGTGTGCTGAGGCCAATTGAAGGGCTCCAACAACCACCCCCACTGAGAGCTAACTCAGCACATACATCATTGTACTTCTAAAGAGAAATGTCTGTAGTTGCCTCTCATCTTGAGCCAGGTTTTCTGGGAAAGTAACAGTATTGATTGAATTGTATTCAATGTGCAGTTATGCTTCAACACTAACGAAAACTAAGGTAATTTAACCTGCAGTTGGATTCTGTTCTGTCACTGACGTTTTTTATGTCACTGCAGTTGATACACTTGGGTCTTGTTCTCGTGCATAACACATGAAATATTTGCAATTACAAAGCCTCTAGATAAAATTAACCTAGAAAGTTTCATAAGTAGTGTAATACATCCTGTGCCATTTTCTATTTGCTGCAATTCTCAAGATGGTGGTTGGCAGCTTGTTGTCACTCACATTTTTCATTATTTTGTCAGTCACACTAAAAAGCTTTGGAATAGAGTAAAACGTGTATATTTTGATGCTTAATAATAAAATGATGCAAATCGTGCATTGTACGGATATAAAAATACATTAAAACAGCAATGCAGTCATATAAATGTATCTTGGGTGCTGAAAATATAATGGAGATATATGGGTAGATATAAGAATTTAAGCAAAATACTGTGAAAGAACCATCATGTGTCATTCTCCATCTGAGAACAGCCAAACTAAAATCGCTATTAAATAAACAGAGGGATCGTTGAACAAGTGGGAGTTGATTTGATCAATTTAATATAATAATCATGACCAATATTTTTACATAATTAAAAAAAACATTCCAACATGAAGCATGTTTTTAATGTTGGAATTATAAATGTTCTTTCATTCTTTCAGTTCTCCCAAGGATGAAAAACTGGACATGGTAGAAAGAGTGAGTAGGTGAGCTTGTGGTTTTAACCTTTCACTCTGTAACCACAGGATTGTAGATTGGAATCCCAGCCTTGATGGCAATTGAGATTGCCAGCTCTCACCCGTTCTCAGATGTGACACTGGGTGCTGCACGGCAAGACATTCTTGTGTTCCATTTCAGGCCAGGATGCAGGATAAGATGAGCCTTGCCCTGCAGCAAGTGAACTTCCTGCAGTGTAGTCAGGTATACAGTTTTCCTCCAGAATTCTATTGAGTATAGAAGATTAAGGGGTGATCTAATTGAGGTATTTAAGATGATTAAAGGATTTGATAGGGCAGACAGAGTGAAACCATTTCCTCTAGTGGAGGAGTCCAGAACTAGGGGGCATAACCTTAAAATGAAAGCTAGGCTGTTCAGACATGATGTTAAAGGCTGTTGAGGTTAGCTCAATTGATAGATTTTTGTTAGGTAAGGGTATTAAGGGATGTAGAACCAAGGTGGGTAAATGGAGTTGAGATACTGAGCAGCCATGATCTAATTGAATGGCAGAACAGGTTTGAGGGACTGAATGGCCTATTCCAGTTACTATATTCCTAAATCCAAAATAGTTGACATTGTTGTTTTGATTTGGATTTGATATATTTATAAATTTTGGTTGGAATGTTTGTTTTGTGGTGGCTCTCATTTCAGCTTTGTGCCTAGGAGGACGCTGTGATGTTCCGTGACAGAGGGGTGGTATGATGGGGAAGTGGTGAGCAATGGGGATCTGGGGTTTCATTCATTGGAACAGGAGTCTGGCAAGGCTCTCATGGACAGCCCGTCTGGAATGGGTATCTGCTGCCTCCCTCCTCCCTTCCTCCTCCTCCTCCTCTTCCTCCTCCTCCTCCTCCTCCTGAGGAGGTCCCGGAACCCGTGGTGGCAAGGGCTGCGCCCTCATGATGGCCAAGTTGTGGAGGAGGCAGCAGACCACTACAAAATGGGACGCCCGCTCCGGCGTGTACTGGAGGGCTCCTCCCGAGTGGTCAAGGCAGCAGAACCGTTGCTTGAGCACCCCGATGGTCTGCTCGATGAGGTTCCTCGTGTCAGTATGGCTCTCATTATATGATTGCTGGCTATGAGAGGCGGGGTTGCGGAGGGGAGTCATCAACCAGGTGCAGAGCGGATAGCCCTTGTCTCGGAGCAGCCACCCTCGGGTTTGACGAAGTGGCTGGAAGATTGCTGGCACACTGGACTGGCGCAGGATGAAAGCATCATGACTGCTGCCAGGATACCATGCATTCACCATCATGATGTGCTGGCCGTGGTCGCACACCAACTACACATTAAGTGAGTGGTAGCCTTTGCGGTTATGGAATATCTCAGGATTGGTATGTGGCACCCACAAAGCCACGCTGTGCAGTCGATGGTGCCCTGCACCATGGGGAAGCCCAATATCCTGGCAGAGCCACATGCGCGCTCCTCCTGCTTCTCTCTGTTTAGAGGGAAGACAATGAAGTCCCTTCTCCTAGAGTACAGAGTCTCTGTGAGGTCCTGGATGCAGCGATGGACGCTGAACTGGGAGATTTTAGCTATGTCTCATGCTCCAGACTGGAAGGATCTGGTGGCAAAAACATTGAAGGCCACAGTGACATTGAGAGCCATTGGCAGCGCCATCAGTTCACCTGCTCTGAGACTGCAGGTCTGGTTGCAGGAGGTGGCAAAGTTCTGTGACCACCTACTTGGTAAAGCGGAGCTTCCTACTACACTGCTCCTTGCTTAAGTGCAGGTAGGAGAAGTGCTCTCGGAAGACCCTAGGTGGGTAAGGCCTCCTGCTAAGGACCCTCCTACTCCTCCTCCCCCCTCTGTTAGCTGCTTGTCCTCTTCTTTGCTGCCTCTGTTCCATCTCCCTGTCATGCTCGAGCGTGAAAGGGACTGCATGTATAGCCCCCATGACTGGGAGCAAGTGGTGTGAGCAGAACCCTTTAAATGAGAAACAAGGCATTCTCCACTTGCAGCATCACTCCCTGTCACCTCACCAACTTTGAATAATTGTAGAAAGCTCCAAACTGTTGCACAAATTTACACAGAGCCAGTAGAAATGAAAAAGCAAATCAGCTGCAAGTTATTGATGATCCCTTTAAATAGCGCTGGTGGGGGGTCCTTCCTGCTGCTGAACGCATGTTCAGATGATCGTGATTTGGAGAGGGTGTTAAAAGGAGTGGTGACGTCCAAAATGGCAGGTTGTGTGTCAAATCAGTGTTGCACGCTGATTGACATCACGATCTGACTCATCTAAATATCTGGAGCGAGCTCAGGCAACGATAGCATCGCTGATCTTCTCAAAATGGCAGCCGCCGCGTTCCGCGCCGTAAGTGGACAGAAGTGTTCTGGCCGCCATTTTCTCTTCCAAACTGGCCTTAACGGCTGATGCAAACGGGTCCAATTTCCCGGCCGTAACATTCTGTTGGGTTGCCTCTCCCCTCTGGAATGACCCTAGAGGAATTGACCACTGCACTCCCCCTTCCCTGTCCCCTCCCCGGCTCTCATCAAACTTCATGGGCTGGATTTTGCCAGCTGAGGTGGGTTCGCGGCGGGAGAGGTAGTTGACGGGTTCCGGTCCCACTCTTGGCTGCAGCTGCTCTGTGCAAACAATTTTCCGTTGACTGGGCCTTGTTAAGCCTGCCGTGCACGTTACCCGGCCTAATCACTAGGTGCGGGTCTGTTGTGCTCCTCTGATGACGCATTTGCTGCCGGTGTATTTAAGGGGGCCATGTCTCCATATGCTCTCATTTCTGCTTCCAAACTCCTGAGTGCTGCTTGATTGCAAAATGACTGCAGAGAGACAGAGAGCTGCGCCACGCTGCAACGATGACTCCCTCCATGTTCTTGTTGAGGGAGTCAGAGGATGCAGGTTGGTTCTATTCCCTGGGGATGGAAGGAGGAGACCTCCTCACCAGACAAAGGCAGCCTGGCTGCAAATAGCTGAGGAGGTGAATGCAAGGTCTGTGTTTGCTCGCACTTGGGTGCAATGTAGGAAGAGATTTAATGATCTCCTGCGTTCAGGATAAGTGAGTATAAAAGCACACTTAGCTTCATTCTACTGTGCCTGTCATCACATCCCCATCACTCTGCATTGCCAGCCCTACTCCTGTATACCCTAACTCACCCCAACATCCCTTGTACCATCACCCATCCCTGTCTCCCTATCTACAGAATCACATCCCCATCTTACTATGCACCCCTCACACTCACCCTCAGTGTTATGCAATGACAGCAACTAACAACTCAAAAAGGAGGCAACTTGGTATTGGCACCCCACTCCATCATAAACTCCCTCTAAACATCTATCCTATCCATTCTTTACACTCATTCCATCACTCTCACTAAAACTCCACTTCTTTCCCTCAGGAAAAGAGAGCCCACAGTAAGAGGGAGAGGGAGAGAACAGGAGGAGGACCACCATCGCTGGCTGAGCTCACCAGCGCTGAGGAGCCAGCTCGGGACATCGCAGGAGTAGTTGACCAGCCTGAAGTGGGGGAACGGAGAGAGGGGCTCATTAAATCGCCAGACTTAGGAGAACATGGTAACACTTTGTGATAAATCCATGTAGTGAGACAAGGACGCGAAGAGGCGATATCGTAGAATTAACACGAGTACTTTATTAACAAACAGAGTAACAAACATCATGCCTGCATCCTGGCATTTCACCTTTGCTGACCTTGACAGGAAGCAAACCTCTGACCTTAACAGGAAGCAAACCTCTGACCTTAGTAGCAGCATTGGCTACAGCACCACCTGGTGGATAACCTTAATCATAACATCACAGATTACTATATCCCTCCCCCCTTAAGATTTCAGTATGAATTTCTTAACAAACAACCATTCCTGAGGGTCACATAAGGACTCTCCATTCATCATGTTCCATACTTGACGAATCTAACAGGTCAGTATCAATCTCTCTGGTGGCTTGCGAGGCCTTTGTGAACGTCTAACAGTAAAGTCCCTGCTCATTTGTGGTGAAGCCACCAGCTGCTCCTGAGCAGTGCTCAGAGTATCTGACTCTGCAACGATGGTTTCCTCTTGACAAATAGGTTCCTGTGGAATTGGCTCTGTCCCTGGTGGTGGCACCACAGATGCACTTGGATAACTGGGGGCAACCCTGTCTTCAGTCGTTGCATCTGGAACCTTCATTTCAATTTCCCCTTGTCTGGGAAGTATCTGATCTACATGTCTGCGTACTACCCTACCATCTCCCAACATGACCTTGTATGATACTGGACCTATCATTGAGTCTATGAAGCCAGGAATCCACTTTGGTCCATAACTGAAATTCTTGGTAAGGACCGCATCTCCTTCTCCAAAACTTCGGCTCTTTGTTCTTTTGTCATGGTTCTCTTTTTGTTTGTTTTGTCTGTTTTCCATTTTCCTTTTTAGGTCTGGGTGGACAAGGTCAAGAGTGGAGCATAGTCTACGACCTAATAACATCTCAGCAGGAGAGAGTCCTGTGGTGAATTGAGGTGTTATTCTGTAGCTGAACAGAACCCGTGACACTTTGGCTGCTAAACTCCCTTCTGCACTTTTTTTCATCATCTCCTTAAATGTTTGTACGGCTCTCTCCGCAAGTCCATTCGAGGACGGATGATATGGAGCTGAGGTCACCTGCTCTATGCCATTTTTTCTCAAGAACTCTTTTGTCTCTGTACTCACAAAACAAGTGGCATTGTCACTCACCATGATCTCCGGTAGCCCTTGATTACTGAAGCTCCGATGCAGGCAGTCTATAGTAGTAGTGGCGGAAGCAGAATTTACAGGATAAACATCCATCCATTTGGAATGTGCATCAGCGATTATGACGAACATCTTCCCCATGAATGGACCCGCATAATCTAAGTGCAATCTTCTCCATGGTTTATCTGGCCACTCCCAGGGGTGGAGAGGAGCCGCTGCTGGTGCCTTCCGGTGTTCCTGACAAGTGCTGCATGTCTTGACTAGATTTTCTATCTCCTCATCTAGCTTTGGCCACCACAAGTAACTCCTAGCCAAGGCTTTCATACGCGAGACCCCAGGATGACACTGATGTAGTTGCTCTAGGATAGACTGTCGTGCTGGCTGTGGAATAATCACTCGTGCTCCCCACAACACGCAACCATCCTGCACACTCAGCTCTGTTTTCCTGACACTGTAGGGTGTGAAGTCAGCCCGTTCCGGATGCTGTGGCCATCCCCTCACCACATATTCTCGAACTCTAGACAGTACTGGATCTTTACCTGTCCATGTTCTTACTTGCTCTGCAGTCATAAGTGCCATGTCAGTGTCCTCCAATATCAAAACTCTGTCCTCTGGAGCTGCACGGATAGGTGTGCCTGGCTGTGGAAGATGGCTCAAGGCATCTGCGTTCCCATGGTACTTGCCTGCCTTGTAGACGATGACATACTCATATGCCCTCAACGTCACTGCCCACCTCTGGATCTGGGGTGACACCATCTGTGGAACTGCTTTCATTTCAATGAAAAGAGAGAGAAGAGGTTTATGATCAGTGCATATGGTGAACTTCCTGCCATATATGTACTTGTGGAACCTCTGTAACCCAAACATTACTGCTAACCCCTCTTTGTCTAACTGGGAATAGTTTTTTTCCGCTGGTGTTAGAGTTCGAGACATAAACCCTATTGGTCTTTCAGTTCCATCTTCCATGCAGTGTGAAAGAACTGCCCCCACCCCATAAGGTGAAGCATCACAAGAGAGAATGATGTCTTTCTCTGCATTGTAGTGAACCAGCACATCCGACGACAGCATCAGTTTCTTGGACTGTTCAAATGAAACCCTCTGCTCCTCTCCCCACTGCCACTGTGTCTCCTTGCACAGTAGTTTGTGAAGAGGTGCTAACACAGTTGACAAGTTTAGTAAAAACCTGTTATAATAGTTCAGCAGTCCCAGGTAAGCTTTTAACTCAGCCACATTTGTAGGAGCAGGGGCGTCCTGCAGTGTTTGTACCTTCTCCTTAAGTGGATGGAGCCCGGTGGCGTCCACTCTGTGTCCCAGGAACACTGCCTCATTCCCCAGGAAAGTGCACTTACTCCTCTTGAGCCGGAACCCTGCCCTCTCCAATCTCTGTAGTACCTCTCTCAGAGTGCTCAGATGCTCCTGGTCGGTTCTTCCCGTCACCAGAATGTCATCCAGATAGATGGAAACATGTGGAATCTCTTGCAGTACACCTTCGATTGTCCTCTGGAAGATAGCTGGACTAGATGAGACACCAAACGGTAAGCGGTTTATATGTAAACAAGCCCTTGTGTGTATTTATGGTGACATACTTCTTTGATTCGTCATCCAGTGTAATCTGCAAGTAGACATGACTCATATCCAACTTTTTGTGAATTTCTTTCCTCCAGCCAGGTTTGCAAAGAGATCCTCTGTTTTGGGAATTGGATACTGCTCTAGTTTGGACACCCGATTGACTGTCAATTTATAGTCTCCACAGAGTCTTACCGAATTGTCCGGTTTTAAAACAGGTACTATGGGAGCTGCCCATTCCGAACATTTCACTGGCTCCAGTATGTTCTCTCTCAATAGACGGCGAAGCTCAGCCTCTACCTTTGGCTTCATGGCATAAGGCACAGGTTGTTGTTCAAAGAAACTTGGCGGTGCCTCCTTGTCTACATAAATCTTAGCTGGGGGGCCATTAAATGTGCCAAGTTCCTCCTTGAACACATTCTCATGTTCACTCAACACTTCTTGCAAAGTCAACTGTTTGCCAGCATCTATTTGATGTACTGCTCCCCAGTCTAATTTAAGTTATTTCATCCAGCCCCGAACTAACAGGTTTGGTCCGGTACCCGATACTATAACTACAGGTAGCTGTTCCACTGTGTCCCTGTGTTGCACAGTTACATTAGCTGTACCTAATGTCGCTACTCGTTCACCTGTATATGTTTTAAGATGCAGGGAGCAAGGCTTTAACTCTGGAACTTTTGCACGGTTCCACAATTTTGAGTACTCTGCCTTGTTCATTATGGTCACGCCGCACCCTGTATCCACTTCAAAGTTCACCTTAGAGTCATTTACTGTCAGTTGCAATGTGATAGGTGTAAGGGTTGGGGGCTTCTTTAAACTGGTTTAAAGTAATTTTCCTGGTCTTGCAGCCTTTGCCTGCACTCAGACCAATTTCAATAAAACCAATTTTAAAACAGCGGTTTCGAATCGCTACCCGACCCTCCAGTTCTGAGTGGAGGAACTTATAATTAATGATATTAAAACGGAACATGTGGTTTGGCTGAGAGAAAAAATCAAGTTTTATTACCTAAATAAACTACAATCCAAAGAATAAACTATACCACACGAACACAGTAATTACATTAAAACTATATAACGGGGGTTGCAGACGGTGAAAACGAGGGATAAAATGACTACAATGTTATTTAAACAATCTTAGCAATTCCCTTAAATCACCACCCCAAACTCCTGCTAGGTTGCCTTGTTGAGGAGTCAGAACACTCTGCTCACCTGTGATCCAGTGAAGTAAGAGCGAGAGCTAGCTTCTCAGCAGCTATCTTTATACCTGGTGAGGCCCCTGCCATTCTGCCTTGCAAGGCTGTGTGCAAAATTCCCCGCCCAAAGGGTCCAATACACAAGAGAAAGCTGTGATTGGCTAACTCAAAGTGGTTAGACTGGGTTAATGTGTCTTCCGGAGCTCCCTGGGCTGAAACAAAAGGGAAATACAACTGCTCTGTTGTCCAGAATGCTAGGTGATTTAGACCCATTCAATTGTTAAACATTTCCCATTCAAGGTACAAAAGTCTCTTCTGCAGTTTAGATGTATCCACTCGATATACAAACAAATGCTAATAGCATTCGGTTGCTTTGTAAACAAAGCATTGTCCTTTGTCTTCGGCCATGTGGTGACAGCCATTTTTATCCCTGGAAATTTAAAAGCACAACACCCAGGGATTCTTTAATCAAAAAATTGATCTTCAGAACTGTAAATTATTGCAAATTCTTACATAGGAGCCACTTTTGGAATGTTCTCTAACATGCTATACATTATGAACATGTCCTCTTCTTCCTCAGCTTCCCCGCTGATGTGGTGTGCTCCATGTTTTTTCACTTCTCTCCCTTGATTTTGCTGTCCTCCCCCTTTTGGTTTGGATTCCTCCACAGGTGATTTCGCCCTGCAAGCTCGTTTAATGTGTCCTTGTTTCCCACACTTGTAGCACTTTTCCTCCAGAAACCGGCATTCACTTGCCAGGTGATCACCCTTGCATCTATAACATGCCTTCACATGCTCACGTTGTGGTTTCTGATGCATGTTCAACTTGTGCACAACAACCTGACCTGCAACTTGCGTAGCATTAGCTCTGTCTGAACCCTGTATTTCTTTTACATCGCGGTTCGTTGTCTCTATGGCTTGAGCAAGTTCCAATGCTTTTTCATAAGTAAGCCCAGTCTCGGATAATAATCTACGCTGCATTCGGTCGTCCATAATTCTGCAAACTAGGCTATCTCGCAGCATTTCCTTCAGGTTGTTCCCATAATTGCAATCTTGTGCTAATTTACGCAACACCGCTACATAGTCCATTACGCTCTCTTCCTCTTTCATGTTCCTTGAATTAAACTTGAACCGCTGTACAATCTCACTAGGCTTAGGGTTGAAATGTTCTTTTAGCAAAGCCACTAATTCAACAAATGATTTGTCTCCAGACTTTTCAGGACTGAGCAGATTCTTCATCAAATTGTAGGTTTGGCTTCCCACTGAACTAAGCAGAATGGCTTTCCTTTTTCCGGCATCATTTATTTCATTTGCTTCGAAAAAATAACCCAACACTTCACAGTATTCCTCCCAGGTTTGTGCTTGACTATCAAAAGCGGAAACCGTTCCTACCATGGCAGCCATGCTCTCTTCCAGCTGGTAGCTAACCGTAGCTCGTAATTTTGTTGTTTAAATGTCCTGGCAGACTTTTCTTCTTTATCCAGGGTGCTTAGTTACCTCGTCGCCAAATGTGATAAATCTATGTAGTGAGACAAGGACGCGAAGAGGCGATATCATGGAATTAACACAAGTACTTTATTAACAGAGTAACAAACATCATGCCTGCATCCTGGCATTTCACCTTTGCTGACCTTGACAGGAAGCAAACCTCTGACCCTAACAGGAAGCAAACCTCTGACCTTAGTAGCAGCATTGGCTACAGCACCACCTGGTGTATAACCTTAATCATAACATCCCAGATTACTATACACTTCTAAATAGATGGTCATCTATCGAGGATAGATGGGCATCTATTGAGGAGAGAAACCAGAGGTTCATGGACGTCCTTGTTTTGAGGAATGTCAGCACAGACATGGGTCCTCATTGCCCCACTGATGTACAGCAAGGTGCTCTCCAGCTACATGAATAAAAGAAAGACCTGCATTTATATAGCATCTTTCACAACCACCGGACATCTCAAAGCTCTTTACAGCCAATGAAGTACTTTTGAAGTGGAGTCGCTGTTGTAATGTGGGAAACGTGGCAGCCAATTTGCGCACAGCAAGGTCCCACAAACAGCAATGTGATAATGACCAGATAATCTGTTTTTGTTATGTTGAGTGAGGGCTAAGTATTGGCCAGGACACCGAGGATAACTCCCCTGCTCTTCTTCGAAATGGTGCCATGGGATCTTTTACGTCCACCTGAGAGAGCAGACGGGGCCTTGGTTTAACGTCTCATCCGAAAGACGTCTCCTCCGACAGTGCAGCACTGTACTTGCTAGCAGAGAAGTGCAAGTGGCCCATGAGAGGGATGATGGTGGGAGGGGACATGGAGGTGGGGGCTCCTCTCCAAGCACTCAAACTGCCATCCCCTTGCCAATTCCTCGGTCAGAGCCCCAGATGCTTCCCCGAACAGTGATGGCCGAGTCTGCCCCTGCACAGCCGCAGGAGGAGCAGACTTTGGCGGGGCCCTCAAACGCTCCAAGACTCAGAGGATGACCGCCAAAGTCGTCTAAGCAGGCGCAGCAGGGAAGTGAGCGGCCTGCCTCTACATATGGTGAAGCCACAGGGATAGCACCACGTAGAAGCACGCGTAAAAGAAAGCTCCCACATAAATAGTCACAAGGGTAGTCACGTGGGTGAATTGTTATAAATGAGTGTTAAGATTCTCTTCTTTTATTTTGTTGTAATAAAGTAATGTTTTCTAAATGTTTGATTTTGTTGCCACATGTGTGGTCACAAATTGAAGTGGCACGGACAAGGGTAAGGGTGCCTCTATTGTCCCGCAATGGTGGTGACAGTGCAAGGATTGAACAGCTCATTGTAGAGATGCTCTATGGTGTTGCAGTGAGGTCATGCCAACCTTCATGTGCACGTGGCAGCCACATGGCTGTGCTGCATAAAGTTACGTTATTCTGGCATTGATTAGGCCATCTCTGGCATCATGGGCAGCAATGTGCTTGCGTGCTGGCCGCACTGGGGCAGCCACCTCCTCCAGGTCTTCCTCTTGCTGAACCTCATTCTGCTCATCCTCCTCCTCCTCTGAAGAGGCTGTGCGCTCTGTGCCTTCTTCTTCTTGCAGCGCTTATCCTTGCTGCAGTGCGATGTTGTACAGGGCACAGCAGACAACAGCGATTCTTCAGACCCTGGTTGGTGCATACTGAAGGGCTCCACCAGATCTGTCCAGGCATCTGAAGCGCATTTTGAGCAACCCTATTGTTTACTCTCGACTTCTGGTGGAAATGTGGCTTTGATTGTAACACTCCTCAGACTCGTTTGATGGCCTCCTCAACGGTGTCATTAACCACATCTTCAGGGAATAGCCCTGGTCTCCAAGGAGCCAGCCGGAAAGTTCATTTGGCAGTGCGAACAGCTGAGGGACAGTGGACTGGCGCAGGATGTAAGAGTCATGGCAGCTGCCAGGGAATCTCGTGCACAATGCATGATGCTCTTCCTATGGTTGCAGACCAGCTGCACGTTAAGGGAGTGGAAGCTCTTGTGGTTGACAAATGCTGCTGAGTTCTGATGGGGTCCTGATGGCCACATGTTTGCAGTCGATGACGCCCTGCACCCGTGGGAAGCCAGGCAGATTGACAAAGCCGAGCGCCCACTCAGTAACACTGGCTTCACCAGTGGAAAAGTGGATGTAATTGGCGGACTTGTCAAAGAAGGCATCGATGACCTGCATGATGCATCTGTGGGCAGCCGACTGGGAGATGCCGCTACTGTCTGCTGCTGATCCCTGGAAGGAGCCTGACGCAAATGAGTTGAGGACGGTGGTGACTTTGACAGCCACTGGTAAGGCGTATCTACCCGCTCCTCTGGGCTGCAGGTCTTGCTCGAGCATTGTGCAAATGTCTATGACTACCTGTCGTGAAAGTCTCAGCCTCCTTTGGCACTGCTGCTCACTCATGTTGAGGAATCTCATCCTCTGCCTGTAAACCCTGTGTTGGGGGTATCTCCTGCGGCACGGTGCAGCCCTGCGCTGGTGCCCTCTGCCCTGTGCAGCATCAGGTGGTTGAAGAGAAGGTTGGCGCTCTTGTTGTTGGTGCTGCTGCTGTGCCTGGTTCTGCTGCTGCTGCAGATGATCATGTTCCGATTCTGAGGACCAGGGTGAGAGAGTATAAATGGTTCCCATTCTGCTGTTGTATATGGCGTTGAGGATGAGGGAGTCAATGGGGAGAGAGGTTATTTCAAGGAGGTGACAGTGCATATAGAGTTTACACCACACACTTACAGCCTCAATACAGATCAAATATGTCTTCCCAATCCTGAAATCAGCAACTTCTGTTATTGCAAATTGAACAGATGTGAAAGGTTAGATTTTATACTGCAGTTGCAGCTGTGAACTATTCATCTCTTGAACTCCCGACATACTTACCTGACGTGATCTCCGAACGACGTGAACCCTGTTGAAAATGTGGGAAAATAGAGAAAGGCTGGCAAAATAGTCTTTAATAAGCAGTTAACGATTCTAAATGCCTCCTCCGCCGCTGATGTCGGGTCTGTTCTGAAATCGCAGACCGGGCATTTTTGAAACTTCCATGGAGGCGAGTTCACAGCGAGTTCACAGCCCGCCGTCAATCCTTGCGATTTTGACAGCGGACCCGTTTCCTAGCCCGCCCTCTGAGCGGCAGCAAAATCGCGGCCCATGTCTTCCATGAAACTTGATATGGTCAAGTCAAATCCAGCTGCAAAAATTCAGGCCTGGTTTTGCAAAAATATCAATCAAATCAAATCAACTTTTATTGTCATTGTTAGTGCACAAGTGCAGCACAACGAAATGTAGGCTTGCGGCTCCCGAGAGTGTACATTTAGATTAAGACATTTAAACATTCAACATACATTTGGCTTGTAATACATTAGCATAAACATAACCATAATAAAGTGCATTGGCAGATGTGCAGGCTTTAGAGTTTATTTGTGGAATTCAGTAGGATGACAGCCCTGGGAAAGAAGCTGTTCCTAAATCTGGTCGTACAGGTGCGAATGCATCTGTAGCGTCTCCCAGATGGCAGGAGGGCGAACAGACTGTGGCTGGGGTGGGTAGGGTCTTTGATGATGGACCATGACCTCCGTAAACAGCGTTTCTGGTAAATAAATAAGTATCACTCATTAGGGATAGTATAAGTATAAAATACATGCATATAGTGGTACTATATAAAACTAGAAAGAAACTACTTTAAACCACTGTGCCCTATAAATACACATTAACATTTAAAAAATGCTCTCATCTCATAAAGATTTTACCCTTTTTGGTGCCCTTTTCAGGTGTACTGAAAGTACTTGTTTTCTGATCCTTTGAGGTGTATCAGTAATGATTTGTAAACTGAGTTTCCTAACTAAATAATGAGGAAATTGGTGATGTCATCATTAGTCAGTTTATACAGCTGCTGCCATAGTGAGAGAAAAACTGGTAGTTTGCCAAAGAAAGCTGGGTGAGATCAGTGACACTTCCACATGTCTGTAAATAATCATCGCAGACCTACTAAAATTGTTACACCTTTAGATTTCCAATTACATTAGATTTCACTTTTAGGCTAAATCACGACGATGTTACTAATATAAGAAAAAGGATGGCCTGATGTCTGTTGGAACACTTATGCAGATTTGTGCCTATAATTACCACAGTGGTGAATTACCACTGATCTCAGCTATGTCCGTGCCAGTACAAGCCAAAAGGAGGTTGGATGCCTTCCCACAGTAAGGAAGTTAAAATCAAAGGGACTGTCACCCTGCACCACTCTTTTACCTTTGTCTAAAGGCTGGTTATAAAGTTGCATTGGCATAAGCCTGGCAGCAAGTCACTTCTCTTGGCCTTTGAAACTGCACGGCATGAGGAAACAGAGAGGGAAGGGGAGAATGTTATAATTCCTTTGAAAATTAAGTTAATGTACCATATGTCAACAAAATGGTATGCCGTGTGGCAAAGCATTGCTTGCACTAGTGCATAACTTGAACCCCAATATGTGCACTTAATAAAAACTTGGATTAAAGTTGCAAGTTATATGCTGGATTTGATGGTAATTAAAATGACTGTAATTACCAATATAATTTTACATTGCTGGGGCTATTAATACTCGCAGTACAAAAAAATTAATATTATGAATTACATGTTTTTCTAAACAATTTTAATTAACAACTAGTTGATCTATGGCATTACACATGAGCAGTCAAAACCAAATGTAGACTTCAGGTGAAATGGGGTTAGATAGCTTGGGATAATTGGACCAGAGCACCCAGGCATAAATCAGTCCCCCATTTTAAAGTCATACCCCCGCAAATTTGCTCAGGACTCTCCCGTTCAACTGCCGTAAATCCAGTGGGAATCCCAGATGGATGCATAATTAGAGCCTCTGATGATCTCCCGATGAGGTTACGGCAGCTGATCGGGATAACCCCCAAGGAAACTCCTGCTGATATATTATGTCCTTATTTTTATATTTCCATCATAAATTCCTATGCCACATTTGTAGTGGAAATTGCCAATGCAAACTTGTCACGGTGTAATTATGCCCTCCTGCCATTGGTGATGCTGCAGTTCCTTTACTGGGGAAAGATGTAATTATATTGTGATAAGTTTACATAGAGAAGTTACATTATAAATGTGGACATCGGAATTTATAGTAGAAAAGCTTCACAGAAAGTGCAGACACACTCATAATCTTTTCAATATATTATAGATAATACTCATTTGGGAAGGCTTTATTCTGCACAGTGATGAAAATATCATGTAGCTATTCCTCAAAGTCTTAAAGATATTTCAAAACAGTTGTAGCACATCAGTGTACTAATACATTGTTCCACACAATAGCAGGATTTGGCTGAGTTCCTAGTATTAACTGGGCTGTCAGGGACAAATACTAAATGGACGGCAGGCAGAAATATCAGAGAAAATAATAATAAAGAAAATGTAGCTATTACATCAATTATATTTTAATTTATAAATGCAGAGGATACATTACCTACTACATTCTTATATGAAATAGTTTTCATCTCTCTTCAAAAGCTCTTGCCCACCTTATTGAAAATATCAACAGGGAATAAAACTTAAAGTTACAGAGAGATACAAACTCCCCAAATGTGTGTTTTAACAGCTTGTCAAGAAAAAAAAGTTATAATTTCTCAGTCTGGCTTCTTGGCACTCTAAATATTGCAGCAACGTTATCAGTGCCAATGTGGGTTTAATGTTAACGGCTGGTAACAGGAACACCCTTCCCACGTCAATCCCTTTCTAAAACTGCTGATTTAAAAATATATTTACACTTACAGTGCCAATAAGCCAAGGTGATAGGAATTCAAGCTGGTGGTGAGACAAATTATTAAAATATACTATTTTTGGAGCATTAACTGAGGCAATTCTGGGACATGAGTGAAGTAGGAAATTAGTCCCAGTTCCTGTGCCTGAATAAATTATGCAAATGATAGGGCCATTGAATAACAAAAACGTATTCAACAGTCTGTACCCCTACACCAGTGATACAGATTTTACATCATAATGAACAGAAATGACTGTTGCATTACAAATATCCATTTTTAATATATAAATTTATCAAATTAAAATATACCAATAAATGAATTCAGTGGTATATTAGAAAGATAAAATGTGTCCATAGTTTAAAAATTGCTACTGTGTATTTGGAGTATAATGCTGTGTGAATGGCTTTGCATAATATATGCTGCTGACATAATCACTTTAATAACATTTAAGGAATTAGACAGTGGTGTTCTACTTGAACTGATCAATAAATACGTTAATTAAAATCACTGGAGAGAGTAGGTGCTCTTACAACAGCTCTTGTTTATAACATACCCTTCCTATTTCCTTCACCTTTACCCCTTCTCTCTCCAGAGCTCCCACCCTAATTCACTTGACACATGTAACAGAAACAGACTAACAGGAATCAAAAGGCTGTACGACATGGGTGCCAGTCCAGCATTCAGAAGCGGGTCAGTTTTTAACTTCATTAAATTGCTGTCGTATGGTGTCTGCTGACAAGCATCTGACTTTAGAGAGCCTTGCTCATCAGGTATTCTCTCAGATTATTATCAAGAAAAGCCACTCTCATTAGGGGTCTCGAGAAGGCAGCTAATTAAGGGACAAGGTCTGTTCAAAACTGAGACAATTACACCTGTAGACTCCCCAGAACCACCAAGAATCCCAGCAAACCTCTATGTTTAGTTGCCTTGTTCAGGAAGCAAAGAGCAAGTCCATTAAAAAAATGAGAGACAGAAACTGTCAACCATTTGAAAGGCTTTACAAAAATGATCATCCAATTAGTGGTTATGATCAAATCAGGCATGAACTCTCCCTGGATGGCTCCATAATTTTCCTTCTTGCATGGTGTAATTTCATATAGCTCAAATGAACTCGTGAGAGGTAATTCAGTTCCAAACAGTTTTCTCATCACTGCTAATTATACTAATACATTGAAATGCCTCTTACAAAATGCATGAGCCCTTTAAGCCACCTCATTAATGTGATATAATTTTTGCTAGAATATGTATCAAACCTATTATCACTATAGCTTTTCTTCAATGCCGCATAGTGCCTATCAGAAGCTGAAACAGCTCGAATCTTTGGTTTTGACCTCATTGTAATTAAGTGTTTCTTTCTTTAGATCGTTAATTTTCCATCAATAGTATTTTATTCAATGGCTTCAACTGCAATATCAAAGCCTTATAAGGCTGCGATACCCTGATCTATTTGTGTATTGCTTCAAGCTGACACTTGTCCACTTATAGCAGCTTTCACTTGAGCCAAATGGTGCATGCAGTGATTTGCAAAAAATTATACCTGTAATGCAAATCTGAAGCTAAAACAAGAAAAATCAGTTGAGTAAATTGAAGACGATATAACATGTATGAAGAAGGTATTTATGTCAGTTATTTTAACTACTGGTAAGGGCCTTTGTTGAAACATGAGTTAGTTCCAGTATTTAACCCTGAAGCATTAATTTATGCTTTATGGCATGGGTGCTTTATCATTTCCTTTATCGAAAGACAGTCATCTCATTAACTAGGTTTTGATGAGATGTAAGGATACACTTCTTAATTTTTAAAATGATCACAATACAAATCGGGATGAAACCTCAACAATGCTGTGTAGCTCTTGCAGCCCCTAAAGTGAAATGGTTTCACACTCAAAGTCATATAAATGGCTGAGCACACTAAATTAAAAGCTGCACTGACATGAAATCTCTAATGCAGGGAAAGGTACTAAAAGTTGGAATGGATACACTGTAGTTTTAGAATGACATTTACTGGCTGTATTGCCTTTTCAGAAATTTAAAATGAGATATGAATTAAAACATCATTTAAAATGCAGATTTCTGTTGTACGTGGGCTAAAATTAGATAGGAATCACTGAAGAGAAATATCTTCTGAGCAGATTATAGGAAACTCAATTATCTTGTATGTATGTTCTGCATGTCCCTTATATCAGCATAGAAGCACAGTTAATAGGGTGGTGTATCTGTGAGATTGAGGGTGACCTTTTTCGTTTAGATTTGTATATAATACCGATTTTTGACCTTGAAAATTTTGCATTGATCTTTTTCATTACTGGATTGTACAAAAATGAATGGGTGATCCATGCCAAAAGAATCTGCCTTAGTGTTTGTCATGCAGTTAACATATCCTAAAATCCAGTGGTATGAAATCTTTGCTTCTAATCCTGCAACCCAATTTTCAAGCAACCTTGACTTATCCATTCTTGTTTGACACTTAAAAAAATGAAGAATCCATTTTCTAAAATACAAGCAACACACATTTATAAGAAATAATTTGTAATCAACTGCAAACATTATTTTGATTCATTTATGTACCAGTCTATATAGGGAAGGGGGAATGAAGCATTGTTGCAGCAGAACACACCAGCTTACTGCCAGCAGTGCGTTGCAGAACATTAACACCATAATTTACATGAAATTACTTACATACTGCTACAGTAATTTAATTTGTTTGACCAACACAGTGCAACTGCAGAAGAATAGATACAGACAACCACTGGAGGGACTGCTGCTTATTCTTCCAGTTGGTTAATTCTGTTTTAGCATAATATTACACTGATTACAATGAGAGCATTAACATCAGGCCTTTCTTAATAACTTGGGATACAGCCATGAATTGAGACCAAATGTATTATCTGTTCTGAATCTTTAGTATTAAAATCACATAATACAATTGCTACTCATTGTATGTTTGACTGGTATCTTGCAGTTTGGAATATTTTCAATGAGTATTTGTGAATTTTAAAATCACGCTCCCTCCGTGTTAGATATCTCGTAGAAAAAATGTTTTAAGCAAATTGCTAATGCATTTTTGTATAAACAAATTCCTAAATGTTATACTGCAGCACTTTTGAGCTGCATGTCATTCACATTCATTTAATAAAAATGGTGTCTTGTGTCAGATCCACTATTTAGCATTTCAACCGTCTGTAATGCGCGATGACATTTTCTTAATAAAAACAGATCTTGTCCTGATTTAAGTAAAATGTATAGTTTATATAAACAGTCTCCGTATTTGTGATTTCACATAACTGACAGGTTTGAAATGAAGTTTTTTTGAACTTATTTTCTTTCTGTTTAAAAATAATTATTGACCTTTGTTAAAGTGTGAGCATTACTTTGTACTGTTGATAGCAGTTAATGCTTGCAATTCAGTTTGGCCTTAATCATGTCACATCATAGAAGGAGTGCAATCTGGATAGAGAGCGCCCAGATATTCTGTCTGAGTTTTTGAGATTGTACATGATAAAGTCAAATTGACAGTTAGTTGATCTTGTGAGGCATGTCAGGACTCATTCCTGTAATATTCTGTATGCATGTAATGACGAGAGAGTTCTATCACTGCATTTGTCGGTACTACAAGTATGACATTAGTAATGCTCATGTGTGTCTGGCTGCAAAAGTACAGTTCCATTCAGTGATGTGCCATGCTAAGCAGAAATACATTTGCATATGTAAATTTGGGTTTGCATTAACTTTTGATGATTGGTACACATCACCATCACCACCACCACCAAACCTATTGACTGGTGCCAGGGAAGCATGGTGGCCCAAAGACAAAATTAACCCATTCTCTCTTTGTAACAGACTGAAGTGTTTTACCTTGATATTTTTAATACATTTAATTAGCAAATTGCTGCTTATCACAGTTCCTTCATTGTTCCATCAAAAGAAAAAGTGATAATAGAGGCACTGATTGAAACAATGAGCTAAAGTAATAATGCATCGTGCCACTGCTAAGTTAAATTGAGGATAAGCATTTTATTTGTAAACACTGAGAAAATCGAGATGCCATGTCCTCTGATGGAGATTTTTAAGCTCTCTTAAATAACACAATCTTGGTAGTGATGAAATATTACACAATTAGAATAATTTTCTTTAAAATGTGTTTCTTTCTAAATTCAGAACCCTATTAATCAAAGCAAAAATATTACATTTTTGTTATAGCCTTGCCCTGATAGCCTGGCCATTAAAACACCAGAGGTGCAACATCTATAGTAAATTTAAAGAGGGAGATTTTACGACCTAATCAACTTAGCAATAGGTTTCAGATTACACTAGTATGAGAACAGCTTGATAATTGCAAAACAACATTAGAAATCTTTATAATTTGAAATGCCAGTAAAGTTATTTGGTTCAAAACCTTAAAGAATAAGTGAATTCATTATTCCAATTCTACTTGTGCCTTAATGTAACATTACATATTTCTTAACAGATAAAAATACATGACATTATTCAACAATATTTAAAGTGAAAGGGGGAGAAATTCAGTTGTTAGCGCCAGCCGTTAGCGCCTTAAGAGGGCGATAAGTGGGGTGTGAAGCGGCTAGCGCCTGGGCACGGCGAGACCTGTGCCTCTCGCGAAATTGAGCGGACATTTAGCGGCGGCGCAAAACCGCAACGCCCGCTCAGCTGTGCGCGCAGATCCTTACGTCATTTCATGGTGCAAGGCCCTTGGTGTGCCCCGAACTGGAACTTCAGTGGCACCCCCCTTCTTTCTGCCTGGCGCTCCCAACAACTGGTTGACTGGAACGGTTCCCAGTCGCTGTGGGGTTGGGGGGGGGGTGCTATTTAAAGGGGGCTCTTCCTGGCTTCTTAGTGGTAGCCATTTTTGGACCACTCCTTCTGTGTGAGCGAGCGAGAGAGAGATTTGCAGAGAGACAAAGGGAGAGAGCTTTCTGCATTGAGTCAGCGCTCGCACAGGTACTTCTGGCTTCAGCCCAGAACTTTGAAGTTGCAAACCAAATCGACCCTCCCCCTTTAAGAGGTGACCGGCGCCAGCGTGTCTGCCTGCAATCGCTAACTGGCCGCACCTGCGCTGCGCCCGCCCTCGGTGGTAGCGCCTCGCCTCTCCGGCTTAGCACCTTAGGACAGTTGTGCAGCGCCTGCTTTAGCGCACCAAGCACCTCTTGGGGCGAAGCAAGTCAATTTCACTGAAGGTGGTGATAATTTGCGCCGGGCGCTAAATTTAGCGCATGCTCGACTATAACGCCCCAAACGTGGCAATACTGATTTTCTAGGCCAAAATGTCTTGTAATAGTTTATAACAATTACTTGTTTAGTTTTAAAGTTTGGTGTTTTACTTTCTTATATTAGGTGTTTATGTTCAGACTCAAACAGTGCTACTACTATGCCTACTATTGGTCATCCCACACTGACTAACGAATAGTTTTAATACATTGTTGTAGAAATCTTAATTGTTCACATATAAAATTCAGCTCTTCTACTGTAAGTGTCCAGTGTTGGGGTGGGGGAAATTACACATCCTATGAAATAATTAACATTTCCAAATACAGTTGCTGACTATATAATCTAAGTTTTTATCCAGCAATCTAAATAGTTCCTCATATATTTACACAAGATGTTTGCCTTTTTGATAAATTAAACTTGTTTATCCACCAGTATTCATTGGCAACAGACATGGCTAGGCCATTGAGTCATGACTGCATAATGCATTAAAGCATGTCCATTGATGTGGGAAAATTGTAAGTCGCACGGTGTAGACACAGTGAGTGGCAAAATGTAAATATTCTCTGCATTTTGATCTCACATGACAGACTTCATTACAGTCAAGACAATGGACTCTATATGCCTTCAGTTACAGCTGTCTGCATATACATGTTTCTGTTTGTGCATGATATGCACATGTATGTTTTCAATTTGCTTCTGAATCCGCACGCAAATATTAAAAATCATCATTCTGTTAATCTATTTTCAAAAAATAACATTTCTAAATGTGATATTTAATTTGCAACTTGCAGTATGAATGCCCCTTTTAATTAGACAATGATTTCCAAATGGTTTACTGGGTATATTGATTAGGAATATGAATGAGAAAATAGGTTTTTTTTTAAAGAAGAAGCTTTCTATAAACCCAGAGTTGCCAAATTTTATAACTGTTTTAGAAAAAATATTTAATTCTCAAAGCAAAGATAACACATGTTTCCATTCTGTAACATATAATGAAACTGAACCTGTGTAACAGTACAAAGTTCTTTGTCTCTGCAATATACAAATATAATTCCCAGAACATAGAACATTCTGTAGCGGAATCTGCAGAGATCATTCACTGAAGATTAATCATAATTTACAGTTGTGTGGTGTTAGGTTTAACATAATGTAGTACATGTAGTTCTTTACGAGTATGAAGACCTTTCAGTTTCTAATGTGGCCATCAACAAAAGTTGCAGAACGTGCTGAACAGCAAATGATGAAGCATTTTGGTAAGTTACAAATTTTTAGCAGACGACAGGATATTATGGAGGTTACTTCCTGTGTTTTTACCCATATAACCACATATTTCTGTATTGAACAATCTGATTGAGAATAATGATGCAGATTCATTTTTGCCACTAAGAAGCATGACACTATGAAGTGTCCAAGTCCAGACTTTTCTTCAATGTTGATTTTGTGCTTATTAAAGTAATCTGTATAATAATGCAAAGACTGAGTTCCCCATTTTCCCCAGTACATGGGTACAAGTTTAATCTAGCTGCTGCAAAATGTGGTTTACAGCTAGGGTTGTGGTTAAATACTGCAGATACCTACATATTTTGAATTTCCCCTTGTCTAACATTTCTGTGGAACTGCAGAGGGGTGGGATAGCTCAAATTAAGGCAACTTGCTACTACAAGTGCTCTGTCATGTCAATGTACACTGTCTAAGACTGCTTTAAAACTGGTCTTATCAGTGCATCCTTTTAGGTGAAATATCCAGTATACCGATTTGTATTTTTTCCAATAATAAACTACAGATTATCACTCAAAATTGACCTCACAATCATTTAGCCTGCAGTGAGGCTATCATGCCTCAATTCAATAAAACAACCTGGCTTTTTGATGCCTTCCATTTCAGCTACCAATGGCAAAAAAAAAGGCGTGAAACTACCTCCACAGTACATAGATGTTGTAAAAGTAATAGATACATGGGAGTGGTTTTCAGATAGGAATTTTATGATGATTATAAACAATGCTAGTTTCGCTCCAGCAGTTTAGGCACCTAACTTTATGCCTTGATGATTTCACTGCTGAGTAATCTTTATTCTCTGTTTAATACAAACAAAATATTAAAATATGCATTTTTGATTAAGGAATGAGTACTTTTGATTAAGTACTAAGGAGACACTGCATTATTACAAGTACTGGGGGTTATTTTGCAGAAAGAATGAAAACAGGCGCTAAGTGAGTGCTGTACTAATAAAACACGTCTGTTTAAAAGTCTGGATTTAGCCTGCAATCTTGGGGGTAATTGCTGATTACCATGATTTAAAATGGAGACCTGCAGGTTTAGCACTCAAACCTCTACACACGCGCTTCCACTGAAGCTGCGGAGTGCGCTGGCTGACAGTGCAATTGAAGGACAACGACACTTGTCCAAATGGCTCAGGGACCGAAAGAGAGAGCTCACAGGTTCTCAGAGGTGGCACTGGAGGTCTGGGTGGAGGAAGTACAGTGGAGCAGGGATGTTCCTCCTTCAGACCAAGGGGGACCCCTAGCAAGATCCCCATGACCAACAACTCCCTTTCTCCTGGTGACTCCCTTAAGGTCTCCAGTAAGGTACAGTAAGTTCACTCCCTCCACCACTGGCGTACCGTGGCTGCAGTGTGTACCATCTACAAGATGCACTGCAGCAATTTGCCAAGGCTTCTTCGACAGCATCTCCGAAACCCGTGACTTCTACCACCTAGAAGGACAAAGGCAGCAGGTGCATGGGGACACCATCACCTCCAAGTTCCTCTACAAGTCACACAACATCCTGACTTGGAAATATATCACTGATCCTTCATCGTTACTGGGCCTAAATTCTGGAACTCCCTCCCTAACAACACTATGGGAGTACCTTCACCACATGGACTGCAGCAGTTCAAGAAAGCAGCTCCCCACCACCTTCTCAAGGGCAATTAGGGATGGGCAATAAATGCTGGCCATGCCAGTGACACCCACATCCCAGGATTGAATATTAAAAAAAAGTAGCACTACACTGACTCTTTAGGTGAAGTCCTCAGACAATTTCCAGAAAAAATGTTGATAGAGTATTGATGACGTCTTGCCAAAGTGTCCCAGAAAATCTCCCAATGTGTACCAATAGTCCTCTTCAAGCTCAGTGTAGTCATTCGATCTCAATCAGCAAGTGAATGGTGAAAGCTGAGCATGGCTTTAAGTAGCGTTCACAATCCTCACCAATGACTTGTTTTACACCTGTTCAGCTGGTCGCTGTTAGGAGAGGTCGTTAATTGCAGCACTAGCCAGCAAAATGACGTGCAGCCTCTTTTTGAGTGTTAGGGGCCAATTTAATTGGTAATCAGAGGCTTAATCATCCTCGGGGCGGCTGTTTTTAGCATCCGCTTAAAGTCCTTTACCAAGATGGCATCTTGCGCTAAAGGCGGGCTAACCAGGCACTGCAGCTCAAGACTCCATGTTGGCACCTCGAAGGTTCTTTAGCATCTAAACTACTGGAGCTACAATGGGGAAAATAGCTCCCACAGTCTTTCAAATGAGATGTTAAATCAAGGCCCTGTCTGCCTGTTCAGATGGATATAAAAGATCCAATGGCACTATTTGAAGAAGAGCAGAGGAGAAATACACGTGTCCTTCAATCTACACCACCAAAACAGGTTAACTGGTCATTTATCTAATTTGCTATTTGTATCTTGCTGTGTAAAAGTTGGTGTTATTTCTCCAGTGTTTGTCGCTAACAAAAACATCTTTAAGAAGATTAAGATCATGGAACAAAAATAGAAAATGCTAGAAATACTCAACAGGTCAGTGAGCATCTGTAAAAAAAGACAGGTTATGGGATTTTGAGTATGCCTTGAAAACATACATTTGCATATCATCAAACTGAAAGCTAAGAGATAAACAGGCATATTTGTAATGTTGGAAAAGTTGGGAGGAAAGAGAACCAACAGATACACCAATCACTGAGAGGGAGTAATGTGAATCATTTAACACATTGGGGGCAATTTTCAACTGCCGGCTGTCCATTTCTCACCTGAAAATGGGTGGCTGGCAGTTGATAATCGGGGTGGCACTTTGGCCACCCCATGAAAGCGAAAGGTCCACCTGATGCAATTTTCCTGTTTTGACAGGAGGTTGTTTACATATACAAATCAAGGTCCTCTGCTGGTTGTCGGATCCTGTTTGCAGCCAGCGCTGCACATGCCTCGTCCATTTGCACCAGGCGGTCAGCAGCCTAACCAGCAGTCCTAAAAGAGACCACTAGTGGCCACTCCACAAAAGGGCCCTGTATTTTGTTTTAATTTTATTTTTGCGGTACCCAGAGGAGCAGTTGAGATACACAAAAGTCCTGGGGCCCTCTCCCAGCCTGTGCTCAACACCTTCAGGGATCAGCTTCCACCCCCTGGGCTCGGCCTGCTGGCCAGCTCAGCATAGGAGTTGGCTGATTGTCCTGCCCTCCCACAGCCAGTGAGCTGACAATGGTTCGGGCCTCCTGATACTGGCTTCAGGCGGGCGGTGCGGCTGCCTCGTCAACATTGAGCCCGTTTTGGGTGGAAGTAGAAAATCGCCTCCATTAACTCCCTGTCAGTGATTGGTATATCTGTTGGGATTCTCCCCCTATCCTTCCCTAATTTTTCTCTCTATTTTTCCAATCACCATTTTTCCAACCTTACATCTCTTAGCCTTCAAACTGATGAAACATCGTTACCTGTTTTTTCTCTTTACAGTTGATGACTGACCAGCTGAATATATTCCACATTTTCTGTTTTATGATTTTATTTTAAGATAATGGATTTTTTTGCCCATTGTTAAAGGCATAATCAAGTTTACATTCTTACAGCAGTTAAGTTATCTTTAAATAAGGGAAATTTTAACTCCTGCTGTGTTTTGGATGGGTGAATGGCGGGTGAGGCAGAAACTTAACCACAGCAGCCAAAAACAGGCCTGGGCTATTTTAACTCCTGGGCCTCATTAACTGCTGACCCGCCTGGTTTTTGCTGGATAGGTAGGGTTAAAGTAGCCCCCAAAGTATCAGTGCATTGAAGGCAAAGCAAACTCAAGATCTAGTGGTCAGTACATTAACAAGGTAAAGATGCCAGCAAATTTGCTGAGATGTTCAATGCAAGTACAAATCTTCATAAATGAATGAATCTTGAGTATGTCAGTTTTTCATCCATAACTTTAACAAATTGACACTTATCAATTCAAGTCACCACTTTGTTTGGAGACCATAGTCATATTTGGTAAATTAACCTGCTTTCTGCAGTTGTGAATGGAATAGCTCCTGCGAAATGAATGAACAACAAGGTCACAGCTCAGGCATGCACATCTATAATGCATGATAATTATTACAGTGTATGATTTTATGTATGTCATTATCTTTCCACTATATATTGTAGAAGCTGTAAGATAATATTTGTCTGACTAGTTTATTTTGGGTGCATGCAGTCAATGCAACATTTTGTCAATTATTGAGAAGTGTTTCCTAACTTGTCTCCTCAAGGGCCTGGTTCTGATTTTAAGGTTATGTCCCCTTGTCCTAGATTCCCCCACCAGTGGAAAAAGTTTCCCTCTATCTACCCTATCAATTCCTTTCAAAATCCTAAAAACCTCAGTCCCCTTAACCTTCTATATTACAGGGAATACAAGCCCATTCAAATGAATATATTTTCCCTGTGGAATGCTGCAGGTACTTACATTTCTTTCAGTTCAGCAAGGTTCTCCCAGGCATTAATAAGCGCTTAACAATCTCTTAACTATGCATTGTTTTTTAAATACTTTCATGTTATTTGCCATTAAGCTCTTTGTATATGGAAGAATGCATATATAGCAATATAATGGATTTTTGAATCTGTTTATGTTAAAGACCAGGGCCTAGAAATTCAGTATAGCCACTTTTGGGGCAGTAAAGTCGGGCGGGCGCTAAAGTTTGCGCCCGCCGGAAAGTGGAGGCCACTTCGCCGATATTCAGTAGCTTTGGCCAAGGAGTTTGCTCGAGCGCTAAAACTGGCGTTGCACCCCTATCTTTAGGCGCTAAGCCGGCGGTGCAGACTGATACCGCCGAGGCCGGGCGCAGCGCAGGTGCGGTCATGTTTTGATTGACAGCAGACACCCTGGCGCCGGCCAGCTCTTAAAGGGGGAAGGGTCGACTTGGTCTGCTGCCACGCCCTGGATACTGCAGCCCTCCAGCTAGGCCTAAACACTGCTGCTGGAGAGAAATAGCGCCAGCAACGATGCAGAGGGCCCGTGAGCGAGCGCAGCGCTTCTCTGCCCATGATTTGAAGGTGCTGCTTAGGGGTTTGGAGAAGAGAAGAGATATCTTGTGCCCGGACAGTGGCAAGAAGGCTCCCAAGAGGCTGTACAGGAGAGCCTGGAGGGAAATCGCCCAGAGGGTCACAGCCAACAGCGATGTCCCCAGGACTGGTGACCAATGCCGGAAAAAGTTTAACGACCTCACTCGGTTGGTCAGGGTGAGTACCCTTTCCATTGTCCTCCTCATCCTTGCATGTGCACCTCACATTATGGGCAAAGGGACCTCAAAGGCCTAATGGCCAGCCCTCCTCCAGCAGCTATGGCACTGACATGAACACCAATAGCACTTTCTGCACTTTACACACTGGCCAAGCTATTCGACCATGGGAGGCAGTGCACACAACAACAGGGCACCACACTGGCCAAGCTATTCCACCATGGGAGGCAGTGCACACAACAACAGGGCACCACACTGTACTTAGAGGCCGTCCTTTCTCTTGCAGGCCAAGCTGGCCCAGAATCTGAAGAGCCGGACTGTCACCGGGGGAGGCCGTGCCCAGTTCCAGGAGCTCAGTGACCTGGAGGAGCGCGTGGGTCGACTCATGGGTGCCCGGGTGATTGGCCCCGTTGCAATTGGAGATGCCGACCCTGTGCTGGGCCCCAATGGTAAGGACATGAGCGTTTGGACCTCTCTCGTTCCCCTTGCGCTTCAGATCTACATCCTTTGCCACTGTCCGACTAATGCGCATAATGCCACCACTCATGCCTCCCTCGCTGACGCCCTGTCCTCACTCTAAAGCTACTCTTGTGCCTTCCTGCTTTCAGCTGGTGAGGAGGAGGTCCCTGAGGCTGCAAGTGTCAGTCCCTCGGAAGAGGAGGACGACGAGGAGCAAGAGGAAGGCGGCACATCGGGGGAACCCTCATCCGCGCCAGGGGATGGCAATGGAGGGGACACGTCTTGCCTGGAGGAGAGCCAGGGGGAAGTGTTGCAGGGGGGTGTAGCTCCTGTGCCCAGTGGCGTCCAGCCACGCGGGAAGGGTCGGGCAGCACGGCTGCCTTCTCCCCAGAGGGGGGAAGTGTTGCAGGGGAGTGTAGCTCCTGTGCCCAGTGGCGTCCTGCCACGCGGGAGGGGTCAGCCAGCTCGGCGGCCTTCTCCCCAGAGGGGGGAAGTGTTGCAGGGGAGTGCAGTTGCTGGGCCCAGTGGCGTCCAGCCACGCGGGAAGGGTCGGGCAGCTCGGCGGCCTACTCCCCAGAGGGAGAGTCCGGCCTCCAGTCCGGAGACGGTCCTCGCCCAGGAAGTGCGCCTCCTTGATCAAATGTCCGCGGACTCGGATCGTCGGCACACCGAGTTCATGGGGGTTGTGGGACGGTTGCCTGAGGCCATTGAGTCCCTGGCTCATAGTGTGGCCGATTTCGGGGCCTCACAGGCCAGGGGTTTAGAAGAACTCGCGGCAGCACAGGCCAGAGGTCACGAACAATTCGGGGCAGCACAGGCCAGGGGTCACGAAGAATTCAGGGCATCACAGGACGCGAGTCGGGCCAATTTCAGGGCAGCACAGGCAGCGAGTGCAGAGTTGATGAGTGGTGCCGTGCAGTCACTGGCTGGTCTGATGCAGGCACAGACCAGGGCAGTACGGGCACTCACTGCTGCCACACTCGCTGTGTCACGCACGCATCGCCAGGGCACCCGCCGCGCTGCTGCAGCACAGCGGTCTGGGCTTCACCAGATTGCTGCGCTTGCTGCAGTGCCAGCCCGGCCGACTGCCAGTGTCTCTGGCGACCAGCGAGCGCCTGGCATCAGCCAGCTTGCCCCCATTGCTGCAGCCGCCACTGCCACTCCCCCAGCAAAGCTGCGACGAGCTGCTGGAGAGACTGATGCTGCCCAGCCACAGCTGCAGCAGTCAGCAGCCGGCCCCTCCAGGGCCGGAGCTCGTCTAGGCCGACCCCCAAGGGCATCTGCCGTCACGCATTGTGCCCCTCAGGAGCCTTCCCCCAGCCTTGCAACACCCACAGGGCCCAGGTTGAGGTGGAGCAGCAGGTCGGCCAGGGGCCGGAAAAGCCTGGACAAGGACTCGCCCTCTCGGCACACAAAGTAGAGTGTGTTGCCAAATGTTTTTCTATATGGGGGTGTTTGTGTTCTCTATGGGGGGGGTTTATTTTGGTAAGGCCGAAGATGAAGGCAAATGTTTTTTTATATGGGGGTGTTTGTGTTCTCTATGGGGGGGTTTGTCTTGGTAAGGCCGAGGATGAAGGCCATTTGGATGGACAAGTTTTGTTATTCCTCCCCAGGTTGTGGGAGTGAGATATGTTTTTGACTGTTTTTTGGGGGTGTTGTCTGTTTTTGGGTTTCATGTGGGAAGGGCCCTGAGTTTGTTCAATAAAGCTTTTTATTTATTCAGCTTGTCCATGTGTGATGTTTCAAGTGGTTGTTGCGTTAACCGGCTGAGGGCTTGCGGAGCGGCTGCATTCAGGTGCGTTCATTGCCACAAGCCATTCCCTGACAGGGGGCCTAGAAGTGTCGTTCAATAAGCCGCCGACGGACGGCCCTTGGACCTTGTGGCTCCCTCCTGGGCTGGTACTCCTCCTCCTCCTCCTCCTCATGGTCCTCCTGCTCGTCCTCCTGAGGTGGTGGTCCTACGTGAGGTCGCAGTGCCTGAGTCCTGCGGATAGCCAGGTTGTGCAGCATGCAGCAAACGACGACGAACTGGGAGACTCTATCCGGCGAATACTGTAGAGATCCGCCGGAACGATCCAGGCAGCGGAACCGTTGCTTGAAGACGCCAATCGTTTGCTCTATGATGTTCTTTGTGGCTTGATGGCTTTCGTTGTATGCCTCCTCAGCAGGGGTCCTGGGCGCGCGGAGCGGGGTCATGAGCCCTTTAATTAGCGCTCCCCGAGGCCCGCAGGGCCTCTGCTGCGTTCCACTTCACAGTTCTTAACAGCGCCACGCCCACATTGGGTGGGCACCACTGAAGTTCCGGTTTGGGGCGCACAAACGGCGTTGCACGACGAAATGATGTCATAAGCTGCGCGCGCAGCTGAGCGCGCGCAAACACTTTGCGCCGGCGCTAAATGTCAACTGAAGTTGGGCGTAGGCGCAGATCGGTCTGCGCCCGGGCGCTAAGTGCCTAGCGCTCGAAATCTACCCCTCTTATGGCGCTAACGGCTGGCGAACGCAACTGAATTTCTAGGCCCAGCATTCTACAATTTACTCTCCTCTACTTTTTTCGAGTACTTTATTCTGCAGAATATTATATACCCCATATGTCTTTCATCCTTTCCCACTTTTTTTCCAAATCAAGATTTAATTAGAAGTGTAATGGATCATGTCAGGGTGCTGTTGATGTTTTCATGATAATGATTGTCATTTTTGAATTTGAGGGAACTAACCACTTAGCTTCTTCTGCATCACCAGTCCAGTCCAGAATTTATTGGTACATGGTTCAGTTTTCCCAGGAACCTTCATAGATTGAAGACTGGGGATAAGTTATGATTTTTCAATTGTTCAGAGGATATACTCCAGATGATGGAATCTAGAGACATGTTCAGTGTTGTAACCACCTGCATTCACATTTCCCCCCACATAATTAAAGCCCTACATCAGGTGTTTAAAACGGTTGAGCACATTCAGATTCAAGCCTCCGCAAATGCTGCTGTCTAGGGTTACCCACAAGACACACATCTGTCCTTTGACTCAGTGGAGCAATAGCCTAGACCTTAGAAATTCGTGGGTTTGTTCTTCATTGAATAGTGAAGTTAGTTGTAAGCATGATGAACATCTATATATGCTGTCCTTTCAAAACAATATGGTTCTCAATTAGGAATTTTGGTCTAAGTTCTTACAATTAATGAATCTGTAGTTGCCATATTGGGGAGAAATTCGGTACATTAGCGACGCTGGGGAGTGAAAACAAGGCGCTAAGGACTTACTGCCCAGGCGCGGTGAAAGAAACGACTCCCACTAAATTCACCTGGAGGTTTGCGGCGGCGGTAACCCTTAGTGCCATGATCTCCTGCGCCCGGTGATTGTGATGTCATCATCCTGCGCATTGCCCCGGTAGCGCCCTGGACCCGAACTTTGGTTCCGCCCCCTGCAGCATCACCGGCCAAAAACACTGACAGCTGCAGGAGGCACCGGGTGTAGTGTATGTACCCGTCTACCTTTAAGGGAACTATTGTATGTAACCGTTCACCTTTAAGAGAACTATTTTAGGTGTGGCACTACTTTGTTTGGCTTCTGTATACTGTAATACCGACGGTGACCACACCAGTATATAAGTGTTGTGTCAGGATTTATTGGGCAGATTCGCCCTGACCTTCGAATAGTAAAGTCCTGTTTTAAGTTACTCTGGTAGTCTGTGTATTAATTAACTAAACAACCCACAGACTTTACACCGGGCACTTCGGGAGCGCTGTTTAAAGGGGATGATGGCTGCGGGGGGCGGGGGGGGAAACATTTTTCGTGAAGCTTAACGCTAATTTTTATTGATTTTCTTGAGCTGCGATCAATCAGTCCTACACTCTGCTACAGTGCTTGGGGCTGATCGTGATGGGTCACGGCTGCCGTCGGTGACAAGGTACCTCTTTTTGTTGCAAAGCCTGCAGCGATGACCCTTCCCTTTAAGGGAGGGAAGGAGCCTTTGTTCCCGACAGCACTGCCCTCGACATTGGGCTGCGCTGCACCGCTACTGCCCCTCCTGCTGGCTGTAAGTGCTCCAAGGAAGTGGTAGCGCTTGATTTAGTGCTGCACCTCCTTCCTGGAGCACTAACACCCAATTTAGTGGAATCTGAGAATGATTAGCACCTGGCGCTAATTTTTCAGGGTTTCAAAAGTTACTGCCCCAAACGAGGTGATACTGAATTTCTCCCCCATTGTGTTTCAATTTTCAGATTAGAACAGAAATTCCAGAGACATGCAGCATCTGGAAAAATGGGTTCCAGAATTACTTTCTTTCCACGGTTCAATTTGCTCCCTTCGAGTTGTTCTGACTAGTTTAACCTTTGCCAGAGTGTGAGATTTTATTTTCCCATTTTCTGCCCATTTGTTTGCCCATTTTTTTCTTAACTGTTGGCTTGTAGCTACTTCTCATTTAAAATGGAATCCATTGTAGAATCATTGCATCACAGAAGGAGGCCATTCTGCCCGTCGTACCTGTGCCGACTCTTTGAAAGAGCTGTTCAATTCAGTCCCACACCCAGCTTTTTCCCCATAACCCTGCAAATTAGTCCTCTTCAAGTACATTCCCAATTACCTTTTGAAAGTTCCATGGAATCTGCTTCCACCACCCATTAAGGTAATGTGCTACAGATCTCAGCAACCCTCTGTGTGAAGAAATTTCTCCTCATTTCCCCTCTGGTTCTTTTGCCAATTATTTTAAATCTATGACTTCTGGTTATCGACACACTTGCCAGAAGTAACAGTTTCTCCCTACTTTCTCTATCAAAACACCTCATAATTTTGAATACCTCTATTAGGTCTCCCCTTAGCTTTCTCTGCTCTAAGGAGAACAACCCCAGCTTCTCCAATCTCTCCACATAACTGAAGCCCTTCATCTTTGGTACCATCCTGGTAAATCGCCTCAAGGCACCTGGTTCGGTTTTCCCAGGAACCTTCATAAATTGAAGACTTTTCTTCTTTTCATTAAATCCTTCTGTGAATAGCATTCTGACAGCAACTTTTACATTATTAAAACCATGGATTCCAAACTATTAAAAGTATTGCAAATTTATGTTGTAAGTAACAATGTCCAAATTTTTACTCTTTTTCTGCTTCCAGAGTATTCCGCTGGATGACAGTGTGGATTGGCCAGGTAAGGGCCTTGGCGAAGATTCAAACTTCATCAGTTCACTAGAAGCACCGAGAACAAAGGAACAACATACATTTGCCAATAAAATTGAAAGTACATATTTAAGATTTGAAGTGTTTGAACAATATCATTTTTGCCTTTCAGAATGTATAAAGTCTGCTCGATAGCAGTTTGTGTTTGAGATTCATTTTTGCAGAATATTAAGTTGGATTTCTCACTCGCCCAAAGATGATTCTTCACTGCACCATTTCTTGTTGAATTGTAGAAAGTCCTTAGGTTAGTTCATTTACAGTTGTTTATGCTCTGGATGCCTCTAAGGCCGATGAAGTAGTAGTACTGCATCTTACAGTGACTATCCATGTGGATCTGATTTTCAGTGATGTATCTGTCTTTTTTTTATTAGTTCCTGGGATGCGGGCGATGCTGGCAAGGGCAGCATTTATTGCCCATCCCTAATTGCCCTTGAGAAGGTGGTGGTGAGCCACCTTCTTGAACCGCTGCAGTCCATGTGGTGAAGGTACTCCCATAGTACTGTTAGGGAGGGAGTTCCAGGATTTTGACCCAGCAACTATGAAGGAACGGCAATATACTTCTAAGTCAGGATGGTGTGTAACTTGGAGGGGAACTTGGAGGTGATGGTGTTCCCATGCACCTGCTGCCCTTGTCCTTCTAGGTGGTAGAGGTCGTGAGTTTGGGAGGTGCTGTTGAAGAAGCCTTGGTGAGTTGCTGCAGTGCATCTTGTAGATGGTACACACTGCAGCCATGGTGCATCAGTGGTGGAAGGACTGAACGTTTAAGGTGGTGGATGGGGTGCCAATCAAGCGGGCTGCTTTGTCCTGGATGGTGTCGAACTTCTTGAGTGTTGTTGGAGCTGCACTCATCCAGGCAAATGGAGAGTATTCCATCACACTCCTAACTTGTGCCTTGTAGATGGTGGAGAAGCTTTGGGGAGTCAGGAGGTGAGACACTAACCACAGAATACCCAGCCTCTGACCTGCTCTTGTAGCCACAGTATTTATGTGACTGGTCCAGTTAAGTTTCTGGTCATGGTGACTCCCAGGATGTTGATGTTGGGGGATTCAGCGACGGTAATGCTCTACAGAGTATCTGCCCAAACTGATAGTGAAGAACCTGTGGATTAGAGAAGAAATAAACTGTGAAAACACATGGGACTTATTTTATCTCCTTTTGCATCATCTAGCATAATTAGAGTTTGTTTTGCCAGAATTAATGTAAAAAATTGTACTCAATAGCAAAATTGCCTTCTGCTGCCATTAACTCAAGAGTATGTGCCAAAGCATTTTGTGTGTCTTTAAAGTCTATCGGGTCGATTTTACTTGAGGGCAGGATCCTTGTGTGGTGAACCAAGGCACGTGGCACATCCAAACAACATCATCAGCACATGGACTGGCGGATTTTAACTGACGGGTCTCATTATATTATGATTGGTGGGCTAGCCGACTGATGGCGTTGGCAGCAGGATGCCCGCCCAACTTTTCTGCTGGATTTAAAGAGGGAGTCCCGAGGCAGCGTATTTAAAGGGAAGTTGCATTTACTGAATTTCAACACTGTTCTCATCTTTAATTATCATTATGCTGCATGTTCGATGCTTTCATGCTTTTCAGACTGTGAGTCTGCTTTCAAACGTTCGGTCGTCTTCTTGATGTGGCTTACCAAACTCGCCTCCAACATCTTTGACACTGGGATAATCCCAGAGGTTTGGCACCATTCCAAAGTCATTTCCACCCTAAAGCCAGGAAAACCAGCCAACGGTACCAAAAGCTACCGCCCCATCACCCTTGTGTCTACGGTCTACACATTGGTCAAATGGCTCATCCTTAACCGGCTAAAACCAGCTTTAGAAGCCACCCTCTCAAATGAGCAGGCAGGCTTCAGAGAGGGAAGAAGCTGCTCTGACCAATTCCTTGCACTCATTACCAACATTGAGGCAGGGTTCCAGAAGCAACTGAAGACTGGAGCTGTCTTCATAGACTTGTCATCGGCATATGATGTTGTCTGGCGTGAAGGTCTACTATTGAAGCTTTCAATAATCATCCGATGCCACAAGACCCTCAGGCTTATCAACACCCTAACGAGCAACCGTAAATTTCGCGTCTATCTTGGTGACAAGACCAGCCGAACACGGACACTCAACAAGGGTCTGCCACAGGGCTCAGTGCTCGCACCGGCCTTTCTCAACATCTATACGGCGGACATGCCCTGCACCAAATCCCGGAAGTTTGATGACATAGCACTGCTGACGTAGGCATCAACGCTAGAGGAAGCAAGTAGGACGCTAACAAGAAACCTGGACCTACCGGAATGCTACTTTCGGACCTGGCGCTTCCGTCACAATCCAGAGAAGACAGTTGTGTTGGTGTTCCATCTGAACAACAACGCCGCTGAGAAAGAACTCGACGTTTCCTTCTGCAGAAGGCGACTTACCCATGAACCGCACCCAAAATACCTGGGCGTCACCCTGGACAGGGCTCTCACCTATCGGCCTCATCTCACCAACACCGGCCAAAACGTAAAAATCAGGGTGAACCTGGTCTGGAAATTTGCTGGACGTCAGGGGGGAGCACAGCCAGAACACTGCAACAGTGGCCCTAGTCTACTCTGCTGCAGAATACTACTCTGCCTCATGGTCCTGCAGCCGCCACACAAAGATCATGGACGTGCAGCTAAACACCGCCATGAGGACAGTGTCAGGGACGCTCAAGTACACTCCAACTGAATGGCTCCCAGTGCTGTCCCACATTGCCCCGCCTGCCATTCGCCATGATGCCACCATGCTCCGTGAGATGGAAAAAATCATGAGCCACACCAACCTTCCCATTCACGAAGACTTGAAAACCCACCACAAAAGCGCTTAAAATCGCACTGGCCATTCTGGAAACAGCAGCCAATATTCACACAGCTGGTATTGACCCACTATCCAGATGGATGGAATCGTGGGACGCATGTAACATAAAGAACCAACACCTCATCAATGACCCAACAGCAGAGGTCCCTGCTTTCGACCTCCCTCAAAGACAGCCGACAGGACTCTACCCAATCCGCACAGGGCATGGGCGATGCCACAAGTGGAAGATGAGGGATAACTCGAAGTGCGACCGTGTCCATGAGTCCCAGACCATGGAACACACCAACCTTAAGATCTGTGCAGGAGGTACCTCTCGACATCTGAGGAGGCCATTGAGTGGATAGCCAAGCTAGACATCTCATTATAAACTTTTCCCATTATATGAAATAGCAACAACAATTGTGTTGCATGTTGGAGATGGCTGGAAGGTGGAGTTTTCTGGTGCCTCCCTGGAGCTGTTGATGGCAGCAATCAGGGCCAGAAGGGAGGTGCTTTTCCCACAAAGTGGGCAGGTGTTCAATAACCTCTCAAAGAAAGCCTAGGTTAGAGGTGGCAGAGAAAGTGTGCTGCAGGAGCATCTCCTTAAGGACCTGGATCCAGTGCAGGAAGAGCTTCAATTACCTCACATAATCAGCAAAGGTGAGTTCAGCTTCTCCTTTCCCCATCTCTTGCATTGTACCTGGTCACAGTCCCTCTTGTCCCTCCTTCAGCATTCAGAGCAATGACTATCCCTGCATCACTTCCCTCACCACCAATCACAAGCAGATACTATACCACCTCTCATGCTCACTCTTAATGTGCTGCTTGCTGCTTCCACTCCGCTTCCACTCTATACTCACCTGGTGTCAATTGCAGAACCTCCACCTCCTCTCATGACTCCTTCCTCAATTCACACTCAAGCCACTTACTTTTCACTCAATACCTTTCCATTCTCCTAGCATCTTACTTCATCCCCTTCTCTGCTTGTCCACTATATGCAGAAGCCACACACATGTGCACTTGCCATCTCAATAGCCATTCATAATACTCTCCTTCTCCTTCTGGAGGAAGAAGATAGCTTACAACACCAGGGAAGGAATTAAGATGGGAGCCATCATCATGGCTTCCGCCCAGGTGCAGCAAGAGGCCCTGGTAGCATAGCTGAACAAGCAGCATTGGAGATGGTGAGGCTGGCAGCTTCTCTGAGCAGGATGAATGTTTACCACTTGTAACCCTGCATGTTCCACAAGCATTTGCACCTTCAGTCAAGTTCAAAACCTCAGTCTGTATGGTCAATTCTTTCATGTGCAACTGTGCAGCCTCTCACTGCCATCCTAACACTTGTCACTTTCATATTTCCTCTAGGTCCATCTCAGTAGCAAGAACCTCCTGAAGAGGACACCATGGAGGAGGACAGCCTCCTGAGGAAGGACCATTATGCACTCCATCCCTCCCAATCAACAGTGCAGTGATTGCCCCACAGGTAGGATAGATAGTGAGTTAGGTGCACCTGGTGAAATACAGAACACCGAGGTACTGGTGGCATTGGACAGCAAAAGGAGACTTGCTGGAGGATGATGTTTTCTCCTAGCTCTGCTGAGCAGTACAGAGATGTTGACCTCTGGGGCCCAGTCATGAAGAGAAAAATGCTTGAGGCACACCAGCGATTATATTATTGTGTTAGAAAGCCTGCCAAAGACTTTGAGAACCATGTCTGAAAGTCTGGAGGCATCTACTTTCAGCATGTGCGGAGTTCTGTCACAGCGCAGATCTACCTTGGAACGTATGGCCACTTCCTGAGACATTGCAACCAGGCCTTACAGCAAGATTCTGTTTCACCAGACTTTACAGCTTTGATGAAAGCTCAGATGGCTGCCAAGCAGACTCTGGGCTCCAAGATCTGCTCCACCTCGGACAGACTGGGGCAGCCCCATGAGAGTAATGGTGGCGCGACCGTATATTTAAGTGTTACCTTCTCTCAAGAAGGCAGCACGCCTGCTCCCTCGCCACCCCCTCAAACAATACCCACCACGGTGCCTGAAACCCAGCTGGGCCCGACAGCCCCATCAGCAGCCGAAAACCTATGGTCTGCAGCCGTGCTCACATGGGCTCGAGCTCCCAGAGGTCATTGGCCACAAGCATCTCAAAGTACCTCAAGGGTCCCAACATTATCCGCAGCAACCTACCACCAGTTCTGCTGAGCCACTGGAGGAGAACATTGTAGAAGTATCAGAAGTAATCCTTCTTTTGAAATAGGCACTTTGGGTTGACACTTAAGTGATTAATGATTTGAAGCCACTGATTGTGTTTGGTTGCACATTAAAACCTTTGGTACTTTTGGCACTTTGGCCTTCTGTGTCTTTGTAGATTGCAAGATCTGCTTGTTGTGATCACCTACAAGTTACACATTAATGGAGTGAAAGCTCTTGCAGTTTACAAAACTTCCCAGTTGGTCTTGAGGTGCCCTGATGGCAAGATCAGTGCAGTCAAGAGCACCCTGCACTCAAGGGAAGTCAGCCATTGCTGCTAACCTCAAGGTTTTCTCATTTTGAATGTTGTCATTAATTGGAAATATATATGGTAAATTTGTGCAGAATACTGCAGGCCAAATAATCATTTAAGACTTTCTCAGGGCTGTAGAGTAGTACCCCACCTTATCTTTGGTCGGCACAAAATGACAGCGCAAGATTGCTGTTCAGGTATGGTAGCCTAATGGTTATGAAACCAGATGGGGAACCCAGAGTTTAAATCTTATCATGGCAAGTTCTGAAATGAAATACAAGAAATCTAGTCATTTGTGGGCGGGTACCATGAAAAGTGAGCAGGATTGTCATAACAATCCAACTGCTTCACGAAGGTCATTTAGGGAAGGGAACCCACCACCCCAGCCTAGTTTGGCCTACATGCAACATGTTCCTCAGGGCAACTAGGCAATACATGCTGCCTTGTCAAAGTCACCCACATCCCAAGAACAAATAAGAAAATCCCACCTGATCTGTCTAGACATTAGAAGTGCTGCTTCAACATCTCGATTGAATGTTCCATGAGAGTTCAGGTGGAGACATGAGCCTCATTGTATTTTTTTTTGCACATTGGCATGGGGGTTCCAGACTGGTGTAAACAGCTAGGGCAGCTCAGGATATTCTTGCTCCCCAGCAACCATCCATCCATTATTCCTGCTCCTTCAAAGGGTTGTGGCACTATTGACTGGCACATGATGAAAGCATCGTGGTAGCTGTGAGGTATCTTGTAGATTTGCATTATTCGGTTGTGGTGGTGAGAGATCAAATGTACATTTATCGCATGAAACTCTTTTTGATTCATATATGCCACAAGGTTGTTGTTTGGCGCCCTGGTGGCACCATGGAGCCCATAAATGACACCCTGCGCTCTTGGGAATCCAACCCTTGGTAGAAATATTGGGCCCTCTCCACTTGTTCCCATCTTTCCATTGGGAAAGTGACAAAAGTGTTGCCCCAGTAAACAAGATTACAGTGAAATGTTGGATACATTGGTGAATGGATGATTGACTAATCTGTTAAATGTCACTAGTAGTTGCTTGAAATGAGCCAGTAGTATAAAAGTTCAATGCAGTGTTGACTTCCAATTTTATTCGTTCCTGGGATGTGGGCGTCGTTGGCAAGGCCAGCATTTATTGCCCATCCCTTGAGAAGGTGGTGGTGAACTGCCTTCTTGAAGCGCTGCAGTCCTTGTGGTGAAGTTACTCCCACAGTGCAGTTAGGGAGGGAGTTCCAGGATTTTGACCCAGCGACGATGAAGGATCGGCGATATCCTTCCAAGTCAGGATGGTGTGTAACTTGGAGGGGAACTTGCAGGTGATGCAACAGACAGGGCTGTCCTTGCAGTGAATGTAGTCTGAAGGTCAGGCTTTAGTTAAAGGGAGAACTCAGTGACTTGCTCCCTGTAAAATTGTAGATGGTGAAGGCATGTTTCTTCTGACAATGCCCATGTAGTTGTGCCTGGGTTATTTGTACAATTCAGTAGTTGCCAGGCGCTGATCATACCAGCACAGCTGCCTCCCCTAGCTCCTCGGGAAATCCTACTCCTCCAAATCCAGCACAGCCATTGATAGGTCCATAGTCAGCAGATGAAGTAAAAAAGAAAAGAAAGACTTGCGTTTATATAGCACCTTTCACGACCTCAGGACGTCCCAAAGTGCTTTACAGCCAATGAAGTACTTTTTGAAATGTAGTCACTGTTGTAATGTAGGAAACGCGGCAGCCAATTTGTGCACAGCAAGGTCCTACAACCAGCAATGTGATAATGACCATGGGACTGTTTTTATTATGTTGATTGAGGGATTTTTTGGCTAGGACACCAGGTATAATTCCCATGCTCTTCTTCAAAATAATGTCATGGGACCTTTTACATCCACCTGAGGGAGCAGACTGGGTCTCGGCTTAATGTCTCATCCGAAAGATGGCACCTCTGACAGTGCTGTACTCCCTCAGCACTGCACTGGAGTGTCAGCCTAGATTTTGTGCTCAAATCCCTGGAGTGGGACATGAACCCAGAACCTTCATGACAGAGAGGCGAGGGTGTTACCAACTGAGCCATGGCTAGAATAACACCTAATGCAAAATTAACAGTTAGGCAAGTCAAAAACAGAATGCAAATTTCACTATTGTGCCAACGTGGTTTTAAGTGGTGGAGTTTATCAATGAACAGCTTGCAAGCCCCCCAAGTGTTTGTTTTATGCAGGTGCTTAACAAGCCAATAGTGAATCCAGAGTGGTAACAATTTACAGTCACCACATGCACATAGCATGATATTAAAATGTTTAGATATATTTCTCCTGCAGAATTGAGACTTTAGCACAAAGTGTGCTAAGGCCTATTTTCCCAGTTCCACAGGTCATGAGTGCTACAAGTAAGTGGCCACTCCCCGAGAGCACCACCACAGAGCCAGCCCTATGTAAACTTGGTGCAATCTCAGTGTGAAATTTCATGGGCAAACAATAAAAAAGGTGCAAAGACCATTAATCACATTCAACTTCTATCTTCCCTCTTACCCCACTCTACCACTACAGCAGTTTCACAGACTATCTCCAGTTATATACAAATTTTCAATAATTTTGAAATAACTCTGCTGCCCATATCTTAACTTGCACCAAGTCTCGTTCACCCATCACCCATGTGCTTCCTGATCTATATTGGCTCCCGGTCCGACAGTGCCTCAATTTAAAATTCTCAACCTTGTTTCCAAATCCCTCCAAGGCCTCGCTCCTCTTTACCTCTGTAACCTCCTCCAGCCCTACAAGCAACATTCCCTCTAAGTTGCATGGACAATTTTTCAATGTTAAGTTTCGCGCATGGGGCCGCGCACCCAAAAAAAATTAGGGGGAACATTGCCTACAAGCCTTCGAGATCTTTGCGCTCCACCGCTTGCGACCGTGCTTTCAGCTGCCTAGGCTCTAAGCTCTTGAATTCCCTCCCTTAACCTCTCTGCCTCTCTACCTCTCAGTCCTCCTTTAAGATGCTCCTTAAAACCTACCTCTTTAATCAAATTTTTGGTCTTCTGTCCTGATATCCCCTTCTGTGGCTCAGTGTCAAAATTTTTATTGATAATGCTCCTATTAGGCACCTTGGCATGTTTTGCTACATTAAAAGTGCTATATAAATGCAAGTTGTTGTTGTTGTAGCTTGAAGCACAATCCATTATCAGCACATGATGCACAGTGTCCATTTTATATTCTGAGGAGAGAAGCTATATAGTTTAAGGGTGATCTTTATTGATTAACCACAGATGTTTTGCCACATGTCAAACAAGTTGAATTTGTACACAACCACTCGGAGCTGACACTGGAAAATGTTAACCTGACTGTGAAACAGGTTGTCAGTAGAGGGGTTGTAAATACAAAAGAAGGCTGATAACAATATTCAGTAAATGGAAATTATTAGAAATCATGGTGAACAAATGTAAAGGGCTTGAAAAAATGTAAAGCATTCACTGGATTAATAAGACTGTTTCCTGATTAGGGCAAGTAATTAGCTATGGGGTTTTCAGAAAGTGTTCCCAGCATACTGCAATGACCTAGTTAAATCCAGTGTCCAACTCGTGCTTAGAGCACAAAGCCATTTGAGTCTCCATGATATATCTCCTAATAAAACACATTTACCTAGTTTGTGTAAGAAAGATAGTTGCCTTTCATCGACAGTAAAGATGAAATGGTATATGTCACTTCATGGAGTTGTTCTAGCAGCCATATTGGATTGGACACATTGACTCATGGTTTACTGTGTCTTGCAGAAGCAAGCATACAAATGAACAGGGAGTCATCCTGGGTGGATTTAGATAAAGACAGCATAATTAGTGTCATGTCAAACTGACTGTGATCACAAGACAAGAGAGAGGTCCCTCCTGTCAGCTGTGTGGTCTCTGGTACTAAATATAGAGTTGTATATGGTATAGGCTCATCTCGTTAATAAGAACAGAATATGTAATCTGTACATGAAATGAAAAGAAAATGTGTGAGGCAAATTTCTCTACCCATTTCCTTGTCCACAGCTGTGAATTTTAGTGAGAATTAAAGTAAGGCTAATTCTGCAGTCATCTTATGACCTGTCAGGTTAGCTGTCACCCTCACGATTCTCAATGCAAGTCTTTAGCTTCTTCTCCTGAACACAGCCTCTGCCAACTGACAGAAAAATACAGTCCGTGACAGAAAAAAGAACATTATGTCCCATTCGCCCATCACCACTCAAAATTGCTCAGTCTTAACAGGTATATTATTATGTCTTTTCCTGAAATGCAGTTTTTATTTCCATTAGCAAACATTTGTGTTATAAAGGTCAACGTTGGTATTTAAACTATTTAGTTCGGATTTTTAAGTATATTATGCACACTTACTATTACAAAATCTAAGTAGAATGTTTTCAACCTTTTCAAACGTGTACAACTAAAAATTAGAGATTGTGAAGTTGTGTGGTCTAATGAGAAGCTTTAGTGGAATGAAGTAAAACATATTGTAAATTAAAGTAAGCTGTAGCCCATTGAAAAGAATGTGCTTTGAGAATTATTCATCAGTTCCTCTTTGTAAATAAGCCTCTTCTATTCCTTCATGTCATCGGTTTCAGTCTTTTACTTCAGACAGAGACACCAATGCATTAGTGATTTATCTCTTTACACTTACTTATAAACCAAATGTTTTCTAATGAGAAAAACTTATGAACATTTTTGAAATTATGAACCTACAATTCTTTTGATTACAATAATTATTTTCTACTAGTGTATTTGCTTTGATATTTAAAGTAGCTCTGCAACCAATTGTGAAGATTCAGTAATTTAAGAAATAACTATCACTGCCGAGACTAGCCTCACACCGACAGATGATAAACTCCTGCAAAAACTCTTAAATTTACTTGCATCTGATACCGATTTATAACAGTTAGCACATCCAAATTATAAACATTCTGGAGATCATTTATAGTGTTACGAAATAGGAATACTTGCAATCTGCTTTTCTTGCTCTGTCGGTCCTTCTTTCACATTAAAAATCACACTGAATTTCCCATACAAAACCAAGTGTGAGTTAAAAATTAATCATGCTATTTATTTAGGGAGTACAGACCAAGGCGGAGAAAATCTTTCATGCTTAGGCAAATATGTAAATATGCTCAGTTTGTGAAAAAAATGCAACTCTCCTGCTAACAATTACAGTCACAATGCATCCTTTACATTTCCAAGGAAAAATTGACAATTTGATTACGACTTGTACTTTTTCTGCTGCCATGAAAGCAGTTTATGTTTGAAAAGTATCAGCTGGAAAGTACTTATTACTCATAAATGGTCTGCTATTGCACTTTCTGCAAAGTGAGCTGTTAACGGATATAATTTGGCTAAGATAGCCAGAGGAGGCCTTTTGATATGCAGAGAAGTTGACCCACGTGCTGAGTCTTTAATTGGGTTTTTAATTTTCCAGGCCATCTGACAATATCAAACATGATCCCAGAGCCTGAAAGACTCATTGGAGCCTAAGCATGAGGTGCTGCATCATTGGCGTCACAGAGAGAAAGTGGAAAGAATTCAGCTTGAGTAGCAGGGAAATTATTCATATTTAAACATGCACAATTTTCCAATATTAGAGGCAATTCAAAATGTAGAATTTTTTTAAGTCCTTGGAGTGCAGATATTTCCAGAAAAATGAAACCCTTGTTAAAAGACCCAAGCATTAAAATTCTCCACAGTAACTATTCATCATTCTAATTATGTTTAGAAACATAATAGCTTGCATTTACTTTTTGACAGTAAAAGTTAGATAGAAAAGAAATTATTGTAAAAATTGTACCTTATGAGCCTTTAATATTGTCTGCTGTTTAGAAAGTAATACGAGTGCCATAGTAACCAGAAATAAATTTTATCTTCAGTGGATACTTAGCTTTTTAAAAAAAAAATTCACAACAGTGCTGAAGTTTCTCCAGAGGTTTGACACATCTGGAGGCGAATTTTTAAAGCATTTTAATTGGAAGCTAAACTGGATTAAAATGTTAATGCTCATGTAATTGAGATAAAAACTGATCCTCTACAGCGGAATCAAGTTTACAGTTATAAACAACACAGATGCAGACACAGATCCTTGAATAATGAAATGTAAACCAAACTCATTTCTGAATGCTGCAAGATAAAAAAAAAAGAAGTGACTATAAGGTCACTCCTGATAATGTTAAAAAGTAAGAGCAAATTTGTCACATTCCAAGTTCATGAATTTAAATGGCACTGAATTATGGATTTTTGAACTCTGTAAATCTCTTTAATAAAGGCCTCAGGAATTATCAAATATGACAATGTATAACATATGACACTTACATTTTCAAAAGCAGAACACAAAAATCTCGTTAGAGAAATTACTAATGGCAGCTGACAAATGTTAATGGTTTAAGCAACCTAGCATCTGTTAGCATGAAATATTAGAAAGCAGAGATTAATTATTACCTCCACTATCAATCTGATAAATCATTGTGCAAATTACACACAGAACCCAGGCATTTGTAGGGTAAATTCAGAACTGTAAAATTTAATCACTATACGCAAATTATAGTGATTTGTGACTCAACAGATATTCTAGCAGATTACACATAAACTTAGAACTGAAATGAAACTTGCCTACTAAAAGAGAGGTAGAGATATGTAATTAACATAAACTAAATGAAGCAATGTTCATTTTTAACTGGTTGTGTTTCTCCCTTGCAATTTTTTTTTTGATAGTCAGATAAACCCATCATAGGTTGTAGCCATGCATCAAACCCGAATTATTTTTTTCTATGTACAGGGAGGGGCTACAAATAATTTCCCCCCCACAGATTGTGAGTTCCAGAGAAAAAAGATATCAAATTTAATGACTGTTTAAACTGAACTACTGACACTGGCCACCTAGCTCCCATTTGGCTCTCTGTAGTCTGTGTATGATAGTTATCATGCTTCCAAATATAAAGATTTTGATAATTTTTTTTCCTGTTTTATATTGTGCCTCTTATTTAAGCTAAATCCTTTCCTTGGTTTTTGTTACATATTTTGGGCAATTATGTGTATTTTCACATTTTTTGTTCCAGCGTAAAAATCAAGTTGTTCACAATAATATCTTGTGCAACAATAATGAAAGAATATAGCCAATGCAGTAAATCAGTAATTTTCTTGTTAGATTATTCTTGCATCTAAATTCAATGAATAGGGCGGGAATTACTACTGGCAGTAATAAGCAGATGAACGTTTCACATATTCATGTGGCATTCCTCTGTTCCCTAGTTTAACGGAATTATTTTAAATGTGTTAGCGCCTCTGTTAAAATAGCAGAGTAATGTCATATGAATGAGTTAAGTGTTTCTCTGCTATTAACACCAACATTAATTTCTACCCTAACATTTAATGGAGTGAAGTAACCAATGAGGCCTCTTGGGATTGGGTAAAGTACAGAACAACAAACACAAATATGTTGTTACCCATTCCTGAAGAAATGCTGTATGAAATGATTTTAATATTTAATTTAACATTATTTCATGAAATATGTAGTCAAGACTGTTCAACATTAGTTTTGCTTTAAGGAAGCAATTTGCTGAAGTATTCTTTTTGACTGTATATCTGACATTATCTTAGTTATATTTATGAGAGAGAGTCTAAGAGCTAAAAATTCGTTAGCTGCTGAAAACGGGTGCGGGAATCGCGATGCGTGATTAATCCGTGTCCGTTCAAAGTAATGCACGCAGCACACAAACTTTGTGCTGTCTGCTAATTCAAATGATAGTGGCATGTAGCCCAAGCTCATGCGAGGCTAGCACCAATTAAAGCTAGCCTGCACTACTTAAAGCCAGGCTGCATCTCTTAAAGGGGAGGTGAAGTTTGATGACACCAGGTGCTGGAAGTAATTGCAGAAGGGAGTTTCACCTGGGAAACATACAGGAATGGCACAGCAGATCAGAGAAAGGGCTCCAAGGTTCTCAGACGCAGAAGTAGAGGCCTTAGTGCAGGAGGTGGAGAAGAGGAGAGACATCCTGTTTCCACGGGGGGCCAGGTGGGACTCTAGACAGACACTGTGAAGGCAGTGAGAGCATATAGCCATGGAGGTCAATGTCAACATTGTTGCTCCAAGGATCTAGATGCAGTTCTGGAAGAAGTTCAATGACCTCACACAAGTGGTCAAGGTCAATGAATGCATCTTCAAATGCCATATCACACCAACTGCACTACTAGCCTCACACACTGCTCAATGCAACACACCCCCATCACTCACCTACCAATGATCTCTATCAATCACAACTCATATCTCACATTCATATGCTCCATCTCACCCTCACACACTTACCACTGCTGCAAGCCTCACACCCACATTTCACAGCTTGCACACACTGCCAGCTATTCAAGCATGACAGCCACATCAGCCAAATACAGTGAATCACATTCACTGACACACTTCCCTCTCTCTTGCAGGACAAGGTAGCACACAATCGTAGGCAGTGGCATCTAAACGGAGAGTGACAGGCTGCATCGCTGCATGAGTTCATCAGGGCAGTGTCCTAGGCCCAACCATCTTCAGCTGGTTTATCAATGACCTTCCCTCCATCATAAGGTCAGAAGTGGGGATATTCACTGATGATTGCGCAGTGTACAGTTCCATCTACAACTCTGCAGATAATGAAGCAGTCCATGCCCGCATGCAGCAAGACCAGGACAACATTCAGGCTTGGGCTGATAAGTGGCAAGTAATATTTGTGCCACACAAATGCCAGATAATGACTATCTCCAACAAGAGACAATCTAACCGCCGTCCCTTGACATTCAATGGCATTACCACTGCCAAATCCCCCACCATCAACATCCTGGGGGGTCACCATTGACCAGAAACTAACTAGACCAGTCACATAAATACTGTGGTTACAAGAGCAAGTCAGAGGCTAGGTGTTCTGCACCAAGTGCCTCACCTCCTGACTCCCCAAAGCCTTTCCACCATCTACAAGACACAAATCAGGAGTGTGATGGAATACTCTCCACTTGCCTGGATGAGTGCAGCTCCAACAACACTCAAGAAGCTCGACACCATCCAGGCCAAAGCAGCCCGCTTGATTGGCAGCCCATCCACCACCTTAAACTTTCACTCACTCCACCACTGGCGTACCGTGGCTGCAGTGTGTACCATCTACAAGATGCACTGCAGCAACTCGCCAAGGCTTCTTCGACAGCATCTCCAAAACCCGCGACCTCTACCACTTAGAAAGACAAGGGCAGTAGGTGCGTGGAACACCACCACCTCCAAGTTCCCCTTCAAGTTACATACCATCTTGACTTGGAAATATATCACCGTTCCTTCATCGTCGCTGGGACAAAATCCTGGAACTCCCTCCCTAACAGCACTATGGCAGTACCTTCAGCACACAAACTGCAGTGGTTCAAGAAGGCAACTCACCACCACCTTGTCAAGGGCAATTAAGGATGGGCAATAAATGCTGATCTTGCCGGCGATGCCCAGATCCCAGGAACGAAAAATAAAAAAAAGGCACGGCTCCATATCCTGACACTGCCTGAGGAGACGGTGCTCAGCATAATTGGAGTGGCTGCGACTGAAGCCGTGGCCAGCGATGATGCTGAAACCATTGAAAATGACAGTTTGCTCAAACCTAATCCTCCTTCTCACATCCCACTTCCCCCTCAAATTCACAATCTCTTCTGACAAGCTGCAGATGGTGTAAGTGTGCACCTTTTGCTTCCCCATCCCCCTCCCCCTCACCATAGCCCTACCCTTGTACCTTTCTCAGAGACCCAAGAAATCCAACCTGCCCAGCCAATGGTGCAAGAGGAAGAGGAGAGTGATGATGAAGGAGAAACACCGTCACTCGATCTGACAGTAGCAGCCACCAGCTCAGATGCTGGCACTGTGCGGACTTTAGGGGGTAGCTTAGAGGCGGGATCTGGGCGTGCTGTACCACCGGGCACGAGTGGCTGCAGCCAGGGCAGGGAGATAGGGTAGTACAGGTGCCAGCTCCCCGAAGGGCGAGGTCGCACACGTGTTCTGAAGCACAGGACTCAGATGAGGACTCCAGTGGGACAGCCTATAGAACAAAGCTGATGGGTATGCACAAGAAAATGCCTAGTACATTGGCAGGCCTGCCAGAAAGCCTGAATGCAATGTCAACGAGTATGGAGGAGTCCAGCGCCAACCTTGCACAGAGCTTTGCGCAGAGCTTGGAGCCCATCCTTTCAAGCATGGAAGGATGGGCAGATCCATTAGCACGCTTGTGGACCCAACCATCATGCAACGTCTGATGGCCGATGTCTCAGCACAAACAGAAGCCACCCAATGTCTGAGTGCTGCAAAGGAAGCTCAGACTGAAGTCATGCAAGCTCAGCTTACTGCCAAGCAAGCACAGACTGCTACCATCATAGCTGGTTTTAGGGGGCTTGCAGGATGTCACAGCAGTCCAGCAATCTGTCCTCTAACAGATGACTAGGATTGCTGAGGCGCTGCCCCGGGGGAGTGGCAGTGGCTCTGTGGAGGACAGCATTCATCTGTCAGCCAGCCATCCCAGACTGCTGCCGCCCATGTCGAGGTGGTGCAATCCAAAGCCGGGCTTACTAGGCCCAGAGCTGCTCGAGGTCATCCTGCAAGGCCATCTACTTTCTTCCCCACTGAAAGTCAGCAGTCTTCCTCCAGCCACTGGGGTAGCAATGCATAGGAGCACTAGGACAGGCAAAGGAACACTGAAGACAGGCACTAAGGGAATGCACAAGGATGATTAGATGACTTTTGAATGAAATATTGTAATAGTTTGATTTATACAATTTGGTTTGGAATTTTTGTATTGGGGTGACTTTCATTGTAGCATTGTGGCCAAGAGGACGCTGTGATGGTCAGTAACAGAGGGAAGGTAAGGTGTGGGACTATTGTTGAATGTGGAATTTGGGTTGCGTTCACATGAGTCAGATGAGTCGATCACAGACAGCCCAGGCAGAAAGGGGCTGTTTGGGCTGCCTCCTCCCTTCCGCTTCCTCCTCTTCTGCTTCCTCCTCTTCCTCTTCCTCCTCCTCTGCCTCCTCCTCAGCTGGTCACCATATGTCTGGTGGCAAGAGCTATGCCCTCATGATGGCAAGGTTGTGGAGTATGCAGCAGACCACAACGAATCCTGTTGAGTACTACAGGGCTCCTCCAGAGTGGACCAGGCAACAGAAGTGTTGTTAGAGCAGACCATTGGCCTGCTTTTAATCAGATGCCATGTGGCAGCATGTCTTTCATTATACACATGCTGCCCATGTGTGCGTGGGTTGCGCAGTGGAGTCATGAGCCAGGTGGTCAGCAGATAACCGTTATCTCCCAGTAGCCTCCCTCTGGTTTGTCGTGATGGCTCAAATGCTGATGGTACAGCGGACTGCCGCAGAATGAAGGCATCATGACTGCTGTCAGGATACAGGGCATTGACCTGCATGATGCGCTGAGTATGGTCACACACCAGCTGGACATTGAGGGAATGGAATCCCTTCCGGTTGCAGTACATCTCGGAATTAAGGCACGGGGTCCACAAAATGCCGTGTATGCAGCCAATGGCACCCTGCACCATGGGGAAACCTGCTATCGTGGCGAAGCCGCGTGCTCGCTCCGCCCGCTTCTCTCTGGCAAGAGAGAATGAAATGTATTCAGCTCTCTTTCTGGTTCAGAACCTCACTCAGCTCTCTTATACAGCAGTGGATGGTGAACTGGGAGATGTTACAGATGTTGCCTGCTCCAGCCTGGCAGGAGCCCAACACCAAGAAGTTCAAGGCCATGGTCACCTTTACAGCCACTGGCAATGTCGTCCTTGCCCTGGACTGAGGCTGCAGGTCTGCCTGCAGCAGTTGGCAGATTTCAGTGAGCACTTCCTTAATAAAACGGAGACGTTGCATACACTGTTCCTCGCTGAGATTGAGGTAGAAGAATAGCTCCCTGAAGACCATGGGTGGATATGGCCTCCTGCTGAGAGCCCTTCTCCTCCTCCTCCTCCTGCCTCTTTGAGCAGCTTGCCCTGCTCTGTGTCACCTCTGCCCATTCTCCCTGTCATGCTGCAGGCCAAGGGAGATGCAAAATACTGCACCCGTGTCTGGGAGCAATGGGTCTGAGCAAACCCCTTGTTGGTCAGTACCAATTCCTTGAGCACTTTAAAGAAGTCTAGAAAGCACCAAACACTTCTACAAACTCAGCAGCAGCTAGTAGAAATCAATCAGCAACTAACATGTAAGTAGGTGATGATCCCTTTGAATAGCATAGTTGGGAGGGTCTTTCCCTGCTGTTGAATGCATGTTCAGCTGTGTGAGGTTAAGGGAGGGCGTTAGCTCCAGCGTTGAGGTCGAAAATAGCAGCACTGGTGTTAAATCAGTGTTGCACGCTGATTGACATCACGATCTGCGTATTCTGCATACGCTGACGCTACGCCCTTGCCAGAGTGGCGTTCGGCGCGGCCCACACCAGAAGTGTGTGGGTGCTGCTCGGAGCAATTTTCGAGCCAAATCGGCACCCGTAGCGCCCAAACAACGGGCGCTACACAACCAAATTTTTTGCCCTAAACATTTATCCCTGAGTTGGAAATGAATTTTCTAAAAATTTAGCAGTACAAATTTTTTTAGACGGGGGAGAAGGAGTGGCAGTCTAGATAAGGAATGGAATAAGCTGTGGAATTTATTTTTTTTCCCTGACTTTTGGGGCCCAGGTCTGAATTATTCAAGTGCATACTGGCAACAAGCAACTTTACCCAGTGGCAGTGCATGTCGGAAAACCGTCGGCAATGAGACTGCAGTTTTCAATGTGTGCTGCTGGTAGGCAGATGCATAATCAGGCTTCAGTTCTGCATCAGATATTCCTGGTTAAGGTACATCACAGGTTTGATAGAAAGTAAAGTTCATAAGAATATAAGAAAAGTTAAAGACCAGAAAAGTTATTTGAATCATTTAACCTCATTCTCTAGTACACTAACTCTCCTATTGTAGCACCCAACTACAATTTGAACATTCAGGCCGAGAAATTCAGTTGTTTGCGCCAGCCGCTAGCGCCTTAGGAGGAGGAGATGTGGGGCGCTAGGCGGCTAGCGGCCGGGCGCATCGCGATCTGCGCCTCTCCCCAACTTCAGTAAAGATTTAGCGGCCGCGCAAAGCCTTTGCGCGTGCTCAGCTGCGCGTGCAGATCCTGACGTCATTTCATCGTGCAACGCCCTTTGTGCACCCCAAACCGGAAATTCAGTGGCGCCGGCCTATTGTGAGCCTGGCGCCCATAGCGACTGGTAGAGGGGAACGGTTCCCAGTCGCTGCGGGGCGGGGGGGGCGCAAATTAAAGGGCACTCCTCCTGCAGTAGAAATGGCAGCCATTTTGCAACACTCCTTCTTTGTGAGAGACGGATCTTTGCAGAGAGACAAAGGTAGAGAGCTTTCTGGTTTGGCTCAACACTCGCACAGGTACTTGTGGCTTCAGGCCACAGCTTTGCACTTGTCTTTAACTTCAGAGCCATAGCATTGATTGGAAACATATAATGGGGGCTGCAATGGGTGCAAACGTTGGCCTTCTCTATAGTCCTGGGCGTTGTACAGATCAAGCAGCAGTGGTCAGGCCTTGCTTCAGGGCTGCAGTGTGCAGGGCGTGGCAGGCAAACAAATCCACCCTCCCCCTTTAAGAGCTCACCGGCGCCAGAGTGTCTGCCGTCAATCAGCAACTCGCCGCACCTGCGCTGCGCCCGCCCTCGGGGGTATCGCCCCGGGCCGCCGGCTTAGCGCCTAATGATAGTCGTGCATCGCCTGTTTTAGCGCAGCAGCAACCTCTTGGGGCGATGCCACTGAATATCGGCGAAGGTGGCGCGAAGTTGCGCCGGGCGCAAACTTTAGCGGCCGCCCGGCTGTAGCGCCCCAAACGTGGCTATACTGAATTTCTAGGCCTCAGTCTCTTCTGCTCTGCCCAGTAGTTTTTTCCAAACATTTGTCACTCATGGACTAAAGAGGTTCTTCCTAACATCTGTTTTAAATTTATTTTTCACTAATTTAAATTTATGTTCACTGATCTTACTTCTATGGCTTACTTTGAAGTAATATTCCGGGTTTACCATGTCTATACCGTGTAATATTTTATATTCCTTGATGAGGTCCCCTGCCTTAATCAATTTTTCCCAGACTAAAGAGCTTGAGATCCCCTAATCTTTCTTCATTATACTTTCCCTTTGTACTTGACCTCTCCAATTCATGAAATGTTTTTTTTTGTTGTGGTGACTAGAACTTAACACAGTACTCCAAAGTGTGCCTTGGCCAATGCATTGCAAAGCTTTAGAATAAGTTCTGAACTGTTCTGGTTCTATATCCCAGCATTTTACTAGCTTCTTATATTACATTGTCTAGACATTGAAAGCAATTAGTCCCCTGCTACTTTTGGGTCTCCCCGTGCTAATTTACTTCCAATCACTGTATAGTCACAATGCACATATTTTTGACCAATGTGCAAACACTGTATATTTATCAATGTTAAATTTAATTTGGCATGTGCCTGTTCAGTTGCATAACTGATCTAAATACTCATGCAAATCTTTTTCTGCATCCTCTGTCTCTATTATTTACCCAATTTTACTGCTGTCAGCTAATTTGACAAACTTATGTTTGGTTTTGATATCCAAGTTATTAATGTAGGTTAGAAGCAACAGGAGTCCAAGCATCATCTTCAGCTAGACGTCCGTAAACACCTTTTCCTCTCCACCTCCCACCTTCCACACCACCCCAAAATCTGACACCCAGGCCTAGAAATTCGGGTGGTTTGCACCACCCGTTAGCGTGGCGATATGTCGACAAAGCAGTGGCCGGCGCTCTTTCGCCAGCTGGTGGCGGGTACCGCAGCGGCCACCATTTTTGGCAGGTCGTCAGCGCCGGCGGTAACTGCTATTGGCGAGAGTATTTTAATGAGGTGGAACGTGACGTCAATCAGCGTGCAATGCTGAGTTGACGCCAGCTCATCCATTTTGGGGTTCTCTGTTTGCATTGCTGTCCGTGCTAATTCACGCCAGGATTTGCTGCCGCTAACAGGTCTTTCAGCAGCGTTAACAGCTGTGAGGAGTCTGGCAGGACTTATGAGGATGTACGCCGGAACTTCCAATGCCTCCTTTGCCAAGGTTCTTCTTATAAACTTCATTTTTTTCCCATCAGTTGCAGGGGTTGGGGGGTGGGGGGGGAGGGGGATGCAGGGGGTGGGGGGTGGTGGAGGTGGGGTTGCATTTTGTGGCAGCTTTCCGGGAGGCCTACAGTGTTTGTGGGTCAGTAAATCAATGGGTGAACTCCATTGCAATGATTGAAAATGATCTGTCATAAAATCTCTTTTATCTGAATTCATGTCATAAACAAACAAAAATTCGATAAAACATCAGGTGACAGCTAATATTTTTGGAGCACGTACGGCAACTGTTCGGGTTGCTCCTTTCTTCCCCACTCCCCTACACTGCGAGCGGGAAACAGCAGCGACCTTTGGCTTCCTTTTGTCATTAGCGCTGCAAAGAGCACTTTGCACTAGTAAATCACCGCCATGCTGATGATGAGCAGGCAATACCAAAATGCCAGTACTGCCTGCGCTCACCTGGCCGGTGGCTATTACCCTCGGCCACCAATGTTACCAGCAGGTTTCCAAAATTCGCCAATTTCTAGACCTTATAAGATTCTTCACTTTGGGATAGAGTTCCATTGGGATGGAACTTCTGTCCACACTTCCATATCTGCCCCAGCCCTGTCCCATTTTCCTTGCTCAGGGCTCATTAAGTATGTATGGTGGGCTACCAGCAGGATTCCTGCTCTCAAGAGAGAGCCCACAAAGGAGGAAATTCTGGTGGTGCAGCAACAGGGATGCTGCTGCAGCAGCAGAAGATCCAGCGCGAGACCATAAAGGAGTAGAAGCACCTGAGGATTGGAAATGAAGACCTAAGGATGGCCTTCATAGAGACCAAGCCTTCAACAAATAAGTCATTGGGGATAGAATGGAGAGAGAGGAGACCGCTACAAGGCACTATCCATCCATTCAGGCCACTTCAGGGCAATGACTCCCAGTTCCTAGGGCATACCAACAGCTTCCCCATGGTGGCCACAGGAAGCAGCGGTAACACAGGCAGATAGATGGAAAATCCACTGGGACCTGTGCCACCATTTGCATGCGGCAAGTAGGGAAGGTGTGGGCAACGATAGTCTCAGCAGGGTAGTTGTCGGCTTCTTCGCCCCATTTTCAGGCTGTTTCTGCTGCGGTCATGCTGGCAGGGTTGTGGAGGAAAATTCCCCTCAAAATCTGTGACAATTAGTCTCTGGAGGTAATTTTCCAACTTCATACTCCTGGTGGGGAGTCTTGCCCACCAGGAACGCACATCAGAAGTTTGTTTGCATTGCACACAATCTTCTAGTCATTATTATAAATGGTTGGAAATCATGTCAGCACATGGCTAAATTTGCAATGATCAAGGCCAGGAGTATAAAATCAGATTATCCCTTTTGTTTCCTTTTTTTTAATCAACTTGTTTGGTTCCCTCTACTTTGCCTCAATAAAGTGCACTAACCTCAGAAGGCCTTCAGTACACGCGTGTGAATTTCTTATTTTTCACTGACAGCCATCCCTGTGGCCTCACTGAATGAGTCAGTTTGCCTACGGTTGTGCAGCATAAACACTAAATAGAGTAAAACTGGTACTATGTAGCTGGAAGGGTATTACTGAAGATAGTGACCCAGCCATCGTGTGATTGGTACTATTGTGGGTATGGTTGCCTAATGGTTATGATACTAGACTAGCAACCCAGAGGTCATGAGTTGAAATCACACCAATCCAATAAATCTGGTAAACTGGAGGCTAATACGAGAATAAAATCGACCACGAAAACTGCTGGATTGTTGTAAAACCCCTTCAGGGAAGGGATCCTGCCACCCTCTGTGACTCTAGTCCCATGCTATATAGTTGTCCTCAAGGCAAGTAGGGATGGGCAATAAATGCTGCTTTGCCACCATTGCCCACATCCCAAGAACAAGCAAGGTCATTTTTAACACTGGATTTCTGGGAAATAACCTATGGAAATAGTACATCAATCAACAATGTGCTGCGGTCAAGGCCCGGGAATTCCAGCAAAGCAATGAGAGATGAATTTGCCAATGAAATATACTCTGTCCATACAATTTGTTTCCTTCTGTGGAAAATCAATTTCCTTTGCAGATTTTTTGCCGACTTGAGCTACATGTGAATAAAAAGGCAGTTGCTAATCTTCTTACAGTTCAAACAAACAGACAATTAACACTCTATGACCCTTTGCCTAACCCTTTGCCTCCATACGAAAAGCTTTCACGCAAATGAGTGGTCTTTTGGTGAAAATAATTCACCTGTTGAGGACAAGGTTAATCTCTGGTCCCCATGCTTGACTTGAAGCCTGATAGCTTCAATAAGAATTACATGAAAGAAATGGCTTGTTTGTTTTATGACAGGATGAGTGCAAACATTTCTTTTTTTATTATTCACTTTAAGGAAAGACAATATGTCGTGGTGGTAAATTATCCTCATGTTGTTGCTGACACTCAGTGTAAATGGTTGACAGTTGACATGCAGAGAAAATATTATGACATCTGTCAACAAATGACATTAAAGTAACATGATTTTTGTTTCTGTTTTTTGTTTCTTGTGTGCAATAAAAACAAAAATTATGCAATAGCTTTATTTTACATATATGATGCCCAGAAAGCAATTGTTTTAAACTGCTGTGGAATTGAGATTTTTTTTTGACTGAAGAATTCCACTTTGAAATCTCAGGAGTCTTGACTATCATGCTGTCAAAACCTGGCTGCCCCATCACTGACACTAAGAAGCAAGAGAGGAGTGTGGTGTATAGAATTAAAAGATACGCAGATTTTTTACATTCAAAGCTAGAAGCCTATTTAGGTGTGAGACTAGTCAAAGAGACTGCCCCATTGTCAAAATTTTAAAATAAGTAACAAAAAAGCAAAAATAAAAACTGCTGGAAATGTGTGCATACGTTTTACAGATTACCATAGCTCTGTACCCTACCCAAAGTAGATATACTGCCAATTGAAAACCAATAGGATGACTTGATTTTCTGAACCAAAATTCAAGCCCAGTCATGGTTCACATAAGCCTGTCCCACTACTGAACATGAGGTCAAATGTCGAAAGAATATTTTGAAAAATCATCTCTCCCCGAGGAGCATACTGAGCTTGCCTGTCTTTGTTCTGTTTTTACCTTTCTGTATTTTTTGGCAGGTTCTTTCATTCCTTCTCATATTTAATTTCCCACTGTATTTTTTTGTCTCTTCTTAATGTTGGAGTACCCAAACTATGGGGCATATGTGGCCCACAAGCCTCAAAGCAATTTGGCTAACAAGGTCGAGACAACTTTGTTTCTATTTGCACTTAGATTTCTGATTTGTTGGTGTGTATTATTTGAATTCTCTGGGCCTGGAGGTTTCAAAAGGTTTGTTCTTAGTATTGTTGCCTCAGTGGTGGATAAATCCTAAATCAGAATACCAAGATTTGTTTGTATCCACAGCTTGTGAACATTCATTTAAGCTTTATATGTGGTGTGGGAGGCTCAATGGTACACACCTAACTAATTAACAAAGACAAAAGCTTAGATACTTCTGCTTTATTGCCTTTGTTACTTAACCCCCACCCCACCTTATATTTTGCATTTTGTCTTGCATCTTCAATATTTTGCTTTTTGCTCTAATTTGTTATTATTTGGCTCTTGGTAGTTTTTCTTGGACTTTATTTTCTCTTTTCCTTTAATTAAATTTTACTTAATATTTTCCACCTCCGCAGTTGTTGAATTCTTTTCATTCTTAATTTTGTTTGCCATGTTTCTTTAATTTTCTGTGTGCTTTTAAAAACAAACTACATCTTACTTTCATTAATAGTTTTTATTTTTACCTTGTGTTACTCTTTGTCGAATTCTTCTGTAAGGAGAAGATTGACAGAGAAAGGAAAATAAGCAATCCAAGATTGCAGGGAGAAGCCCACAGGCAATGCCAAGTAGCAATAAAGAATAGTGCACAGCAAAGCCAAACTGAGTCAACAGTTATAGCAGAGCGACACAGTTTCAAATATTACCAATACCGCTGTAGTGTTGAATTTCATTTACTTTTAATAGGCCTCTCTGTTCTAAATAATGTTTTCTTCACATTTATTTGCTTTGAACATTAGTGTTTAATTACTAAAATAAAAACAGACAGTCCTGGAAATACACAGCAGTCTGATCAGCATCTGAAAGAGAAAGATAGGTTCATGTTTTGGATCTGGCCCTTCATCAGATGTCCGCTAAATCCAGACAATTAACCAATCGTCTCTCTTCAGAACGCAGACCTGTGGTGCATTTTCATAATTTTCAGCTTTTACTTCAGATTTTCAACATTCATGGCTTTGCTTTTTATCTCTATCATTTTTAATTATTGTTTACAATCTAGATGCCACATTAGATGCTGAAGGTCGTGTGCTTTCTTTTTGAAAATAAAAATATTGCATTAAAAAAACTGAAAGCTATTGATGGTGTCTCTACACCATACTCAGCATTCATTCTGGATCCAATAGGTGCTAAATCTGGGATCATAACACTCACAAAAGCAGTTGCTATGAAAAAAAATTGACAGTTATTCCTCCCCTTGAGGGGTAAAATTCTAGTGGTGCTGTGGGAGGAGGAAGGGCGCAATGTGGGGTGGAACCCGCATCCACCAGGTTTCTGCCCCACGTGGGATCGCCCACAAATTGCTGGACAGGAAGGGGCAGGCAGTTATTAGGATTGCTATAGTTACGGCCACAGCCAGCTTTGGGAGCATGTTTATGGCCTTACCGTGACTTGGTCCCTGGGGGCAGAAATAGAAACAATTTCGGGTTCCTTCTTCTGAATTATTCTGCATTCGGCTGTCTCCTCTCAAGGTGCCGCTCCAGGATTGGTCATCTCATTGGGGCAGACACCTGCCCAAATATTTGCTGACCTCATCTCCGGGTTTTGGGGCAGGGTCATGGGAAGGCCAAAGTGGTGAGTGGAAGTCCCGCCCCACTGCACTTCCATCCCTCTCCAGGGTCCACTGTTTTAGGCTACTGTCACCCAAAAAAAGGAAAGTTGCTCAATTTGAATGTGTTTAGAAAGAAGGATAAAAGGATACCTGAGAGAGGTGTTCAAAGTTACTAAGGGTTTTGATAAGGTATATATGAGAAAATATTTCAACTGTTCAGATAGCCAAAACACTGCTGTGTCATTTGTTTCATTCATGGGACTATTTTGTTTTATGGTCAACAAAATAGTTCCAGTCATTGAGCAATCGGGCAATGGTCTCCAGAGACACAGCCAATTACTATGTAGTCAATTCCCTCATGGCCCAATGAAAAAGAACAAATACACAACAATTTAAATTGCACACAACAAAAGCTTGTGGTACAAATGCAAATAACATACATGTATGATTGCACTTAATGATTTAACATTTTATGTTTCATATCAAAGTTCCTTGTCATTACTTCCCCTCCTTGCCCTGCGAATAATTTTATTAATTTTCCACTTTTCCTCCCAGGCCTCTGCCAGTGCTGCCCCACAACTGGCAAGGGGCAGCTTGGGTTGACTTACCCTCTGTCTTTATGTCCCTCCCTGTGGGAAAGCACATGTTCACCATACCATGGTGCCTGAAGTCTCTAATTTCAAATACTCGTGATTGAACAGTCCATTTGTGAAGTGGATTTCTCATACATCTGAAAGATGGAGTGGATTTGCATCATGCTTCAAACTGCAACAAAAACATGCAGGCCATGGGAGCATTTATACAATATTTTCAAATCACAACTTTCCCATAAAATCTTAGGAAAGGGACAAAATCAGTTGTAAGTGCTTTTGACTGAGAGCTCAAAGGAAACTGATGAACTAACAGTTGACCTTTAATTGCATGGTTTTTGATGTCATCCGTGTGGCTCAGCCGGTTTGCCACCTTGCAATTCATCAACAACCCTTCCATTTCTGTATAGTACATACTGGACTTGGAATTGCCTGATATTCAACTGTAGGTTGGTGGTGACTTCATGACTGTTAGTTTTCTAGTATAAATATCATCATACATCAATTACCTGAAGGACACTGACAAGTGCTATTTGAACAAACATGGACCCTAAACAGTAAATCATCACATAAACTTTAAATTTTGTGAGGCAGCAGCTTCTTTGTGCATTGGAACTAACACACATGAACACACTCACACAGTTTGTGTTCATGCAGGGTAAACTGGTCCATTAAATTTAATGGATGATTCACTAAATTTAGCCCATGCTTCTAAAATTCCTCTACGGAGTAATCTGGTTTGAAGCATGTTAACACAGAGATATGGTTTAGACATTTTTTTGGCTTGTTAAGAGCTTATTAAGCATCAGTTAAAGGCGAATGTGGAGATTTGCTTATGCTTGCCTTCTAGCCTTATTCTGCTAATGATGTCTGTTCTTAAGCTGGCAATAAAATAATGATAGTCAGGTGTTCACAGACTTACATTGGCTCCCTGTCCGGCACTGCCTCGATTTTAAATTTCTTATCCTTGTTTTCAAATCCCTCCATGGCTTCACCCCTCCCGCCAATGTCCTCCAGCTCTACAACCCTCCGGGATCGCTGCGCTCCTCCAATTCTGGCTTCTTGCGCATCCCTGATTTTCATCGTTTCACAATTGGCAGGCATGCCTTCAGCTGTCTAGGCCCTAAGCTCTGGAATTCCCTCCCTAAACCTCTCCACCTCTCTACCTCTCTCTCCTCCTTTAAGATGATCCTTAAAACCAACCACGTCACCTGTCCTAATATCTCCTTGTGTCGCTCGGTGCCAAATTTTATTTGATAATGCTCCTGTGAAGTGCCTTGTGACATTTAACTACGTTAAAAGCAAATTGTTTTTGTTGTTGTTGCAACTCAACTGTTTCAGTCCACACAGCAGTATGGGTGCATCAGCAAGTGGCATTGTGCCGGACATTGTGGATGAGCAGGTGGGTCGGGGAGGTCTGAGGCCAAAGCAGATTCGTCAGCAATCTTGATTTGTCACTCAGTTCTGTATTTATTTTAGCGCACCCTAACACACCTGAGGTTCCAGAAAACACACAAAGTAACATGATAGCAAAATACTGCAGATGCTGCAAATCCGAAATAACAACAGAAATGCTGGAAAAACTCAGCAGGCCAGGCAGCATCCGTGGAGAGAAATTAGAGTCAACGTTTCGGGTCAAAACCCTTTATCAAGACTAAAGAGGCACAGGGAATGAAATAGATTAAGAGGCCGGGCTGGGAGAGAACAAAAAAGAAGAGACATTAAGAGGTATTCAAAATGAGACGAGATGGTGATAGGACTAGTGGAGACAAAAGACGGCTCTAGATTAGGTGTGAATAGTATGTTCCTGCGAATGGGCAAAGAACCTCCCATTTAATGGAAAGTCTGTGTGATTTCACCTGTATATGTGTTCACAAATTAACAGGAACATTTTAAGGCAATGATCACAACCAAAGTGACTCACCTAAAAAATAATTCATTGTGTGTGAAGTGCTTTGGAACATCCCAAGGACACAATAAAATGCTAAGTAAATGCATCTTTTGTCCTTTTTCTCACTCTTTCTTCTTTTCATTGTTTCTTTCACACTCTAATCACACTGTAGCTATCATTTTTGGCAAGTCTGGGGATGTTGACCCATGTCCTCTATGAATCGTGTCGGTTGATAGGTGATCACAGGCAGATTGCCAGTACACAACACTATATTTAGTCTCCCACCATTGGGGTTCAGTGATCATGTTAATACAGCCTTGAATTTTAATGTTATCACCAAAGTGTTAATACTGTGTTTTGTCTTTTGATTGTACTGGTAAATCTGTTAGTGATCAGTTTAGCTGTTCAAACACAAGTTTAAATCAGCCCCTTTAATTCATCCACAAGCCTAGTAGTGCTTCTTCGAGTGAAAAAGACTGGAAAGTGGCAAGAGAAATTACAACGTGCAAACCATAATTCCACAAAGCAAACAAAAATGTTTGATACAATTTTTCCCCTGCAAGCACAACAATGACTGCTAGTGGTAAATGCTGGAATTTTGCTGGAAAATTTCAACTCACCATTTTCCTGCTCGTAAATATGGCTTGAAGTATTGCATAGTGACTATGTTGGTAATAATTATCAACCATGAATCAGAACCTGAGTCCCAAAAATATAAAGAAGCAGACTGACTTGCTGGACATGAACGACCCATGAGAACTGTGTTCTGATGAAGGATCTACACCCAAACTCAAACCCCTCCCCCTACAGAAAATGCTGATAGGCACGCCTCACAGCACTAGCATTAAAGGCTGTAAAGAAGATGTGAGATATAGCTAAGGTCTGAAGTTACTAAAGCCAAGTGTTCAGACCAGAGGGCTAGAGACATACTAGGGTGGTTCACTGATCGGACATTTCCACCAAGAAGTGTTGCTCATATAGAGCACTGGCCATGAAATCACAGGACTGCAGCCTTGAGTTTCTATTCATTAAAAAAAATATGAAGCATAAGGAGCTGTGGGTATGCAATTTCCCAACCAGTGCTCCATATGAGCACCCGATTGGGAATCAGCACTACTGTTCCTGAAGCTTGAGCCTAGTTGGAGCATTGTAGGGAGGGCAAAGATAGAAGGCGCACAGTGGGAAGGGGAGGGGGAAATTAAAATGGTGAGCCACAGGGACAACAGAAGTCATATTTGCAGACAGATGAAAGGGAAGGCGAATCCGTCATCTAATCTGCATTTGATTCCTGAATGTAGAGGAAACCACACCTAGCTGCAAATACAGTACACTAGGTTAGAGGACATACATGTAAATTGCTCTCACGCATGGAAAGTGTTTGGCATCATGGCAATGGTACGGGAGAAGGTGAATGAATGAGTGCTACATCTGCTGTGATTTCACAGGTAGGGGAACTTAAAATAGGAGAGTGGAACAGTGAACAAGGGCACCACACAGGGAGCAGTCCCCAGGAAAACAAAGAGGTGAGAGGAGAAGGTATGCTCTGTGGTAAGATCAGGCCCCAGATTTTGCAGTCAGCGGCGAACAAACGACTCTCACCGTTTATTACACTTACTTGCCTACAGAATTTCTGTGACTTGTAGTAATTAGAAATCAGAAACAGCGCAGCACCCTCTACAGGGGATCTGGGACCTGTGTGAACAGAGCAAGCAATGGTGTGCCTCCTTAACCAATCAGATTGAAGAATTCTTACTGAGGCACACTGGCCTAGAAATTCAGTAGCGTGCGCCAGCCGTTAGCGCCTTAGGAGGAGTAGATCTCGAGCGCTAGGCGCTTAGCGCCCGGGTGCAGCGCGATCTGTGCCTCGCCCCAACTTCAGTAGACATTTAGCGCCGGCGCAAAGTCTTTGCGCGCGCCCTGCTGCGCGCGCAGATTATGACGTCATTTCCTCGTGCAACGCCCTTTGTGCGCCCCAAACCGGAACTTCAGTCGCGCCGGCCCATTGTGCGCCGGGCGGCCCTAACGACTGTGGAGTGGAACGGTACACGGTCGAAGCGGGCCGCGGGGAGCGCAAATTAAAGGGCACTTACCCTGCACTATAAAGGGCTGCTATTTTGCAGCAATCACTCCTGTGCAACGGATTTTTTGAAAAAAACCAAGGAAGGGAGCTTACTGCTTTGGGCCAACACTAGGACAGGTATTTTTGGCTTCAGGCCAGAGCTTGGCAATTCGCCTTCACTGATATCTCATTGTTTGCCAGCATATTATGGGGGCTGCATGGGGTGCCAATGCTGAGTTTCAGGATTATGTCGGAAGGGCTCGCAGATGCTGGGTTAGAGGGGCAGCCCTGGCTAGACGCAGAGGGGGCAACAGGCATCGGCAACGTGGGCCTTACCCACTCAGGCAATACCGCCAGCAGGTCTCGTATCTCAACATGACTGGCGCGCAATGTGTTAGGAGGCTGCGATTCAGAAGGGAGGTGGTTGCAGAGATCTGCCATCTGCTTCACAGAGATCTGCGTCCACAGCTGAGTTGCAGGACATCTCTGTCGGTGGAAGTGAAGGTGACGGTGGCTCTGAACTTCTATGCCACCGGCTCCTTCCAATCAGCTGCTGGGGACATTGCTAACATATCCCAGTTCGCCATCCATTGCTGCATCCACCAGGTCACCAATGCCCTTTTCAGAAGGAGACACCAATTCATCTCCTTCCCCATGACCCTGGAGAGGCAGCAGCAGCGTGCAGTGGGATTTGCAAGAATCGCGGACTTCCCCATGGTGCAGGGCGCCATTGACTGCACGCATGTGGCTTTGCGGGCACCTCTGGACCATCCCGAGGATTACCGCAACCAGAAGGGCTACCATTCCCTCAACGTACAGCTGGTATGTGACCACAGGCAGCGCATCCTAGCTGTCAATGCCCGCTTTCCAGGCAGCAGCCACGATGCCTTTATCCTGCGACAGACTACTGTGGCTGATATCTTCCAGGCACAGCCTCACCCAAGAGGATGGCTTATCGGGGACAAAGGCTATCCTTTGTGTACCTGGCTCATGACCCCGCTCCGCGCGCCCAGGACCCCTGCTGAAGAGGCATACAACGAGAGCCGTCAAGCGACTAGGAACATCATAGAACAAATAATTGGCATCCTCAAGCAACGGTTCCGCTGCCTGGATCGTTCCAGCGGATCTCTGCAGTATTCGCCGGAGCGAGTCTCCCAGTTCGTGGTCGTTTGCTGCATGCTGCACAACCTGGCTATCCGCAGGACTCAGGCACTGCCACCTCACGCTGGAGCACCACCTGAGGAGGAGGAGCAGGAGCAGCATGAGGAGGAGGAGGAGGAGGAGGAGGAGGAGGAGTACAAGGCCAGGAGGGAGGCACAAGGTCCAAGGGCTGCCCATCGGCGGCTTATTGAACGTCACTTCTAGGCCCCCTGTCAGGGCATGGCTTGTGCCAATGAAAGAACATGAATGCAGCCGCTCCGCAAGCCCTCAGCCGCTTAAGGCAACAAACACTTCAAAGATCAAACATGGACAATATGAATAAATAAAATGCTTTATTGAACAAACTCAGGGCCCTTCCCACATGAAACCCAAAAACAGACAAGACCCCCCAAAAAACAGTCACACACATGACTCACTCCCACAACCTGGGGAGGAATAACAAAACATTTGAACAAAAATGGCCTTCATCCTCGGCCTTAACAGAACAACCATCCCCAGAAACAAAACAACCATCCCCAGAAACAAGACAACCATCCCCAGAAACAAAACAACCATCCCAATATAAACAAACATTTGTCCACACCCTCTACTTTGTGGCCCGCGAGGGCGATTCCTTGTCCAGCCTTTGGCGGCCCCTGGCCGCCCTGCTGCTCCTCCTCAAACCGTGGCCAGTGGCTGCTGCAAGGCTGGGGGAAGGCTCCTGAGGGGCACATGTCGTCACGGCAGATGCCCTTGGGGGTCGGCCTAGACGAGGTCTGGGCCTCGAGGGGCCGGCTGGTGAATGCTGCAGCTGTGGTTGGCCAGCATCAGTCGGACCAGCATCTCGTGGCAGCTCCACTGGGGGAGTGACAGTGGCGGCTGGAGGAATGGGGGCAAGCTGGCGTATGGCAGGCCGCCGCTGGTCAAGTGACACACTGGCACTCGCCCGGGCCCGCACTGCAGCATGCGCTGCCATGTGCCGAACGACAGACCGCTGTGCTGCTACAGCGCGGCGGGTGTCCTGGCGATGCCTGGCTGACGCAGCGAGTGTGGCAGCAGTGAGTGCCTGTGCTGCCCTGGTCTGTGACCGCATCAGACCAGCCAGTGACTGCACGGCACCACTGATCAGCTGCCCACTCGCTGCCTGTGCTGCCACGAATTCGGCACGACTCGCGTCCTGTGCTGCCCCGAATAGCTCCAAACTCCTGGCCTGTGAGGCCCCGAACTCGGCCACACTATGAGCCAGGGACTCGATGGCCTCAGGCATCCGTGCCACAACCCCCATGAGCTCGGCGTGCCGGCGCTCCGAGTCCACGGACATTTGATCGAGGAGGCGCAGCTCCTCGGAGTTGACCGTCGGCGGATTGGAGGCCGGACTCTCCCTCTGGGGAGAAGGCTGCCGAGCTGGCCGACCCTTCCCGCGTTGCTGGATGCCACTGGGCCCAGCAACTACACGCCTCTGGGAAGAAGGCCGCTGAGCAACCGCACACCCCCTGCGTTGCTGCACGCCACTGGTCCCAGGAGCGACACTCCCCACCGACACTTCCCCCACGCTCTCCTCCAGGGAAGACGTGTCCCCTACATTGGCATCCCCGGCGCGGGTGAGGGTTCCCCTGATGGGCCGCCTTCCTTTTCCTCTTCCTCCTCCTCCTCCTCCTCCTCTTCCGAGGGGCTGTCAGTGGCAGCTTCAGGGACCTCCTCCTCACCATCTGAAAGCAGGAAGGGACAAGAGTAGCTTTAGATTGAGGAGAGGGTGGCAGCGAGGGAGGCATGAGTGGTGGCATTCAGCGCATTGCTCGGACAGTGGCAAAGGATGTAGATCTGATGCGCAAGTGGGACGAGAGAGGTCCAAAAGGTGATGTCCTTACCATTGGTGCCCAGAACAGGGTCGGCATCTCCACTGGCAACGGGGCCAATCACCCGGGCTCCCATGAGGCGACCCACGCGCTCTTCCAGGTCAGTGAGCTGCTGGATCTGGGGACCACCTCCCCCGGTCTCAGTCCGGCTCTTCTGATTGTGGGCCAGCTTGGCCTGCAAGAGAAAGGACGGCCTCTAAGTACAATGTGTAGCCCTCATCTGGTGTGCACTGCCTCCCATGGTCGAATAGCTTGGCCAGTGTGTCAAGTGCAGAATGTGCAATTGATGTTCATGCCAGTCCCATAGCTGCTGGATGAGGGCTGGCCATTAGGGCTTTCAGGTCCCTTTGCCAATAATGTGAGGTGCACATGCAAGGATGAGGAGGACACTGGAAAGGCTACTCACCCTGACAATCCTCGTGAGGTCATTGAACTTTTTTCTGCATTGGATAGAGTTCCTGGGGACCTCGCTGTTGGCTGTCACCCTGATGGCGACCTCCCTCCAGGCTTTCCTGTAGACGCTGGTCGCAGGCTTCTTCCCACTGTCCGGGAACAGGTGTTTGCGTCTCCTCTCCAAAGCCCCAACCAGCAGCTTCAAATCATGGCCAGAGAAGCGCTGCGCTCGTTCACGGGCCTTCTGCATCTTTCCCAGCGCTATTTCTGTTCAGCAGCAGTGTTTAGGCCTAGCTGGAGGGCTGCAGTGTCCAGGGCGTGGCAGCAGACGAACTCGACCCTTCCCCCTTTAAGAGCTGGCCGGCGCCAGGGTGTCTGTTGTCAATCAAGAAATGACCGCACCTGCGCTGCGCCCGGCCTCGGCGGTTTAGCTCAGCACCGCCGGCTTTGCGCCTAAAGATAGTTGTGGAACGCCAGTTTTAGCGCTCGAGCAAACTCTTAGGGCGAAGCTACTGAATATCGGCGAAGTGGCCTCGACTTTGCGCCGGGCGCAAACTTTAGCGGCCGCCCGACTTTTCCGCCCCAAAAGTGGCTATACTGAATTTCTAGGCCACAGAGTCTAAACCAGGAAGTATAATTTAGAATATTTAATTTAATGTTAAATCATGTACAGAAAGCATAATAAACAGAGGGAAAGAAAGATGGGATTAAGAAAGAGAGATAAAAGAGACAGAAAGAAACATTTAAAAAATAATTTTTAAATAAAAATCTCAAGCAATAATTAAAATCTAAAGGAATGAGACTCCACGCTTTTCAGTGTAGAAAGGTTGTTTGACAGTAATTAAGACTTATCACACCATTAAAAATTCACTTACATTGGAATGAACAAGCCCTAACTTTTTCTGGTGTGTTTAGTGGGTAAGTTCTGCAACCTCACGTCGTTGCATGTATTTCAATGCTGAATCTCTCGGCGCGGTACTGGTATACCGAAGCTTCTGGAGGAGCATGGCAACTCGGACAGCAACTTCCTGATTTCCACATTTAACTATGCATGTGTGGACGCTGGAAGTTGCTGTCCGATTTACTTCTTAATAACGGTGATAGTCTCACCGTTATTATTACAACAAAATCCGGGCCAATGTCTTTTCACTAATTTAGCTATTTCCACATTCTTTATTCTTTTAATGCTTTTCTATTGTCTCACTGAATTGATCTATTATATCATGTAACAGTTTCTATTAAGCAGTTTGCGGATCATTCAATCCATTAACTTCTCCTCTGGTACTGTGGAATATCTTTTTTCCCCATCTCTACTATTGGATTATCTTTCATTTTTAATTCCAACGAGGAATTACACCAGAAATGTTAACTCATCTTTCTCTTTACAGTGGCTGATTGGCCTACTGATTGTTTCCAGCATTTCCTGTTTCTGTTTCAGATTTTCAGCACTTGCTGCATTTTTTTTCACTTTTTATTTGTGCTGTTTGGTTAAAATTACAGGCATAACATCAGCAGAAGTTGATTCACACAACCAAATGGTACATACATCTTGCATAAATACCTTCTTTCTGGCCTCTTGGCATCCCCCATTTCCTTCTCCCCACCATTGGTGGCCATGCCTTCAGCTGCCTATTTCCTCCCTAAACCTCTCTGCCTCCCTACCTCTCTTTCCTTATTCAATAAGAACATAAGAAGTAGGAGCAGGTGTTGATCATACGGCGTCTCGAGCCTGCTCCGCCATTCAATAAGATCACGGTTGAACGTCTACATCAACTCCACTTTCCTGCCCTATCCCTTGATTCCTTTAGTTCCCAAGCATCTATCGATCGCAGTTTTGAATACAGAAAAATAGAAACTTAGAAACATAGAAGATAGGAGCAGGAGTAGACCATTTGGCCCTTCGAGCCTGCTCCGCCATGCAATGAGATCATAGCTGATCATCCAAATTCAGTACCCTGTCCCTGCCTTCTCCCCATATCCCTTGATCCCTTTAGCCTTAAGAAATATATCCAACTCTTTTTTGAATATATTTAATGAACTGGCCTCCACCGCCCTCTGTGGCAGAGAATTCCACAGGTTCACCACTCTCTGGGTGAAGAAATTCCTCCTCATTTCAGTCCTAAATGGCTTACCCCTTATCCTTAGACTATGACCCCTGGTTCTGGACTCCCCGGCCATCATAAACATCCTTCCTGCATCTAGTCTGTCCAGGCCTGACAGAATTTTATAGGTTTCGATGAGATCCCCTCTCAATCTTCTAAACTCCAGTGAGTATAACCCCAATCGACCCAATCTCTCCTCATACGTCATTCCTGCCATCCCAGGTATCAGCCTAGTGAATCTTCGCTGCACTCCTTCCATGGCAAGAACGTCCTTCCTCAGGTAAGGCGACAAAAACTGCACACAATACTCAAGGTGCGGTCTCACCAAGGCTCTGTACAACTGTAGCAAGACATCCTTGTTCCTGTACTCGAACCCTCTTGCTACGAAGGCCAACATACCATTTGCCTTCTTAACCGCCTGCTGCACCTGCATGCTTACCTTCAGCGACTGGTGCACAAGAATACCCAGGTCTCTTTGCACTTCCCCTTCTCCCAATCTATTGCCATTCAAATAATAATCTGCCTTCCTGTTTTTGCCACCAAAGTGGATAACCTCACATTTATCCACATTATAGTGCATTTGCCATGTTTCTGCCCAATCACCCAATCTGTCCAAATCATACTGGAGTTTCACGACATCCTCCTCACAGCATACCCTCCCACCCAGCTTTGTGTCATCTGCAAATTTGAAGATATTACATCCAATTCCCTCGTCCAGATCATTAATATATATTGTGAACAGCTGGGGTCCTAGGAACGATCCTTGCGGTACCCCACTAGTCACTGCCTGCCACTCGGAAAACGACCCGTTTATTCCAACTCTTTGCTTTCTGTCCGCCAACCAGTTCTCTAGCCAAGTCAATACCTTGCCCCCAATCCCATGTGCCTTAATTTTGCATGCTAATCTCTTATGTGGGACCTTATCGAAAGCCTTCTGAAAGTCCAAATACACCACATCCACTGGTTCTCCCTTATCTATTTTACCAGTTACATCCTCAAAAAATTCCAGTAGATTAGACAAGCATGATTTACCTTTTGTAAATCCATGTTGACTTTGTCCGATCCTGTCACTGCTTACCAAGTGCTCTGCTATTACATCTTTTATAATAGATTCTAGCATTTTCCCCACTACTGATGTCAGGCTTACCGGTCTATAATTCCCCTCTTTTTCTCTACCACCTTTTTTGAATAGTGGGGTAACATTAGCTACCCTCCAATCCATGGGTACTGTTCCAGAGTCTACCGAGTTCTGGAAGATGACCAGCATTGCATCTACTATTTCTAGGGCCACTTCCTTAAGTACCCTGGGATGTAGATTATCAGGCCCTGGGGATTTATCGGCCTTCAGTCCCATCAATTTTCCTAACACCATTTCCCTACAAATACTGATTTCTTTCAGTTCCACCCTTTCATCAGGCCCTATGTTCCCCGGCATCTCTGGGAGGTTATTTGTGTCCTCCTTTGTGAAGACAGAACCAAAGTATGAATTTAGTTGGTCTGCCATTTCTTTGTTTCCCATTATAAATTCCCCTGATTCTGACTGTAAGGGACCTACGCTTGACTTCACCAATCTTCTTCTCTTCACATATCTATAAAAACTTTTACAGTCAGTTTTTATGTTCCCTGCAAGCTTACCCTCATATTCTATTTTCTCTTTCTTAATTAATCCCTTTGTCCTCCTTTGTTGAATCCTAAACTGCTCCCAATCCTCAGGATTATTGCTTTTTCTGGCCAATTTATATGTCGTCTCCCTGGATCTTATGCTATCCCTAATTTCCCTTGTTAGCCACAGTTGAGTCACCTTTTTTGTTTTATTTTTATGCCAAACTGGGATGAACAAATTCTGTAGCTCATCCATTCGGTCTTTGAATGTTTGCCATTGCCTATCCACCGTCAACCCTTTGAGTGCCATTCCCCAATCAATCCTACCCAACTCGCTCCTCAGACCATCGTAGTTTCCTTTATTTAAAGTGAGGACCCTAGTCTCTGAGTCAACTACTTCATTCTCCATCTTAATGAAGAATTCGATCATATTATGATCGCTCAGACCCAAGGGGCCTCGTACAGCAAGATTGCTAATTAATCCTTTCTCGTTACATCATACCCAGTCTAAGATGGCCTGATCTCTGGTTGGTTCCTCAACATATTGGTCCAGGAAACCATCCCGTAAACACTCAATGACTGAGCATCCACAGCCCTCTGTGGTAGAGAATTCCAAAGATTCACAACCCTCTGAGTGAAGAGATTTCTCCTCATCACAGTCTTAAATGACCGACCCCTTATTCTGAGACAATGACCACTAGTTCTAATCTCTCCAGCCAGGGGAAACAACCTCTCAGCATGTACCCTGTCAAGCCCTCTATGAATTTTATACATTTCAATTGGATCACCTCTCATTCTTCTAAACTCCAGAGAATATAGGTCCATTCTACTGAACCTCTCCTCGACCCTCACATCCCAGGAATCAATGTAGTGAACATTCATTGCACACCCTCTCAGGCAAGTATATCCGTCCTTGGGTAAGGAGACCATAACTGTACACGGTACTCCAGGTGCAGTCTCACTAAAGCCCTATATAATTGCAGCAAGACTTCCTTACTCTTATACTCCAACCCCCTTGCAGTAAAGGCTAATATATCATTGCCTTCCTAATTGCTTGCTGTACCTGCATGTTAATTTTCTGTGATTTGTGTACAAGGACACCCAAATCCCTCTGAATACCAACATTTCCCAGCCTCTCACCTTTTAAAATATATTCTGCTTTTCCATTCTTCCTACCAAAGTTGATAATTTCACACTTCTCCATATTATATTCAATTTTCACCATCTTGCCCAACCACTTAACCTGTCCATATTCCTTTGCAGCTTCTTTGCGTCATCCTCACAGCTTACTTTTCCACTTAGCTTTGTATCATCAGCAAACTTCAATATATTACACTCGGTCCCCTCATCTAAGTCATTGATATAGATTGTAAATAGCAGAGGTCCAAGCACTGATTTGTGCAGCGCTCCACTAGTTACACCCTGCCATTCCAAAAATGACCTGTTTTTTCTTACTTTCTGTTTCCTGTCCTTTAACCAATCCTCAATCCATGCTAATATATTACCCTCAATCCCATTAGCCCTAATCTTGTGTAACAACCTCTTGTGTGGCACCTTATCGAATGCCTTCTGAAAATCCAAATACACTACATCTACTAGTTCCCACTTATCTACCCTATTAGTTACACCCTCAAAAAATCTAATAGATTTGTTGAACACAATTTCCTTTCATAAAACTGTGTTTACTCTGCCTAATCATATTGTGATTTTTCAAGTGCCATGTTACCAAGTGCCAGCGGCTGGACCTGGGAGTGGACCAGCGAGCGCGGCGGCTATAAAAGGAGCAGCGAGGCGAGGCCCGACCACAGTGGCTGGACCTGGGAGTGGAGCAGCGAGCGCGGCAGCTATAAAAGGAGCAGTGAGGTGAGGCCCGACCACAGCGACTGGACCTGGGAGTGGAGCAGCGAGCGAGGCGGCTATAAAAGGAGCAGTGAGGTGAGGCCCGACCACAGCGACTGGACCTGGGAGTGGAGCAGCGAGCGTGGCGGCTATAAAAGGAGCAGCGAGCAGTGAGGCCCGACCACAGCGGCTGGACCTGGGAGTGGAGCAGCGAGCGTGGTGGCTATAAAAGGAGCAGTGAGGCGAGGCCCAACCACAGCAGCTGGACCTGGGAGTGGAGCAGCGAGCGAGGCGGCTATAAAAGGAGCAGCGAGCAGTGAGGCCCGACCACAGCGGCTGGACCTGGGAGTGGAGCAGCGAGCGCGGCGGCTATAAAAGGAGCAGTGAGCAGTGAGGCCTGACCACAGCGGCTGGACCTGGGAGTGGAGCAGCGAGCGCGGCGGCTATAAAAGGAGCAGTGAGACGAGGCCCGACCACAGTGGCTGGACCTGGGAGTGGAGCAGCAAGCGAGGCAGCTGTAAAAGGAGCAGCAAGCAGTGAGGCTTACCAATTCAGCAGCGGGGGAGAGAGGTAAAAAGTAATCAAAGTGTGACGTCAACAGGAAGCAGGTAAGTGATTGGTTGGTGAGTATTTCTCTCTTTTTAAACTTTAACTCCATGGTTTATAGTTACTAAGGTCTCTCTGTTGGTAAACCATTTAACTGTAGTGTAATTAGTGGGATTGATTGATTTAATTTAAATTCAATTAATTAAAGGGTAAGTCATGGCAGGACAGCCCGGCCTCATGGTATGCTCCTCCTGAGATATGTGGGAACTCAGGGACACTTCCTGTGTCCCTGACAACTACATGTGCAGGAAGTGCATCCAGCTGCAGCTACTGACAGACCGCATTGCGGCACTGGAGCTGCGATTGGATGCATACTGGAGCGTTCGCGATGCTCAGGACATCATGAATAGCATGTTTACAGAGTTGGACACACCGCAGGTAGAGGTTGGACAGGAAGAAAGGGAATGGGTGACCAACAGGCGGAGTACTAGGCGCAGGCAGGTAGTGCAGGGGTTCCCTGTGGCCATCCCCCTCTCCAACAGATACACCACTTTGAGTACTGTTGGGGGGGATGGCTTATCAGAGGAAGGCAGCGGCAGGCGACTTCCTGGCACCAGGGGTGGCTCTGCTGCACAGCACGGGAGGAAAAAGAGTGGGAGAGCTATAGTAATAGGGGATTCTATTGTAAGGGGAATAGATAGGTGTTTCTGCGGCCGCAAACGAGACTCCAGGATGGTGTGTTGCCTCCCTGGTGCAAGGGTCAAGGATGTCTCAGAGCGGCTGCAGAACATCTTGGAAGGGGAGGGTGAACAGCCAGTTGTCGTGGTGCATATAGGCACCAACGATATAGGTAAAAAGTGGGATGAGGTCCTAAAAGCGGAATATAGGGAGTTAGGAGGTAAATTAAAAAATAGGACCTCAAAGGTAGTAATCTCAGGATTGCTACCAGTGCCACATGCTAGTCAGAGTAGAAATAGAAGGATATTTCAGATGAATACATGGCTAGAAGAATGGTGCAAGGGGGAGGGATTCAAGTTCCTGGGACAGTGGAACCGGTTCTGGGGGAGGTGAGACCAGTTCAAACCGGACGGTTTGCACCTGGGCAGGGCTGGAACCGATGTCCTTGGGGGAGTGTTTGCTAGTGCTCTGGGGGAGGGTTTAAACTAAAATGGCAGGGGGTTGGGAACCTGAGCAGGGAGACAGAGGAAAGGGAAACAAGGATAAATGCAAAAGATAGGAAGGAGAAAAACAAAAGTGGCAGTCAGAGAAATCAACGGTTTAAATCAAACGTGGCCACAGTAAATACTAATTCTAATAGGTCTAAGAGCGTTAAAAAAACAAGCCTGAAGGCTTTGTGTCTTAATGCGAGGAGCATTCGTAATAAGGTGGATGAATTGGCTGCGCAAATAGAGGTAAACGAATATGATTTGGTTGGGATTACGGAAACGTGGCTCAAGGATGGCCAAGGCTGGGAACTCAACATCCAGGGGTATTCAATATTCAGGAAAGATAGTCAAAAAGGAAAGGGAGGTGGGGTAGCATTATTGGTTAAAGAAGGGGTTAACACAGTTGTAATGAAGGGTATTAGCTCTGATGATGTGGAATCTGCATGGGTAGAATTGAGAAATACTAAGGGGAAGAAAACGTTAGTGGGAGTGGTATATAGACCTCCAAACAGTAAGGTGGAGGTTGGGGATGGCATTAAAAGGGAAACTAAAGAAGCGTGCAATAAGGGCACAGCAGTCATCATGGGTGACTTTAATCTACATATAGATTGGGCTAACCAAATTAGTAACAATACTGTGGAGGAGAAATTCCTGGAGTGTTTACGGGATGGTTTCCTGGACCAATATGTCAAGGAACCAACCAGAGATCAGGCCATCTTAGACTGGGTATTATGTAACGAGAAAGGATTAATTAGCAATCTTATTGTATGAGGGCAACACGGTGGCATAGTGGTTAGCACTGTTGCCTCACAGCACCAGGGACCCGGGTTTGAATCCGGCCTCGGGCGACTGTCTGTGTGGAGTTTGCACATTCTCCCCGTGTTTGCGTGGGTTTTCTCCGGGTGCTCCGGTTTCCTCCCACAGTCCAAAGATGTGCGGGTTAGGTTGATTGGCTATGATAAATTGACCCTTAGTGTTAGGGGGATTAAATACATGGGGTTACGGGGATAGGGTGGGATATGTGTCAGTGCAGGCTCGATGGGCCGAAATGGCCTCTATCTGCACTGTGGGGTTTCTGTGATTTCTGTGATTTCTGTGAGGCCCCTTGGGTCAGAGCGATCATAATATGATCGAATTCTTCATTAAGATGGGGAATGAAGTAGTTGACTCAGAGACTAGGGTCCTCAATTTAAATAAAGGAAACTACGATGGTTTGAGGAGCGAGTTGGGTAGGGTTGTTTGGGGAATGTCACTCAAAGGGTTGACGGTGGATAGGCAATGGCAAACATTCAAAGACCGAATGAATGAACTACAGAATTTGTTCATCCCAGTTTGGCATAAAAATAAAACAAAAATGGTGACTCAACCGTGGCTAACAAGGGAAATTAGGGATAACATAAGATCCAAGGAGAGGACATATAAATTGGCCAGAAAAAGCAATAATCCTGAGGATTGGGAGCAGTTTAGGATTCAACAAAGGAGGACAAAGGGATTAATTAAGAAAGGGAAAATAGAATATAAAAGTAAGCTTTCAGGGAACATAAAAACTAACTGTAAAAGCTTTTATAGATATGTGAAGAGAAAAAGATTAGTGAAATCAAGTGTAGGTCCCTTGCAGTCAGAATCAGGGGAATTTATAATGGGGAACAAAGAAATGGCAGACCAACTAAATACATACTTTGGTTCTGTCTTCACAAAGGAGGACACAAATAACCTCCCAGAGATGCCGGGGAACATAGGGTCTGATGAAAGGGTGGAACTGAAAGAAATCAGTATTTGTAGGGAAATGGTGTTAGGAAAATTGATGGGACTGAAGGCTGATAAATCCCCACGGCTCGATAATCTACATCCTAGGGTACTTAAGGAAGTGGCCCTAGAAATAGTAGATGCATTGCTGGTCATCTTCCAGAACTCGATAGACTCTGGAACAGTACCCATGGATTGGAGGGTAGCTAATGTTACCCCACTATTCAAAAAAGGTGGTAGAGAAAGAGCGGGGAATTATAGACCGGTAAGCCTGACATCGGTAGTGGGGAAAATGCTAGAGTCCATTATAAAAGATATAATAGCAGAGCACTTGGAAAGCAGTGACAGGATCGGACAAAGTCAACATGGATTTACAAAAGGTAATGCTTGACTAAACTACTGGAATTTTTTGAGGATGTAACTGATAGAATAGATAATGGAGAACCAGTGTATGTGGTGTATTTGGACTTTCAGAAGGCTTTCGATAAGGTCCCACATAAGAGATTAGCATGCAAAATTAAGGCACATGGGATTGGGGGCAAGGTATTGACTTGGATAGAGAACTGGTTGGCGGACAGAAAGCAAAGAGTTGGAATAAACGGGTCGTTTTCCGAGTGGCAGGCAGCGACTAGTGGGGTACCGCAAGGATCGGTCCTAGGACCCCAGCTGTTCACAATATATATTAATGATCTGGACGAGGGAATTGGATTTAATATCTTCAAATTTGCAGACGACACAAAGCTGAGTGGGAGGTTATGCTGTGAGGAGGATGTCGTGAAACTCCAGTACGATTTGGACAGGTTGGGTGATTGGGCAGAAACATGGCAAATGCACTATAATGTGGATAAATGTGAGGTTATCCACTTTGGTGGCAAAAACAGGAAGGCAGATTATTTTTTGAATGGCAATAGATTGGGAGAAGGGGAAGTGCAAAGAGACCTGGGTGTTCTTGTGCACCAGTCGCTGAAGGTAAGCATGCAGGTGCAGCAGGCGGTTAAGAAGGCAAATGGTATGTTGGCCTTCATAGCAAGAGGGTTCGAGTACAGGAACAAGGATGTCTTGCTGCAGTTGTACAGGGCCTTGGTGAGACCGCACCTTGAGTATTGTGTGCAGTTTTGTTCGCCTTATCTGAGGAAGGACGTTCTTGCCATGGAAGGAGTGCAGCGAAGATTCACCAGGCTAATACCTGAGATGGCAGGAATGACGTATGAGGAGAGATTGTGTCGATTGGGCTTATACTCACTGGAGTTTAGAAGATTGTGAGGGGATCTCATCGAAACCTATAAAATTCTGTCAGGCCTGGATAGACTAGATGCAGGAGGGATGTTTCTGATGGCCAGGGAGTCCAGAACCAGGGGTCATAGCCTAAGGATAAGGGGTAAGCCATTTAGGACTGAAATGAGGAGGAATTTCTTCACCCAGAGGGTGGTGAACCTGTGGAATTCTCTGCCACAGAAGGCAGTGGAGGCCAGTTCATTAAATATATTCAAGAAGGAGTTGGATATATTTCTTAAGGCTAAAGGGATCAAGGGGTATGGGGAGAAGGCAGGGACAGGGTACTGAATTTGGATGATCAGCCATGATCTCATTGAATGGCGGAGCAGGCTCAAAGGGCCGAATGGCCTACTCCTGCTCCTATCTTCTATGTTTCTATGTTTCTATGTTTACCACGTCCTTAATAATAGATTCTTGCATTTTCCTACTACGGATGTCAGGCTAGTTCCCTGTTTTCTCTGTCCCTCCTTTCTTGAAGAGCAGAGTTACATTTGCTACCTTCCAATCTACGGGGACCATTCTAGAATCTAGGGAATTCTGCAAGATCAAAACCAATGCATTCATTATCTCTGCAGCCATATCTTTTAAAACCCTTGGATGTGAGCCATCATGTCCAGGGGATTTGTTGGCTTTTAGTTCTATTCATTTCTCCAGTACTTTTTCTTTACTAATGTTAACTGTTTTAAGTTCCTTATTCTCATTAGACTCTTGGTTCGCCACCACTTCCGGTATGTTATTTGTGTCTTCTACTGTGAAGACAGATACAAAATATTTATTTAATGTCTCTGCCATTTCCTTATTCCCCATTATAATTTCTCCTGTCTCTGCCTCTAAGGGACCTAAATTTACTTTCACTGATCTGTTCCTTTTTACATACTTGTAAATGCTCTTAAAATCTGGCTTTATATTTCTTCCTAGTTTACTCCCATATTCTATTTTCTCCTTTATAAATTTCTTGGTCATCCTTCGCTGATTTTTAAAACCCTCCAGATCCTCAACTTCTCTAGTTAGTCATGGTTGTATCACTTTTCCAGTGGAGCTTTTATTCCTCAAGGGAATGTATATTCGTTGAGAATTATGAATTATTTCTTTAAATGTTTGCCATTGCTCATCTACCATCATATCTTTTAATCTAATTTCCCAATTTACCTTAGCCAACTCACCCCTCATATATCTGTAATTGTCTTTGTTTAAAGTTAAGTCCCTAGTTTCGGACTTAACACATCACTCTCAAACTCAATATGAAATTCGATCGTATTATGATCAATCTTTTCCAGAGGATCCTTTACTATAAGTTTACTAATTAACCCTGTCTCATTACAAATACTAGATCTAAAATAGCCTGTTCCTCAGTTGGTTCCTCGACATATTATTATAAGTTGTTCCTTTATGCCTACCTCTTTGATCAAGCTTTAGGTCACATGTCCTAATTTCTCCTTATGTGGCTCGGTGTCAAATTTTGTCTGATAATGCTTCTGTGAAGTGTCTTGGTTTACTACATTAAAGGTTCTATATGAATGCAATTTGTTGTTATTGGCCCGTATTTTCCGATTGCAGGCCTCCCGCAGGCGGAGGCAGGCAAGCTGGAAAAATCTCCACTCCTGGGCCTCTCCAAACTCCAAATGCACAGGGCCCACGTATCCCAAAGGCGCAGGCAGATTGCAGAATCCCTGGGACCACGTGGGCCATGTGGAACCAATCAAAGAAGGGAATCTCCCTTCATACACTTGACAGGAAGATTTGTCAAATATATGAATGGAGATCACCCCAAAAACATAGTAAAACTTTAAATAAATTTTAAAAAACCACATTTTTAAAATGACTTGAAACTACAATAAATTAAGTATTTTAAACAAAAAATTAATTTTTTGAAAAAATTATTGAAGTTTTTTACAGGGCTAAAAATAAACGTACTTTTTTTAAAAGTATTTTTAAATGATAAATCTGAAAATGTTTAAATTTTTTAAAATTTACTTTTTTCAACTCTTGCTCTGAAAGCTTGTGGTTTCAAATAAAGCTGTTGGACTATAACCTGGTGTTGTGTGACTTCTCACATTTATCCTGGTAAAAGCAGGCCTTACGCCTGCTTTTACCAGGCATAAGAATTGTAAGGGTTTTCTGCGGGCAGAGGGTCTCCAAAGAGCGGAACTATCTGCCCGCAGAGGCCCTGCTCCAGGGCAGCTGGAGGATCTGTCAAGACCATTCATGACAGATCGGAAATGCCGGTTTTCAGCGCATCCGCTGTGCATGCCTGAAACTGGCATTTCCGATGTCCCTACGGGTGTGTACACAGTGCGTGCACACCCATAGGGATCGGAATATCTGGGCCATTGTTGTATAGCTGCGTGGATCACACAACTTTTCTGGCTAAGTTGACTAGAAGGGATTCAAATATAATATTGAAAAAAGGAATTATCCCATTTGATTAGTTACATTAACTGCTTCCTTACTCAGAAATGATTATTTTCTTTTCTCTAAATTACCGTTGTTATTTTTGAGGTCTAACTTAACTGCAATCCAGACTGTGCAGACTCAGTGCAAAGGTTTGATGTGGAGAGCAACCTGCCCCAAATTCAGACACTCTAGGTTTCGGTTTCCCTTTAGGGTCAACTGAAGTCCCAGCATCTTGTAGCAAAGGGTTGTCTTATGCCTCCTGGGTGGTCTGCTGAACATATTTGAGACAGGAAATGGAGGATAGGGGAATATTAGCAAGAAGGTACAGGCTAAGGAAGTTCACTGGACAACCACTGTGCTGTTAGTTTAGACACATAGGTAGTAGAAGAGGTTATTTATCCCCTCTAGGGTAGACTCCTATCTTCACATCGATGTTTGTATCTTTGCCTTGGATGATACTATCTATCTGAAACCAGATTTACTCATCCTTTGTAGCATGTCTGCAGAGGTCTAAATTGGTCCCTGTATCTAGAACATAAGAAACAGGAGCAGGAGTAGGCCAATTGGCCCCTCGAGCCTGCAACTGGACTAGATGATGGTTGTTGATGTTCCTAGATTTTATCTATGCTCTTCTCTCTCCCTGCATTCTCATGGAGTCACTACTATGCATAAATGCATTCTCAAGCCACTCTCCAATGTTGTTGTCTCCTGGTTAGCAATTTGCTTCTTAACTGACCTCACGATGTATTGATCTACTTTCTGTTGGCTTTTTTCACCTAGGAAACAACATTCATTTTCTTGTTAAATTCTTCCTTTGTCTTTCTATGCTTCATGGGGTTGTGCATATAGCATGTGGCCTTTGTGTTTAGGTTCTTTTTCCTCCTGGGACAGAAGAAGATTTGACATCAGAAAGATGAGATAACATCACGTGTAGGTTGCCCTCTTGTTTTATTGAACAGTTCCTGCTATGTTTGATTCTGCTGTTTATATTATTTTGAACCAGCTGGCACAGCCAATTTAAGAGAATTGATGACTCTATGCTTTTATTCTCCGAAATGCAACTGAATGATAGTTGTCTTCTCAGAAAGGGCCAACCTGTTTTCTTCTCTACGTCATTATGGACATGCAGCATAAAAACATTGGTCAGGGTGAATATGTGCTGTATTTGCATAGCCCCAGTGCTCTATGAGGATCAGTAGCAAAAATTAGTACATGACTTCAATTAGTACAACATTAATGGCCTTTAAAGGATGAATTCAGAACAGTAATCTCCTCTGGTCAGCACTTTCTGGCTTCACTATGTTTCCTTAATCATTGATGTATCTATTTTAAGCTGTATGTATGAAGGAACAGGTGGAGATGCCAGTAGTATGTTGAACTGTATGCATATGTTTTTAGAAACATTCTGTGGATACAACAGACCTGAATTGCCTTTAGGTGCATTATAGATGGCCAGTCTTGATACTAACATCCACTCGGGGCCTACAGCAGAGAAACCTCAGCAGTTATTTGTTCAGATGGGTTTAAGGTCTGCATTCTAGAGCATCATCTCCAGTGGTGTTCTGTGTTCTCCTGTTAGCAATTATTTTCTTAATTGACCTCAAGATACAGTGAACTACTTTCAGTCGACTTTGTCCACCTTTTACACTCTATAAATACCATTAATTTTCCTGTCGGTTTCTGTCTCTGTCATTCTATAATTCATGAGAATGGCCATATTGTATGTGAGCTTTGTGTCTGGTGCCTACACAACCAGAAACTCTACCTTACTCTCTCTGATGTTGCTTCCATTTGCTTCTACTTGTCTCTGCTGTGGTTCTTACCTATCCTTCAATAGGAGTAATCACCAGGGATGTACAAATAGGATTTAGAGTTTTATTTGGATGAATTTCATATGCAAACACAAAACAGATACAATCACTAGTAACAGAATTAGTGGTAGTATGACTTTTCACACTGGCCAGTTTCACCTTTGGATTATCACTGCAACCTGCCATAGGAAAATTGCCCTCATGTGACTATAATAAAGTGTATTAGTTTAGATTAAGTGGTAGCATAAGTGATTACATTGGGTGAAATACAAATAGGACAAGTTGGCCAATTTCTTTAACCCACAGAGAACCTGAGAGTGCTGGTAGTGAAGATTTGATTCCCTTTCAGAAAACCTGAATTTGAACCTCAGCACCTTTCAGTATATTAGCGAGATCTCAGCTGTACTACTATTTGTAATACCTCACAATAGCAGAACAACATGTGTTATGAGAGGGAAAGCACACAATGGACCTCTCCTGCCACACTAAACAATGTTCTCTTCGGCAGATAAGAAAAGCCTGGAAGTTAGACACTTCCCTCCTTACTGAAGCACGAAGGCAGAGCAAAGAACAACATTACACCACCAATAAAAATAAAGTCTGCACTTATCAGAATTCAAGTACGCAGATAGATAGACATGCATGGAAGTCGTCTTCAGCGATCTGAAGCGAAACCAATAATATCAAATGAATGTGAAGATATCTGATGCTTCTTTATTACTGTTTTTTATTGGGTGGATACAGATTTGACACCACTTGTAGTGGCTATGGAAAGATTCAACTGTTGAGTAAATGTTTTTTTTTGGCTGGAGTTACAGTACCAATAGGGGGGGAAATGGTAGATTTACTAATGACTGGGTGATCTCCCATGGCAATGCACACAGGGAATGAAGACCAAGTATACTCTTCAGGTGAAAGGGGGTTATGGAGCGGGGAATCATTGAACCAGGGCATGCAGATAGAATTCAGTCCCCATTTTAAAGTCATACATTCTGCCCTTTTTTTTATATAATACTTTGACAAAACTTATGGCAGTTTGGGAAACAGGGAAATAGAATTGGTTGCAATCTAGAAGCTACTCTGAAGAATTGGACACAATACTCCAGCTCGGGCCTAACTAGTGTTTTATAAAGGGTTAGCATAACTTCCTTGCTTTTGTACTCCATGCCCCTATTTATAAAGCCAAGGAACCTGTATGCTTTTTTAACAGCCTTCTTAACTTGTCCTGCCACCTTCAAAGACTTGTATAAGTTCATACCCAGATCTTTCTGTTCCTGCACCCTTTTAAAATTATGCCATTTAGTTTATATTGCCTTTCCTCATGCTTTCTACCAACTTGAATCACTTCACACTTCTCTGTGTTAAATTTAATATGCCACGTGTCTGCCCATTTCACCAGTCTGTCTATGTCCTCCTGAAGTCTGTTACTATCCTCCTCGCTGTTTACTACATTTCTAAGTTTTGTGTCATCTGCAAATTTTGAAATTATGCCCTGTATATCCAAGTCCAGGTCATTAATTATATATCAGAAAGAGCAGTGGTCCCAACACCGACTCTTTGGGGAGCGCACTTCCCTCCAGTCTGAAAAACAACTGTTCACCACTACTCTCTGCTTTCTGTCCTATAGTCAATTTCATATCCATGCAGCCACTGCCCCTTTAATCCCATGGGCTTCAATTTTGCTAACAAGTCTATTATGTGGTATTTTATCAAATGCCTTTTGAAAGTCCATAAACACATCAACCGCACTACCCTCATCCACCCTCTCAGTTACTGCCTGAAAGTGTGGTGGAAGCAGATTCATTAGTAACTTTCAAAAAGGGAATTGGATATATATTTGAAAAAGAAAAAAAATGCAGGGCTATGGGAAAAGAGCAACGGAGTGGAACTAATTGGATAGCTCTTTAAAGAGCTGACACAGGCACGATGGGCCAAATGGCCTCCTTCTGTGCTGTATGTTTCTATAATTTCTACCCTACTTCAGAATTCTGCTGGTCTTTCTACTACTCTGTAAAGTGCCTTGGGACATTTTGTATGTTAAAGACACTTTACAAATGCATGTTGCTGTTATTGATAAGGTTATTTTATTTGATAAGGTTTGATCAAATATTAGACTGAGCAGTAAAAACATTTTACGCACTTTCCAGTTATCCTTATCAGAAAAGCTCTATTTTATCCATTTGGTTGAAGTAAATGAAGAGACCAATTATAACCAGATTTGTATGTAACAGGAATACCAGTGCTAAATAGGAAGAAGATGAGGCTTGGCATAGATGACTTGCAGAGTATTTATATTTAAAATCTGAGCTGAAGTCCTTTCTTCAGTGATGCAGGCAAGATTCTAGTCGTATGTCTAAACAGAAACATTTGATGTGTGTGGAGAGGTAAACAAATATATCTTTAATGTTACTAACCAATATTAATGTACATCGCTCTCCATACTGTTGATGACCATTGTCAAAAATAGTGACAAGAATGCCAGAGGCCTGCTGAATAATTAAATATTCATATGTGCCATTTACCACAGTACAGCACAATGGCAAAACGGAATTGACTGCCTGCAATAATCCACTATTGTGTCTTCAAGCAAAATTCAGGCTGTGGTTGTTGGCAATGCTTCCGCAAGGTATTGGAAACAAAAATCAATGCCTCTGATTTATAGGTACAAATTAAATCAATTAAAATGAATGAGTGGTTGAAAATAATGGGTAGGGTTAGTACCACACTGAGTTAAACTATTATTGGCAAACATAAATTTGAGATGCTGTGGGTTCAGATCTGAATCAATTGAGGTTAAGATCAACAAGGATAATAACTTCAAGTGTTAAATCCAGATGTGTCAAAAGAATTTCAAATATATGATAAAAATCATTACTATGATTAAATAGTCAGTATCTGTAGCCAAGCAAAACAGATTATATGAAAGATAAAGTAACCCAAATACAGTGAAACAATTCCAAAGTCCTGATTCATTTGTCACATGACTCAGTGGAACAATGCTCCCTGTTGTTTATTTTTTCCACATTTTTTTAGCACTCATCAAGTTGAAGGATGTTAGTGCTAGGGAATTAGTGCTTGGGTTGCACTCTCCTTTTGAACACGAAGTGTCAGTACCTCTTTGTTCCTGATTGAATTGGGAACCTGTCCATTTATTTTTTGATTCTTCAACAGAATCTGTCTTTTATTGGGCTATATGACAGTCTGTTTCATAAGTCTGGAGCTCTTAAGTGTGAAGTAATCAGAGAATCATAGAAAGTTACAGCACGGAAGGAGGCCATTTCAGCCCATCGTGTCCATGCCGGCCAACAAAGAGCTATCCAGCCTAATTCCACTTCCCAGCTCTTGGTCCGTAGCCCTGTAGGTTACAGCATCCCAAGTGCACATCCAAGTACTCTTTAAATGTGGTTAGGGTTCCTGCCTCTACCACCCTTTCAGGCAGTGAGTTCCAGACCCTCACAACCCTCTGGGTGAAGGCATTTCCCCTCAAATCCCCTCTAAACCTTCCCCC